>NW_027140273.1:637500-1275000 GCF_036365525.1 Heterodontus francisci
CAGTAAACAGAACCGAACCCAGGTCACTGGAGCTGTGAGACTGTGGCAGTAAACAGAACTGAACCCAGGTCACTGGAGCTGTGAGGCTGTGGCAGTAAACAGAACTGAACCCAGGTCACTGGAGCTGTGAGGCTGTGGCAGTAAACAGAACTGAACCCAGGTCACTGGAGCTGTGAGACTGTGGCAGTAAACAGAACCGAACCCAGGTCACTGGAGCTGTGAGACTGTGGCAGTAAACAGAACTGAACCCGGGTCACTGGAGCTGTGAGACTGTGGCAGTAAACAGAACCGAACCCAGGTCACTGGAGCTGTGAGACTGTGGCAGTAAACAGAACCGAACCCAGGTCACTGGAGCTGTGAGACTGTGGCAGTAAACAGAACTGAACCCAGGTCACTGAAGCTGTGAGACTGTGGCAGTAAACAGAACTTAACCCGGGTAACTGGAGCTGTGAGACTGTGGCAGTAAACAGAACCGAACCAAGGTCACTGGAGGTGTGAGACTGCGGCAGTAAACAGAACCGAACCCGGGTCACTGGAGCTGTGAGACTGTGGCAGTAAACAGAACCGAACCCAGGTCACTGGAGCTGTGAGACTGTGGCAGTAAACAGAACTGAACCCGGGTCACTGGAGCTGTGAGACTGTGGCAGTAAACAGAACCAAACCCGGGTCACTGGAGCTGTGAGACTGTGGCAGTAAACAGAACCGAACCCAGGTCACTGGAGCTGTGAGACTGTGGCAGTAAACAGAACCGAACCCGGGACACTGGAGCTGTGAGACTGTGGCAGTAAGCAGAACCGAACCCGGGTCACTGGAGCTGTGAGACTGTGGCAGTAAACAGAACCGAACCCGGATCACTGGAGCTGTGAGACTGTGGCAGTAAACAGAACCGAACCCAGGACACTGGAGCTGTGAGGCTGTGGCAGTAAACAGAACCGAACCCAGGTCACTGGAGCTGTGAGACTGTGGCAGTAAACAGAACCGAACCCAGGACACTGGAGCTGTGAGGCTGTGGCAGTAAACAGAACCGAACCCGGGTCACTGAAGCTGTGAGACTGTGGCAAAAAACAGAACCGAACCCAGGACACTGGAGCTGTGAGGCTGTGGCTGTCCCCAGAACCGAACCCAGGTCACTGAAGCTGTGAGACTGTGGCAGTAAACAGAACTGAACCCAGGTCACTGGAGCTGTGAGGCTGTGGCAGTCCCCAGAACCGAACCCGGGACACTGGAGCTGTGAGACTGTGGCAGTAAACAGAACCGAACCCAGGTCACTGGAGCTGTGAGACTGTGGCAGTAAACAGAACCGAACCCAGGTCACTGGAGCTGTGAGACTGTGGCATTAAACAGAACCGAACCCAGGTCACTGGAGCTGTGAGACTGTGGCAGTAAACAGAACCGAACCCAGGTCACTGGAGCTGTGAGACTGTGGCAGTAAACAGAACCGAACCCGGGTCCCTGGAGCTGTGAGACTGTGGCAGTAAACAGAACCGAACCCATGTCACTGGAGCTGTGAGGCTGTGGCAGTAAATAGAACCGAACCCAGGTCACTGGAGCTGTGAGACTGTGGCAGTAAACAGAACCGAACCCGGGACACTGGAGCTGTGAGACTGTGGCAGTAAACGGAACCGAACCCGGATCACTGGAGCTGTGAGACTGTGGCAGTAAACAATACCGAACCCATGTCACTGGAGCTGTGAGACTGTGGCAGTAAACAGAACTGAACCCGGGTCACTGGAGCTGTGAGACTGTGGCAGTAAACAGAACCGAACCCAGGTCACTGGAGCTGTGAGACTGTGGCAGTAAACAGAACCGAACCCGGGTCACTGAAGCTGTGAGACTGTGGCAGTAAACAGAACCGAACCCGGGACACTGGAGCTGTGAGACTGTGGCAGTAAACAGAACCGAACCCGGGTCACTGGAGCTGTGAGACTGTGGCAGTAAACAGAACCGAACCCTGGTCACTGGAGCTGTGAGACTGTGGCAGTAAACAGAACCGAACCCAGGTCACTGGAGCTGTGAGACTGTGGCAGTAAACAGAACCGAACCCGGGACACTGGAGCTGTGAGACTGTGACAGTAAACAGAACCGAACCCGGGACACTGGAGCTGTGAGACAGTGGCAGTAAACAGAACCGAACCCGGGTCACTGGAGCTGTGAGACTGTGGCAGTAAACAGAACCGAACCCGGGACACTGGAGCTGTGAGACTGTGGCAGTAAACAGAACCGAACCCAGGTCACTGGAGCGGTGAGACTGTGGCAGTAAACAGAATCGAACCCGGGTCACTGGAGCTGTGAGACTGTGGCAGTAAACAGAACCGAACCCGGGACACTGGAGCTGTGAGGCTGTGGCAGTAAACAGAACCGAACCCGGGTCACTGGAGCGGTGAGACTGTGGCAGTACACAAAACCGAACCCGGGACACTGGAGCTGTGAGACTGTGGCAGTAAACAGAACCGAACCCGGGTCACTGGAGCTGTGAGACTGTGGCAGTAAACAGAACCGAACCCGGGACACTGGAGCTGTGAGACTGTGGCAGTAAACAGAACCGAACCCAGGTCACTGGAGCTGTGAGACTGTGGCAGTAAACAGAACCGAACCCGGGACAGTGGATCTGTGAGACTGTGGCAGTAAACAGAACCGAACCCGGGTCACTGGAGCTGTGAGACTGTGGCAGTAAACAGAACCGAACCCGGGTCACTGGAGCTGTGAGACTGTGGCAGTAAACAGAACCGAACCCGGGTCACTGGAGCTGTGAGGCTGTGGCAGTAAACAGAACCGAACCCAGGACACTGGAGCTGTGAGACTGTGGCAGTAAACAGAACCGAAACCAGGTCACTGGAGCTGTGAGACTGTGGCAGTAAACAGAACCGAACCCGGGACACTGGAGCTGTGAGACTGTGGCAGTAAACAGAACTGAACCCGGGACACTGGAGCTGTGAGACTGTGGCAGTAAACAGAACCGAACCCGGGTCACTGGAGCTGTGAGACTGTGGCAGTAAACAGAACCGAACCCGGGACACTGGAGCTGTGAGACTGTGGCAGTAAACTGAACTGAACCCGGGTCACTGGAGCTGTGAGACTGTGACAGTAAACAGAACCGAACCCGGGACACTGGAGCTGTGAGACTGTGGCAGTAAACGGAACCGAACCCGGGTCACTGGAGCTGTGAGACTGTGGCAGTAAACAGAACCGAACCCATGTCACTGGAGCTGTGAGACTGTGGCAGTAAACAGAACTGAACCCGGGTCACTGGAGCTGTGAGACTGTGGCAGTAAACAGAACCGAACCCAGGTCACTGGAGCTGTGAGACTGTGGCAGTAAACAGAACCGAACCCGGGTCACTGGAGCTGTGAGACTGTGGCAGTAAACAGAACCGAACCCGGGTCACTGGAGCTGTGAGACTGTGGCAGTAAACAGAACCGAACCCTGGTCACTGGAGCTGTGAGACTGTGGCAGTAAACGGAACCGAACCCAGGTCACTGGAGCTGTGAGACTGTGGCAGTAAACAGAACCGAACCCGGGACACTGGAGCTGTGAGACTGTGACAGTAAACAGAACCGAACCCGGGACACTGGAGCTGTGAGACTGTGGCAGTAAACAGAACCGAACCCGGGTCACTGGAGCTGTGAGACTGTGGCAGTAAACAGAACCGAACCCGGGACACTGGAGCTGTGAGACTGTGGCAGTAAACAGAACCGAACCCAGGTCACTGGAGCTGTGAGACTGTGGCAGTAAACAGAACCGAACCCAGGTCACTGGATCTGTGAGACTGTGGCAGTAAACAGAACCGAACCCGGGACACTGGAGCTGTGAGGCTGTGGCAGTAAACAGAACCGAACCCGGGTCACTGGAGCGGTGAGACTGTGGCAGTACACAAAACCGAACCCGGGACACTGGAGCTGTGAGACTGTGGCAGTAAACAGAACCGAACCCGGGTCACTGGAGCTGTGAGACTGTGGCAGTAAACAGAACCGAACCCGGGACACTGGAGCTGTGAGACTGTGGCAGTAAACAGAACCGAACCCAGGTCACTAGAGCTGTGAGACTGTGGCAGTAAACAGAACCGAACCCGGGACAGTGGATCTGTGAGACTGTGGCAGTAAACAGAACCGAACCCGGGTAACTGGAGCTGTGAGACTGTGGCAGTAAACAGAACCGAACCCGGGTCACTGGAGCTGTGAGACTGTGGCAGTAAACAGAACCGAACCCGGGTCACTGGAGCTGTGAGGCTGTGGCAGTAAACAGAACCGAACCCAGGACACTGGAGCTGTGAGACTGTGGCAGTAAACAGAACCGAAACCGGGTCACTGGAGCTGTGAGACTGTGGCAGTAAACAGAACCGAACCCGGGACACTGGAGCTGTGAGACTGTGGCAGTAAACAGAACTGAACCCGGGACACTGGAGCTGTGAGACTGTGGCAGTAAACAGAACCGAACCCGGGTCACTGGAGCTGTGAGACTGTGGCAGTAAACAGAACCGAACCCGGGACACTGGAGCTGTGAGACTGTGGCAGTAAACAGAACTGAACCCGGGTCACTGGAGCTGTGAGACTGTGGCAGTAAACAGAACTGAACCCGGGTCACTGGAGCTGTGAGACTGTGGCAGTAAACAGAACCGAACCCGGGACACTGGAGCTGTGAGACTGTGGCAGTAAACAGAACCGAACCCAGGTCACTGGAGCTGTGAGACTGTGGCAGTAAACAGAACCGAACCCGGGTCACTGGAGCTGTGAGACTGTGGCAGTAAACAGAACCGAACCCGGGACACTGGAGCTGTGAGACTGTGGCAGTAAACAGAACCGAACCCAGGTCACTGGAGCTGTGAGACTGTGGCAGTAAACAGAACCGAAACCGGGTCACTGGAGCTGTGAGACTGTGGCAGTAAACAGAACCGAACCCGGGACACTGGAGCTGTGAGACTGTGGCAGTAAACAGAACTGAACCCGGGACACTGGAGCTGTGAGACTGTGGAAGTAAACAGAACCGAACCCGGGTCACTGGAGCTGTGAGACTGTGGCAGTAAACAGAACCGAACCAGGGACACTGGAGCTGTGAGACTGTGACAGTAAACAGAACCGGACCCGGGACACTGGAGCTGTGAGACTGTGGCAGTAAACAGAACTGAACCCGGGTCACTGGAGCTGTGAGACTGTGGCAGTAAACAGAACCGAACCCGGGACACTGGAGCTGTGAGACTGTGGCAGTAAACAGAACCGAACCCAGGTCACTGGAGCTGTGAGACTGTGGCAGTAAACAGAACCGAACCCGGGACACTGGAGCTGTGAGACTGTGGCAGTAAACAGAACCGAACCCGGGTCACTGGAGCTGTGAGACTGTGGCAGTAAGCAGAACCGAACCCGGGTCACTGGAGCTGTGAGGCTGTGGCAGTAAACAGAACCGAACCCAGGACACTGGAGCTGTGAGACTGTGGCAGTAAACAGAACCGAAACCTAGTCACTGGAGCTGTGAGACTGTGGCAGAAAACAGAACCGAACCCGGGACACTGGAGCTGTGAGACTGTGGCAGTAAACAGAAATGAACCCGGGACACTGGAGCTGTGAGACTGTGGCAGTAAACAGAACCGAACCCGGGACACTGGAGCTGTGAGACTGTGGCAGTAAACAGAACCGAACCCGGGACACTGGACCTGTGAGACTGTGGCAGTAAACAGAACCGAACCCGGGTCACTGGAGCTGTGAGACTGTGGCAGTAAACAGAACTGAACCCGGGACACTGGAGCTGTGAGACTGTGGCAGTAAACAGAACCGAACCCGGGTCACTGGAGCTGTGAGACTGTGGCAGTCCCCAGAACCGAACCCAGGACACTGGAGCTGTGAGCCTGTGGCAGTAAACAGAACCGAACCCGGGACACTGGAGCTGTGAGACTGTGGCAGTAAACAGAACTGAACCCGGGACACTGGAGCTGTGAGACTGTGGCAGTAAACAGAACCGAACCCAGGACACTGGAGCTGTGAGACTGTGGCAGTAAACAGAACCGAACCCGGGTCACTGGAGCTGTGAGACTGTGGCAGTAAACAGAACCGAACCCAGGTCACTGGAGCTGTGAGACTGTGGCAGTAAACAGAACCGAACCCGGGACACTGGAGCTGTGAGACTTTGGCAGTAAACAGAACTGAACCCGGGTCACTGGAGCTGTGAGACTGTGGCAGTAAACAGAACCGAACCCGGGACACTGGAGCTGTGAGACTGTGGCAGTGAACAGAACCGAACCCAGGTCACTGGAGCTGTGAGACTGTGGCAGTAAACAGAACGGAACCCGGGACACTGGAGCTGTGAGACTGTGGCAGTAAACAGAACTGAACCCGGGACACTGGAGCTGTGAGACTGTGGCAGAAAACAGAACCGAACCCAGGACACTGGAGCTGTGAGACTGTGGCAGTAAACAGAACCGAACCCGGGTCACTGGAGCTGTGAGACTGTGGCAGTAAACAGAACCGAACCCGGGTCACTGGAGCTGTGAGACTGTGGCAGTAAACAGAACCGAACCCAGGTCACTGGAGCTGTGAGACTGTGGCAGTAAACAGAACCGAACCCAGGTCACTGGAGCTGTGAGACTGTGGCAGTAAACAGAACCGAACCCGGGACACTGGAGCTGTGAGACTGTGGCAGTAAACAGAACCGAACCCAGGTCACTGGAGCTGTGAGACTGTGGCAGTAAACAGAACCGAACCCGGGACACTGGAGCTGTGAGACTGTGGCAGTAAACAGAACTGAACCCGGGTCACTGGAGCTGTGAGACTGTGGCAGTAAACAGAACCGAACCCAGGTGACTGGAGCTGTGAGACTGTGGCAGTAAACAGAACCGAACCCAGGTCACTGGAGCTGTGAGACTGTGGCAGTAAACAGAACCGAACCCGGGACACTGGAGCTGTGAGACTGTGGCAGTAAACAGAACCACACCCAGGTCACTGGAGCTGTGAGACTGTGGCAGTAAACAGAACCGAACCCAGGTCACTGGAGCTGTGAGACTGTGGCAGTAAACAGAACCGAACCCAGGTCACTGGAGCTGTGAGACTGTGGCAGTAAACAGAACCGAACCCGGGACACTGGAGCTGTGAGACTGTGGCAGTAAACAGAACCGAACACAGGTCACTGGAGCTGTGAGACTGTGGCAGTAAACAGAACCGAACCCAGGTCACTGGAGCTGTGAGACTGTGGCAGTAAACAGGACTGAACCCGGGTCACTGGAGCTGTGAGACTGTGGCAGTAAACAGAACCGAACCCAGGTCACTGGAGCTGTGAGACTGTGGCAGTAAACAGAACCGAACCCAGGTCACTGGAGCTGTGAGACTGTGGCAGTAAACAGAACCGAACCCAGGTCACTGGAGCTGTGAGACTGTGGCAGTAAACAGAACTGAACCCGGGTCACTGGAGCTGTGAGACTGTGACAGTAAACAGAACCGAACCTGGGACACTGGAGCTGTGAGACTGTGGCAGTAAACAGAACCGAACCCGGGACACTGGAGCTGTGAGACTGTGGCAGTAAACAGAACCGAACCCGGGACACTGGAGCTGTGAGGCTGTGGCAGTAAACAGAACCGAACCCAGGACACTGGAGCTGTGAGACTGTGGCAGTAAACAGAACCGAACCCGGGTCACTGGAGCTGTGAGACTGTGACAGTAAACAGAACCGAACCCGGGACACTGGAGCTGTGAGACTGTGGCAGTAAACAGAACCGAACCAGGGTCACTGGAGCTGTGAGGCTGTGGCAGTAAACAGAACCGAACCCAGGACACTGGAGCTGTGAGACTGTGGCAGTAAACAGAACCGAACCCGGGTCACTGGAGCTGTGAGACTGTGGCAGTAAAAAGAACCGAACCCAGGTCACTGGAGCTGTGAGACTGTGGCAGTAAACAGAACCGAACCCGGGTCACGGGAGCTGTGAGACTGTGGCAGTAAACAGAACCGAACCCGGGACACTGGAGCTGTGAGACTGTGGCAGTAAACAGAACAGAACCCGGGACACTGGAGCTGTGAGACTGTGGCAGTAAACAGAACCGAACCCGGGACACTGGAGCTATGAGACTGTGGCAGTAAACAGAACCGAACCCGGGACACTGGAGCTGTGAGACTGTGGCATTAAACAGAACCGAACCCGGGTCACTGGAGCTGTGAGACTGTGGCAGTAAACAGAACTGAACCCGGGACACTGGAGCTGTGAGACTGTGGCAGTAAACAGAACCGAACCCGGGTCACTGGAGCTGTGAGACTGTGGCAGTCCCCAGAACCGAACCCAGGACACTGGAGCTGTGAGACTGTGGCAGTAAACAGAACCGAACCCGGGACACTGGAGCTGTGAGACTGTGGCAGTAAACAGAACTGAACCCGGGACACTGGAGCTGTGAGACTGTGGCAGTAAACAGAACCGAACCCAGGACACTGGAGCTGTGAGACTGTGGCAGTAAACAGAACCGAACCCGGGTCACGGGAGCTGTGAGACTGTGGCAGTAAACAGAACCGAACCCGGGACACTGGAGCTGTGAGACTGTGGCAGTAAACAGAACAGAACCCGGGACACTGGAGCTGTGAGACTGTGGCAGTAAACAGAACCGAACCCGGGACACTGGAGCTGTGAGACTGTGGCAGTAAACAGAACCAAACCCGGGACACTGGAGCTGTGAGACTGTGGCAGTAAACAGAACCGAACCCGGGACACTGGAGCTGTGAGACTGTGGCAGTAAAAAGAACTGAACCCGGGACACTGGAGCTGTGAGACTGTGGCAGTAAACAGAACCGAACCCAGGTCACTGGAGCTGTGAGACTGTGGCAGTAAACAGAACTGAACCCAGGTCACTGGAGCTGTGAGACTATGGCAGTAAACAGAACCGATCCCGGGTCACTGGAGCTGTGAGACTGTGGCAGTAAACAGAACCGAACCCGGGACACTGTAGCTGTGAGACGGTGGCAGTAAACAGAACTGAACCCGGGACACTGGAGCTGTGAGACTGTGGCAGTAAACAGAACCGAACCCAGGTCACTGGAGCTGTGAGGTTGCGGCAGTAAACAGAACCGAACCCGGGACACTGGAGCTGTGAGACTGTGGCAGTAAACAGAACCGAACCCGGGACACTGGAGCTGTGAGACTGTGGCAGTAAACAGAACTGAACCCGGGACACTGGAGCTGTGAGACTGTGGCAGTAAACAGAACCGAACCCGGGTCACTGGAGCTGTGAGGTTGCGGCAGTAAACAGAACCGAACCCAGGTCACTGGAGCTGTGAGGTTGCGGCAGTAAACAGAACCGAACCCAGGTCACTGGAGCTGTGAGACTGTGGCAGTAAACAGAACCGAACCCAGGTCACTGGAGCTGTGAGACTGTGGCAGTAAACAGAACCGAACCCGGGACACTGGAGCTGTGAGACTGTGGCAGTAAACAGAACCGAACTCGGGTCACTGGAGCTGTGAGACTGTGGCAGTAAACAGAACCGAACCCGGGACACTGGAGCTGTGAGACTGTGACAGTAAACAGAACCGAACCCAGGTCACTGGAGCTGTGAGACTGTGGCAGTAAACAGAACCGAACCCGGGACACTGGAGCTGTGAGACTGTGGCAGTAAACAGAACCGAACTCGGGTCACTGGAGCTGTGAGACTGTGGCAGTAAACAGAACCGAACCCGGGACACTGGAGCTGTGAGACTGTGGCAGTAAACAGAACCGAACCCGGGTCACTGGAGCTGTGAGACTGTGGCAGTAAGCAGAACCGAACCCGGGTCACTGGAGCTGTGAGGCTGTGGCAGTAAACAGAACCGAACCCAGGACACTGGAGCTGTGAGACTGTGGCAGTAAACAGAACCGAAACCGGGTCACTGGAGCTGTGAGACTGTGGCAGTAAACAGAACCGAACCCGGGACACTGGAGCTGTGAGACTGTGGCAGTAAACAGAACTGAACCCGGGGCACTGGAGCTGTGAGACTGTGGCAGTAAACAGAACCGAACCCGGGTCACTGGAGCTGTGAGACTGTGGCAGTAAACAGAACCGAACCCGGGACACTGGAGCTGTGAGACTGTGGCAGTAAACAGAACCGAACCCGGGACACTGGAGCTGTGAGACTGTGGCAGTAAACAGAACCGAACCCGGGTCACTGGAGCTGTGAGACTGTGGCAGTAAACAGAACTGAACCCGGGACACTGGAGCTGTGAGACTGTGGCAGTAAACAGAACCGAACCCGGGTCACTGGAGCTGTGAGACTGTGGCAGTCCCCAGAACCGAACCCAGGACACTGGAGCTGTGAGCCTGTGGCAGTAAACAGAACCGAACCCGGGACACTGGAGCTGTGAGACTGTGGCAGTAAACAGAACCGAACCCGGGTCACTGGAGCTGTGAGACTGTGGCAGTAAACAGAACCGAACCCAGGTCACTGGAGCTGTGAGACTGTGGCAGTAAACAGAACCGAACCCGGGACACTGGAGCTGTGAGACTGTGGCAGTAAACAGAACCGAACCCGGGTCACTGGAGCTGTGAGACTGTGGCAGTAAACAGAACCGAACCCAGGTCACTGGAGCTGTGAGACTGTGGCAGTAAACAGAACCGAACCCAGGTCACTGGAGCTGTGAGACTGTGGCAGTAAACAGAACCGAACCCGGGACACTGGAGCTGTGAGACTGTGGCAGTAAACAGAACTGAACCCGGGTCACTGGAGCTGTGAGACTGTGGCAGTAAACAGAACCGAACCCAGGTCACTGGAGCTGTGAGACTGTGGCAGTAAACAGAACGGAACCCGGGACACTGGAGCTGTGAGACTGTGGCAGTGAACAGAACTGAACCCGGGACACTGGAGCTGTGAGACTGTGGCAGTAAACAGAACCGAACCCGGGACACTGGAGCTGTGAGACTGTGGCAGTAAACAGAACCGAACCCGGGTCACTGGAGCTGTGAGGTTGCGGCAGTAAACAGAACCGAACCCAGGTCACTGGAGCTGTGAGGTTGCGGCAGTAAACAGAACCGAACCCAGGTCACTGGAGCTGTGAGACTGTGGCAGTAAACAGAACCGAACCCAGGTCACTGGAGCTGTGAGACTGTGGCAGTAAACAGAACCGAACCCGGGACACTGGAGCTGTGAGACTGTGGCAGTAAACAGAACCGAACTCGGGTCACTTGAGCTGTGAGACTGTGGCAGTAAACAGAACCGAACCCGGGACACTGGAGCTGTGAGACTGTGACAGTAAACAGAACCGAACCCAGGTCACTGGAGCTGTGAGACTGTGGCAGTAAACAGAACCGAACCCGGGACACTGGAGCTGTGAGACTGTGGCAGTAAACAGAACCGAACTCGGGTCACTGGAGCTGTGAGACTGTGGCAGTAAACAGAACCGAACCCGGGACACTGGAGCTGTGAGACTGTGGCAGTAAACAGAACCGAACCCGGGTCACTGGAGCTGTGAGACTGTGGCAGTAAGCAGAACCGAACCCGGGTCACTGGAGCTGTGAGGCTGTGGCAGTAAACAGAACCGAACCCAGGACACTGGAGCTGTGAGACTGTGGCAGTAAACAGAACCGAAACCGGGTCACTGGAGCTGTGAGACTGTGGCAGTAAACAGAACCGAACCCGGGACACTGGAGCTGTGAGACTGTGGCAGTAAACAGAACTGAACCCGGGACACTGGAGCTGTGAGACTGTGGCAGTAAACAGAACCGAACCCGGGTCACTGGAGCTGTGAGACTGTGGCAGTAAACAGAACCGAACCCGGGACACTGGAGCTGTGAGACTGTGGCAGTAAACAGAACCGAACCCGGGACACTGGAGCTGTGAGACTGTGGCAGTAAACAGAACCGAACCCGGGTCACTGGAGCTGTGAGACTGTGGCAGTAAACAGAACTGAACCCGGGACACTGGAGCTGTGAGACTGTGGCAGTAAACAGAACCGAACCCGGGTCACTGGAGCTGTGAGACTGTGGCAGTCCCCAGAACCGAACCCAGGACACTGGAGCTGTGAGCCTGTGGCAGTAAACAGAACCGAACCCTGGACACTGGAGCTGTGAGACTGTGGCAGTAAACAGAACTGAACCCGGGACACTGGAGCTGTGAGACTGTGGCAGTAAACAGAACCGAACCCAGGACACTGGAGCTGTGAGACTGTGGCAGTAAACAGAACCGAACCCAGGACACTGGAGCTGTGAGACTGTGGCAGTAAACAGAACCGAACCCGGGTCACTGGAGCTGTGAGACTGTGGCAGTAAACAGAACCGAACCCAGGTCACTGGAGCTGTGAGACTGTGGCAGTAAACAGAACCGAACCCGGGACACTGGAGCTGTGAGACTGTGGCAGTAAACAGAACTGAACCCGGGTCACTGGAGCTGTGAGACTGTGGCAGTAAACAGAACCGTACCCGGGACACTGGAGCTGTGAGACTGTGGCAGTAAACAGAACCGAACCCGGGACACTGGAGCTGTGAGACTGTGGCAGTAAACAGAACTGAACCCGGGACACTGGAGCTGTGAGACTGTGGCAGTGAACAGAACCGAACCCAGGTCACTGGAGCTGTGAGACTGTGGCAGTAAACAGAACTGAACCCGGGACACTGGAGCTGTGAGACTGTGGCAGTAAACAGAACCGAACCCGGGTCACTGGAGCTGTGAGACTGTGGCAGTCCCCAGAACCGAACCCAGGACACTGGAGCTGTGAGACTGTGGCAGTAAACAGAACTGAACCCGGGACACTGGAGCTGTGAGACTGTGGCAGTAAACAGAACCGAACCCGGGTCACTGGAGCTGTGAGACTGTGGCAGTCCCCAGAACCGAACCCAGGACACTGGAGCTGTGAGCCTGTGGCAGTAAACAGAACCGAACCCTGGACACTGGAGCTGTGAGACTGTGGCAGTAAACAGAACTGAACCCGGGACACTGGAGCTGTGAGACTGTGGCAGTAAACAGAACCGAACCCAGGACACTGGAGCTGTGAGACTGTGGCAGTAAACAGAACCGAACCCAGGACACTGGAGCTGTGAGACTGTGGCAGTAAACAGAACCGAACCCGGGTCACTGGAGCTGTGAGACTGTGGCAGTAAACAGAACCGAACCCAGGTCACTGGAGCTGTGAGACTGTGGCAGTAAACAGAACCGAACCCGGGACACTGGAGCTGTGAGACTGTGGCAGTAAACAGAACTGAACCCGGGTCACTGGAGCTGTGAGACTGTGGCAGTAAACAGAACCGTACCCGGGACACTGGAGCTGTGAGACTGTGGCAGTAAACAGAACCGAACCCGGGACACTGGAGCTGTGAGACTGTGGCAGTAAACAGAACTGAACCCGGGACACTGGAGCTGTGAGACTGTGGCAGTGAACAGAACCGAACCCAGGTCACTGGAGCTGTGAGACTGTGGCAGTAAACAGAACTGAACCCGGGACACTGGAGCTGTGAGAGTGTGGCAGTAAACAGAACCGAACCCGGGTCACTGGAGCTGTGAGACTGTGGCAGTCCCCAGAACCGAACCCAGGACACTGGAGCTGTGAGACTGTGGCAGAAAACAGAACTGAACCCGGGTCACTGGAGCTGTGAGACTGTGGCAGTAAACAGAACCGAACCCGGGTGACTGGAGCTGTGAGACTGTGGCAGTAAACAGAACCGAACCCAGGTCACTGGAGCTGTGAGACTGTGGCAGTAAACAGAACCGAACCCGGGACACTGGAGCTGTGAGACTGTGGCAGTAAACAGAACTGAACCCGGGTCACTGGAGCTGTGAGACTGTGACAGTAAACAGAACCGAACCCGGGACACTGGAGCTGTGAGACTGTGACAGTAAACAGAACCGAACCCAGGTCACTGGAGCTGTGAGACTGTGGCAGTAAACAGAACCGAACCCAGGTCACTGGAGCTGTGAGACTGTGGCAGGAAACAGAACCGAACCCGGGACACTGGAGCTGTGAGACTGTGGCAGTAAACAGGACTGAACCCGGGTCACTGGAGCTGTGACACTGTGGCAGTAAACAGAACCGAACCCAGGTCACTGGAGCTGTGAGACTGTGGCAGTAAACAGAACCGAACCCAGGTCACTGGAGCTGTGAGACTGTGGCAGTAAACAGAACTGAACCCGGGTCACTGGAGCTGTGAGACTGTGACAGTAAACAGAACCGAACCCGGGACACTGGAGCTGTGAGACTGTGGCAGTAATCAGAACTGAACCCGGGTCACTGGAGCTGTGAGACTGTGGCAGTAAACAGAACCGAACCCGGGTGACTGGAGCTGTGAGACTGTGGCAGTAAACAGAACCGAACCCAGGTCACTGGAGCTGTGAGACTGTGGCAGTAAACAGAACCGAACCCGGGACACTGGAGCTGTGAGACTGTGGCAGTAAACAGAACTGAACCCGGGTCACTGGAGCTGTGAGACTGTGACAGTAAACAGAACCACACCCAGGTCACTGGAGCTGTGAGACTGTGGCAGTAAACAGAACCGAACCCAGGTCACTGGAGCTGTGAGACTGTGGCAGTAAACAGAACCGAACCCAGGTCACTGGAGCTGTGAGACTGTGGCAGGAAACAGAACCGAACCCGGGACACTGGAGCTGTGAGACTGTGGCAGTAAACAGGACTGAACCCGGGTCACTGGAGCTGTGACACTGTGGCAGTAAACAGAACCGAACCCAGGTCACTGGAGCTGTGAGACTGTGGCAGTAAACAGAACCGAACCCAGGTCACTGGAGCTGTGAGACTGTGGCAGTAAACAGAACCGAACCCGGGACACTGGAGCTGTGAGACTGTGGCAGTAAACAGAACTGAACCCGGGTCACTGGAGCTGTGAGACTGTGACAGTAAACAGAACCGAACCCGGGACACTGGAGCTGTGAGACTGTGGCAGTAAACAGAACTGAACCCGGGTCACTGGAGCTGTGAGACTGTGGCAGTAAACAGAACCGAACCCGGGACACTGGAGCTGTGAGACTGTGGCAGTAAACAGAACCGAACCCGGGACACTGGAGCTGTGAGACTGTGGCAGTAAACAGAACCGAACCCGGGTCACTGGAGCTGTGAGACTGTGGCAGTAAACAGAACCGAACCCGGGACACTGGAGCTGTGAGTCTGTGGCAGTAAACAGAACCGAACCCGGGTCACTGGAGCTGTGAGACTGTGGCAGTAAACAGAACCGAACCCGGGTCACTGGAGCTGTGAGGCTGTGGCAGTAAACAGAACCGAACCCAGGACACTGGAGCTGTGAGACTGTGGCAGTAAACAGAACCGAACCCGGGTCACTGGAGCTGTGAGACTGTGGCAGTAAACAGAACCGAACCCGGGACACTGGAGCTGTGAGACTGTGGCAGTAAACAGAACCGAACCCGGGACACTGGAGCTGTGAGACTGTGGCAGTAAACAGAACCGAACCCGGGACACTGGAGCTGTGAGACTGTGGCAGTAAACAGAACCGAACCCGGGACACTGGAGCTGTGAGACTGTGGCAGTAAACAGAACTGAACCCGGGACACTGGAGCTGTGAGACTGTGGCAGTAAAAAGAACTGAACCCGGGACACTGGAGCTGTGAGACTGTGGCAGTAAACAGAACCGAACCCAGGTCACTGGAGCTGTGAGACTGTGGCAGTAAACAGAACTGAACCCAGGTCACTGGAGCTGTGAGACTGTGGCAGTAAACAGAACCGAACCCAGGTCACTGGAGCTGTGAGACTGTGGCAGTAAACAGAACCGAACCCGGGACACTGGAGCTGTGAGACTGTGGCAGTAAACAGAACTGAACCCGGGACACTGGAGCTGTGAGACTGTGGCAGTAAACAGAACCGAACCCAGGTCACTGGAGCTGTGAGACTGTGGCAGTAAACAGAACCGAACCCGGGACACTGGAGCTGTGAGACTGTGGCAGTAAACAGAACCGAACCCGGGACACTGGAGCTATGAGACTGTGGCAGTAAACAGAACTGAACCCGGGACACTGGAGCTGTGAGACTGTGGCAGTAAACAGAACCGAACCGGGACACTGGAGCTGTGAGACTGTGGCAGTAAACAGAACCGAACCCAGGTCACTGGAGCTGTGAGGTTGCGGCAGTAAACAGAACCGAACCCAGGTCACTGGAGCTGTGAGACTGTGGCAGTAAACAGAACTGAACCCGGGACACTGGAGCTGTGAGACTGTGGCAGTAAACAGAACCGAACCCGGGTCACTGGAGCTGTGAGGCTGTGGCAGTAAACGGAACCGAACCCAGGTCACTGGAGCTGTGAGGTTTCGGCAGTAAACAGAACCGAACCCAGGTCACTGGAGCTGTGAGGCTGTGGCAGTAAACAGAACCGAACCCAGGTCACTGGAGCTGTGAGACTGTGGCAGTAAACAGAACCGAACCCAGGTCACTGGAGCTGTGAGACTGTGGCAGTAAACAGAACCGAACCCGGGACACTGGAGCTGTGAGACTGTGGCAGTAAACAGAACTGAACCCGGGTCACTGGAGCTGTGAGACTGTGACAGTAAACAGAACCACACCCAGGTCACTGGAGCTGTGAGACTGTGGCAGTAAACAGAACCGAACCCGGGTCACTGGAGCTGTGAGACTGTGGCAGTAAACAGAACCGAACCCAGGTCACTGGAGCTGTGAGACTGTGGCAGTAAACAGAACCGAACCCAGGTCACTGGAGCTGTGAGACTGTGGCAGTAAACAGAACCGAACCCGGGACACTGGAGCTGTGAGACTGTGGCAGTAAACAGAACCGAACCCGGGACACTGGAGCTGTGAGACTGTGGCAGTAAACAGAACTGAACCCGGGACACTGGAGCTGTGAGACTGTGGCAGTAAACAGAACCGAACCGGGACACTGGAGCTGTGAGACTGTGGCAGTAAACAGAACCGAACCCAGGTCACTGGAGCTGTGAGGTTGCGGCAGTAAACAGAACCGAACCCAGGTCACTGGAGCTGTGAGACTGTGGCATTAAACAGAACTGAACCCGGGACACTGGAGCTGTGAGACTGTGGCAGTAAACAGAACCGAACCCGGGTCACTGGAGCTGTGAGGCTGTGGCAGTAAACGGAACCGAACCCAGGTCACTGGAGCTGTGAGGTTTCGGCAGTAAACAGAACCGAACCCAGGTCACTGGAGCTGTGAGGCTGTGGCAGTAAACAGAACCGAACCCAGGTCACTGGAGCTGTGAGACTGTGGCAGTAAACAGAACCGAACCCAGGTCACTGGAGCTGTGAGACTGTGGCAGTAAACAGAACCGAACCCGGGACACTGGAGCTGTGAGACTGTGGCAGTAAACAGAACTGAACCCGGGTCACTGGAGCTGTGAGACTGTGACAGTAAACAGAACCACACCCAGGTCACTGGAGCTGTGAGACTGTGGCAGTAAACAGAACCGAACCCGGGTCACTGGAGCTGTGAGACTGTGGCAGTAAACAGAACCGAACCCAGGTCACTGGAGCTGTGAGACTGTGGCAGTAAACAGAACCGAACCCGGGACACTGGAGCTGTGAGACTGTGGCAGTAAACAGGACTGAACCCGGGTCACTGGAGCTGTGAGACTGTGGCAGTAAACAGAACCGAACCCAGGTCACTGGAGCTGTGAGACTGTGGCAGTAAACAGAACCAAACCCAGGTCACTGGAGCTGTGAGACTGTGGCAGTAAATAGGACTGAACCCGGGTCACTGGAGCTGTGAGACTGTGGCAGTAAACAGAACCGAACCCAGGTCACTGGAGCTGTGAGACTGTGGCAGTAAACAGAACCGAACCCAGGTCACTGGAGCTGTGAGACTGTGGCAGTAAACAGAACCGAACCCGGGACACTGGAGCTGTGAGACTGTGACAGTAAACAGAACCGAACCCGGGACACTGGAGCTGTGAGACTGTGGCAGTAAACAGAACCGAACCCGGGACACTGGAGCTGTGAGACTGTGGCAGTAAACAGAACCGAACCCGGGTCACTGGAGCTGTGAGACTGTGACAGTAAACAGAACCGAACCCGGGACACTGGTGCTGTGAGACTGTGGCAGTAAACAGAACCGAACCCGGGACACTGGAGCTGTGAGACTGTGGCAGTAAACAGAACCGAACCCGGGACACTGGAGCTGTGAGTCTGTGGCAGTAAACAGAACTGAACCCGGGTCACTGGAGCTGTGAGACTGTGGCAGTAAACAGAACCGAACCCGGGTCACTGGAGCTGTGAGGCTGTGGCAGTAAACAGAACCGAACCCAGGACACTGGAGCTGTGAGACTGTGGCAGTAAACAGAACCGAACCCGGGACACTGGAGGTGTGAGACTGTGGCAGTAAACAGAACCGAACCCGGGTCACTGGAGCTGTGAGACTGTGGCAGTAAACAGAACCGAACCCGGGACACTGGAGCTGTGAGACTGTGGCAGTAAACAGAACCGAACCCGGGTCACTGGAGCTGTGAGACTGTGGCAGTCCCCAGAACCGAACCCAGGACACTGGAGCTGTGAGACTGTGGCAGTAAACAGAACCGAACCCGGGACACTGGAGCTGTGAGACTGTGGCAGTCCCCAGAACTGAACCCAGGTCACTGGAGCTGTGAGACTGTGGCAGTAAACAGAACCGAACCCGGGTCACTGGAGCTGTGAGGTTGCGGCAGTAAACAGAACCGAACCCAGGTCACTGGAGCTGTGAGGTTGCGGCAGTAAACAGAACCGAACCCAGGTCACTGGAGCTGTGAGACTGTGGCAGTAAACAGAACCGAACCCAGGTCACTGGAGCTGTGAGACTGTGGCAGTAAACAGAACCGAACCCAGGTCACTGGAGCTGTGAGACTGTGGCAGTAAAGAGAACTGAACCCGGGACACTGAAGCTGTGAGACTGTGGCAGTAAACAGAACCGAACCCGGGACACTGGAGCTGTGAGACTGTGGCAGTCCCCAGAACTGAACCCAGGTCACTGGAGCTGTGAGACTGTGGCAGTAAACAGAACCGAACCCGGGTCACTGGAGCTGTGAGGTTGCGGCAGTAAACAGAACCGAACCCAGGTCACTGGAGCTGTGAGGTTGCGGCAGTAAACAGAACCGAACCCAGGTCACTGGAGCTGTGAGACTGTGGCAGTAAACAGAACCGAACCCAGGTCACTGGAGCTGTGAGACTGTGGCAGTAAACAGAACCGAACCCGGGACACTGGAGCTGTGAGACTGTGGCAGTAAACAGAACCGAACTCGGGTCACTGGAGCTGTGAGACTGTGGCAGTAAACAGAACCGAACCCGGGACACTGGAGCTGTGAGACTGTGACAGTAAACAGAACCGAACCCAGGTCACTGGAGCTGTGAGACTGTGGCAGTAAACAGAACCGAACCCGGGACACTGGAGCTGTGAGACTGTGGCAGTAAACAGAACCGAACTCGGGTCACTGGAGCTGTGAGACTGTGGCAGTAAACAGAACCGAACCCGGGACACTGGAGCTGTGAGACTGTGGCAGTAAACAGAACCGAACCCGGGTCACTGGAGCTGTGAGACTGTGGCAGTAAGCAGAACCGAACCCGGGTCACTGGAGCTGTGAGGCTGTGGCAGTAAACAGAACCGAACCCAGGACACTGGAGCTGTGAGACTGTGGCAGTAAACAGAACCGAAACCGGGTCACTGGAGCTGTGAGACTGTGGCAGTAAACAGAACCGAACCCGGGACACTGGAGCTGTGAGACTGTGGCAGTAAACAGAACTGAACCCGGGACACTGGAGCTGTGAGACTGTGGCAGTAAACAGAACCGAACCCGGGTCACTGGAGCTGTGAGACTGTGGCAGTAAACAGAACCGAACCCGGGTCACTGGAGCTGTGAGACTGTGGCAGTAAACAGAACCGAACCCGGGACACTGGAGCTGTGAGACTGTGGCAGTAAACAGAACCGAACCCGGGTCACTGGAGCTGTGAGACTGTGGCAGTAAACAGAACTGAACCCGGGACACTGGAGCTGTGAGACTGTGGCAGTAAACAGAACCGAACCCGGGTCACTGGAGCTGTGAGACTGTGGCAGTCCCCAGAACCGAACCCAGGACACTGGAGCTGTGAGCCTGTGGCAGTAAACAGAACCGAACCCGGGACACTGGAGCTGTGAGACTGTGGCAGTAAACAGAACTGAACCCGGGACACTGGAGCTGTGAGACTGTGGCAGTAAACAGAACCGAACCCAGGACACTGGAGCTGTGAGACTGTGGCAGTAAACAGAACAGAACCCAGGTCACTGGAGCTGTGAGACTGTGGCAGTAAACAGAACCGAACCCAGGACACTGGAGCTGTGAGACTGTGGCAGTAAACAGAACCGAACCCGGGTCACTGGAGCTGTGAGACTGTGGCAGTAAACAGAACCGAACCCAGGTCACTGGAGCTGTGAGACTGTGGCAGTAAACAGAACCGAACCCGGGACACTGGAGCTGTGAGACTGTGGCAGTAAACAGAACTGAACCCGGTTCACTGGAGCTGTGAGACTGTGGCAGTAAACAGAACCGAACCCGGGTGACTGGAGCTGTGAGACTGTGGCAGTAAACAGAACCGAACCCAGGTCACTGGAGCTGTGAGACTGTGGCAGTAAACAGAACCGAACCCAGGTCACTGGAGCTGTGAGACTGTGGCAGTAAACAGAACCGAACCCAGGTCACTGGAGCTGTGAGACTGTGGCAGGAAACAGAACCGAACCCGGGACACTGGAGCTGTGAGACTGTGGCAGTAAACAGGACTGAACCCGGGTCACTGGAGCTGTGACACTGTGGCAGTAAACAGAACCGAACCCAGGTCACTGGAGCTGTGAGACTGTGGCAGTAAACAGAACCGAACCCAGGTCACTGGAGCTGTGAGACTGTGGCAGTAAACAGAACTGAACCCGGGTCACTGGAGCTGTGAGACTGTGACAGTAAACAGAACCGAACCCGGGACACTGGAGCTGTGAGACTGTGGCAGTAAACAGAACCACACCCAGGTCACTGGAGCTGTGAGACTGTGGCAGTAAACAGAACCGAACCCAGGTCACTGGAGCTGTGAGACTGTGGCAGTAAACAGAACCGAACCCAGGTCACTGGAGCTGTGAGACTGTGGCAGGAAACAGAACCGAACCCGGGACACTGGAGCTGTGAGACTGTGGCAGTAAACAGGACTGAACCCGGGTCACTGGAGCTGTGACACTGTGGCAGTAAACAGAACCGAACCCAGGTCACTGGAGCTGTGAGACTGTGGCAGTAAACAGAACCGAACCCAGGTCACTGGAGCTGTGAGACTGTGGCAGGAAACAGAACCGAACCCGGGACACTGGAGCTGTGAGACTGTGGCAGTAAACAGGACTGAACCCGGGTCACTGGAGCTGTGAGACTGTGGCAGGAAACAGAACCGAACCCGGGACACTGGAGCTGTGAGACTGTGGCAGGAAACAGAACCGAACCCGGGACACTGGAGCTGTGAGACTGTGGCAGTAAACAGGACTGAACCCGGGTCACTGGAGCTGTGAGACTGTGGCAGGAAACAGAACCGAACCCGGGACACTGGAGCTGTGAGACTGTGGCAGTAAACAGGACTGAACCCGGGTCACTGGAGCTGTGACACTGTGGCAGTAAACAGAACCGAACCCAGGTCACTGGAGCTGTGAGACTGTGGCAGTAAACAGAACTGAACCCGGGTCACTGGAGCTGTGAGACTGTGACAGTAAACAGAACCACACCCAGGTCACTGGAGCTGTGAGACTGTGGCAGTAAACAGAACCGAACCCAGGTCACTGGAGCTGTGAGACTGTGGCAGTAAACAGAACCGAACCCAGGTCACTGGAGCTGTGAGACAGTGGCAGGAAACAGAACCGAACCCGGGACACTGGAGCTGTGAGACTGTGGCAGTAAACAGGACTGAACCCGGGTCACTGGAGCTGTGACACTGTGGCAGTAAACAGAACCGAACCCAGGTCACTGGAGCTGTGAGACTGTGGCAGTAAACAGAACCGAACCCAGGTCACTGGAGCTGTGAGACTGTGGCAGTAAACAGAACCGAACCCGGGACACTGGAGCTGTGAGACTGTGGCAGTAAACAGAACTGAACCCGGGTCACTGGAGCTGTGAGACTGTGACAGTAAACAGAACCGAACCCGGGACACTGGAGCTGTGAGACTGTGGCAGTAAACAGAACTGAACCCGGGTCACTGGAGCTGTGAGACTGTGGCAGTAAACAGAACTGAACCCAGGTCACTGGAGCTGTGAGACTGTGGCAGTAAACAGAACCGAACCCAGGTCACTGGAGCTGTGAGACTGTGGCAGTAAACAGAACCGAACCCGGGACACTGGAGCTGTGAGACTGTGGCAGTAAACAGAACTGAACCCGGGACACTGGAGCTGTGAGACTGTGGCAGTAAACAGAACCGAACCCAGGTCACTGGAGCTGTGAGACTGTGGCAGTAAACAGAACCGAACCCGGGACACTGGAGCTGTGAGACTGTGGCAGTAAACAGAACCGAACCCGGGACACTGGAGCTGTGAGACTGTGGCAGTAAACAGAACTGAACCCGGGACACTGGAGCTGTGAGACTGTGGCAGTAAACAGAACCGAACCGGGACACTGGAGCTGTGAGACTGTGGCAGTAAACAGAACCGAACCCAGGTCACTGGAGCTGTGAGGTTGCGGCAGTAAACAGAACCGAACCCAGGTCACTGGAGCTGTGAGACTGTGGCAGTAAACAGAACTGAACCCGGGACACTGGAGCTGTGAGACTGTGGCAGTAAACAGAACCGAACCCGGGTCACTGGAGCTGTGAGGCTGTGGCAGTAAACGGAACCGAACCCAGGTCACTGGAGCTGTGAGGTTTCGGCAGTAAACAGAACCGAACCCAGGTCACTGGAGCTGTGAGGCTGTGGCAGTAAACAGAACCGAACCCAGGTCACTGGAGCTGTGAGACTGTGGCAGTAAACAGAACCGAACCCAGGTCACTGGAGCTGTGAGACTGTGGCAGTAAACAGAACCGAACCCGGGACACTGGAGCTGTGAGACTGTGGCAGTAAACAGAACTGAACCCGGGTCACTGGAGCTGTGAGACTGTGACAGTAAACAGAACCACACCCAGGTCACTGGAGCTGTGAGACTGTGGCAGTAAACAGAACCGAACCCGGGTCACTGGAGCTGTGAGACTGTGGCAGTAAACAGAACCGAACCCAGGTCACTGGAGCTGTGAGACTGTGGCAGTAAACAGAACCGAACCCAGGTCACTGGAGCTGTGAGACTGTGGCAGTAAACAGAACCGAACCCGGGACACTGGAGCTGTGAGACTGTGGCAGTAAACAGAACCGAACCCGGGACACTGGAGCTGTGAGACTGTGGCAGTAAACAGAACTGAACCCGGGACACTGGAGCTGTGAGACTGTGGCAGTAAACAGAACCGAACCGGGACACTGGAGCTGTGAGACTGTGGCAGTAAACAGAACCGAACCCAGGTCACTGGAGCTGTGAGGTTGCGGCAGTAAACAGAACCGAACCCAGGTCACTGGAGCTGTGAGACTGTGGCAGTAAACAGAACTGAACCCGGGACACTGGAGCTGTGAGACTGTGGCAGTAAACAGAACCGAACCCGGGTCACTGGAGCTGTGAGGCTGTGGCAGTAAACGGAACCGAACCCAGGTCACTGGAGCTGTGAGGTTTCGGCAGTAAACAGAACCGAACCCAGGTCACTGGAGCTGTGAGGCTGTGGCAGTAAACAGAACCGAACCCAGGTCACTGGAGCTGTGAGACTGTGGCAGTAAACAGAACCGAACCCAGGTCACTGGAGCTGTGAGACTGTGGCAGTAAACAGAACCGAACCCGGGACACTGGAGCTGTGAGACTGTGGCAGTAAACAGAACTGAACCCGGGTCACTGGAGCTGTGAGACTGTGACAGTAAACAGAACCACACCCAGGTCACTGGAGCTGTGAGACTGTGGCAGTAAACAGAACCGAACCCGGGTCACTGGAGCTGTGAGACTGTGGCAGTAAACAGAACCGAACCCAGGTCACTGGAGCTGTGAGACTGTGGCAGTAAACAGAACCGAACCCGGGACACTGGAGCTGTGAGACTGTGGCAGTAAACAGGACTGAACCCGGGTCACTGGAGCTGTGAGACTGTGGCAGTAAACAGAACCGAACCCAGGTCACTGGAGCTGTGAGACTGTGGCAGTAAACAGAACCAAACCCAGGTCACTGGAGCTGTGAGACTGTGGCAGTAAATAGGACTGAACCCGGGTCACTGGAGCTGTGAGACTGTGGCAGTAAACAGAACCGAACCCAGGTCACTGGAGCTGTGAGACTGTGGCAGTAAACAGAACCGAACCCAGGTCACTGGAGCTGTGAGACTGTGGCAGTAAACAGAACCGAACCCGGGACACTGGAGCTGTGAGACTGTGACAGTAAACAGAACCGAACCCGGGACACTGGAGCTGTGAGACTGTGGCAGTAAACAGAACCGAACCCGGGACACTGGAGCTGTGAGACTGTGGCAGTAAACAGAACCGAACCCGGGTCACTGGAGCTGTGAGACTGTGACAGTAAACAGAACCGAACCCGGGACACTGGTGCTGTGAGACTGTGGCAGTAAACAGAACCGAACCCGGGACACTGGAGCTGTGAGACTGTGGCAGTAAACAGAACCGAACCCGGGACACTGGAGCTGTGAGTCTGTGGCAGTAAACAGAACTGAACCCGGGTCACTGGAGCTGTGAGACTGTGGCAGTAAACAGAACCGAACCCGGGTCACTGGAGCTGTGAGGCTGTGGCAGTAAACAGAACCGAACCCAGGACACTGGAGCTGTGAGACTGTGGCAGTAAACAGAACCGAACCCGGGACACTGGAGGTGTGAGACTGTGGCAGTAAACAGAACCGAACCCGGGTCACTGGAGCTGTGAGACTGTGGCAGTAAACAGAACCGAACCCGGGACACTGGAGCTGTGAGACTGTGGCAGTAAACAGAACCGAACCCGGGTCACTGGAGCTGTGAGACTGTGGCAGTCCCCAGAACCGAACCCAGGACACTGGAGCTGTGAGACTGTGGCAGTAAACAGAACCGAACCCGGGACACTGGAGCTGTGAGACTGTGGCAGTCCCCAGAACTGAACCCAGGTCACTGGAGCTGTGAGACTGTGGCAGTAAACAGAACCGAACCCGGGTCACTGGAGCTGTGAGGTTGCGGCAGTAAACAGAACCGAACCCAGGTCACTGGAGCTGTGAGGTTGCGGCAGTAAACAGAACCGAACCCAGGTCACTGGAGCTGTGAGACTGTGGCAGTAAACAGAACCGAACCCAGGTCACTGGAGCTGTGAGACTGTGGCAGTAAACAGAACCGAACCCAGGTCACTGGAGCTGTGAGACTGTGGCAGTAAAGAGAACTGAACCCGGGACACTGAAGCTGTGAGACTGTGGCAGTAAACAGAACCGAACCCGGGACACTGGAGCTGTGAGACTGTGGCAGTCCCCAGAACTGAACCCAGGTCACTGGAGCTGTGAGACTGTGGCAGTAAACAGAACCGAACCCGGGTCACTGGAGCTGTGAGGTTGCGGCAGTAAACAGAACCGAACCCAGGTCACTGGAGCTGTGAGGTTGCGGCAGTAAACAGAACCGAACCCAGGTCACTGGAGCTGTGAGACTGTGGCAGTAAACAGAACCGAACCCGGGTCACTGGAGCTGTGAGACTGTGGCAGTAAACAGAACCGAACCCGGGACACTGGAGCTGTGAGACTGTGGCAGTAAACAGAACCGAACTCGGGTCACTGGAGCTGTGAGACTGTGGCAGTAAACAGAACCGAACCCGGGACACTGGAGCTGTGAGACTGTGACAGTAAACAGAACCGAACCCAGGTCACTGGAGCTGTGAGACTGTGGCAGTAAACAGAACCGAACCCGGGACACTGGAGCTGTGAGACTGTGGCAGTAAACAGAACCGAACTCGGGTCACTGGAGCTGTGAGACTGTGGCAGTAAACAGAACCGAACGCGGGACACTGGAGCTGTGAGACTGTGGCAGTAAACAGAACCGAACCCGGGTCACTGGAGCTGTGAGACTGTGGCAGTAAGCAGAACCGAACCCGGGTCACTGGAGCTGTGAGGCTGTGGCAGTAAACAGAACCGAACCCAGGACACTGGAGCTGTGAGACTGTGGCAGTAAACAGAACCGAAACCGGGTCACTGGAGCTGTGAGACTGTGGCAGTAAACAGAACCGAACCCGGGACACTGGAGCTGTGAGACTGTGGCAGTAAACAGAACTGAACCCGGGACACTGGAGCTGTGAGACTGTGGCAGTAAACAGAACCGAACCCGGGTCACTGGAGCTGTGAGACTGTGGCAGTAAACAGAACCGAACCCGGGTCACTGGAGCTGTGAGACTGTGGCAGTAAACAGAACCGAACCCGGGACACTGGAGCTGTGAGACTGTGGCAGTAAACAGAACCGAACCCGGGTCACTGGAGCTGTGAGACTGTGGCAGTAAACAGAACTGAACCCGGGACACTGGAGCTGTGAGACTGTGGCAGTAAACAGAACCGAACCCGGGTCACTGGAGCTGTGAGACTGTGGCAGTCCCCAGAACCGAACCCAGGACACTGGAGCTGTGAGCCTGTGGCAGTAAACAGAACCGAACCCGGGACACTGGAGCTGTGAGACTGTGGCAGTAAACAGAACTGAACCCGGGACACTGGAGCTGTGAGACTGTGGCAGTAAACAGAACCGAACCCAGGACACTGGAGCTGTGAGACTGTGGCAGTAAACAGAACAGAACCCAGGTCACTGGAGCTGTGAGACTGTGGCAGTAAACAGAACCGAACCCAGGACACTGGAGCTGTGAGACTGTGGCAGTAAACAGAACCGAACCCGGGTCACTGGAGCTGTGAGACTGTGGCAGTAAACAGAACCGAACCCAGGTCACTGGAGCTGTGAGACTGTGGCAGTAAACAGAACCGAACCCGGGACACTGGAGCTGTGAGACTGTGGCAGTAAACAGAACTGAACCCGGTTCACTGGAGCTGTGAGACTGTGGCAGTAAACAGAACCGAACCCGGGTGACTGGAGCTGTGAGACTGTGGCAGTAAACAGAACCGAACCCAGGTCACTGGAGCTGTGAGACTGTGGCAGTAAACAGAACCGAACCCAGGTCACTGGAGCTGTGAGACTGTGGCAGTAAACAGAACCGAACCCAGGTCACTGGAGCTGTGAGACTGTGGCAGGAAACAGAACCGAACCCGGGACACTGGAGCTGTGAGACTGTGGCAGTAAACAGGACTGAACCCGGGTCACTGGAGCTGTGACACTGTGGCAGTAAACAGAACCGAACCCTGGTCACTGGAGCTGTGAGACTGTGGCAGTAAACAGAACCGAACCCAGGTCACTGGAGCTGTGAGACTGTGGCAGTAAACAGAACTGAACCCGGGTCACTGGAGCTGTGAGACTGTGACAGTAAACAGAACCGAACCCGGGACACTGGAGCTGTGAGACTGTGGCAGTAAACAGAACCACACCCAGGTCACTGGAGCTGTGAGACTGTGGCAGTAAACAGAACCGAACCCAGGTCACTGGAGCTGTGAGACTGTGGCAGTAAACAGAACCGAACCCAGGTCACTGGAGCTGTGAGACTGTGGCAGGAAACAGAACCGAACCCGGGACACTGGAGCTGTGAGACTGTGGCAGTAAACAGGACTGAACCCGGGTCACTGGAGCTGTGACACTGTGGCAGTAAACAGAACCGAACCCAGGTCACTGGAGCTGTGAGACTGTGGCAGTAAACAGAACCGAACCCAGGTCACTGGAGCTGTGAGACTGTGGCAGGAAACAGAACCGAACCCGGGACACTGGAGCTGTGAGACTGTGGCAGTAAACAGGACTGAACCCGGGTCACTGGAGCTGTGAGACTGTGGCAGGAAACAGAACCGAACCCGGGACACTGGAGCTGTGAGACTGTGGCAGGAAACAGAACCGAACCCGGGACACTGGAGCTGTGAGACTGTGGCAGTAAACAGGACTGAACCCGGGTCACTGGAGCTGTGAGACTGTGGCAGGAAACAGAACCGAACCCGGGACACTGGAGCTGTGAGACTGTGGCAGTAAACAGGACTGAACCCGGGTCACTGGAGCTGTGACACTGTGGCAGTAAACAGAACCGAACCCAGGTCACTGGAGCTGTGAGACTGTGGCAGTAAACAGAACTGAACCCGGGTCACTGGAGCTGTGAGACTGTGACAGTAAACAGAACCACACCCAGGTCACTGGAGCTGTGAGACTGTGGCAGTAAACAGAACCGAACCCAGGTCACTGGAGCTGTGAGACTGTGGCAGTAAACAGAACCGAACCCAGGTCACTGGAGCTGTGAGACAGTGGCAGGAAACAGAACCGAACCCGGGACACTGGAGCTGTGAGACTGTGGCAGTAAACAGGACTGAACCCGGGTCACTGGAGCTGTGACACTGTGGCAGTAAACAGAACCGAACCCAGGTCACTGGAGCTGTGAGACTGTGGCAGTAAACAGAACCGAACCCAGGTCACTGGAGCTGTGAGACTGTGGCAGTAAACAGAACCGAACCCGGGACACTGGAGCTGTGAGACTGTGGCAGTAAACAGAACTGAACCCGGGTCACTGGAGCTGTGAGACTGTGACAGTAAACAGAACCGAACCCGGGACACTGGAGCTGTGAGACTGTGGCAGTAAACAGAACTGAACCCGGGTCACTGGAGCTGTGAGACTGTGGCAGTAAACAGAACCGAACCCGGGACACTGGAGCTGTGAGACTGTGGCAGTAAACAGAACCGAACCCGGGACACTGGAGCTGTGAGACTGTGGCAGTAAACAGAACCGAACCCGGGTCACTGGAGCTGTGAGACTGTGGCAGTAAACAGAACCGAACCCGGGACACTGGAGCTGTGAGTCTGTGGCAGTAAACAGAACCGAACCCGGGTCACTGGAGCTGTGAGACTGTGGCAGTAAACAGAACCGAACCCGGGTCACTGGAGCTGTGAGGCTGTGGCAGTAAACAGAACCGAACCCAGGACACTGGAGCTGTGAGACTGTGGCAGTAAACAGAACCGAACCCGGGTCACTGGAGCTGTGAGACTGTGGCAGTAAACAGAACCGAACCCGGGTCACTGGAGCTGTGAGGCTGTGGCAGTAAACAGAACAGAACCCGGGACACTGGAGCTGTGAGACTGTGGCAGTAAACAGAACCGAACCCGGGACACTGGAGCTGTGAGACTGTGGCAGTAAACAGAACCGAACCCGGGACACTGGAGCTGTGAGACTGTGGCAGTAAACAGAACCGAACCCGGGACACTGGAGCTGTGAGACTGTGGCAGTAAACAGAACCGAACCCGGGACACTGGAGCTGTGAGACTGTGGCAGTAAACAGAACTGAACCCGGGACACTGGAGCTGTGAGACTGTGGCAGTAAAAAGAACTGAACCCGGGACACTGGAGCTGTGAGACTGTGGCAGTAAACAGAACCGAACCCAGGTCACTGGAGCTGTGAGACTGTGGCAGTAAACAGAACTGAACCCAGGTCACTGGAGCTGTGAGACTGTGGCAGTAAACAGAACCGAACCCAGGTCACTGGAGCTGTGAGACTGTGGCAGTAAACAGAACCGAACCCGGGACACTGGAGCTGTGAGACTGTGGCAGTAAACAGAACTGAACCCGGGACACTGGAGCTGTGAGACTGTGGCAGTAAACAGAACCGAACCCAGGTCACTGGAGCTGTGAGGTTGCGGCAGTAAACAGAACCGAACCCGGGACACTGGAGCTGTGAGACTGTGGCAGTAAACAGAACCGAACCCGGGACACTGGAGCTGTGAGACTGTGGCAGTAAACAGAACTGAACCCGGGACACTGGAGCTGTGAGACTGTGGCAGTAAACAGAACCGAACCCAGGTCACTGGAGCTGTGAGGTTGCGGCAGTAAACAGAACCGAACCCAGGTCACTGGAGCTGTGAGACTGTGGCAGTAAACAGAACTGAACCCGGGACACTGGAGCTGTGAGACTGTGGCAGTAAACAGAACCGAACCCGGGTCACTGGAGCTGTGAGGCTGTGGCAGTAAACGGAACCGAACCCAGGTCACTGGAGCTGTGAGGTTTCGGCAGTAAACAGAACCGAACCCAGGTCACTGGAGCTGTGAGGCTGTGGCAGTAAACAGAACCGAACCCAGGTCACTGGAGCTGTGAGACTGTGGCAGTAAACAGAACCGAACCCAGGTCACTGGAGCTGTGAGACTGTGGCAGTAAACAGAACCGAACCCGGGACACTGGAGCTGTGAGACTGTGGCAGTAAACAGAACTGAACCCGGGTCACTGGAGCTGTGAGACTGTGACAGTAAACAGAACCACACCCAGGTCACTGGAGCTGTGAGACTGTGGCAGTAAACAGAACCGAACCCGGGTCACTGGAGCTGTGAGACTGTGGCAGTAAATAGAACCGAACCCAGGTCACTGGAGCTGTGAGACTGTGGCAGTAAACAGAACCGAACCCGGGACACTGGAGCTGTGAGACTGTGGCAGTAAACAGGACTGAACCCGGGTCTCTGGAGCTGTGAGACTGTGGCAGTAAACAGAACCGAACCCAGGTCACTGGAGCTGTGAGACTGTGGCAGTAAACAGAACCGAACCCAGGTCACTGGAGCTGTGAGACTGTGGCAGTAAACAGAACCGAACCCGGGACACTGGAGCTGTGAGACTGTGGCAGTAAACAGAACTGAACCCGGGTCACTGGAGCTGTGAGACTGTGGCAGTAAACAGAACCGAACCCGGGACACTGGAGCTATGAGACTGTGGCAGTAAATAGAACTGAACCCGGGTCACTGGAGCTGTGAGACTGTGGCAGTAAACAGAACCGAACCCGGGACACTGGAGCTGTGAGACTGTGGCAGTAAACAGAACCGAACCCAGGTCACTGGAGCTGTGAGACTGTGGCAGTAAACAGAACTGAACCCAGGTCACTGGAGCTGTGAGACTGTGGCAGTAAACAGAACCGAACCCAGGTCACTGGAGCTGTGAGACTGTGGCAGTAAACAGAACCGAACCCGGGACACTGGAGCTGTGAGACTGTGGCAGTAAACAGAACTGAACCCGGGACACTGGAGCTGTGAGACTGTGGCAGTAAACAGAACCGAACCCAGGTCACTGGAGCTGTGAGGTTGCGGCAGTAAACAGAACCGAACCCGGGACACTGGAGCTGTGAGACTGTGGCAGTAAACAGAACCGAACCCGGGACACTGGAGCTGTGAGACTGTGGCAGTAAACAGAACTGAACCCGGGACACTGGAGCTGTGAGACTGTGGCAGTAAACAGAACCGAACCGGGACACTGGAGCTGTGAGACTGTGGCAGTAAACAGAACCGAACCGAGGTCACTGGAGCTGTGAGGTTGCGGCAGTAAACAGAACCGAACCCAGGTCACTGGAGCTGTGAGACTGTGGCAGTAAACAGAACTGAACCCGGGACACTGGAGCTGTGAGACTGTGGCAGTAAACAGAACCGAACCCGGGTCACTGGAGCTGTGAGGCTGTGGCAGTAAACGGAACCGAACCCAGGTCACTGGAGCTGTGAGGTTTCGGCAGTAAACAGAACCGAACCCAGGTCACTGGAGCTGTGAGGCTGTGGCAGTAAACAGAACCGAACCCAGGTCACTGGAGCTGTGAGACTGTGGCAGTAAACAGAACCGAACCCAGGTCACTGGAGCTGTGAGACTGTGGCAGTAAACAGAACCGAACCCGGGACACTGGAGCTGTGAGACTGTGGCAGTAAACAGAACTGAACCCGGGTCACTGGAGCTGTGAGACTGTGACAGTAAACAGAACCACACCCAGGTCACTGGAGCTGTGAGACTGTGGCAGTAAACAGAACCGAACCCGGGTCACTGGAGCTGTGAGACTGTGGCAGTAAACAGAACCGAACCCAGGTCACTGGAGCTGTGAGACTGTGGCAGTAAACAGAACTGAACCCGGGTCACTGGAGCTGTGAGACTGTGAGAGTAAACAGAACCGAACACGGGACACTGGAGCTATGAGACTGTGGCAGTAAATAGAACTGAACCCGGGTCACTGGAGCTGTGAGACTGTGGCAGTAAACAGAACCGAACCCGGGACACTGGAGCTGTGAGACTGTGGCAGTAAACAGAACCGAACCCGGGACACTGGAGCTGTGAGACTGTGGCAGTAAACAGAACCGAACCCGGGTCACTGGAGCTGTGAGACTGTGGCAGTAAACAGAACCGAACCCGGGACACTGGAGCTGTGAGTCTGTGGCAGTAAACAGAACTGAACCCGGGTCACTGGAGCTGTGAGACTGTGGCAGTAAACAGAACCGAACTCGGGTCACTGGAGCTGTGAGACTGTGGCAGTAAACAGAACCGAACCCGGGACACTGGAGCTGTGAGACTGTGGCAGTAAACAGAACCGAACCCGGGTCACTGGAGCTGTGAGACTGTGGCAGTAAGCAGAACCGAACCCGGGTCACTGGAGCTGTGAGGCTGTGGCAGTAAACAGAACCGAACCCAGGACACTGGAGCTGTGAGACTGTGGCAGTAAACAGAACCGAAACCGGGTCACTGGAGCTGTGAGACTGTGGCAGTAAACAGAACCGAACCCGGGACACTGGAGCTGTGAGACTGTGGCAGTAAACAGAACTGAACCCGGGACACTGGAGCTGTGAGACTGTGGCAGTAAACAGAACCGAACCCGGGTCACTGGAGCTGTGAGACTGTGGCAGTAAACAGAACCGAACCCGGGTCACTGGAGCTGTGAGACTGTGGCAGTAAACAGAACCGAACCCGGGACACTGGAGCTGTGAGACTGTGGCAGTAAACAGAACCGAACCCGGGTCACTGGAGCTGTGAGACTGTGGCAGTAAACAGAACTGAACCCGGGACACTGGAGCTGTGAGACTGTGGCAGTAAACAGAACCGAACCCGGGTCACTGGAGCTGTGAGACTGTGGCAGTCCCCAGAACCGAACCCAGGACACTGGAGCTGTGAGCCTGTGGCAGTAAACAGAACCGAACCCGGGACACTGGAGCTGTGAGACTGTGGCAGTAAACAGAACAGAACCCAGGTCACTGGAGCTGTGAGACTGTGGCAGTAAACAGAACCGAACCCAGGACACTGGAGCTGTGAGACTGTGGCAGTAAACAGAACCGAACCCGGGTCACTGGAGCTGTGAGACTGTGGCAGTAAACAGAACCGAACCCAGGTCACTGGAGCTGTGAGACTGTGGCAGTAAACAGAACTGAACCCGGGTCACTGGAGCTGTGAGACTGTGGCAGTAAACAGAACCGAACCCGGGTGACTGGAGCTGTGAGACTGTGGCAGTAAACAGAACCGAACCCAGGTCACTGGAGCTGTGAGACTGTGGCAGTAAACAGAACTGAACCCGGGTCACTGGAGATGTGAGACTGTGACAGTAAACAGAACCACACCCAGGTCACTGGAGCTGTGAGACTGTGGCAGTAAACAGAACCGAACCCAGGTCACTGGAGCTGTGAGACTGTGGCAGTAAACAGAACCGAACCCAGGTCACTGGAGCTGTGAGACTGTGGCAGGAAACAGAACCGAACCCGGGACACTGGAGCTGTGAGACTGTGGCAGTAAACAGGACTGAACCCGGGTCACTGGAGCTGTGACACTGTGGCAGTAAACAGAACCGAACCCAGGTCACTGGAGCTGTGAGACTGTGGCAGTAAACAGAACCGAACCCAGGTCACTGGAGCTGTGAGACTGTGGCAGTAAACAGAACCGAACCCGGGACACTGGAGCTGTGAGACTGTGGCAGTAAACAGAACTGAACCCGGGTCACTGGAGCTGTGAGACTGTGACAGTAAACAGAACCGAACCCGGGACACTGGAGCTGTGAGACTGTGGCAGTAAACAGAACTGAACCCGGGTCACTGGAGCTGTGAGACTGTGGCAGTAAACAGAACCGAACCCGGGTGACTGGAGCTGTGAGACTGTGGCAGTAAACAGAACCGAACCCAGGTCACTGGAGCTGTGAGACTGTGGCAGTAAACAGAACCGAACCCGGGACACTGGAGCTGTGAGACTGTGGCAGTAAACAGAACCGAACCCAGGTCACTGGAGCTGTGAGACTGTGGCAGTAAACAGAACCACACCCAGGTCACTGGAGCTGTGAGACTGTGGCAGTAAACAGAACCGAACCCAGGTCACTGGAGCTGTGAGACTGTGGCAGTAAACAGAACCGAACCCAGGTCACTGGAGCTGTGAGACTGTGGCAGGAAACAGAACCGAACCCGGGACACTGGAGCTGTGAGACTGTGGCAGTAAACAGGACTGAACCCGGGTCACTGGAGCTGTGACACTGTGGCAGTAAACAGAACCGAACCCAGGTCACTGGAGCTGTGAGACTGTGGCAGTAAACAGAACCGAACCCAGGTCACTGGAGCTGTGAGAATGTGGCAGGAAACAGAACCGAACCCGGGACACTGGAGCTGTGAGACTGTGGCAGTAAACAGGACTGAACCCGGGTCACTGGAGCTGTGAGACTGTGGCAGGAAACAGAACCGAACCCGGGACACTGGAGCTGTGAGACTGTGGCAGGAAACAGAACCGAACCCGGGACACTGGAGCTGTGAGACTGTGGCAGTAAACAGAACCGAACCCAGGTCACTGGAGCTGTGAGACTGTGGCAGTAAACAGAACTGAACCCGGGACACTGGAGCTGTGAGACTGTGGCAGTAAACAGAACTGAACCGGGGTCACTGGAGCTGTGAGACTGTGGCAGTAAACAGAACTGAACCCGGGTCACTGGAGCTGAGAGACTGTGACAGTAAACAGAACTGAACCCGGGTCACTGGAGCTGTGAGACTGTGACAGTAAACAGAACCGAACCCGGGACACTGGAGCTGTGAGACTGTGGCAGTAAACAGAACTGAACCCGGGTCACTGGAGCTGTGAGACTGTGGCAGTAAACAGAACCGAACCCGGGACACTGGAGCTGTGAGACTGTGGCAGTAAACAGAACCGAACCCGGGACACTGGAGCTGTGAGACTGTGGCAGTAAACAGAACCGAACCCGGGTCACTGGAGCTGTGAGACTGTGGCAGTAAACAGAACCGAACCCGGGACACTGGAGCTGTGAGTCTGTGGCAGTAAACAGAACCGAACCCGGGTCACTGGAGCTGTGAGACTGTGGCAGTAAACAGAACCGAACCCGGGTCACTGGAGCTGTGAGGCTGTGGCAGTAAACAGAACCGAACCCAGGACACTGGAGCTGTGAGACTGCGGCAGTAAACAGAACCGAACCCGGGTCACTGGAGCTGTGAGACTGTGGCAGTAAACAGAACCGAACCCGGGTCACTGGAGCTGTGAGGCTGTGGCAGTAAACAGAACAGAACCCGGGACACTGGAGCTGTGAGACTGTGGCAGTAAACAGAACCGAACCCGGGACACTGGAGCTGTGAGACTGTGGCAGTAAACAGAACCGAACCCGGGACACTGGAGCTGTGAGACTGTGGCAGTAAACAGAACCGAACCCGGGACACTGGAGCTGTGAGACTGTGGCAGTAAACAGAACCGAACCCGGGACACTGGAGCTGTGAGACTGTGGCAGTAAACAGAACTGAACCCGGGACACTGGAGCTGTGAGACTGTGGCAGTAAAAAGAACTGAACCCGGGACACTGGAGCTGTGAGACTGTGGCAGTAAACAGAACCGAACCCAGGTCACTGGAGCTGTGAGACTGTGGCAGTAAACAGAACTGAACCCAGGTCACTGGAGCTGTGAGACTGTGGCAGTAAACAGAACCGAACCCAGGTCACTGGAGCTGTGAGACTGTGGCAGTAAACAGAACCGAACCCGGGACACTGGAGCTGTGAGACTGTGGCAGTAAACAGAACTGAACCCGGGACACTGGAGCTGTGAGACTGTGGCAGTAAACAGAACCGAACCCAGGTCACTGGAGCTGTGAGGTTGCGGCAGTAAACAGAACCGAACCCGGGACACTGGAGCTGTGAGACTGTGGCAGTAAACAGAACCGAACCCGGGACACTGGAGCTGTGAGACTGTGGCAGTAAACAGAACTGAACCCGGGACACTGGAGCTGTGAGACTGTGGCAGTAAACAGAACCGAACCGGGACACTGGAGCTGTGAGACTGTGGCAGTAAACAGAACCGAACCCAGGTCACTGGAGCTGTGAGGTTGCGGCAGTAAACAGAACCGAACCCAGGTCACTGGAGCTGTGAGACTGTGGCAGTAAACAGAACTGAACCCGGGACACTGGAGCTGTGAGACTGTGGCAGTAAACAGAACCGAACCCGGGTCACTGGAGCTGTGAGGCTGTGGCAGTAAACGGAACCGAACCCAGGTCACTGGAGCTGTGAGGTTTCGGCAGTAAACAGAACCGAACCCAGGTCACTGGAGCTGTGAGGCTGTGGCAGTAAACAGAACCGAACCCAGGTCACTGGAGCTGTGAGACTGTGGCAGTAAACAGAACCGAACCCAGGTCACTGGAGCTGTGAGACTGTGGCAGTAAACAGAACCGAACCCGGGACACTGGAGCTGTGAGACTGTGGCAGTAAACAGAACTGAACCCGGGTCACTGGAGCTGTGAGACTGTGACAGTAAACAGAACCACACCCAGGTCACTGGAGCTGTGAGACTGTGGCAGTAAACAGAACCGAACCCGGGTCACTGGCGCTGTGAGACTGTGGCAGTAAACAGAACCGAACCCAGGTCACTGGAGCTGTGAGACTGTGGCAGTAAACAGAACCGAACCCGGGACACTGGAGCTGTGAGACTGTGGCAGTAAACAGGACTGAACCCGGGTCTCTGGAGCTGTGAGACTGTGGCAGTAAACAGAACCGAACCCAGGTCACTGGAGCTGTGAGACTGTGGCAGTAAACAGAACCGAACCCAGGTCACTGGAGCTGTGAGACTGTGGCAGTAAACAGAACCGAACCCGGGACACTGGAGCTGTGAGACTGTGGCAGTAAACAGAACTGAACCCGGGTCACTGGAGCTGTGAGACTGTGGCAGTAAACAGAACCGAACACGGGACACTGGAGCTATGAGACTGTGGCAGTAAATAGAACTGAACCCGGGTCACTGGAGCTGTGAGACTGTGGCAGTAAACAGAACCGAACCCGGGACACTGGAGCTGTGAGACTGTGGCAGTAAACAGAACCGAACCCAGGTCACTGGAGCTGTGAGACTGTGGCAGTAAACAGAACTGAACCCAGGTCACTGGAGCTGTGAGACTGTGGCAGTAAACAGAACCGAACCCAGGTCACTGGAGCTGTGAGACTGTGGCAGTAAACAGAACCGAACCCGGGACACTGGAGCTGTGAGACTGTGGCAGTAAACAGAACTGAACCCGGGACACTGGAGCTGTGAGACTGTGGCAGTAAACAGAACCGAACCCAGGTCACTGGAGCTGTGAGGTTGCGGCAGTAAACAGAACCGAACCCAGGTCACTGGAGCTGTGAGACTGCGGCAGTAAACAGAACTGAACCCGGGACACTGGAGCTGTGAGACTGTGGCAGTAAACAGAACCGAACCCGGGTCACTGGAGCTGTGAGGCTGTGGCAGTAAACGGAACCGAACCCAGGTCACTGGAGCTGTGAGGTTTCGGCAGTAAACAGAACCGAACCCAGGTCACTGGAGCTGTGAGGCTGTGGCAGTAAACAGAACCGAACCCAGGTCACTGGAGCTGTGAGACTGTGGCAGTAAACAGAACCGAACCCAGGTCACTGGAGCTGTGAGACTGTGGCAGTAAACAGAACCGAACCCGGGACACTGGAGCTGTGAGACTGTGGCAGTAAACAGAACTGAACCCGGGTCACTGGAGCTGTGAGACTGTGACAGTAAACAGAACCACACCCAGGTCACTGGAGCTGTGAGACTGTGGCAGTAAACAGAACCGAACCCGGGTCACTGGAGCTGTGAGACTGTGGCAGTAAACAGAACCGAACCCAGGTCACTGGAGCTGTGAGACTGTGGCAGTAAACAGAACTGAACCCGGGTCACTGGAGCTGTGAGACTGTGAGAGTAAACAGAACCGAACACGGGACACTGGAGCTATGAGACTGTGGCAGTAAATAGAACTGAACCCGGGTCACTGGAGCTGTGAGACTGTGGCAGTAAACAGAACCGAACCCGGGACACTGGAGCTGTGAGACTGTGGCAGTAAACAGAACCGAACCCGGGACACTGGAGCTGTGAGACTGTGGCAGTAAACAGAACCGAACCCGGGTCACTGGAGCTGTGAGACTGTGGCAGTAAACAGAACCGAACCCGGGACACTGGAGCTGTGAGTCTGTGGCAGTAAACAGAACTGAACCCGGGTCACTGGAGCTGTGAGACTGTGGCAGTAAACAGAACCGAACCCGGGTCACTGGAGCTGTGAGGCTGTGGCAGTAAACAGAACCGAACCCAGGACACTGGAGCTGTGAGACTGTGGCAGTAAACAGAACCGAACCCGGGACACTGGAGCTGTGAGACTGTGGCAGTAAACAGAACCGAACCCGGGTCACTGGAGCTGTGAGACTGTGGCAGTAAACAGAACCGAACCCGGGACACTGGAGCTGTGAGACTGTGGCAGTAAACAGAACCGAACCCGGGTCACTGGAGCTGTGAGACTGTGGCAGTCCCCAGAACCGAACCCAGGACACTGGAGCTGTGAGACTGTGGCAGTAAACAGAACCAAACCCGGGACACTGGAGCTGTGAGACTGTGGCAGTAAAGAGAACTGAACCCGGGACACTGAAGCTGTGAGACTGTGGCAGTAAACAGAACCGAACCCGGGACACTGGAGCTGTGAGACTGTGGCAGTCCCCAGAACTGAACCCAGGTCACTGGAGCTGTGAGGCTGTGGCAGTAAACAGAACCGAACCCGGGACACTGGAGCTGTGAGACTGTGGCAGTAAACAGAACCGAACCCGGGTCACGGGAGCTTTGAGACTGTGGCAGTAAACAGAACCGAACCCGAGACACTGGAGCTGTGAGACTGTGGCAGTAAACAGAACCGAACCCGGGACACTGGAGCTGTGAGACTGTGGCAGTAAACAGAACCGAACCCGGTTCACTGGAGCTGTGAGACTGTGGCAGTAAACAGAACCGAACCCGGGACACTGGAGCTGTGAGACTGTGGCAGTAAACAGAACCAAACCCGGGACACTGGAGCTGTGAGACTGTGGCAGTAAACAGAACTGAACCCGGGACACTGGAGCTGTGAGACTGTGGCAGTAAACAGAACCGAACCCAGGTCACTGGAGCTGTGAGGTTGCGGCAGTAAACAGAACCGAACCCGGGACACTGGAGCTGTGAGACTGTGGCAGTAAACAGAACCGAACCCGGGACACTGGAGCTGTGAGACTGTGGCAGTAAACAGAACTGAACCCGGGACACTGGAGCTGTGAGACTGTGGCAGTAAACAGAACCGAACCGGGACACTGGAGCTGTGAGACTGTGGCAGTAAACAGAACCGAACCCAGGACACTGGAGCTGTGAGACTGTGGCAGTAAACAGAACCGAACCCGGGTCACTGGAGCTGTGAGACTGTGGCAGTAAACAGAACCGAACCCAGGACACTGGAGCTGTGAGGTTGCGGCAGTAAACAGAACCGAACCCAGGTCACTGGAGCTGTGAGACTGTGGCAGTAAACAGAACCGAACCCAGGTCACTGGAGCTGTGAGGTTGCGGCAGTAAACAGAACCGAACCCAGGTCACTGGAGCTGTGAGACTGTGGCAGTAAACAGTACTGAACCCGGGACACTGGAGCAGTGAGACTGTGGCAGTAAACAGAACCGAACCCGGGACACTGGAGCTGTGAGACTGTGGCAGTAAACAGAACCGAACCCAGGTCACTGGAGCTGTGAGACTGTGGCAGTACGCAGAACCGAACCCGGGACACTGGAGCTGTGAGACTGTGGCAGTAAACAGAACCGAACCCGGGTCACTGGAGCTGTGAGACTGTGGCAGTAAACAGAACCGAACCCAGGTCACTGGAGCTGTGAGGCTGTGGCAGTAAACAGAACCGAACCCAGGTCACTGGAGCTGTGAGACTGTCGCAGTAAACAGAACCGAACCCAGGTCACTGGAGCTGTGAGACTGTGGCAGTAAACAGATCCGAACCCATGTCACTGGAGCTGTGAGACTGTGGCAGTAAACAGAACCGAACCCAGGTCACTGGAGCTGTGAGACTGTAGCAGTAAACAGAACCGAACCCGGGACACTGGAGCTTTGAGACTGTGGCAGTAAACAGAACCGAACCCAGGTCACTGGAGCTGTGAGACTGTGGCAGTAAACAGAACCGAACCCGGGTCACTGGAGCTGTGAGACTGTGGCAGTAAACAGAACCGAACCCAGGTCACTGGAGCTGTGAGACTGTGGCAGTAAACAGAACCAAACCCGGGTCACTGGAGCTGTGGCAGTAAACAGAACTGAACCCAGGTCACTGGAGCTGTGAGGCTGTGGCAGTAAACAGAACCGAACCCATGTCACTGGAGCTGTGAGACTGTGGCAGTAAACAGAACCGAACCCAGGTCACTGGAGCTGTGAGACTGTGGCAGTAAACAGAACCGAACCCGGGTCACTGGAGCTGTGAGACTGTGGCAGTAAACAGAACCGAACCCAGGTCACTGGAGCTGTGAGACTGTGGCAGTAAACAGAACCAAACCCGGGTCACTGGAGCTGTGAGGCTGTGGCAGTAAACAGAACCGAACCCATGTCACTGGAGCTGTGAGACTGTAGCAGTAAACAGAACCGAACCCAGGTCACTGGAGCTGTGAGACTGTGGCAGTAAACAGAACCGAACCCGGGTCACTGGAGCTGTGAGACTGTGGCAGTAAACAGAACCGAACCCGGGTCACTGGAGCTGTGAGACTGTGGCAGAAAACAGAACTGAACCCAGGTCACTGGAGCTGTGAGGCTGTGGCAGTAAACAGAACCGAACCCAGGTCACTGGAGCTGTGAGACTGTGGCAGTAAACAGAACCAAACCCGGGTCACTGGAGCTGTGAGACTGTGGCAGTAAACAGAACCGAACCCGGGACACTGGAGCTGTGAGACTGTGGCAGTAAACAGAACTGAACCCGGGACACTGGAGCTGTGAGACTGTGGCAGTAATCAGAACCGAACCCGGGTCACTGGAGCTGTGAGACTGTGGCAGTAAACAGAACTGAACCCAGGTCACTGGAGCTGTGAGACTGTGGCAGTAAACAGAACCGAACCCGGGTCACTGGAGCTGTGAGACTGTGGCAGTAAACAGAACCGAACCCGAGTCACTGGAGCTGTGAGACTGTGACACTAAACAGAACCGAACCCGGGTCACTGGAGCTGTGAGACTGTGGCAGTAAACAGAACCGAACCCAGGTCACTGGAGCTGTGAGGCTGTGGCAGTAAACAGAACTGAACCCAGGTCACTGGAGCTGTGAGACTGTGGCAGTAAACAGAACCGAACCCGGGTCACTGGAGCTGTGAGACTGTGGCAGTAAACAGAACCGAACCCGAGTCACTGGAGCTGTGAGACTGTGACACTAAACAGAACCGAACCCGGGTCACTGGAGCTGTGAGACTTTGGCAGTAAACAGAACCGAACCCAGGTCACTGGAGCTGTGAGGCTGTGGCAGTAAACAGAACCGAACCCAGGACACTGGAGCTGTGAGACTGTGGCAGTAAACAGAACCGAACCCGGGTCACTGGAGCTGTGAGACTGTGGCAGTAAACAGAACCGAACCCAGGTCACTGGAGCTGTGAGACTGTGGCAGTAAACAGAACCGAACCCGGGTCACTGGAGCTGTGAGGCTGTGGCAGTAAACAGAACCGAACCCAGGACACTGGAGCTGTGAGACTGTGGCAGTAAACAGAACCGAACCCGGGTCACTGGAGCTGTGAGACTGTGGCAGTAAACAGAACCAAACCCATGTCACTGGAGCTGTGAGACTGTGGCAGTAAACAGAACCGAACCCAGGTCACTGGAGCTGTGAGACTGTGACACTAAACAGAACCGAACCCGGGTCACTGGAGCTGTGAGACTGTGGCAGTAAACAGAACCGAACCCAGGTCACTGGAGCTGTGAGACTGTGGCAGTCCCCAGAACCGAACCCAGGTCACTGGAGCTGTGAGGCTGTGGCAGTAAACAGAACCGAACCCGGGACACTGGAGCTGTGAGACTGTGGCAGTAAACAGAACCGAACCCGGGTCACCGGAGCTGTGAGACTGTGGCAGTAAACAGAACCGAACCCAGGTCACTGGAGCTGTGAGTCTGTGGCAGTAAACAGAAACGAACCCGGGTCACTGGAGCTGTGAGACTGTGGCAGTAAACGGAACCGAACCCATGTCACTGGAGCTGTGAGACTGTGGCAGTAAACAGAACCGAACCCGGGTCACTGGAGCTGTGAGGCTGTGGCAGTAAACAGAACCGAACCCAGGTCACTGGAGCTGTGAGACTGTGGCAGTAAACAGAACCGAACCCGGGTCACTGGAGCTGTGAGGCTGTGGCAGTAAACAGAACCGAACCCGGGTCACTGGAGCTGTGAGGCTGTGGCAGTAAACAGAGCCGAACCCAGGACACTGGAGCTGTGAGACTGTGGCAGTAAACAGAACCGAACCCGGGTCACCGGAGCTGTGAGACTGTGGCAGTAAACAGAACCGAACCTGGGTCACTGGAGCTGTGAGACTGTGGCAGTAAACAGAACTGAACCCGGGTCACTGGAGCTGTGAGACTGTGGCAGTAAACAGAACCGAACCCAGGTCACTGGAGCTGTGAGTCTGTGGCAGTAAACAGAACCGAACCCGGGTCACTGGAGCTGTGAGACTGTGGCAGTAAACAGAACTGAACCCGGGTCACTGGAGCTGTGAGACTGTGGCAGTAAACAGAACCGAACCCAGGTCACTGGAGCTGTGAGACTGTGACAGTAAACAGAACCGAACCCGGGTCACTGGAGCTGTGAGACTGTGGCAGTAAACAGAACCGAACCCGGGTCACTGGTGCTGTGAGGCTGTGGCAGTAAACAGAACCGAACCCAGGTCACTGGAGCTGTGAGACTGTGGCAGTAAACAGAACCGAACCCGGGTCACTGGAGCTGTGAGACTGTGGCAGTAAACAGAACTGAACCCGGGTCACTGGAGCTGTGAGACTGTGGCAGTAAACAGAACTGAACCCGGGTCACTGGAGCTGTGAGGCTGTGGCAGTAAACAGAACCGAACCCGGGTCACTGGAGCTGTGAGACTGTGGCAGTAAACAGAACCGAACCCAGGTCACTGGAGCTGTGAGACTGTGGCAGTAAACAGAACCGAACCCGGTCACTGGAGCTGTGAGACTGTGGCAGTAAACAGAACCGAACCCGGGTCACTGGAGCTGTGAGACTGTGGCAGTAAACAGAACCAAACCCATGTCACTGGAGCTGTGAGACTGTGGCAGTAAACAGAACCGAACCCGGGTCACTGGAGCTGTGAGACTGTGACACTAAACAGAACCGAACCCGGGTCACTGGAGCTGTGAGACTGTGGCAGTAAACAGAACCGAACCCAGGTCACTGGAGCTGTGAGACTGTGGCAGTCCCCAGAACCGAACCCAGGTCACTGGAGCTGTGAGGCTGTGGCAGTAAACAGAACCGAACACAGGTCACTGGAGCTGTGAGACTGTGGCAGTAAACAGAACCGAACCCGGGACACTGGAGCTGTGAGACTGTGGCAGTAAACAGAACCGAACCCGGGTCACCGGAGCTGTGAGACTGTGGCAGTAAACAGAACCGAACCCGGGTCACCGGAGCTGTGAGACTGTGGCAGTAAACAGAACCGAACCCATGTCACTGGAGCTGTGAGACTGTGGCAGTAAACAGAACCGAACCCGGGTCACTGGAGCTGTGAGACTGTGGCAGTAAACAGAACCGAACCCGGGACACTGGAGCTGTGAGACTGTGGCAGTAAACAGAACCGAACCCGGGTCACTGGAGCTGTGAGGCTGTGGCAGTAAACAGAACCGAACCCAGGACACTGGAGCTGTGAGACTGGGGCAGTAAACAGAACCGAACCCGGGTCACCGGAGCTGTGAGACTGTGGCAGTAAACAGAACTGAACCCGGGTCACTGGAGCTGTGAGACTGTGGCAGTAAACAGAACCGAACCCAGGTCACTGGAGCTGTGAGACTGTGGCAGTCCCCAGAACCGAACCCAGGTCACTGGAGCTGTGAGGCTGTGGCAGTAAACAGAACTGAACCCGGGTCACTGGAGCTGTGAGGCTGTGGCAGTAAACAGAACCGAACCCAGGTCACTGGAGCTGTGAGACTGTGGCAGTCCCCAGAACCGAACCCAGGTCACTGGAGCTGTGAGGCTGTGGCAGTAAACAGAACCGAACCCAGGACACTGGAGCTGTGAGACTGTGGCAGTAAACAGAACCGAACCCGGGTCACTGGAGCTGTGAGACTGTGGCAGTAAACAGAACCGAACCCGGGTCACTGGAGCTGTGAGACTGTGACAGTAAACAGAACCGAACCCAGGTCACTGGAGCTGTGAGACTGTGGCAGTAAACAGAACCGAACCCGGGTCACTGGAGCTGTGAGACTGTGGCAGTAAACAGAACCGAACCCGGGTCACTGGAGCTGTGAGACTGTGACAGTAAACAGAACCGAACCCAGGTCACTGGAGCTGTGAGACTGTGGCAGTAAACAGAACCGAACCCGGGTCACTGGAGCTGTGAGACTGTGGCAGTAAACAGAACCGAACCCGGGTCACTGGAGCTGTGAGACTGTGACAGTAAACAGAACCGAACCCAGGTCACTGGAGCTGTGAGACTGTGGCAGTAAACAGAACCGAACCCGGGTCACTGGAGCTGTGAGGCTGTGGCAGTAAACAGAACCGAACCCAGGACACTGGAGCTGTGAGACTGTGGCAGTAAACAGAACCGAACCCGGGTCACTGGAGCTGTGAGACTGTGGCAGTAAACAGAACTGAACCCGGGTCACTGGAGCTGTGAGACTGTGGCAGTAAACAGAACCGAACCCGGGACACTGGAGCTGTGAGACTGTGGCAGTAAACAGAACCGAACCCGGGACACTGGAGCTGTGAGACTGTGGCAGTAAACAGAACCGAACCCAGGACACTGGAGCTGTGAGACTGTGGCAGTAAACAGAACTGAACCCGGGTCACTGGAGCTGTGAGACTGTGGCAGTAAACAGAACCGAACCCGGGACACTGGAGCTGTGAGACTGTGGCAGTAAACAGAACCGAACCCGGGACACTGGAGCTGTGAGACTGTGGCAGTAAACAGAACCGAACCCAGGACACTGGAGCTGTGAGACTGTGGCAGTAAACAGAACCGAACCCGGGACACTGGAGCTGTGAGACTGTGGCAGTAAACAGAACCGAACCCGGGACACTGGAGCTGTGAGACTGTGGCAGTAAACAGAACTGAACCCGGGTCACTGGAGCTGTGAGACTGTGGCAGTAAACAGAACCGAACCCAGGTCACTGGAGCTGAGAGACTGTGGCAGTAAACAGAACCGAACCCGGGTCACTGGAGCTGTGAGACTGTGGCAGTAAACAGAACTGAACCCGGGTCACTGGAGCTGTGAGACTGTGGCAGTAAACAGAACTGAACCCGGGTCACTGGAGCTGTGAGACTGTGGCAGTAAACAGAACCGAACCCAGGACACTGGAGCTGTGAGACTGTGGCAGTAAACAGAACCGAACCCGGGTCACTGGAGCTGTGAGACTGTGGCAGTAAACAGAACTGAACCCGGGTCACTGGAGCTGTGAGGCTGTGGCAGTAAACAGAACCGAACCCAGGACACTGGAGCTGTGAGACTGTGGCAGTAAACAGAACCGAACCCGGGTCACTGGAGCTGTGAGACTGTGGCAGTAAACAGAACCGAACCCAGGTCACTGGAGCTGTGAGACTGTGACAGTAAACAGAACCGAACCCAGGTCACTGGAGCTGTGAGGCTGTGGCAGTAAACAGAACTGAACCCGGGACACTGGAGCGGTGAGACTGTGGCAGTAAACAGAACTGAACCCGGGTCACTGGAGCTGTGAGACTGTGGCAGTAAACAGAACCGAACCCAGGTCACTGGAGCTGTGAGACTGTGGCAGTAAACAGAACCGAACCCGGGACACTGGAGCTGTGAGACTGTGGCAGTAAACAGAACCGAACCCGGGTCACTGGAGCTGTGAGACTGTGGCAGTAAACAGAACCGAACCCAGGTCACTGGAGCTGTGAGGCTGTGGCAGTAAACAGAACTGAACCCGGGACACTGGAGCGGTGAGACTGTGGCAGTAAACAGAACTGAACCCGGGTCACTGGAGCTGTGAGACTGTGGCAGTAAACAGAACCGAACCCAGGTCACTGGAGCTGTGAGACTGTGGCAGTAAACAGAACCGAACCCGGGTCACTGGAGCTGTGAGACTGTGGCAGTAAACAGAACCGAACCCAGGTCACTGGAGCTGTGAGACTGTGGCAGTAAACAGAACCGAACCCGGGTCACTGGAGCTGTGAGACTGTGACAGTAAACAGAACCGAACCCGGGACACTGGAGCTGTGAGGCTGTGGCAGTAAACAGAACCGAACCCAGGTCACTGGAGCTGTGAGACTGTGGCAGTAAACAGAACCGAACCCAGGTCACTGGAGCGGTGAGACTGTGGCAGTAAACAGAACCGAACCCGGGTCACTGGAGCTGTGAGACTGTGGCAGTGAACAGAACCGAACCCAGGTCACTGGAGCTGTGAGACTGTGGCAGTAAACAGAACCGAACCCGGGACACTGGAGCTGTGAGACTGTGGCAGTAAACAGAACTGAACCCGGGTCACTGGATCTGTGAGACTGTGACAGTAAACAGAACCGAACCCGGGACACTGGAGCTGTGAGACTGTGGCAGTAAACAGAACCGAACCCGGGTCACTGGAGCTGTGAGACTGTGGCAGTAAACAGAACCGAACCCAGGTCACTGGAGCTGTGAGACTGTGGCAGTAAACAGAACCGAACCCGGGTCACTGGAGCTGTGAGCCTGTGGCAGTAAACAGAACCGAACCCGGGACACTGGAGCTGTGAGACTGTGGCAGTAAACAGAACCGAACCCGGGACACTGGAGCTGTGAGACTGTGGCAGTAAACAGAACCGAACCCGGGTCACTGGAGCTGTGAGACTGTGGCAGTAAACAGAACAGAACCCAGGTCACTGGAGCTGTGAGACTGTGGCAGTAAACAGAACCGAACCCGGGACACTGGAGCTGTGAGACTGTGGCAGTAAACAGAACCGAACCCGGGACACTGGAGCTGTGAGACTGTGGCAGTAAACAGAACTGAACCCGGGTCACTGGAGCTGTGAGACTGTGGCAGTAAACAGAACCGAACCCAGGTCACTGGAGCTGTGAGACTGTGGCAGTAAACAGAACCGAACCCGGGACACTGGAGCTGTGAGACTGTGGCAGTAAACAGAACTGAACCCGGGACACTGGAGCTGTGAGACTGTGGCAGTAAACAGAACCGAACCCGGGACACTGGTGGTGTGAGACTGTGGCAGTAAACAGAACCGAACCCGGGACACTGGAGCTGTGAGACTGTGGCAGTAAACAGAACTGAACCCGGGTCACTGGAGCTGTGAGACTGTGGCAGTAAACAGAACCGAACCCGGAACACTGGAGGTGTGAGACTGTGGCAGTAAACAGAACCGAACCCGGGTCACTGGAGCTGTCAGACTGTGGCAGTAAACAGAACCGAACCCGGGACACTGGAGCTGTGAGACTGTGGCAGTAAACAGAACCGAACCCGGGACACTGGAGCTGTGAGACTGTGGCAGTAAACAGAACCGAACCCGGGTCACTGGAGCTGTGAGACTGTGGCAGTAAACAGAACCGAACCCAGGTCACTGGAGCTGTGTGACTGTGGCAGTCCCCAGAACCGAACCCAGGACACTGGAGCTGTGAGACTGTGGCAGTAAACAGAACCGAACCCGGGACACTGGAGCTGTGAGACTGTGACAGTAAACAGAACCGAACCCGGGACACTGGAGCTGTGAGACTGTGGCAATAAACAGAACCGAACCCGGGACACTGGAGCTGTGAGGTTGCGGCAGTAAACAGAACCGAACCCAGGTCACTGGAGCTGTGAGACTGTGGCAGTAAACAGAACTGAACCCGGGACACTGGAGCTGTGAGACTGTGGCAGTAAACAGAACCGAACCCGGGTCACTGGAGCTGTGAGGCTGTGGCAGTAAACGGAACCGAACCCAGGTCACTGGAGCTGTGAGGTTTCGGCAGTAAACAGAACCGAACCCAGGTCACTGGAGCTGTGAGGCTGTGGCAGTAAACAGAACCGAACCCAGGTCACTGGAGCTGTGAGACTGTGGCAGTAAACAGAACCGAACCCAGGTCACTGGAGCTGTGAGACTGTGGCAGTAAACAGAACCGAACCCGGGACACTGGAGCTGTGAGACTGTGGCAGTAAACAGAACTGAACCCGGGTCACTGGAGCTGTGAGACTGTGACAGTAAACAGAACCACACCCAGGTCACTGGAGCTGTGAGACTGTGGCAGTAAACAGAACCGAACCCGGGTCACTGGAGCTGTGAGACTGTGGCAGTAAACAGGACTGAACCCGGGTCACTGGAGCTGTGAGACTGTGGCAGTAAACAGAACCGAACCCAGGTCACTGGAGCTGTGAGACTGTGGCAGTAAACAGAACCGAACCCAGGTCACTGGAGCTGTGAGACTGTGGCAGTAAACAGAACCGAACCCGGGACACTGGAGCTGTGAGACTGTGGCAGTAAACAGAACCGAACCCGGGTCACTGGAGCTGTGAGACTGTGGCAGTAAACAGAACCGAACCCGGGACACTGGAGCTGTGAGTCTGTGGCAGTAAACAGAACTGAACCCGGGTCACTGGAGCTGTGAGACTGTGGCAGTAAACAGAACCGAACCCGGGTCACTGGAGCTGTGAGGCTGTGGCAGTAAACAGAACCGAACCCAGGACACTGGAGCTGTGAGACTGTGGCAGTAAACAGAACCGAACCCGGGACACTGGAGCTGTGAGACTGTGGCAGTAAACAGAACCGAACCCGGGTCACTGGAGCTGTGAGACTGTGGCAGTAAACAGAACCGAACCCGGGACACTGGAGCTGTGAGACTGTGGCAGTAAACAGAACCGAACCCGGGTCACTGGAGCTGTGAGACTGTGGCAGTCCCCAGAACCGAACCCAGGACACTGGAGCTGTGAGACTGTGGCAGTAAACAGAACCAAACCCGGGACACTGGAGCTGTGAGACTGTGGCAGTAAAGAGAACTGAACCCGGGACACTGAAGCTGTGAGACTGTGGCAGTAAACAGAACCGAACCCGGGACACTGGAGCTGTGAGACTGTGGCAGTCCCCAGAACTGAACCCAGGTCACTGGAGCTGTGAGGCTGTGGCAGTAAACAGAACCGAACCCGGGACACTGGAGCTGTGAGACTGTGGCAGTAAACAGAACCGAACCCGGGTCACGGGAGCTGTGAGACTGTGGCAGTAAACAGAACCGAACCCGAGACACTGGAGCTGTGAGACTGTGGCAGTAAACAGAACCGAACCCGGGACACTGGAGCTGTGAGACTGTGGCAGTAAACAGAACCGAACCCGGTTCACTGGAGCTGTGAGACTGTGGCAGTAAACAGAACCGAACCCGGGACACTGGAGCTGTGAGACTGTGGCAGTAAACAGAACCGAACCCGGGACACTGGAGCTGTGAGACTGTGGCAGTAAACAGAACTGAACCCGGGACACTGGAGCTGTGAGACTGTGGCAGTAAACAGAACCGAACCCAGGTCACTGGAGCTGTGAGGTTGCGGCAGTAAACAGAACCGAACCCGGGACACTGGAGCTGTGAGACTGTGGCAGTAAACAGAACCGAACCCGGGACACTGGAGCTGTGAGACTGTGGCAGTAAACAGAACTGAACCCGGGACACTGGAGCTGTGAGACTGTGGCAGTAAACAGAACCGAACCGGGACACTGGAGCTGTGAGACTGTGGCAGTAAACAGAACCGAACCCAGGACACTGGAGCTGTGAGACTGTGGCAGTAAACAGAACCGAACCCGGGTCACTGGAGCTGTGAGACTGTGGCAGTAAACAGAACCGAACCCAGGACACTGGAGCTGTGAGGTTGCGGCAGTAAACAGAACCGAACCCAGGTCACTGGAGCTGTGAGACTGTGGCAGTAAACAGAACCGAACCCAGGTCACTGGAGCTGTGAGGTTGCGGCAGTAAACAGAACCGAACCCAGGTCACTGGAGCTGTGAGACTGTGGCAGTAAACAGTACTGAACCCGGGACACTGGAGCAGTGAGACTGTGGCAGTAAACAGAACCGAACCCGGGACACTGGAGCTGTGAGACTGTGGCAGTAAACAGAACCGAACCCAGGTCACTGGAGCTGTGAGACTGTGGCAGTACGCAGAACCGAACCCGGGACACTGGAGCTGTGAGACTGTGGCAGTAAACAGAACCGAACCCGGGTCACTGGAGCTGTGAGACTGTGGCAGTAAACAGAACCGAACCCAGGTCACTGGAGCTGTGAGGCTGTGGCAGTAAACAGAACCGAACCCGGGTCACTGGAGCTGTGAGACTGTGGCAGTAAACAGAACCGAACCCGGGTCACTGGAGCTGTGAGACTGTGGCAGTAAACAGAACCGAACCCGGGTCACTGGAGCTGTGAGACTGTGGCAGTAAACAGAACCGAACCCAGGTCACTGGAGCTGTGAGGCTGTGGCAGTAAACAGAACCGAACCCAGGACACTGGAGCTGTGAGACTGTGGCAGTAAACAGAACCGAACCCGGGTCACTGGAGCTGTGAGACTGTGGCAGTAAACAGAACCGAACCCGGGTCACTGGAGCTGTGAGACTGTGGCAGTAAACAGAACCGAACCCAGGTCACTGGAGCTGTGAGACTGTGGCAGTAAACAGAACCGAACCCAGGACACTGGAGCTGTGAGACTGTGGCAGTAAACAGAACCGAACCCGGGTCACTGGAGCTGTGAGACTGTGGCAGTAAACAGAACCAAACCCATGTCACTGGAGCTGTGAGACTGTGGCAGTAAACAGAACCGAACCCAGGTCACTGGAGCTGTGAGACTGTGACACTAAACAGAACCGAACCCGGGTCACTGGAGCTGTGAGACTGTGGCAGTAAACAGAACCGAACCCAGGTCACTGGAGCTGTGAGACTGTGGCAGTCCCCAGAACCGAACCCAGGTCACTGGAGCTGTGAGGCTGTGGCAGTAAACAGAACCGAACCCGGGACACTGGAGCTGTGAGACTGTGGCAGTAAACAGAACCGAACCCGGGTCACCGGAGCTGTGAGACTGTGGCAGTAAACAGAAACGAACCCGGGTCACTGGAGCTGTGAGACTGTGGCAGTAAACGGAACCGAACCCATGTCACTGGAGCTGTGAGACTGTGGCAGTAAACAGAACCGAACCCGGGTCACTGGAGCTGTGAGGCTGTGGCAGTAAACAGAACCGAACCCGGGTCACTGGAGCTGTGAGGCTGTGGCAGTAAACAGAGCCGAACCCAGGACACTGGAGCTGTGAGACTGTGGCAGTAAACAGAACCGAACCCGGGTCACCGGAGCTGTGAGACTGTGGCAGTAAACAGAACCGAACCTGGGTCACTGGAGCTGTGAGACTGTGGCAGTAAACAGAACTGAACCCGGGTCACTGGAGCTGTGAGACTGTGGCAGTAAACAGAACCGAACCCAGGTCACTGGAGCTGTGAGTCTGTGGCAGTAAACAGAACCGAACCCGGGTCACTGGAGCTGTGAGACTGTGACAGTAAACAGAACCGAACCCGGGTCACTGGAGCTGTGAGACTGTGACAGTAAACAGAACCGAACCCGGGTCACTGGAGCTGTGAGGCTGTGGCAGTAAACAGAACTGAACCCGGGTCACTGGAGCTGTGAGACTGTGGCAGTAAACAGAACTGAACCCGGGTCACTGGAGCTGTGAGACTGTGGCAGTAAACAGAACCGAACCCGGGTCACTGGAGCTGTGAGACTGTGGCAGTAAACAGAACCAAACCCATGTCACTGGAGCTGTGAGACTGTGGCAGTAAACAGAACCGAACCCGGGTCACTGGAGCTGTGAGACTGTGACACTAAACAGAACCGAACCCGGGTCACTAGAGCTGTGAGACTGTGGCAGTCCCCAGAACCGAACCCAGGTCACTGGAGCTGTGAGGCTGTGGCAGTAAACAGAACCGAACACAGGTCACTGGAGCTGTGAGACTGTGGCAGTAAACAGAACCGAACCCGGGACACTGGAGCTGTGAGACTGTGGCAGTAAACAGAACCGAACCCGGGTCACCGGAGCTGTGAGACTGTGGCAGTAAACAGAACCGAACCCGGGTCACCGGAGCTGTGAGACTGTGGCAGTAAACAGAACCGAACCCATGTCACTGGAGCTGTGAGACTGTGGCAGTAAACAGAACCGAACCCAGGTCACTGGAGCGGTGAGACTGTGGCAGTAAACAGAACCGAACCCGGGACACTGGAGCTGTGAGACTGTGGCAGTAAACAGAACCGAACCCGGGTCACTGGAGCTGTGAGGCTGTGGCAGTAAACAGAACCGAACCCAGGACACTGGAGCTGTGAGACTGGGGCAGTAAACAGAACCGAACCCGGGTCACCGGAGCTGTGAGACTGTGGCAGTAAACAGAACTGAACCCGGGTCACTGGAGCTGTGAGACTGTGGCAGTAAACAGAACCGAACCCAGGTCACTGGAGCTGTGAGACTGTGGCAGTCCCCAGAACCGAACCCAGGTCACTGGAGCTGTGAGGCTGTGGCAGTAAACAGAACCGAACCCAGGTCACTGGAGCTGTGAGGCTGTGGCAGTAAACAGAACCGAACCCAGGACACTGGAGCTGTGAGACTGTGACAGTAAACAGAACCGAACCCGGGACACTGGAGCTGTGAGACTGTGGCAGTTAGCAGAACCGAACACGGGTCACTGGAGCTGTGAGACTGTGACAGTAAACAGAACCGAACCCAGGTCACTGGAGCTGTGAGACTGTGGCAGTAAACAGAACCGAACCCGGGTCACTGGAGCTGTGAGACTGTGGCAGTAAACAGAACCGAACCCGGGTCACTGGAGCTGTGAGACTGTGACAGTAAACAGAACCGAACCCAGGTCACTGGAGCTGTGAGACTGTGGCAGTAAACAGAACCGAACCCGGGTCACTGGAGCTGTGAGACTGTGGCAGTAAACAGAACCGAACCCGGGTCACTGGAGCTGTGAGACTGTGACAGTAAACAGAACCGAACCCAGGTCACTGGAGCTGTGAGACTGTGGCAGTAAACAGAACCGAACCCGGGTCACTGGAGCTGTGAGGCTGTGGCAGTAAACAGAACCGAACCCAGGACACTGGAGCTGTGAGACTGTGGCAGTAAACAGAACCGAACCCGGGTCACTGGAGCTGTGAGACTGTGGCAGTAAACAGAACTGAACCCGGGTCACTGGAGCTGTGAGACTGTGGCAGTAAACAGAACCGAACCCGGGACACTGGAGCTGTGAGACTGTGGCAGTAAACAGAACCGAACCCAGGTCACTGGAGCTGTGAGACTGTGGCAGTAAACAGAACCGAACCCGGGTCACTGGAGCTGTGAGACTGTGGCAGTAAACAGAACCGAACCCAGGTCACTGGAGCTGTGAGACTGTGGCAGTATACAGAACCGAACCCGGGTCACTGGAGCTGTGAGACTGTGACAGTAAACAGAACCGAACCCGGGACACTGGAGCTGTGAGGCTGTGGCAGTAAACAGAACAGAACCCGGGTCACTGGAGCTGTGAGACTGTGGCAGTAAACAGAACCGAACCCGGGACACTGGAGCTGTGAGACTGTGGCAGTAAACAGAACCGAACCCAGGTCACTGGAGCTGTGAGACTGTGGCAGTAAACAGAACCGAACCCAGGTCACTGGAGCGGTGAGACTGTGGCAGTAAACAGAACCGAACCCGGGTCACTGGAGCTGTGAGACTGTGGCAGTGAACAGAACCGAACCCAGGTCACTGGAGCTGTGAGACTGTGGCAGAAAACAGAACCGAACCCGGGACACTGGAGCTGTGAGACTGTGGCAGTAAACAGAACTGAACCCGGGTCACTGGATCTGTGAGACTGTGACAGTAAACAGAACCGAACCCGGGACACTGGAGCTGTGAGACTGTGGCAGTAAACAGAACCGAACCCGGGTCACTGGAGCTGTGAGACTGTGGCAGTAAACAGAACCGAACCCAGGTCACTGGAGCTGTGAGACTGTGGCAGTAAACAGAACCGAACCCGGGTCACTGGAGCTGTGAGCCTGTGGCAGCAAACAGAACCGAACCCGGGACACTGGAGCTGTGAGACTGTGGCAGTAAACAGAACCGAACCCGGGACACTGGAGCTGTGAGACTGTGGCAGTAAACAGAACCGAACCCGGGTCACTGGAGCTGTGAGACTGTGGCAGTAAACAGAACAGAACCCAGGTCACTGGAGCTGTGAGACTGTGGCAGTAAACAGAACCGAACCCGGGTCACTGGAGCTGTGAGACTGTGGCAGTAAACAGAACAGAACCCAGGTCACTGGAGCTGTGAGACTGTGGCAGTAAACAGAACCGAACCCGGGACACTGGAGCTGTGAGACTGTGGCAGTAAACAGAACTGAACCCGGGTCACTGGAGCTGTGAGACTGTGGCAGTAAACAGAACCGAACCCAGGTCACTGGAGCTGTGAGACTGTGGCAGTAAACAGAACCGAACCCGGGACACTGGAGCTGTGAGACTGTGGCAGTAAACAGAACTGAACCCGGGACACTGGAGCTGTGAGACTGTGGCAGTAAACAGAACCGAACCCGGGACACTGGTGGTGTGAGACTGTGGCAGTAAACAGAACCGAACCCGGGACACTGGAGCTGTGAGACTGTGGCAGTAAACAGAACTGAACCCGGGTCACTGGAGCTGTGAGACTGTGGCAGTAAACAGAACCGAACCCGGGACACTGGAGGTGTGAGACTGTGGCAGTAAACAGAACCGAACCCGGGTCACTGGAGCTGTCAGACTGTGGCAGTAAACAGAACCGAACCCGGGACACTGGAGCTGTGAGACTGTGGCAGTAAACAGAACCGAACCCGGGACACTGGAGCTGTGAGACTGTGGCAGTAAACAGAACCGAACCCGGGTCACTGGAGCTGTGAGACTGTGGCAGTAAACAGAACCGAACCCAGGTCACTGGAGCTGTGAGACTGTGGCAGTAAACAGAACCGAACCCGGGTCACTGGAGCTGTGTGACTGTGGCAGTCCCCAGAACCGAACCCAGGACACTGGAGCTGTGAGACTGTGGCAGTAAACAGAACCGAACCCGGGACACTGGAGCTGTGAGACTGTGACAGTAAACAGAACCGAACCCGGGACACTGGAGCTGTGAGACTGTGGCAATAAACAGAACCGAACCCGGGACACTGGAGCTGTGAGACTGTGGCAGTAAACAGAACCGAACCCGGGACACTGGAGCTGTGAGACTGTGGCAGTAAACAGAACCGAACCCGGGACACTGGAGCTGTGAGACTGTGACAGTAAACAGAACCGAACCCGGGACACTGGAGCTGTGAGACTGTGGCAGTAAACAGAACCGAACCCGGGACACTGGAGCTGTGAGACTGTGGCAGTAAACAGAACCGAACCCGGGTCACGGGAGCTGTGAGACTGTGGCAGTAAACAGAACCGAACCCAGGTCACTGGAGCTGTGAGACTGTGGCAGTAAACAGAACTGAACCCGGGTCACTGGAGCTGTGAGACTGTGGCAGTAAACAGAACCGAACCCGGGTCACTGGAGCTGTGAGACTGTGGCAGTAAACAGAACCGAACCCGGGTCACTGGAGCTGTGAGACTGTGGCAGTAAACAGAACCGAACCCGGGTCACTGGAGCTGTGAGACTGTGGCAGTAAACAGAACCGAACCCAGGTCACTGGAGCTGTGAGACTGTGGCAGTAAACAGAAACGAACCCAGGACACTGGAGCTGTGAGACTGTGACAGTAAACAGAACCGAACCCGGGACACTGGAGCTGTGAGACTGTGGCAGTAAACAGAACCGAACCCGGGACACTGGAGCTGAGAGACTGTGGCAGTAAACAGAACCGAACCCGGGACACTGGAGCTGTGAGACTGTGGCAGTAAACAGAACCGAACCCGGGACACTGGAGCTGTGAGACTGTGGCAGTAAACAGAACCGAACCCGGGTCACGGGAGCTGTGAGACTGTGGCAGTAAACAGAAACGAACCCAGGACACTGGAGCTGTGAGACTGTGGTAGTAAACAGAACTGAACCCGGGACACTGGAGCTGTGAGACTGTGGCAGTAAACAGAACTGAACCCAGGTCACTGGAGCTGTGAGACTGTGGCAGTAAACAGAACTGAACCCAGGTCACTGGAGCTGTGAGACTGTGGCAGTAAACAGAACCGAACCCGGGACACTGGAGCTGTGAGACTGTGGCAGTAAACAGAACAGAACCCGGGTCACTGGAGCTGTGAGACTGTGGCAGTAAACAGAACCGAACCCGGGTCACTGGAGCTGTGAGACTGTGGCAGTAAACAGAACCGAACCCGGGTCACTGGAGCTGTGAGACTGTGGCAGTAAACAGAACCGAACCCGGGTCACTGGAGCTGTGAGACTGTGGCAGTAAACAGAACTGAACCCAGGTCACTGGAGCTGTGAGACTGCGGCAGTAAACGGAACCGAACCCGGGACACTGGAGCTGTGAGACTGTGGCAGTAAACAGAACCGAACCCAGGTCACTGGAGCTGTGAGACTGTGGCAGTAAACAGAACCGAACCCAGGTCACTGGAGCTGTGAGACTGTGGCAGTAAACAGAACCGAACCCAGGTCACTGGAGCTGTGAGACTGTGGCAGTAAACAGAACCGAACCCGGGTCACTGGAGCTGTGAGACTGTGGCAGTAAACAGAACCGAACCCAGGTCACTGGAGCTGTGAGACTGTGGCAGTAAACAGAACCCAACCCAGGTCACTGGAGCTGTGAGACTGTGGCAGTAAACAGAACCGAACCCAGGTCACTGGAGCTGTGAGACTGTGGCAGTAAACAGAACCGAACCCAGGTCACTGGAGCTGTGAGACTGTGGCAGTAAACAGAACTGAACCCGGGTCACTGGAGCTGTGAGACTGTGGCAGTAAACAGAACTGAACCCGGGTCACTGGAGCTGTGAGACTGTGGCAGTAAACAGAACTGAACCCGGGTCACTGGAGCTGTGAGACTGTGGCAGTAAACAGAACTGAACCCGGGTCACTGGAGCTGTGAGACTGTGGCAGTAAACAGAACCGAACCCGGGTCACTGGAGCTGTGAGACTGTGGCAGTAAACAGAACCGAACCCGGGTCACTGGAGCGGTGAGACTGTGGCAGTAAACAGAACCGAACCCGGGTCACTGGAGCTGTGAGACTGTGGCAGTAAACAGAACCGAACCCAGGTCACTGGAGCTGTGAGACTGTGGCAGTAAACAGAACTGAACCCGGGTCACTGGAGCTGTGAGACTGTGGCAGTAAACAGAACCGAACCCGGGACACTGGAGCTGTGAGGCTGTGGCAGTAAACAGAACCGAACCCAGGTCACTGGAGCTGTGAGACTGTGGCAGTAAACAGAACCGAACCCGGGTCACTGGAGCGGTGAGACTGTGGCAGTAAACAGAACCGAACCCGGGTCACTGGAGCTGTGAGACTGTGGCAGTAAACAGATCCGAACCCGGGTCACTGGAGCTGTGAGACTGTGGCAGTAAACAGAACCGAACCCAGGTCACTGGAGCTGTGAGACTGTGGCAGTAAACAGAACCGAACCCAGGTCACTGGAGCTGTGAGACTGTGGCAGTAAACAGAACCGAACCCGGGACACTGGAGCTGTGAGACTGTGGCAGTAAACAGAACCGAACCCGGGTCACTGGAGCTGTGAGACTGTGGCAGTAAACAGAACCGAACCCAGGTCACTGGAGCTGTGAGACTGTGGCAGTAAACAGAACTGAACCCGGGACACTGGAGCTGTGAGGCTGTGGCAGTAAACAGAACCGAACCCAGGTCACTGGAGCTGTGAGACTGTGGCAGTAAACAGAACCGAACCCAGGTCACTGGAGCGGTGAGACTGTGGCAGTAAACAGAACCGAACCCGGGTCACTGGAGCTGTGAGACTGTGGCAGTAAACAGAACCGAACCCAGGTCACTGGAGCTGTGAGACTGTGGCAGTAAACAGAACTGAACCCGGGACACTGGAGCTGTGAGGCTGTGGCAGTAAACAGAACCGAACCCAGGTCACTGGAGCTGTGAGACTGTGGTAGTAAACAGAACCGAACCCAGGTCACTGGAGCAGTGAGACTGTGGCAGTAAACAGAACTCAACCCGGGTCACTGGAGCTGTGAGACTGTGGTAGTAAACAGAACCGAACCCGGGTCACTGGAGCTGTGAGACTGTGGCAATAAACAGAACTGAACCCAGGTCACTGGAGCTGTGAGACTGTGGTAGTAAACAGAACCGAACCCGGGTCACTGGAGCTTTGAGACTGTGGTAGTAAACAGAACCGAACCCGGGTCACTGGAGCTGTGAGACTGTGGCAGTAAACAGAACCGAACCCGGGACACTGGAGCTGTGAGACTGTGGCAGTAAACAGAACCGAACCCGGGACACTGGAGCTGTGAGGTTGCGGTACTAATACCTGTTACAAAAACAATACTCTGTTACATTGAGAGGCTGATTGACAGCGTCTCCAGACAGAGTTCATAAAAACAGCGAGTGCTGGAAATATTCAGCAGGTCGGGCAACATCTGTGGAGAGAGAAACAGAGTTAATAAAAACAGAGAGTGTTCGAAATACTCAGCAGGTCGGGCAACATCTGTGGAGAGAGAAACAGAGTTAATAAAAACAGAGAGTGTTCGAAATACTCAGCAGGTCGGGCAACATCTGTGGAGAGAGAAACGGAGTTAACATCTGTGGAGAGAGAAACAGAGTTAATAAAAACAGCGAGTGCTGGAAATACTCAGCAGGTCAGGCAACATCTGTGGAGAGAGAAACAGAGTTAATAAAAACAGAGAGTGTTCGAAATACTCAGCAGGTCGGGCAACATCTGTGGAGAGAGAAACAGAGTTAATAAAAACAGAGAGTGTTCGAAATACTCAGCAGGTCGGGCAACATCTGTGGAGAGAGAAACAGTGTTAATAAAAACAGCGAGTGCTGGAAATACTCAGCAGGTCAGGCAACATCTGTGGAGAGAGAAACAGAGTTAATAAAAACAGAGAGTGCTGGAAATACTCAGCAGGTCGGGCAACATCTGTGGAGAGAGAAACAGAGTTAATAAAAACAGAGAGTGCTGGAAATATTCAGCAGGTCGGGCAACATCTGTGGAGAGAGAAACGGAGTTAACGTTTCAGGTCTGTGACCCTTCACCAGAACTAACAGATATAAGAAATGTAAAAGAATTTAAGCAAGTAAAGCGGGGGTGGGGTAAGAGATAACAAAAGAGAAGGTGTTGATAGGACAAGGTCACAGACTAACAGACCAGAAGGTCATGGAGCAAAGACAAACAATATGTTAATGTTTTGCTGAAAGACACTTTAATGTCAAGCTGTGTTATCTTGTACCTCCTGGAAGCAGACACTCTGCTCTCTGACCCATGGTGACTGCACTGTGACCCAGAATATGGTGACTTCACATCTTCTTTCTTTCAGTCGGAGATATTCAATTCAGGAATGTTTTAGCATGGTACAGGATGTGTGCATTTGACACCTGTTAGCTTTGACCATTTGTCCTTTGTCCTTGTCAGACAGTTTCAACACACAAAGACCAAGATTTGTTTTCTTTCAATGCCATTTTGGATACATTGTTCATTTTGTAAATTAAAGGCTGATTTTTTTTCCTTAAAGACAAAGATGGTTTCTGGAGCTCTTTGGAGTTATTTTCAAGATTGTTGTATTATCACAGCTGTGGTTTGTGTGACAACTCCATGTGGATGTTAAACTGCAAGGGTGATTGCACTGTCAAAGGCCTCTCCAGTCCTTAAACTGTCAGTGTATCCTGCATTGCAAGGTGCTGTCACCGTGCAAGAGGTGATTGAATTACAAAGGACTATTAAACTGTCAGTGTATCCTGCATTGCAAGGTGCTGTCACCGTGCAAGAGGTGATTGAATTATAAAGGACTATTAAACTGTCAGTTTATCCTGCATTGCAAGGTGCTGTCACCGTGCAAGAGGTGATTGAATTACAAAGGACTATTAAACTGTCAGTTTATCCTGCATTGCAAGGTGCTGTCACCGTGCAAGAGGTGATTGAATTACAAAGGACTATTAAACTGTCAGTGCATCCTGCATTGCAAGGTGCTGTCACCGTGCAAGAGGTGATTGAATTACAAAGGACTATTAAACTGTCAGTGTATCCTGCATTGCAAGGTGCTGTCACCGTGCAAGAGGTGATTGAATTACAAAGGACTATTAAACTGTCAGTGTATCCTGCATTGCAAGGTGCTGTCACCGTGCAAGAGGTGATTGAATTACAAAGGACTATTAAACTGTCAGTGTATCCTGCATTGCAAGGTGCTGTCACCGTGCAAGAGGTGATTGAATTACAAAGGACTATTAAACTGTCATTGTATCCTGCATTGCAAGGTGCTGTCACCGTGCAAGAGGTGATTGAATTACAAAGGACTATTAAACTGTCAGTGTATCCTGCATTGCAAGGTGCTGTCACCGTGCAAGAGGTGATTGAATTACAAAGGACTATTAAACTGTCATTGTATCCTGCATTGCAAGGTGCTGTCACCGTGCAAGAGGTGACTGAATTACAAAGGACTATTAAACTGTCAGTGTATCCTGCATTGCAAGGTGCTGTCACCGTGCAAGAGGTGATTGAATTACAAAGGACTATTAAACTGTCAGTGTATCCTGCATTGCAAGGTGCTGTCACCGTGCAAGAGGTGATTGAATTACAAAGGACTATTAAACTGTCAGTGTATCCTGCATTGCAAGGTGGTGTCACCGTGCAAGAGGTGATTGAATTACAAAGGACTATTAAACTGTCATTGTATCCTGCATTGCAAGGTGCTGTCACCGTGCAAGAGGTGATTGAATTACAAAGGGTATTTCTTTGCAAGAGGCTTCTGCTTTCCATCACGTAGCTATTGAACTGCAAGAGTGTTCACACTACAAGAAGATATTACAGTGTAAGAGGCCATTGTAATGCAAAGTGTTATTGTATTAATCATGGATACTGTATTGTAAGCCCCCAATGTACTGCTTCAGGTTACTGCATTGCAAAGGGCAATTGCCCTCCGATGAGCTATTGCTCTGTAAAAGTCCATTACTTTGCCAGTGTGCAATGTTATCAATGGGCGATTGCATGACTTAGCCCTATTGCATTGCAAGTAGTTGTTTCAGTGCATTGCCAAACATTCTTGGTTTTCTTGCGTTGCATGTGGATGTTGTATTGAAAGGGGCCATTGCATTGAAAGGGGCTCTGACATTGCAAGGGTAATAGTCTGCAAGGGAGGGACTGTTGGATTGCAAGCGCTATTGCAATGAAATGCGTGTTGCATTGCTGGAGTTTTTGCTCTGCAAATAGTTCTTGTATTGCAAGGTGCCTTTGCATTTTCATTGCAAGTGGATGTTGCACACCACGCTCTATTGCAAACTCAAAGACCTTTGCATTGGAAGGAGTTATTGCACTACCAAAGGTCCCTGCATTGCAAGCTGCTATTGCACTGCAAGAGGCTATTGCAATACAAGGATCATGCACACTAATGGTTCCATTACATTGCAACTGGATGTTACATGGCAAGTGTCTATTGTATTGAAAGTCACAATTGCAAAACAAATAGCTATTGCACTGCAGGGAAATTTTGTATTGCGAGATGGTTTCCATTGTGAGAGAATATTATATTTCAATAGGGTATCAAAAGGCAATTTGCTCTTGGACTGCACCTGGCTTTTGTACCATAAGCATGTTATGCAAAGCATTGAACTGTTGCACTGTAAGGGGAAAATACATTGTCAGGGTCTATTGCACACCAAAGAGCTTTTGCACTGCAAGAGGCTATTGAATTGTCATGGTCTGTTGTGTTCAAAAGGCTATAGCATTTCTTCACGTTATTGCTATGTCACTCTTAGAGACTATTACATTGCATGTTGTTTTTACACTGTGAGTGGAGATTGCACTGCATGGGGCTATTGCTTTGTTAGTGGATGTTGTACTGCAAAGGCTATTGTACTACAAGTTTTTGTGTTGCATTGTAAGGGTCTAGTGCACCATAACTTCAATGGGATTCCAAATGCTTGTTGCATTGCAACATTCTATGACATCTCAAGGTGCTTTTTGCACTACAAGGGGCTGCAGCACTGCATGGGAAATTTGCATTACAATTGGATTTTACATAGCAAGTCCCATTGCATTACATGGGCAAATGCACAGGAAAGGCCTCTGCATTGCAAGATGCTATTGTGCTGCTAGAGGTTCCTGCACTGCGTGGTACAATTACCCTGTCAGAGGTTCCTGCACTGCGAGGTACAATTACCCTGTCAGAGGTTCCTGCACTGTGAGGTACAATTACACTGTCAGAGGTTCCTGCACTGCGAGGTACAATTACCCTGTCAGAGGTTCCTGCACTGCGAGGTACAATTACCCTGTCAGAGGTTCCTGCACTGCGAGGTACAATTACCCTGTCAGAGGTTCCTGTACTGCGAGGTACAATTACCCTGTCAGAGGTTCCTGTACTGCGAGGTACAATTACCCTGTCAGAGGTTCCTGTACTGCGAGGTACAATTACACTGTCAGAGGTTCCTGTACTGCGAGGTACAATTACACTGTCAGAGGTTCCTGTACTGCGAGGTACAATTACCCTGTCAGAGGTTCCTGCACTGCGAGGTACAATTACCCTGTCAGAGGTTCCTGTACTGCGAGGTACAATTACCCTGTCAGAGGTTCCTGTACTGCGAGGTACAATTACCCTGTCAGAGGTTCCTGCACTGCGAGGTACAATTACCCTGTCAGAGGTTCCTGTACTGCGAGGTACAATTACCCTGTCAGAGGTTCCTGCACTGCGAGGTACAATTACCCTGTCAGAGGTTCCTGTACTGCGAGGTACAATTACCCTGTCAGAGGTTCCTGCACTGCGAGGTACAATTACCCTGTCAGAGGTTCCTGTACTGCGAGGTACAATTACCCTGTCAGAGGTTCCTGTACTGCGAGGTACAATTACCCTGTCAGAGGTTCCTGTACTGCGAGGTACAATTACCCTGTCAGAGGTTCCTGTACTGCGAGGTACAATTACCCTGTCAGAGGTTCCTGTACTGCGAGGTACAATTACCCTGTCAGAGGTTCCTGCACTGCGAGGTACAATTACCCTGTCAGAGGTTCCTGTACTGCGAGGTACAATTACCCTGTCAGAGGTTCCTGTACTGCGAGGTACAATTACCCTGTCAGAGGTTCCTGTACTGCGAGGTACAATTACCCTGTCAGAGGTTCCTGTACTGCGAGGTACAATTACCCTGTCAGAGGTTCCTGTACTGCGAGGTACAATTACCCTGTCAGAGGTTCCTGTACTGCGAGGTACAATTACCCTGTCAGAGGTTCCTGTACTGCGAGGTACAATTACCCTGTCAGAGGTTCCTGCACTGCGAGGTACAATTACCCTGTCAGAGGTTCCTGTACTGCGAGGTACAATTACCCTGTCAGAGGTTCCTGTACTGCGAGGTACAATTACCCTGTCAGAGGTTCCTGCACTGCGAGGTACAATTACCCTGTCAGAGGTTCCTGTACTGCGAGGTACAATTACCCTGTCAGAGGTTCCTGTACTGCGAGGTACAATTACCCTCTCAGAGGTTCCTGTACTGCGAGGTACAATTACCCGGTCAGAGGTTCCTGTACTGCGAGGTACAATTACCCTGTCAGAGGTTCCTGCACTGCAAGGTACAATTACCCTGTCAGAGGTTCCTGTACTGCGAGGTACAATTACCCTGTCAGAGGTTCCTGTACTGCGAGGTACAATTACACTGTCAGAGGTTCCTGCACTGCGAGGTACAATTACCCTGTCAGAGGTTCCTGCACTGCGAGGTACAATTACCCTGTCAGAGGTTCCTGTACTGCGAGGTACAATTACCCTGTCAGAGGTTCCTGCACTGCGAGGTACAATTACCCTGTCAGAGGTTCCTGTACTGCGAGGTACAATTACCCGGTCAGAGGTTCCTGTACTGCGAGGTACAATTACCCTGTCAGAGGTTCCTGTACTGCGAGGTACAATTACCCTGTCAGAGGTTCCTGCACTGCGAGGTACAATTACACTGTCAGAGGTTCCTGCACTGCGAGGTACAATTACCCTGTCAGAGGTTCCTGTACTGCGAGGTACAATTACCCTGTCAGAGGTTCCTGTACTGCGAGGTACAATTACCCTGTCAGAGGTTCCTGTACTGCGAGGTACAATTACCCTGTCAGAGGTTCCTGCACTGCGAGGTACAATTACCCTGTCAGAGGTTCCTGTACTGCGAGGTACAATTACCCAGTCAGAGGTTCCTGTACTGCGAGGTACAATTACCCTGTCAGAGGTTCCTGCACTGCGAGGTACAATTACCCTGTCAGAGGTTCCTGTACTGCGAGGTACAATTACCCTGTCAGAGGTTCCTGTACTGCGAGGTACAATTACACTGTCAGAGGTTCCTGCACTGCGAGGTACAATTACCCTGTCAGAGATTCCTGCACTGCGAGGTACAATTACCCTGTCAGAGGTTCCTGTACTGCGAGGTACAATTACCCGGTCAGAGGTTCCTGTACTGCGAGGTACAATTACCCTGTCAGAGGTTCCTGTACTGCGAGGTACAATTACCCTGTCAGAGGTTCCTGTACTGCGAGGTACAATTACCCGGTCAGAGGTTCCTGTACTGCGAGGTACAATTACCCTGTCAGAGGTTCCTGTACTGCGTGGTACAATTACCCTGTCAGAGGTTCCTGTACTGCGAGGTACAATTACCCTGTCAGAGGTTCCTGTACTGCGAGGTACAATTACCCTGTCAGAGGTTCCTGTACTGCGAGGTACAATTACCCTGTCAGAGGTTCCTGTACTGCGAGGTACAATTACCCTGTCAGAGGTTCCTGTACTGCGAGGTACAATTACCCTGTCAGAGGTTCCTGTACTGCGAGGTACAATTACCCTGTCAGAGGTTCCTGCACTGCGAGGTACAATTACCCTGTCAGAGGTTCCTGCACTGCGTGGTACAATTACCCTGTCAGAGGTTCCTGTACTGCGAGGTACAATTACCCTGTCAGAGGTTCCTGCACTGCGAGGTACAATTACCCTGTCAGAGGTTCCTGTACTGCGAGGTACAATTACCCTGTCAGAGGTTCCTGTACTGCGAGGTACAATTACCCTGTCAGAGGTTCCTGTACTGCGAGGTACAATTACCCTGTCAGAGGTTCCTGTACTGCGAGGTACAATTACCCTGTCAGAGGTTCCTGTACTGCGAGGTACAATTACCCTGTCAGAGGTTCCTGTACTGCGAGGTACAATTACACTGTCAGAGGTTCCTGCACTGCGAGGTACAATTACCCTGTCAGAGGTTCCTGTACTGCGAGGTACAATTACACTGTCAGAGGTTCCTGTACTGCGAGGTACAATTACCCTGTCAGAGGTTCCTGCACTGCGAGGTACAATTACCCTGTCAGAGGTTCCTGTACTGCGAGGTACAATTACCCTGTCAGAGGTTCCTGTAGTGCGAGGTACAATTACCCTGTCAGAGGTTCCTGTACTGCGAGGTACAATTACCCTGTCAGAGGTTCCTGCACTGCGAGGTACAATTACACTGTCAGAGGTTCCTGCACTGCGAGGTACAATTACCCTGTCAGAGGTTCCTGTACTGCGAGGTACAATTACCCTGTCAGAGGTTCCTGCACTGCGAGGTACAATTACCCTGTGAGAGGTTCCTGTACTGCGAGGTACAATTACCCTGTCAGAGGTTCCTGCACTGCGAGGTACAATTACCCTGTCAGAGGTTCCTGCACTGCGAGGTACAATTACACTGTCAGAGGTTCCTGCACTGCGAGGTACAATTACCCTGTCAGAGGTTCCTGTACTGCGAGGTACAATTACCCGGTCAGAGGTTCCTGTACTGCGAGGTACAATTACCCTGTCAGAGGTTCCTGTACTGCGAGGTACAATTACCCTCTCAGAGGTTCCTGTACTGCGAGGTACAATTACCCGGTCAGAGGTTCCTGTACTGCGAGGTACAATTACCCTGTCAGAGGTTCCTGCACTGCGAGGTACAATTACCCTGTCAGAGGTTCCTGTACTGCGAGGTACAATTACCCTGTCAGAGGTTCCTGTACTGTGAGGTACAATTACCCTGTCAGAGGTTCCTGTACTGCGAGGTACAATTACCCTGTCAGAGGTTCCTGTACTGCGAGGTACAATTACCCTGTCAGAGGTTCCTGTACTGCGAGGTACAATTACCCTGTCAGAGGTTCCTGTACTGCGAGGTACAATTACCCTGTCAGAGGTTCCTGTACTGCGAGGTACAATTACCCTGTCAGAGGTTCCTGTACTGCGAGGTACAATTACCCTGTCAGAGGTTCCTGCACTGTGAGGTACAATTACCCTGTCAGAGGTTCCTGTACTGCGAGGTACAATTACCCTGTCAGAGGTTCCTGTACTGCGAGGTACAATTACCCTGTCAGAGGTTCCTGTACTGCGAGGTACTATTACCCTGTCAGAGGTTCCTGTACTGCGAGGTACAATTACCCTGTCAGAGGTTCCTGTACTGCGAGGTACAATTACACTGTCAGAGGTTCCTGCACTGAGATGTACAATTACCCTGTCAGAGGTTCCTGCACTGCGAGGTACAATTACCCTGTCAGAGGTTCCTGTACTGCGAGGTACAATTACCCTGTCAGAGGTTCCTGTACAGCGAGGTACAATTACACTGTCAGAGGTTCCTGTACTGCGAGGTACAATTACCCTGTCAGAGGTTCCTGCACTGCGAGGTTCAATTACACTTTCAGAGGTTCCTGTGCTGCGAGGTACAATTACCCTGTCAGAGGTTCCTGTACTGCGAGGTACAATTACCCTGTCAGAGGTTCCTGTACTGCGAGGTACAATTACACTGTCAGAGGTTCCTGTACTGCGAGGTACAATTACACTGTCAGAGGTTCCTGCACTGCGAGGTACAATTACCCTGTCAGAGGTTCCTGTACTGCGAGGTACAATTACCCTGTCAGAGGTTCCTGTACTGCGAGGTACAATTACCCTGTCAGAGGTTCCTGTACTGCGAGGTACAATTACCCTGTCAGAGGTTCCTGTACTGCGAGGTACAATTACCCTGTCAGAGATTCCTGTACTGCGAGGTACAATTACCCTGTCAGAGGTTCCTGCACTGCGAGGTACAATTACCCTGTCAGAGGTTCCTGTACTGCGACGAACAATTACCCTGTCAGAGGTTCCTGTACTGCGAGGTACAATTACCCTGTCAGAGGTTCCTGTACTGCGAGGTACTATTACCCTGTCAGAGGTTCCTGCACTGCGAGATACAATTACCCTGTCAGAGGTTCCTGTACTGCGAGGTACAATTACCCTGTCAGAGGTTCCTGCACTGCGAGGTACAATTACCCTGTCAGAGGTTCCTGTACTGCGAGGTACAATTACCCTGTCAGAGGTTCCTGTACTGCGAGATACAATTACCCTGTCAGAGGTTCCTGTACTGCGAGGTACAATTACCCTGTCAGAGGTTCCTGTACTGCGAGGTACAATTACCCTGTCAGAGGTTCCTGCACTGCGAGGGACAATTATCCTGTCAGAGGTTCCTGTACTGCGAGGTACAATTACCCTGTCAGAGGTTCCTGTACTGCGAGGTACAATTACCCTGTCAGAGGTTCCTGTACTGCGAGGGACAATTACCCTGTCAGAGGTTCCTGCACTGTGAGGTACAATTACCCTGTCAGAGGTTCCTGTACTGCGAGGTACAATTACCCTGTCAGAGGTTCCTGCACTGTGAGGTACAATTACCCTGTCAGAGGTTCCTGTACTGCGAGGTACAATTACCCTGTCAGAGGTTCCTGTACTGCGAGGTACAATTACCCTGTCAGAGGTTCCTGTACTGCGAGGTACTATTACCCTGTCAGAGGTTCCTGTACTGCGAGGTACAATTACACTGTCAGAGGTTCCTGCACTGCGAGGTACAATTACCCTGTCAGAGGTTCCTGTACTGCGAGGTACAATTACCCTGTCAGAGGTTCCTGTACTGCGAGGTACAATTATCCTGTCAGAGGTTCCTGTACTGCGAGGTACAATTACCCTGTCAGAGGTTCCTGTACTGCGAGGTACAATTACCCTGTCAGAGGTTCCTGCACTGCGAGGTACAATTACACTGTCAGAGGTTCCTGTACTGCGAGGGACAATTACCCTGTCAGAGGTTCCTGTACTGCGAGGTACAATTACACTGTCAGAGGTTCCTGTACTGCGAGGTACAATTACCCTGTCAGAGGTTCCTGTACTGCGAGGTACAATTACACTGTCAGAGGTTCCTGCACTGCGAGGTACAATTACACTGTCAGAGGTTCCTGCACTGCGAGGTACAATTATCCTGTCAGAGGTTCCTGTACTGCGAGGTACAATTACCCTGTCAGAGGTTCCTGTACTGCGAGGTACAATTACCCTGTCAGAGGTTCCTGCACTGCGAGGTACAATTACCCTGTCAGAGGTTCCTGTACTGCGAGGTACAATTATCCTGTCAGAGGTTCCTGCACTGCGAGGTACAATTACCCTGTCAGAGGTTCCTGCACTGCGAGGTACAATTACCCTGTCAGAGGTTCCTGTACTGCGAGGTACAATTACCCTGTCAGAGGTTCCTGTACTGCGAGGTAGAATTACCCTGTCAGAGGTTCCTGTACTGCGAGGTACAATTACCCTGTCAGAGGTTCCTGCACTGCGAGGTACAATTACCCTGTCAGAGGTTCCTGCACTGCGAGGTACAATTACCCTGTCAGAGGTTCCTGTACTGCGAGGTACAATTACCCTGTCAGAGGTTCCTGTACTGCGAGGTACAATTACCCTGTCAGAGGTTCCTGCACTGCGAGGTACAATTACCCTGTCAGAGGTTCCTGCACTGCGAGGTACAATTACACTGCAATAGGCCTTTGCATTCCAATAGTCAAGCATGCTAAAAAGGTCCAGGGCATTGTAAGTGAATGGTGTGTTAAACGTTTCTATTACTTTGCACTTATAAATGTCTATGGCACTACCAGAGTGAGCGTGTTAATATTAATCTGTGTCCTCTGTCAGTGTGTTAATATTACTGAGGACAGTGGGGGTGTTTTACACTTCACAGGGTGTATCTGACTGTGGGTCATGATATACACAGTGTGTCAGTGAGTGTGTTAATATTAATCTGTGTTCTCTGTCAGTGTGTTAATATTCCTGAGGACAGTGGGGGTGTTTTACACTTCACAGGGTGTATCTGACTGTGGGTCATGATATACACAGTGTGTCAGTGAGTGTGTTAATATTAATCTGTGTTCTCTGTCAGTGTGTTAATATTCCTGAGGACAGTGGGGGTGTTTTACACTTCACAGGGTGTATCTGACTGTGGGTCATGATATACACAGTGTGTCAGTGAGTGTGTTAATATTAATCTGTGTTCTCTGTCAGTGTGTTAATATTACTGAGGACAGTGGGGGTGTTTTACACTTCACAGGGTGTATCTGACTGTGAGTCATGATATACACAGTGTGTCAGTGAGTGTGTTAACATTAATCTGTGTTCTCTGTCAGTGTGTTAATATTACTGAGGACAGTGGGGGTGTTTTACACTTCACAGGGTGTATCTGACTCTGGGTCATGATATACACAGTGTGTCAGTGAGTGTGTTAATATTAATCTGTGTTCTCTGTCAGTGTGTTAATATTACTGAGGACAGTGGGGGTGTTCTACACTTCACAGGGTGTATCTGACTGTGGGTCATGATGTACACAGTGTGTCAGTGAGTGTGTTAATATTAATCTGTGTTCTCTGTCAGTGTGTTAATATTACTGAGGACAGTGGGGGTGTTTTACACTTCACAGGGTGTATCTGACTGTGGGTCATGATATACACAGTGTGTCAGTGAGTGTGTTAATATTAATCTGTGTTCTCTGTCAGTGTGTTAATATTACTGAGGACAGTGGGGGTGTTTTACACTTCACAGGGTGTATCTGACTCTGGGTCATGATATACACAGTGTGTCAGTGAGTGTGTTAATATTAATCTGTGTTCTCTGTCAGTGTGTTAATATTACTGAGGACAGTGGGGGTGTTTTACACTTCACAGTGTTTATCTGACTGTGAGTCATGATATACACAGTGTGTCAGTGAGTGTGTTAATATTAATCTGTGTTCTCTGTCAGTGTGTTAATATTACTGAGGACAGTGGGGGTGTTTTACACTTCACAGTGTTTATCTGACTGTGAGTCATGATATACACAGTGTGTCAGTGAGTGTGTTAATATTAATCTGTGTTCTCTGTCAGTGTGTTAATATTACTGAGGACAGTGGGGGTGTTTTACTCTTCACGGGGTTTATCTGACTGTGGGTCATGATGTACACAGTGTGTCAGTGAGTGTGTTAATATTAATTTGTGTTCTCTGTCAGTGTGTTAATATTGCTGAGGACAGTGGGGGTGTTTTACACTTCACAGGGTGCATCTGACTCTGGGTCATGATGTACACAGTGTGTCAGTGAGTGTGTTAATATTAATCTGTGTTCTCTGTCAGTGTGTTAATATTGCTGAGGACAGTGGGGGTGTTTTACACTTCACAGGGTGTATCTGACTGTGGGTCATGATATACACAGTGTGTCAGTGAGTGTGTTAATATTAATCTGTGTTCTCTGTCAGTGTGTTAATATTACTGAGGACAGTGGGGGTGTTTTACACTTCACAGGGTGTATCTGAAAGTGGGTCATGATATACACAGTGTGTCAGTGAGTGTGTTAATATTAATCTGTGTTCTCTGTCAGTGTGTTAATATTACTGAGGACAGTGGGGGTGTTTTACACTTCACAGGGTTTATCTGACTGTGAGTCATGATATACACAGTGTGTCAGTGAGTGTGTTAATATTAATCTGTGTTCTCTGTCAGTGTGTTAATATTCCTGAGGACAGTGGGGGTGTTTTACACTTCACAGGGTGTATCTGACTGTGGGTCATGATATACACAGTGTGTCAGTGAGTGTGTTAATATTAATCTGTGTTCTCTGTCAGTGTGTTAATATTCCTGAGGACAGTGGGGGTGTTTTACACTTCACAGGGTGTATCTGACTGTGGGTCATGATATACACAGTGTGTCAGTGAGTGTGTTAATATTAATCTGTGTTCTCTGTCAGTGTGTTAATATTCCTGAGGACAGTGGGGGTGTTTTACACTTCACAGGGTGTATCTGACTGTGGGTCATGATATACACAGTGTGTCAGTGAGTGTGTTAATATTAATCTGTGTTCTCTGTCAGTGTGTTAATATTCCTGAGGACAGTGGGGGTGTTTTACACTTCACAGGGTGTATCTGACTGTGGGTCATGATATACACAGTGTGTCAGTGAGTGTGTTAATATTAATCTGTGTTCTCTGTCAGTGTGTTAATATTACTGAGGACAGTGGGGGTGTTTTACACTTCACAGGGTGTATCTGACTGTGGGTCATGATATACACAGTGTGTCAGTGAGTGTGTTAATATTAATCTGTGTTCTCTGTCAGTGTGTTAATATTCCTGAGGACAGTGGGGGTGTTTTACACTTCACAGGGTGTATCTGACTGTGGGTCATGATATACACAGTGTGTCAGTGAGTGTGTTAACATTAATCTGTGTTCTCTGTCAGTGTGTTAATATTGCTGAGGACATTGGGGGTGTTTTACACTTCACAGGGTTTATCTGACTGTGGGTCATGATATACACAGTGTGTCAGTGAGTGTGTTAATATTAATCTGTGTTCTCTGTCAGTGTGTTAATATTCCTGAGGACAGTGGGGGTGTTTTACACTTCACAGGGTGTATCTGACTGTGGGTCATGATATACACAGTGTGTCAGTGAGTGTGTTAATATTAATCTGTGTTCTCTGTCAGTGTGTTAATATTACTGAGGACAGTGGGGATGTTTTACACTTCACAGGGTGTATCTGACTGTGGGTCATGATGTACACAGTGTGTCAGTGAGTGTGTTAATATTAATCTGTGTTCTCTGTCAGTGTGTTAATATTCCTGAGGACATTGGGGGTGTTTTACACTTCACAGGGTTTATCTGACTGTGGGTCATGATATACACAGTGTCTCAGTGAGTGTGTTAATATTAATCTGTGTTCTCTGTCAGTGTGTTAATATTCCTGAGGACAGTGGGGGTGTTTTACACTTCACAGGGTGTATCTGACTGTGGGTCATGATGTACACAGTGTGTCAGTGAGTGTGTTAATATTAATCTGTGTTCTCTGTCAGTGTGTTAATATTACTGAGGACAGTGTGGGTGTTTTACACTTCACAGGGTGTATCTGACTGTGGGTCATGATGTACACAGTGTGTCAGTGAGTGTGTTAATATTAATCTGTGTTCTCTGTCAGTGTGTTAATATTACTGAGGACAGTGGGAATGTTTTACACTTCACCGGGTGTATCTGACTGTGGGTCATGATATACACAGTGTGTCAGTGAGTGTGTTAATATTAATCTGTGTTCTCTGTCAGTGTGTTAATATTCCTGAGGACAGTGGGGGTGTTTTACACTTCACAGGGTGTATCTGACTGTGGGTCATGATATACACAGTGTGTCAGTGAGTGTGTTAATATTAATCTGTGTTCTCTGTCAGTGTGTTAATATTCCTGAGGACAGTGGGGGTGTTTTACACTTCACAGGGTGTATCTGACTGTGGGTCATGATGTACACAGTGTGTCAGTGAGTGTGTTAATATTAATCTGTGTTCTCTGTCAGTGTGTTAATATTACTGAGGACATTGGGGGTGTTTTACACTTCACAGGGTTTATCTGACTGTGGGTCATGATATACACAGTGTGTCAGTGAGTGTGTTTATATTAATCTGTGTTCTCTGTCAGTGTGTTAATATTGCTGAGGACAGTGGGGGTGTTTTACACTTCACAGGGTGTATCTGACTGTGGGTCATGATATACACAGTGTGTCAGTGAGTGTGTTAATATTAATCTGTGTTCTCTGTCAGTGTGTTAATATTACTGAGGACAGTGGGGGTGTTTTACACTTCACAGGGTGTATCTGACTGTGGGTCATGATATACACAGTGTGTCAGTGAGTGTGTTAATATTAATCTGTGTTCTCTGTCAGTGTGTTAATATTACTGAGGACAGTGGGGGTGTTTTACACTTCACAGGGTGTATCTGACTGTGGGTCATGATGGACACAGTGTGTCAGTGAGTGTGTTAATATTAATCTGTGTTCTCTGTCAGTGTGTTAATATTCCTGAGGACAGTGGGGTGTTTTACACTTCACAGGATGTATCTGACTGTGGGTCATGATATACACAGTGTGTCAGTGAGTGTGTTAATATTAATCTGTGTTCTCTGTCAGTGTGTTAATATTGCTGAGGACAGTGGGGGTGTTTTACACTTCACAGGGTGTATCTGACTGTGGGTCATGATATACACAGTGTGTCAGTGAGTGTGTTAATATTAATCTGTGTTCTCTGTCAGTGTGTTAATATTACTGAGGACAGTGGGGGTGTTTTACACTTCACAGGGTGTATCTGACTGTGGGTCATGATATACACAGTGTGTCAGTGAGTGTGTTAATATTAATCTGTGTTCTCTGTCAGTGTGTTAATATTACTGAGGACAGTGGGGGTGTTTTACACTTCACAGGGTGTATCTGACTGTGGGTCATGATGGACACAGTGTGTCAGTGAGTGTGTTAATATTAATCTGTGTTCTCTGTCAGTGTGTTAATATTCCTGAGGACAGTGGGGTGTTTTACACTTCACAGGATGTATCTGACTGTGGGTCATGATATACACAGTGTGTCAGTGAGTGTGTTAATATTAATCTGTGTTCTCTGTCAGTGTGTTAATATTACTGAGGACAGTGGAGGTGTTTTTCACTTCACAGGGTGTATCTGACTGTGAGTCATGATATACACAGTGTGTCAGTGAGTGTGTTAATATTAATCTGTGTTCTCTGTCAGTGTGTTAATATTACTGAGGACAGTGGGGGTGTTTTACACTTCACAGGGTGTATCTGACTGTGGGTCATGTTATACACAGTGTGTCAGTGAGTGTGTTAATATTAATCTGTGTTCTCTGTCAGTGTGTTAATATTCCTGAGGACAGTGGGGATGTTTTACACTTCACAGGATGTATCTGACTGTGGGTCATGATATACACAGTGTGTCAGTGAGTGTGTTAATATTAATCTGTGTTCTCTGTCAGTGTGTTAATATTCCTGAGGACAGTGCGGGTGTTTTACACTTCACAGGGTGTATCTGACTGTGGGTCATGATGTACACAGTGTGTCAGTGAGTGTGTTAATATTAATCTGTGTTCTCTGTCAGTGTGTTAATATTGCTGAGGACAGTGGGGGTATTTTACACTTCACAGGGTGTATCTGACTGTGGGTCATGATATACACAGTGTGTCAGTGAGTGTGTTAATATTAATCTGTGTTCTCTGTCAGTGTGTTAATATTACTGAGGACAGTGGGGGTGTTTTACACTTCACAGGGTGTATCTGACTGCGGGTCATGATATACACAGTGTGTCAGTGAGTGTGTTAATATTAATCTGTGTTCTCTGTCAGTGTGTTAATATTACTGAGGACAGTGGGGGTGTTTTACACTTCACAGGGTGTATCTGACTGTGGGTCATGATATACACAGTGTGTCAGTGAGTGTGTTAATATTAATCTGTGTTCTCTGTCAGTGTGTTCATATTACTGAGGACAGTGGGGGTGTTTTCACTTCACAGGGTGTATCTGACTGTGGGTCATGATGTCCACAGTGTGTCAGTGAGTGTGTTAATATTAATCTGTGTTCTCTGTCAGTGTGTTAATATTACTGAGGACAGTGGGGGTGTTTTACACTTCACAGGGTGTATCTGACTGTGGGTCATGATATACACAGTGTGTCAGTGAGTGTGTTAATATTAATCTGTGTTCTCTGTCAGTGTGTTAATATTGCTGAGGACAGTGGGGGTGTTTTACACTTCACAGGGTGTATCTGACTGTGGGTCATGATATACACAGTGTGTCAGTGAGTGTGTTAATATTAATCTGTGTTCTCTGTCAGTGTGTTAATATTACTGAGGACAGTGGGGGTGTTTTACACTTCACAGGGTGTATCTGACTGTGGGTCATGATATACACAGTGTGTCAGTGAGTGTGTTAATATTAATCTGTGTTCTCTGTCAGTGTGTTAATATTACTGAGGACAGTGGGGGTGTTTTACACTTCACAGGGTGTATCTGACTGTGGGTCATGATATACACAGTGTGTCAGTGAGTGTGCTAATATTAATCTGTGTTCTCTGTCAGTGTGTTCATATTCCTGAGGACAGTGGGGGTGTTTTACACTTCACAGGGTTTATCTGACTGTGGGTCATGATATACACAGTGTGTCAGTGAGTGTGTTAATATTAATCTGTGTTCTCTGTCAGTGTGTTAATATTACTGAGGACAGTGGGGGTGTTTTACACTTCACAGGGTGTATCTGACTGTGGGTCATGATATACACAGTGTGTCAGTGAGTGTGTTAATATTAATCTGTGTTCTCTGTCAGTGTGTTAATATTACTGAGGACAGTGGGGGTGTTTTACACTTCACAGGGTGTATCTGACTGTGAGTCATGATATACACAGTGTGTCAGTGAGTGTGTTAATATTAATCTGTGTTCTCTGTCAGTGTGTTAATATTCCTGAGGACAGTGGGGATGTTTTACACTTCACAGGGTGTATCTGACTGTGCGTCATGATATACACAGTGTGTCAGTGAGTGTGTTAATATTAATCTGTGTTCTCTGTCAGTGTGTTAATATTACTGAGGAGAGTGGGGGTGTTTTACACTTCACCGGGTGTATCTGACTGTGGGTCATGATATACACAGTGTGTCAGTGACTGTGTTAATATTAATCTGTGTTCTCTGTCAGTGTGTTAATATTCCTGAGGACAGTGGGGGTGTTTTACACTTCACAGGGTGTATCTGACTGTGGGTCATGATATACACAGTGTGTCAGTGAGTGTGTTAATATTAATCTGTGTTCTCTGTCAGTGTGTTAATATTCCTGAGGACAGTGGGGGTGTTTTACACTTCACAGGGTTTATCTGACTGTGGGTCATGATATACACAGTGTGTCAGTGAGTGTGTTAATATTAATCTGTGTTCTCTGTCAGTGTGTTAATATTCCTGAGGACAGTGGGGGTGTTTTACACTTCACAGGGTGTATCTGACTGTGGGTCATGATATACACAGTGTGTCAGTGAGTGTGTTAATATTAATCTGTGTTCTCAGTCAGTGTGTAAATATTACTGAGGACAGTGGGGGTGTTTTACACTTCACAGGGTGTATCTGACTGTGGGTCATGATATACACAGTGTGTCAGTGAGTGTGTTAATATTAATCTGTGTTCTCTGTCAGTGTGTTAATATTACTGAGGACGGTGGGGGTGTTTTACACTTCACAGGGTTTATCTGACTGTGGGTCATGATGTACACAGTGTGTCAGTGAGTGTGTTAATATTAATCTGTGTTCTCTGTCAGTGTGTTAATATTCCTGAGGACAGTGGGGGTGTTTTACACTTCACAGGGTGTATCTGACTGTGGGTCATGATATACACAGTGTGACAGTGAGTGTGTTAATATTAATCTGTGTTCTCTGTCAGTGTGTTAATATTCCTGAGGACAGTGGGTGTGTTTTACACTTCACCGGGTGCATCTGACTGTGGGTCATGATATACACAGTGTGTCAGTGAGTGTGTTAATATTAATCTGTGTTCTCTGTCAGGTTTTAATATTACTGAGGACAGTGGGGGTGTTTTACACTTCACAGGGTGTATCTGACTGTGGGTCATGATATACACAGTGTGTCAGTGAGTGTGTTAATATTAATCTGTGTTCTCTGTCAGTGTGTTAATATTGCTGAGGACAGTGGGGATGTTTTACACTTCACAGGGTTTATCTGACTGTGGGTCATGATGTACACAGTGTGTCAGTGAGTGTGTTAATATTAATCTGTGTTCTCTGTCAGGTTTTAATATTACTGAGGACAGTGGGGGTGTTTTACACTTCACAGGGTGTATCTGACTGTGGGTCATGATATACACAGTGTGTCTGTGAGTGTGTTAATATTAATCTGTGTTCTCTGTCAGTGTGTTAATATTACTGAGGACAGTGGGGGTGTTTTACACTTCACAGGGTGTATCTGACTGTGGGTCATGATATACACAGTGTGTCAGTGAGTGTGTTAATATTAATCTGTGTTCTCTGTCAGTGTGTTAATATTACTGAGGACAGTGGGGGTGTTTTACACTTCACAGGGTGTATCTGACTGTGGGTCATGATATACACAGTGTGTCAGTGAGTGTGTTAATATTAATCTGTGTTCTCTGTCAGTGTGTTAATATTACTGAGGACAGTGGGGGTGTTTTACACTTCACCGGGTGTATCTGACTGTGGGTCATGATATACACAGTGTGTCAGTGAGTGTGTTAATATTAATCTGTGTTCTCTGTCAGTGTGTTAATATTACTGAGGACAGTGGGGGTGTTTTACACTTCACAGGGTGTATCTGACTGTGGGTCATGATATACACAGTGTGTCAGTGAGTGTGTTAATATTAATCTGTGTTCTCTGTCAGTGTGTTAATATTACTGAGGACAGTGGGGGTGTTTTACACTTCACAGGGTTTATCTGACTGTGGGTCATGATATACACAGTGTGTCAGTGAGTGTGTTAATATTAATCTGTGTTCTCTGTCAGTGTGTTAATATTACTGAGGACAGTGGGGGTGTTTTACACTTCACAGGGTGTATCTAACTGTGGGTCATGATATACACAGTGTGTCAGTGAGTGTGTTAATATTAATCTGTGTTCTCTGTCAGTGTGTTAATATTACTGAGGACAGTGGGGGTGTTTTACACTTCACAGGGTGTATCTGACTGTGGGTCATGATATACAAAGTGTGTCAGTGAGTGTGTTAATATTAATCTGTGTTCTCTGTCAGTGTGTTAATATTACTGAGGACGGTGGGGGTGTTTTACACTTCACAGGGTTTATCTGACTGTGGGTCATGATGTACACAGTGTGTCAGTGAGTGTGTTAATATTAATCTGTGTTCTCTGTCAGTGTGTTAATATTCCTGAGGACAGTGGGGGTGTTTTACACTTCACAGGGTGTATCTGACTGTGGGTCATGATATACACAGTGTGACAGTGAGTGTGTTAATATTAATCTGTGTTCTCTGTCAGTGTGTTAATATTCCTGAGGACAGTGGGTGTGTTTTACACTTCACCGGGTGCATCTGACTGTGGGTCATGATATACACAGTGTGTCAGTGAGTGTGTTAATATTAATCTGTGTTCTCTGTCAGGTGTTAATATTACTGAGGACAGTGGGGGTGTTTTACACTTCACAGGGTGTATCTGACTGTGGGTCATGATATACACAGTGTGTCAGTGAGTGTGTTAATATTAATCTGTGTTCTCTGTCAGTGTGTTAATATTACTGAGGACGGTGGGGGTGTTTTACACTTCACAGGGTTTATCTGACTGTGGGTCATGATGTACACAGTGTGTCAGTGAGTGTGTTAATATTAATCTGTGTTCTCTGTCAGTGTGTTAATATTCCTGAGGACAGTGGGGGTGTTTTACACTTCACAGGGTGTATCTGACTGTGGGTCATGATATACACAGTGTGACAGTGAGTGTGTTAATATTAATCTGTGTTCTCTGTCAGTGTGTTAATATTCCTGAGGACAGTGGGTGTGTTTTACACTTCACCGGGTGCATCTGACTGTGGGTCATGATATACACAGTGTGTCAGTGAGTGTGTTAATATTAATCTGTGTTCTCTGTCAGGTTTTAATATTACTGAGGACAGTGGGGGTGTTTTACACTTCACAGGGTGCATCTGACTGTGGGTCATGATATACACAGTGTGTCAGTGAGTGTGTTAATATTAATCTGTGTTCTCTGTCAGTGTGTTAATATTACTGAGGACAGTGGGGGTGTTTTACACTTCACAGGGTGTATCTGACTGTGGGTCATGATATACACAGTGTGTCAGTGAGTGTGTTAATATTAATCTGTGTTCTCTGTCAGTGTGTTAATATTACTGAGGACAGTGGGGGTGTTTTACACTTCACAGGGTGTATCTGACTGTGGGTCATGATATACACAGTGTGTCAGTGAGTGTGTTAATATTAATCTGTGTTCTCTGTCAGTGTGTTAATATTACTGAGGACAGTGGGGGTGTTTTACACTTCACAGGGTGTATCTGACTGTGGGTCATGATATACACAGTGTGTCAGTGAGTGTGTTAATATTAATCTGTGTTCTCTGTCAGTGTGTTAATATTACTGAGGACAGTGGGGGTGTTTTACACTTCACCGGGTGTATCTGACTGTGGGTCATGATATACACAGTGTGTCAGTGAGTGTGTTAATATTAATCTGTGTTCTCTGTCAGTGTGTTAATATTACTGAGGACAGTGGGGGTGTTTTACACTTCACAGGGTGTATCTGACTGTGGGTCATGATATACACAGTGTGTCAGTGAGTGTGTTAATATTAATCTGTGTTCTCTGTCAGTGTGTTAATATTACTGAGGACAGTGGGGGTGTTTTACACTTCACAGGGTTTATCTGACTGTGGGTCATGATATACACAGTGTGTCAGTGAGTGTGTTAATATTAATCTGTGTTCTCTGTCAGTGTGTTAATATTACTGAGGACAGTGGGGGTGTTTTACACTTCACAGGGTGTATCTAACTGTGGGTCATGATATACACAGTGTGTCAGTGAGTGTGTTAATATTAATCTGTGTTCTCTGTCAGTGTGTTAATATTACTGAGGACAGTGGGGGTGTTTTACACTTCACAGGGTGTATCTGACTGTGAGTCATGATGTACACAGTGTGTCAGTGATTGTGTTAATATTAATCTGTGTTCTCTGTCAGTGTGTTAATATTACTGAGGACAGTGGGGGTGTTTTACACTTCACAGGGTGTATCTGACTCTGGGTCATGATGTACACAGTGTGTCAGTGAGTGTGTTAATATTAATCTGTGTTCTCTGTCAGTGTGTTAATATTCCTGAGGACAGTGGGGATGTTTTACACTTCACAGGGTGTATCTGACTGTGGGTCATGATGTACACAGTGTGTCAGTGAGTGTGTTAATATTAATCTGTGTTCTCTGTCAGTGTGTTAATATTACTGAGGACAGTGGGGATGTTTTACACTTCACAGGGTGTATCTGACTGTGGGTCATGATATACACAGTGTGTCAGTGAGTGTGTTAATATTAATCTGTGTTCTCTGTCAGTGTGTTAATATTACTGAGGACAGTGGGGGTGTTTTACACTTCACAGGGTGTATCTGACTGTGGGTCATGATATACACAGTGTATCAGTGAGTGTGTTAATATTAATCTGTGTTCTCTGTCAGTGTGTTAATATTACTGAGGACAGTGGGGGTGTTTTACACTTCACCGGGTGTATCTGACTGTGGGTCATGATATACACAGTGTGTCAGTGAGTGTGTTAATATTAATCTGTGTTCTCTGTCAGTGTGTTAATATTACTGAGGACAGTGGGGGTGTTTTACACTTCACAGGGTGTATCTAACTGTGGGTCATGATATACACAGTGTGTCAGTGAGTGTGTTAATATTAATCTGTGTTCTCTGTCAGTGTGTTAATATTACTGAGGACAGTGGGGGTGTTTTACACTTCACAGGGTGTATCTGACTGTGAGTCATGATGTACACAGTGTGTCAGTGATTGTGTTAATATTAATCTGTGTTCTCTGTCAGTGTGTTAATATTACTGAGGACAGTGGGGGTGTTTTACACTTCACAGGGTGTATCTGACTCTGGGTCATGATGTACACAGTGTGTCAGTGAGTGTGTTAATATTAATCTGTGTTCTCTGTCAGTGTGTTAATATTCCTGAGGACAGTGGGGATGTTTTACACTTCACAGGGTGTATCTGACTGTGGGTCATGATGTACACAGTGTGTCAGTGAGTGTGTTAATATTAATCTGTGTTCTCTGTCAGTGTGTTAATATTACTGAGGACAGTGGGGATGTTTTACACTTCACAGGGTGTATCTGACTGTGGGTCATGATATACACAGTGTGTCAGTGAGTGTGTTAATATTAATCTGTGTTCTCTGTCAGTGTGTTAATATTACTGAGGACAGTGGGGGTGTTTTACACTTCACAGGGTGTATCTGACTGTGGGTCATGATATACACAGTGTATCAGTGAGTGTGTTAATATTAATCTGTGTTCTCTGTCAGTGTGTTAATATTACTGAGGACAGTGGGGGTGTTTTACACTTCACCGGGTGTATCTGACTGTGGGTCATGATATACACAGTGTGTCAGTGAGTGTGTTAATATTAATCTGTGTTCTCTGTCAGTGTGTTAATATTCCTGAGGACAGTGGGGTGTTTTACAATTCACAGGGTGTATCTAACTGTGGGTCATGATATACACAGTGTGTCAGTGAGTGTGTTAATATTAATCTGTGTTCTCTGTCAGTGTGTTAATATTACTGAGGACAGTGGGGGTGTTTTACACTTCACAGGGTGTATCTGACTGTGGGTCATGATGTACACAGTGTGTCAGTGAGTGTGTTAATATTAATCTGTGTTCTCTGTCAGTGTGTTAATATTACTGAGGACAGTGGGGATGTTTTACACTTCACAGGGTGTATCTGACTGTGGGTCATGATGTACACAGTGTGTCAGTGAGTGTGTTAATATTAATCTGTGTTCTCTGTCAGTGTGTTAATATTCCTGAGGACAGTGGGAATGTTTTACACTTCACAGGGTGTATCTGACTGTGGGTCATGATGTACACAGTGTGTCAGTGAGAGTGTTAATATTAATCTGTGTTCTCTGTCAGTGTGTTAATATTACTGAGGACAGTGGGGGTGTTTTACACTTCACAGGGTGTATCTGACTGTGGGTCATGATGTACACAGTGTGTCAGTGAGTGTGTTAATATTAATCTGTGTTCTCTGTCAGTGTGTTCATATTACTGAGGACAGTGGGGGTGTTTTACACTTCACAGGGTGTATCTGACTGTGGGTCATGATATACACAGTGTGTCAGTGAGTGTGTTAATATTAATCTGTGTTCTCTGTCATTGTGTTAATATTACTGAGGACAGTGGGGGTGTTTTACACTTCACAGGGTGTATCTGACTGTGGGTCATGATATACACAGTGTGTCAGTGAGTGTGTTAATATTAATCTGTGTTCTCTGTCAGTGTGTTAATATTCCTGAGGACAGTGGGGGTGATTTACACTTCACAGGGTGTATCTGACTGTGGGTCATGATGTACACAGTGTGTCAGTGAGTGTGTTAATATTAATCTGTGTTCTCTGTCAGTGTGTTAATATTACTGAGGACAGTGGGGATGTTTTACAATTCACAGGGTGTATCTAACTGTGGGTCAAGATATACACAGTGTGTCAGTGAGTGTGTTAATATTAATCTGTGTTCTCTGTCAGTGTGTTAATATTACTGAGGACAGTGGGGGTGTTTTACACTTCACAGGGTGTATCTGACTGTGGGTCATGATGTACACAGTGTGTCAGTGAGTGTGTTAATATTAATCTGTGTTCTCTGTCAGTGTGTTAATATTCCTGAGGACAGTGGGGGTGTTTTACACTTCACAGGGTGTATCTGACTGTGGGTCATGATATACACAGTGTGTCAGTGAGTGTGTTAATATTAATCTGTGTTCTCTGTCAGTGTGTTAATATTACTGAGGACAGTGGGGGTGTTTTACACTTCACAGGGTTTATCTGACTGTGGGTCATGATATACACAGTGTGTCAGTGAGTGTGTTAATATTAATCTGTGTTCTCTGTCAGTGTGTTAATATTCCTGAGGACAGTGGGGGTGTTTTACACTTCACAGGGTGTATCTGACTGTGGGTCATGATATACACAGTGTGTCAGTGAGTGTGTGAATATTAATCTGTGTTCTCTGTCAGTGTGTTAATATTCCTGAGGACAGTGGGGGTGTTTTACACTTCACAGGGTGTATCTGACTGTGGGTCATGATATACACAGTGTGTCAGTGAGTGTGTTAATATTAATCTGTGTTCTCTGTCAGTGTGTTAATATTACTGAGGACAGTGGGGGTGTTTTACACTTCACCGGGTGTAACTGACTGTGGGTCATGATATACACAGTGTGTCAGTGAGTGTGTTAATATTAATCTGTGTTCTCTGTCAGTGTGTTAATATTCCTGAGGACAGTGGGGGTGTTTTACACTTCACCGGGTGTATCTGACTCTGGGTCATGATATACACAGTGTGTCAGTGAGTGTGTTAATATTAATCTGTGTTCTCTGTCAGTGTGTTAATATTACTGAGGACAGTGGGGGTGTTTTACACTTCACAGGGTGTATCTGACTGTGGGTCATGATATACACAGTGTGTCAGTGAGTGTGTTAATATTAATCTGTGTTCTCTGTCAGTGTATTAATATTACCGAGGACAGTGGGGGTGTTTTACACTTCACAGGGTGTATCTGACTGTGGATCATGATATACACAGTGTGTCAGTGAGTGTGTTAATATTAATCTGTGTTCTCTGTCAGTGTGTTAATATTACTGAGGACAGTGGGGGTGTTTTACACTTCACAGGGTGTATCTGACTGTGGGTCATGATATACACAGTGTGTCAGTGAGTGTGTTAATATTAATCTGTGTTCTCTGTCAGTGTGTTAATATTCCTGAGGACAGTGGGGGTGTTTTACACTTCACAGGGTGTATCTGACTGTGGGTCATGATATACACAGTGTTTCAGTGAGTGTGTTAATATTAATCTGTGTTCTCTGTCAGTGTGTTAATATTACTGAGGACAGTGGGGATGTTTTACACTTCACAGGGTGTATCTGACTGTGGGTCATGATGTTCACAGTGTGTCAGTGAGTGTGTTAATATTAATCTGTGTTCTCTGTCAGTGTGTTAATATTACTGAGGACAGTGGGGGTGTTTTACACTTCACAGGGTGTATCTGACTGTGGGTCATGATATACACAGTGTGTCAGTGAGTGTGTTAATATTAATCTGTGTTCTCTGTCAGTGTGTTAATATTACTGAGGACAGTGGGGGTGTTTTACACTTCACAGGGAGTATCTGACTGTGGGTCATGATATACACAGTGTGTCAGTGAGTGTGTTAATATTAATCTGTGTTCTCTGTCAGTGTGTTAATATTACTGAGGACAGTGGGGGTGTTTTACACTTCACAGGGTGTATCTGACTGTGGATCATGATATACACAGTGTGTCAGTGAGAGTGTTAATATTAATCTGTGTTCTCTGTCAGTGTGTTAATATTACTGAGGACAGAGGGGATGTTTTACACTTCACAGGGTGTATCTGACTGTGGGTCATGATATACACAGTGTGTCAGTGAGTGTGTTAATATTAATCTGTGTTCTCTGTCAGTGTGTTAATATTACTGAGGACAGTGGGGATGTTTTACACTTCACAGGGTGTATCTGACTGTGGGTCATGATGTTCACAGTGTGTCAGTGAGTGTGTTAATATTAATCTGTGTTCTCTGTCAGTGTGTTAATATTACTGAGGACAGTGGGGGTGTTTTACACTTCACAGGGTGTATCTGACTGTGGGTCATGATATACACAGTGTGTCAGTGAGTGTGTTAATATTAATCTGTGTTCTCTGTCAGTGTGTTAATATTACTGAGGACAGTGGGGGTGTTTTACACTTCACAGGGAGTATCTGACTGTGGGTCATGATATACACAGTGTGTCAGTGAGTGTGTTAATATTAATCTGTGTTCTCTGTCAGTGTGTTAATATTACTGAGGACAGTGGGGGTGTTTTACACTTCACAGGGTGTATCTGACTGTGGATCATGATATACACAGTGTGTCAGTGAGAGTGTTAATATTAATCTGTGTTCTCTGTCAGTGTGTTAATATTACTGAGGACAGTGGGGATGTTTTACACTTCACAGGGTGTATCTGACTGTGGGTCATGATATACACATTGTGTCAGTGAGTGTGTTAATATTAATCTGTGTTCTCTGTCAGTGTGTTAATATTCCTGAGGACAGTGGGGATGTTTTACACTTCACAGGGTGTATCTGACTGTGGGTCATGATATACACAGTGTGTCAGTGAGTGTGTTAATATTAATCTGTGTTCTCTGTCAGTGTGTTAACATTCCTGAGGACAGTGGGGGTGTTTTACACTTCACAGGGTGTATCTGACTGTGAGTGATGATATACACAGTGTGTCAGTGAGTGTGTTAATATTAATCTGTGTTCTCTGTCAGTGTGTTAATATTCCTGAGGACAGAGGGGGTGTTTTACACTTCACAGGATGTATCTGACTGTGGGTCATGATATACACAGTGTGTCAGTGAGTGTGTTAATATTAATCTGTGTTCTCTGTCAGTGTGTTAATATTCCTGAGGACAGTGGGGGTGTTTTACACTTCACAGGGTTTATCTGACTGTGAGTCATGATATACACAGTGTGTCAGTGAGTGTGTTAATATTAATCTGTGTTCTCTGTCAGTGTGTTAATATTCCTGAGGACAGAGGGGGTGTTTTACACTTCACAGGATGTATCTGACTGTGGGTCATGATATACACAGTGTGTCAGTGAGTGTGTTAATATTAATCTGTGTTCTCTGTCAGTGTGTTAATATTACTGAGGACAGTGGGGGTGTTTTGCACTTCACAGGGTTTATCTGACTGTGGGTCATGATATACACAGTGTGTCAGTGAGTGTGTTAATATTAATCTGTGTTCTCTGTCAGTGTGTTAATATTACAGAGGACAGTGGGGGTGTTTTACACTTCACAGGGTGTATCTGACTCTGGGTGATGATATACACAGTGTGTCAGTGAGTGTGTTAATATTAATCTGTGTTCTCTGTCAGTGTGTTAATATTACTGAGGACAGTGGGGATGTTTTACCCTTCACAGGGTGTATCTGACTGTGGGTCATGATATACACAGTGTGTCAGTGAGTGTGTTAATATTAATCTGTGTTCTCTGTCAGTGTGTTAATATTACTGAGGACAGTGGGGGTGTTTTACACTTCACAGGGTGTATCTGACTGTGGGTCATGATGTACACAGTGTGTCAGTGAGTGTGTTAATATTAATCTGTGTTCTCTGTCAGTGTGTTCATATTACTGAGGACAGTGGGGGTGTTTTACACTTCACAGGGTGTAACTGACTGTGGGTCATGATATACACAGTGTGTCAGTGAGTGTGTTAATATTAATCTGTGTTCTCTGTCAGTGTGTTAATATTGCTGAGGACAGTGGGGGTGTTTTACACTTCACAGGGTGTATCTGACTGTGGGTCATGATGTACACAGTGTGTCAGTGAGTGTGTTAATATTAATCTGTGTTCTCTGTCAGTGTGTTAATATTACTGAGGACAGTGGGGATGTTTTACACTTCACAAGGTGTAACTGACTGTGGGTCATGATATACACAGTGTGTCAGTGAGTGTGTTAATATTAATCTGTGTTCTCTGTCAGTGTGTTAATATTCCTGAGGACAGTGGGGGTGTTTTACACTTCACCGGGTGTATCTGACTCTGGGTCATGATATACACAGTGTGTCAGTGAGTGTGTTAATATTAATCTGTGTTCTCTGTCAGTGTGTTAATATTACTGAGGACAGTGGGGGTGTTTTACACTTCACAGGGTGTATCTGACTGTGGGTCATGATATACACAGTGTGTCAGTGAGTGTGTTAATATTAATCTGTGTTCTCTGTCAGTGTATTAATATTACCGAGCACAGTGGGGGTGTTTTACACTTCACAGGGTGTATCTGACTGTGGATCATGATATACACAGTGTGTCAGTGAGTGTGTTAATATTAATCTGTGTTCTCTGTCAGTGTGTTAATATTACTGAGGACAGTGGGGGTGTTTTACACTTCACAGGGTGTATCTGACTCTGGGTCATGATATACACAGTGTGTCAGTGAGTGTGTTAATATTAATCTGTGTTCTCTGTCAGTGTGTTAATATTACTGAGGACAGTGGGGGTGTTTTACACTTCACAGGGTGTATCTGACTGTGGGTCATGATATACACAGTGTGTCAGTGAGTGTGTTAATATTAATCTGTGTTCTCTGTCAGTGTGTTAATATTACTGAGGACAGTGGGGGTGTTTTACACTTCACAGGGTGTATCTGACTGTGGGTCATGATATACACAGTGTGTCAGTGAGTGTGTTAATATTAATCTGTGTTCTCTGTCAGTGTGTTAATATTACTGAGGACAGTGGGGGTGTTTTACACTTCACAGGGTGTATCTGACTGTGGGTCATGATATACACAGTGTGTCAGTGAGTGTGTTAATATTAATCTGTGTTCTCTGTCAGTGTGTTAATATTCCTGAGGACAGTGGGGTGTTTTACACTTCACAGGGTGTATCTGACTGTGGGTCATGATATACACAGTGTTTCAGTGAGTGTGTTAATATTAATCTGTGTTCTCTGTCAGTGTGTTAATATTACTGAGGACAGTGGGGATGTTTTACACTTCACAGGGTGTATCTGACTGTGGGTCATGATGTTCACAGTGTGTCAGTGAGTGTGTTAATATTAATCTGTGTTCTCTGTCAGTGTGTTAATATTACTGAGGACAGTGGGGGTGTTTTACACTTCACAGGGTGTATCTGACTGTGGGTCATGATATACACAGTGTGTCAGTGAGTGTGTTAATATTAATCTGTGTTCTCTGTCAGTGTGTTAATATTCCTGAGGACAGAGGGGGTGTTTTACACTTCACAGGATGTATCTGACTGTGGGTCATGATATACACAGTGTGTCAGTGAGTGTGTTAATATTAATCTGTGTTCTCTGTCAGTGTGTTAATATTCCTGAGGACAGTGGGGGTGTTTTACACTTCACAGGGTTTATCTGACTGTGAGTCATGATATACACAGTGTGTCAGTGAGTGTGTTAATATTAATCTGTGTTCTCTGTCAGTGTGTTAATATTCCTGAGGACAGAGGGGGTGTTTTACACTTCACAGGATGTATCTGACTGTGGGTCATGATATACACAGTGTGTCAGTGAGTGTGTTAATATTAATCTGTGTTCTCTGTCAGTGTGTTAATATTACTGAGGACAGTGGGGGTGTTTTACACTTCACAGGGTGTATCTGACTGTGGGTCATGATGTACACAGTGTGTCAGTGAGTGTGTTAATATTAATCTGTGTTCTCTGTCAGTGTGTTAATATTACTGAGGACAGTGGGGGTGTTTTACACTTCACCGGGTGTATCTGACTGTGGGTCATGATATACACAGTGTGTCAGTGAGTGTGTTAATATTAATCTGTGTTCTCTGTCAGTGTGTTAATATTCCTGAGGACAGTGGGGATGTTTTACACTTCACAGGGTTTATCTGACTGTGAGTCATGATATACACAGTGTGTCAGTGAGTGTGTTAATATTAATCTGTGTTCTCTGTCAGTGTGTTAATATTACTGAGGACATTGGGGGTGTTTTACACTTCACAGGGTGTATCTGACTGTGGGTCATGATATACACAGTGTGTCAGTGAGTGTGTTAATATTAATCTGTGTTCTCTGTCAGTGTGTTAATATTCCTGAGGACAGTGGGGGTGTTTTACACTTCACCGGGTTTATCTGACTGTGGGTCATGATGTACACAGTGTGTCAGTGAGTGTGTTAATATTAATCTGTGTTCTCTGTCAGTGTGTTAATATTCCTGAGGACAGTGGGGGTGTTTTACACTTCACCGGGTGTATCTGACTCTGGGTCATGATATACACAGTGTGTCAGTGAGTGTGTTAATATTAATCTGTGTTCTCTGTCAGTGTGTTAATATTCCTGAGGACAGTGGGGGTGTTTTGCACTTCACAGGGTGTATCTGACTGTGGGTCATGATATACACAGTGTGTCAGTGAGTGTGTTAATATTAATCTGTGTTCTCTGTCAGTGTGTTAATATTCCTGAGGACAGTGGGGGTGTTTTACACTTCACAGGGTGGATCTGACTGTGGGTCATGATATACACAGTGTGTCAGTGAGTGTGTTAATATTAATCTGTGTTCTCTGTCAGTGTGTTAATATTACTGAGGACAGTGGGGGTGTTTTACACTTCACAGGGTGTATCTGACTGTGGGTCATGATATACACAGTGTGTCAGTGAGTGTGTTAATATTAATCTGTGTTCTCTGTCAGTGTGTTAATATTACTGAGGACAGTGGGGGTGTTTTACACTTCACAGGGTGTATCTGACTGTGGGTCATGATATACACAGTGTGTCAGTGAGTGTGTTAATATTAATCTGTGTTCTCTGTCAGTATGTTAATATTACTGAGGACAGTGGGGGTGTTTTACACTTCACAGGGTGTATCTGACTGTGGATCATGATATACACAGTGTGTCAGTGAGTGTGTTAATATTAATCTGTGTTCTCTGTCAGTGTGTTAATATTCCTGAGGACAGTGGGGGTGTTTTACACTTCACAGGGTGTATCTGACTGTGGGTCATGATATACACAGTGTGTCAGTGAGTGTGTTAATATTAATCTGTGTTCTCTGTCAGTGTGTTAATATTGCTGAGGACAGTGGGGATGTTTTACACTTCACAGGGTTTATCTGACTGTGGGTCATGATATACACAGTGTGTCAGTGAGAGTGTTAATATTAATCTGTGTTCTCTGTCAGTGTGTTAATATTACTGAGGACAGTGGGGGTGTTTTACACTTCACAGGGTGTATCTGACTGTGGGTCATGATATACACAGTGTGTCAGTGAGTGTGTTAATATTAATCTGTGTTCTCTGTCAGTGTGTTAATATTCCTGAGGACAGTGGGGGTGTTTTACACTTCACAGGGTGTATCTGACTGTGGGTCATGATATACACAGTGTGTCAGTGAGTGTGTTAATATTAATCTGTGTTCTCTGTCAGTGTGTTAATATTCCTGAGGACAGTGGGGATGTTTTAAACTTCACAGGGTGTATCTGACTCTGGGTCATGATATACACAGTGTGTCAGTGAGTGTGTTAATATTAATCTGTGTTCTCTGTCAGTGTGTTAATATTACTGAGGACAGTGGGGGTGTTTTACACTTCACAGGGTTTATCTGACTGTGGGTCATGATATACACAGTGTGTCAGTGAGTGTGTTAATATTAATCTGTGTTCTCTGTCAGTGTGTTAATATTCCTGAGGACAGTGGGGGTGTTTTACACTTCACAGGGTGTATCTGACTGTGGGTCATGATATACACAGTGTGTCAGTGAGTGTGTTAATATTAATCTGTGTTCTCTGTCAGTGTGTTAATATTCCTGAGGACAGTGGGGGTGTTTTACACTTCACGGGGTGTATCTGACTGTGGGTCATGATGTACACAGTGTGTCAGTGAGTGTGTTAATATTAATCTGTGTTCTCTGTCAGTGTGTTAATATTACTGAGGACAGTGGGGGTGTTTTACACTTCACAGGGTGTATCTGACTGTGGGTCATGATATACACAGTGTGTCAGTGAGTGTGTTAATATTAATCTGTGTTCTCTGTCAGTGTGTTAATATTGCTGAGGACAGTGGGGATGTTTTACACTTCACAGGGTTTATCTGACTGTGGGTCATGATATACACAGTGTGTCAGTGAGAGTGTTGATATTAATCTGTGTTCTCTGTCAGTGTGTTAATATTACTGAGGACAGTGGGGGTGTTTTACACTTCACAGGGTGTATCTGACTGTGGGTCATGATGTACACAGTGTGTCAGTGAGTGTGTTAATATTAATCTGTGTTCTCTGTCAGTGTGTTAATATTGCTGAGGACAGTGGGGGTGTTTTACAGTTCACAGGGTGTATCTGACTGTGGGTCATGATGTACACAGTGTGTCAGTGAGTGTGTTAATATTAATCTGTGTTCTCTGTCAGTGTGTTAATATTGCTGAGGACAGTGGGGGTGTTTTACACTTCACAGGGTGTATCTGACTGTGAGTCATGATATACACAGTGTGTCAGTGAGTGTGTTAATATTAATCTGTGTTCTCTGTCAGTGTGTTAATATTACTGAGGACAGTGGGGGTGTTTTACACTTCACTGGGTTTATCTGACTGTGGGTCATGATATACACAGTGTGTCAGTGAGTGTGTTAATATTAATCTGTGTTCTCTGTCAGTGTGTTAATATTACTGAGGACAGTGGGGGTGTTTTACACTTCACAGGGTGTATCTGACTGTGAGTCATGATGTACACTGTGTGTCAGTGAGAGTGTTAATATTAATCTGTGTTCTCTGTCAATGTGTTAATATTGCTGAGGACAGTGGGGGTGATTTACACTTCACAGGGTGTATCTGACTGTGGGTCATGATATACACAGTGTGTCAGTGAGTGTGTTAATATTAATCTGTGTTCTCTGTCAGTGTGTTAATATTGCTGAGGACAGTGGGGATGTTTTACACTTCACAGGGTTTATCTGACTGTGGGTCATGATATACACAGTGTGTCAGTGAGAGTGTTAATATTAATCTGTGTTCTCTGTCAGTGTGTTAATATTACTGAGGACAGTGGGGGTGTTTTACACTTCACAGGGTGTATCTGACTGTGGGTCATGATATACACAGTGTGTCAGTGAGTGTGTTAATATTAATCTGTGTTCTCTGTCAGTGTGTTAATATTACTGAGGACAGTGGGGGTGTTTTACACTTCACAGGGTTTATCTGACTGTGGGTCATGATATACACAGTGTGTCAGTGAGTGTGTTAATATTAATCTGTGTTCTCTGTCAGTGTGTTAATATTCCTGAGGACAGTGGGGGTGTTTTACACTTCACAGGGTGTATCTGACTGTGGGTCATGATATACACAGTGTGTCAGTGAGTGTGTTAATATTAATCTGTGTTCTCTGTCAGTGTGTTAATATTCCTGAGGACAGTGGGGGTGTTTTACACTTCACGGGGTGTATCTGACTGTGGGTCATGATGTACACAGTGTGTCAGTGAGTGTGTTAATATTAATCTGTGTTCTCTGTCAGTGTGTTAATATTACTGAGGACAGTGGGGGTGTTTTACACTTCACAGGGTGTATATGACTGTGGGTCATGATATACACAGTGTGTCAGTGAGTGTGTTAATATTAATCTGTGTTCTCTGTCAGTGTGTTAATATTGCTGAGGACAGTGGGGATGTTTTACACTTCACAGGGTTTATCTGACTGTGGGTCATGATATACACAGTGTGTCAGTGAGCGTGTTAATATTAATCTGTGTTCTCTGTCAGTGTGTTAATATTACTGAGGACAGTGGGGGTGTTTTACACTTCACAGGGTGTATCTGACTGTGGGTCATGATGTACACAGTGTGTCAGTGAGTGTGTTAATATTAATCTGTGTTCTCTGTCAGTGTGTTAATATTGCTGAGGACAGTGGGGGTGTTTTACAGTTCACAGGGTGTATCTGACTGTGGGTCATGATGTACACAGTGTGTCAGTGAGTGTGTTAATATTAATCTGTGTTCTCTGTCAGTGTGTTAATATTGCTGAGGACAGTGGGGGTGTTTTACACTTCACAGGGTGTATCTGACTGTGAGTCATGATATACACAGTGTGTCAGTGAGTGTGTTAATATTAATCTGTGTTCTCTGTCAGTGTGTTAATATTACTGAGGACAGTGGGGGTGTTTTACACTTCACTGGGTTTATCTGACTGTGGGTCATGATATACACAGTGTGTCAGTGAGTGTGTTAATATTAATCTGTGTTCTCTGTCAGTGTGTTAATATTACTGAGGACAGTGGGGGTGTTTTACACTTCACAGGGTGTATCTGACTGTGAGTCACGATGTACACTGTGTGTCAGTGAGAGTGTTAATATTAATCTGTGTTCTCTGTCAATGTGTTAATATTGCTGAGGACAGTGGGGGTGTTTTAAACTTCACAGGGTGTATCTGACTGTGGGTCATGATATACACAGTGTGTCAGTGAGTGTGTTAATATTAATCTGTGTTCTCTGTCAGTGTGTTAATATTGCTGAGGACAGTGGGGGTGTTTTACACTTCACAGGGTGTATCTGACTGTGGGTCATGATATACACAGTGTGTCAGTGAGTGTGTTAATATTAATCTGTGTTCTCTGTCAGTGTGTTAATATTCCTGAGGACAGTGGGGGTGTTTTACACTTCACAGGGTGTATCTGACTGTGGGTCATGATATACATAGTGTGTCAGTGAGTGTGTTAATATTAATCTGTGTTCTCTGTCAGTGCGTTAATATTCCTGAGGACACTGGGGGTGTTTTACACTTCACAGGGTGTATCTGACTGTGGGTCATGATGTTCACAGTGTGTCAGTGAGTGTGTTAATATTAATCTGTGTTCTCTGTCAGTGTGTTAATATTGCTGAGGACAGTGGGGGTCTTTTACAGTTCACAGGGTGTATCTGACTGTGGGACATGATGTACACAGTGTGTCAGTGAGTGTGTTAATATTAATCTGTGTTCTCTGTCAATGTGTTAATATTACTGAGGACACTGGGGGTGTTTTACACTTCACAGGGTGTATCTGACTGTGGGTCATGATATACACAGTGTGTCAGTGAGTGTGTTAATATTAATCTGTGTTCTCTGTCAGTGTGTTAATATTCCTGAGGACAGTGGGGGTGTTTTACACTTCACAGGGTGTATCTGTCTGTGGGTCATGATATACACAGTGTGTCAGTGAGTGTGTTAATATTAATCTGTGTTCTCTGTCAGTGTGATAATATTACTGAGGACAGTGGGGATGTTTTACACTTCACAGGGTGTATCTGACTGTGGGTCATGATATACACAGTGTGTCAGTGAGTGTGTTAATATTAATCTGTGTTCTCTGTCAGTGTGTTAATATTACTGAGGACAGTGGGGGTGTTTTACACTTCACAGGGTGTATCTGACTGTGGGTCATGATATACACAGTGTGTCAGTGAGTGTGTTAATATTAATCTGTGTTCTCTGTCAGTGTGTTAATATTCCTGAGGACAGTGGGGGTGTTTTACACTTCACAGGGTGTATCTGACTGTGGGTCATGATAGACACAGTGTGTCAGTGAGTGTGTTAATATTAATCTGTGTTCTCTGTCAGTGTGTTAATATTACTGAGGACAGTGGGGGTGTTTTACACTTCACAGGGTGTATCTGACTGTGGGTCATGATATACACAGTGTGTCAGTGAGTGTGTTAATATTAATCTGTGTTCTCTGTCAGTGTGTTAATATTACTGAGGACAGTGGGGGTGTTTTACACTTCACAGGGTGTATCTGACTGTGGGTCATGATGTACACAGTGTGTCAGTGAGTGTTTTAATTTTAATCTGTGTTCTCTGTCAGTGTGTTAATATTACTGAGGACAGTGGGGGTGTTTTACACTTCACAGGGTGTATCTAACTGTGGGTCATGATATGCACAGTGTGTCAGTGAGTGTGTTAATATTAATCTGTGTTCTCTGTCAGTGTGTTAATATTACTGAGGACAGTGGGGGTGTTTTACACTTCACAGGGTGTATCTGACTGTGGGTCATGATATACACAGTGTGTCAGTGAGTGTGTTAATATTAATCTGTGTTCTCTGTCAGTGTGTTAATATTGCTGAGGACAGTGGGGGTGTTTTACACTTCACAGGGTGTATCTGGCTGTGGGTCATGATATACACAGTGTGTCAGTGAGTGTGTTAATATTAATCTGTGTTCTCTGTCAGTGTGTTAATATTACTGAGGACAGTGGGGGTGTTTTACACTTCACAGGGTGTATCTGACTGTGGGTCATGATATACACAGTGTGTCAGTGAGTGTGTTAATATTAATCTGTGTTCTCTGTCAGTGTTTTAATATTACTGAGGACAGTGGGGGTGTTTTACACTTCACAGGGTGTATCTGACTGTGGGTCATGATGTACACAGTGTGTCAGTGAGTGTGTTAATATTAATCTGTGTTCTCTGTCAGTGTGTTAATATTACTGAGGACAGTGGGGGTGTTTTACACTTCACAGGGTGTATCTGACTGTGGGTCATGATGTACACAGTGTGTCAGTGAGTGTGTTAATATTAATCTGTGTTCTCTGTCAGTGTGTTAATATTACTGAGGACAGTGGGGGTGTTTTACACTTCACAGGGTGTATCTGACTGTGGGTCATGATATACACAGTGTGTCAGTGAGTGTGTTAATATTAATCTGTGTTCTCTGTCAGTGTGTTAATATTCCTGAGGACAGTGGGGGTGTTTTACACTTCACAGGGTGTATCTGGCTGTGGGTCATTATGTACACAGTGTGTCAGTGAGTGTGTTAATATTAATCTGTGTTCTCTGTCAGTGTGTTAATATTACTGAGGACAGTGGGGGTGTTTTACACTTCACAGGATGTATCTGACTGTGGGTCATGGCGTACACAGTGTGTCAGTGAGTGTGTTAATATTAATCTGTGTTCTCTGTCAGTGTGTTAATATCACTGAGGACAGTGGGGGTGTTTTACACTTCACAGGCTGTATCTGACTGTGGGTCATGATATACACAGTGTGTCAGTGAGTGTGTTAATATTAATCTGTGTTCTCTGTCAGTGCGTTAATATTCCTGAGGACAGTGGGGGTGTTTTACACTTCACAGGGTGTATCTGACTGTGGGTCATGATGTACACAGTGTGTCAGTGAGTGTGTTAATATTAATCTGTGTTCTCTGTCAGTGTGTTAATATTACTGAGGACAGTGGGGGTGTTTTACACTTCACAGGGTGTATCTGACTGTGGGTCATGATATACACAGTGTGTCAGTGAGCGTGTTAATATTAATCTGTGTTCTCTGTCAGTGTGTTAATATTCCTGAGGACAGTGGGGATGTTTTACACTTCACAGGGTGTATCTGACTGTGGGTCATGATATACACAGTGTGTCAGTGAGTGTGTTAATATTAATCTGTGTTCTCTGTCAGTGTGTTAATATTACTGAGGACAGTGGGGGTGTTTTACACTTCACAGGGTGTATCTGACTGTGGGTCATGATATACACAGTTTGTCAGTGAGTGTGTTAATATTAATCTGTGTTCTCTGTCAGTGTGTTAATATTACTGAGGACAGTGGGGGTGTTTTACACTTCACAGGGTGCATCTGACTGTGGGTCATGATATACACTGTGTGTCAGTGAGTGTGTTAATATTAATCTGTGTTCTCTGTCAGTGTGTTAATATTACTGAGGACAGTGGGGGTGTTTTACACTTCACAGGGTGTATCTGACTGTGGGTCATGATAGACACAGTGTGTCAGTGAGTGTGTTAATATTCATCTGCGTTCTCTGTCAGTGTGTTCATATTCCTGAGGACAGTGGGGGTGTTTTACACTTCACAGGGTTTATCTGACTGTGGGTCATGATATACACAGTGTGTCAGTGAGTGTGTTAATATTAATCTGTGTTCTCTGTCAGTGTGTTAATATTACTGAGGACAGTGGGGTGTTTTACACTTCACAGGGTGTATCTGGCTGTGGGTCATGATATACACAGTGTGTCAGTGAGTGTGTTAATATTAATCTGTGTTCTCTGTCAGTGTGTTAATATTCCTGAGGACAGTGGGGGTGTTTTACACTTCACAGGGTTTATCTGACTGTGGGTCATGATGTACACAGTGTGTCAGTGAGTGTGTTAATATTAATCTGTGTTCTCTGTCAGTGTGTTAATATTACTGAGGACAGTGGCGGTGTTTTACACTTCACAGGGTTTATCTGCCTGTGGGTCATGATGTACACAGTGTGTCAGTGAAAGTGTTAATATTAATCTGTGTTCTCTGTCAGTGTGTTAATATTACTGAGGACAGTGGGGGTGTTTTACACTTCACAGGGTGTATCTGACTGTGGGTCATGATATACACAGTGTGTCAGTGAGTGTGTTAATATTAATCTGTGTTCTCTGTCAGTGTGCTAATATTCCTGATGACAGTGGGGATGTTTTACACTTCACAGGGTGTATCTGACTGTGGGTCATGATGTACACAGTGTGTCAGTGAGTGTGTTATTATTAATCTGTGTTCTCTGTCAGTGTGTTAATATTACTGAGGACAGTGGGGGTGTTTTACACTTCACAGGGTGTATCTGGCTGTGGGTCATGATATACACAGTGTGTCAGTGAGTGTGTTAATATTAATCTGTGTTCTCTGTCAGTGTGCTAATATCCCTGATGACAGTGGGGATGTTTTACACTTCACAGGGTGTATCTGACTGTGGGTCATGATGTACACAGTGTGTCAGTGAGTGTGTTAATATTAATCTGTGTTCTCTGTCAGTGTGTTAATATTACTGAGGACAGTGGGGGTGTTTTACACCACAGGGTGTATCTGACTGTGGGTCATGATATACACAGTGTGTCAGTGAGAGTGTTAATATTAATCTGTGTTCTCTGTCAGTGTGTTAATATTCCTGAGGACAGTGGGGGTGTTTTACACTTCACAGGGTGTATCTGACTGTGGGTCATGATGTACACAGTGTGTCAGTGAGTGTGTTAATATTAATCTGTGTTCTCTGTCAGTGTGTTAATATTACTGAGGACAGTGGGGATGTTTTACACTTCACAGGGTGTATCTGACTGTGGGTCATGATATACACAGTGTGTCAGTGTGTGTGTTAATATTAATCTGTGTTCTCTGTCAGTGTGTTAATATTACTGAGGACATTGGGGATGTTTTACACTTCACAGGGTTTATCTGACTGTGAGTCATGATATACACAGTGTGTCAGTGAGTGTGTTAATATTAATCTGTGTTCTCTGTCAGTGTGTTAATATTCCTGAGGACAGTGGGGATGTTTTACACTTCACAGGGTGTATCTGACAGTGGGTCATGATATACACAGTGTGTCAGTGAGTGTGTTAATATTAATCTGTGTTCTCTGTCAGTGTGTTAATATTCCTGAGGACAGTGGGGATGTTTTACACTTCACAGGGTGTATCTGACTGTGGGTCATGATATACACAGTGTGTCAGTGGGTGTGTTAATATTAATCTGTGTTCTCTGTCAGTGTGTTAATATTGCTGAGGACAGTGGGGGTGTTTTACACTTCACAGGGTGTATCTGACTGTGGGTCATGATGTACACAGTGTGTCAGTGAGAGTGTTAATATTAATCTGTGTTCTCTGTCAGTGTGTTAATATTACTGAGGACAGTGGGGGTGTTTTACACTTCACAGGGTGTATCTGACTGTGGGTCATGATATACACAGTGTGTCAGTGAGTGTGTTAATATTAATCTGTGTTCTCTGTCAGTGTGTTAATATTACTGAGGACAGTGGGGGTGTTTTACACTTCACAGGGTGTATCTGACTGTGGGTCATGATATACACAGTGTGTCAGTGAGTGTGTTAATATTAATCTGTGTTCTCTGTCAGTGTGTTAATATTACTGAGGACAGTGGGGGTATTTTACACTTCACAGGGTGTATCTGACTGTGGGTCATGCCGTACACAGTGTGTCAGTGAGTGTGTTAATATTAATCTGTGTTCTCTGTCAGTGTGTTAATATTGCTGAGGACAGTGGGGGTGTTTTACACTTCACAGGGTGTATCTGACTGTGGGTCATGATGTACACAGTGTGTCAGTGAGTGTGTTAATATTAATCTGTGTTCTCTGTCGGTGTGTTAATATTCCTGAGGACAGTGGGGGTGTTTTACACTTCACAGGGTGTATTTGACTGTGGGTCATGATATACACAGTGTGTCAGTGAGTGTGTTAATATTAATCTGTGTTCTCTGTCAGTGTGTTAATATTACTGAGGACAGTGGGGGTGTTTTACACTTCACAGGGTGTATCTGACTGTGGGTCATGATGTACACAGTGTGTCAGTGAGTGTGTTAATATTAATCTGTGTTCTCTGTCAGTGTGTTAATATTACTGAGGACAGTGGGGGTGTTTTACACTTCACAGGGTTTATCTGACTGTGGGTCATGATATACACAGTGTGTCAGTGAGTGTGTTAATATTAATCTGTGTTCTCTGTCAGTGTGTTAATATTCCTGAGGACAGTGGGAATGTTTTACACTTCACAGTGTGTATCTGACTGTGTGTCATGATATACACAGTGTGTCAGTGAGTGTGTTAATATTAATCTGTGTTCTCTGTCAGTGTGTTAATATTACTGAGGACAGTGGGGTGTTTTACACTTCACAGGGTGTATCTGACTGTGGGTCATGATATACACAGTGTGTCAGTGAGTGTGTTAATATTAATCTGTGTTCTCTGTCAGTGTGTTAATATTACTGAGGGCAGTGGGGTGTTTTACACTTCACAGAGTGTATCTGACTGTGGGTCATGATATACACAGTGTGTCAGTGAGTGTGTTAATATTAATCTGTGTTCTCTGTCAGTGTGTTAATATTACTGAGGACAGTGGGGGTGTTTTACACTTCACAGGGTGCATCTGACTGTGGGTCATGATATACACAGTGTGTCAGTGAGTGTGTTAATATTAATCTGTGTTCTCTGTCAGTGTGTTAATATTACTGAGGACAGTGGGGGTGTTTTACACTTCACAGGGTGTATCTGACTGTGGGTCATGATAGACACAGTGTGTCAGTGAGTGTGTTAATATTCATCTGCGTTCTCTGTCAGTGTGTTCATATTCCTGAGGACAGTGGGGGTGTTTTACACTTCACAGGGTTTATCTGACTGTGGGTCATGATATACACAGTGTGTCAGTGAGTGTGTTAATATTAATCTGTGTTCTCTGTCAGTGTGTTAATATTACTGAGGACAGTGGGGTGTTTTACACTTCACAGGGTGTATCTGGCTGTGGGTCATGATATACACAGTGTGTCAGTGAGTGTGTTAATATTAATCTGTGTTCTCTGTCAGTGTGTTAATATTCCTGAGGACAGTGGGGGTGTTTTACACTTCACAGGGTTTATCTGACTGTGGGTCATGATGTACACAGTGTGTCAGTGAGTGTGTTAATATTAATCTGTGTTCTCTGTCAGTGTGTTAATATTACTGAGGACAGTGGCGGTGTTTTACACTTCACAGGGTTTATCTGCCTGTGGGTCATGATGTACACAGTGTGTCAGTGAAAGTGTTAATATTAATCTGTGTTCTCTGTCAGTGTGTTAATATTACTGAGGACAGTGGGGGTGTTTTACACTTCACAGGGTGTATCTGACTGTGGGTCATGATATACACAGTGTGTCAGTGAGTGTGTTAATATTAATCTGTGTTCTCTGTCAGTGTGCTAATATTCCTGATGACAGTGGGGATGTTTTACACTTCACAGGGTGTATCTGACTGTGGGTCATGATGTACACAGTGTGTCAGTGAGTGTGTTATTATTAATCTGTGTTCTCTGTCAGTGTGCTAATATCCCTGATGACAGTGGGGATGTTTTACACTTCACAGGGTGTATCTGACTGTGGGTCATGATGTACACAGTGTGTCAGTGAGTGTGTTAATATTAATCTGTGTTCTCTGTCAGTGTGTTAATATTACTGAGGACAGTGGGGGTGTTTTACACCACAGGGTGTATCTGACTGTGGGTCATGATATACACAGTGTGTCAGTGAGAGTGTTAATATTAATCTGTGTTCTCTGTCAGTGTGTTAATATTCCTGAGGACAGTGGGGGTGTTTTACACTTCACAGGGTGTATCTGACTGTGGGTCATGATGTACACAGTGTGTCAGTGAGTGTGTTAATATTAATCTGTGTTCTCTGTCAGTGTGTTAATATTACTGAGGACAGTGGGGATGTTTTACACTTCACAGGGTGTATCTGACTGTGGGTCATGATATACACAGTGTGTCAGTGTGTGTGTTAATATTAATCTGTGTTCTCTGTCAGTGTGTTAATATTACTGAGGACATTGGGGATGTTTTACACTTCACAGGGTTTATCTGACTGTGAGTCATGATATACACAGTGTGTCAGTGAGTGTGTTAATATTAATCTGTGTTCTCTGTCAGTGTGTTAATATTCCTGAGGACAGTGGGGATGTTTTACACTTCACAGGGTGTATCTGACAGTGGGTCATGATATACACAGTGTGTCAGTGAGTGTGTTAATATTAATCTGTGTTCTCTGTCAGTGTGTTAATATTCCTGAGGACAGTGGGGATGTTTTACACTTCACAGGGTGTATCTGACTGTGGGTCATGATATACACAGTGTGTCAGTGGGTGTGTTAATATTAATCTGTGTTCTCTGTCAGTGTGTTAATATTGCTGAGGACAGTGGGGGTGTTTTACACTTCACAGGGTGTATCTGACTGTGGGTCATGATGTACACAGTGTGTCAGTGAGAGTGTTAATATTAATCTGTGTTCTCTGTCAGTGTGTTAATATTACTGAGGACAGTGGGGGTGTTTTACACTTCACAGGGTGTATCTGACTGTGGGTCATGATATACACAGTGTGTCAGTGAGTGTGTTAATATTAATCTGTGTTCTCTGTCAGTGTGTTAATATTACTGAGGACAGTGGGGGTGTTTTACACTTCACAGGGTGTATCTGACTGTGGGTCATGATATACACAGTGTGTCAGTGAGTGTGTTAATATTAATCTGTGTTCTCTGTCAGTGTGTTAATATTACTGAGGACAGTGGGGGTATTTTACACTTCACAGGGTGTATCTGACTGTGGGTCATGCCGTACACAGTGTGTCAGTGAGTGTGTTAATATTAATCTGTGTTCTCTGTCAGTGTGTTAATATTGCTGAGGACAGTGGGGGTGTTTTACACTTCACAGGGTGTATCTGACTGTGGGTCATGATGTACACAGTGTGTCAGTGAGTGTGTTAATATTAATCTGTGTTCTCTGTCAGTGTGTTAATATTCCTGAGGACAGTGGGGGTGTTTTACACTTCACAGGGTGTATTTGACTGTGGGTCATGATATACACAGTGTGTCAGTGAGTGTGTTAATATTAATCTGTGTTCTCTGTCAGTGTGTTAATATTACTGAGGACAGTGGGGGTGTTTTACACTTCACAGGGTGTATCTGACTGTGGGTCATGATGTACACAGTGTGTCAGTGAGTGTGTTAATATTAATCTGTGTTCTCTGTCAGTGTGTTAATATTACTGAGGACAGTGGGGGTGTTTTACACTTCACAGGGTTTATCTGACTGTGGGTCATGATATACACAGTGTGTCAGTGAGTGTGTTAATATTAATCTGTGTTCTCTGTCAGTGTGTTAATATTCCTGAGGACAGTGGGAATGTTTTACACTTCACAGTGTGTATCTGACTGTGTGTCATGATATACACAGTGTGTCAGTGAGTGTGTTAATATTAATCTGTGTTCTCTGTCAGTGTGTTAATATTACTGAGGACAGTGGGGTGTTTTACACTTCACAGGGTGTATCTGACTGTGGGTCATGATATACACAGTGTGTCAGTGAGTGTGTTAATATTAATCTGTGTTCTCTGTCAGTGTGTTAATATTACTGAGGGCAGTGGGGTGTTTTACACTTCACAGAGTGTATCTGACTGTGGGTCATGATATACACAGTGTGTCAGTGAGTGTGTTAATATTAATCTGTGTTCTCTGTCAGTGTGTTAATATTACTGAGGACAGTGGGGGTGTTTTACACTTCACAGGGTTTATCTGACTGTGGGTCATGATATACACAGTGTGTCAGTGAGTGTGTTAATATTAATCTGTGTTCTCTGTCAGTGTGTTAATATTACTGAGGACAGTGGGGGTGTTTTACACTTCACAGTGTGTATCTGACTGTGGGTCATGATATACACAGTGTGTCAGTGAGTGTGTTAATATTAATCTGTGTACTCTGTCAGTGTGTTAATATTACTGAGGACAGTGGGGGTGTTTTACACTTCACAGGGTGTATCTGACTGTGGGTTATGATGTACACAGTGTGTCAGTGAGTGTGTTAATATTAATCTGTGTTCTCTGTCAGTGTGTTAATATTACTGAGGACAGTGGGGGTGTTTTACACTTCACAGGGTGTATCTGACTGTGGGTCATGATATACACAGTGTGTCAGTGAGTGTGTTAATATTAATCTGTGTTCTAAGTCAGTGTGTTAATATTACTGAGGGCAGTGGGGGTGTTTTACACTTCACAGGGTGTATCTGACTGTGGGTCATGATGTACACAGTGTGTCAGTGAGTGTGTTAATATTAATCTGTGTTCTCTGTCAGTGTGTTAATATTCCTGAGGACAGTGGGGTGTTTTACACTTCACAGGGTGTATCTGACTGTGAGTCATGATATACACAGTGTGTCAGTGAGAGTGTTAATATTAATCTGTGTACTCTGTCAATGTGTTAATATTACTGAGGACAGTGGGGGTGTTTTACACTTCACAGGGTGTATCTGACTGTGGGTCATGATGTACACAGTGTGTCAGTGAGTGTGTTAATATTAATCTGTGTTCTCTGTCAGTGTGTTAATATTACTGAGGACAGTGGGGTGTTTTACACTTCACAGGGTGTATCTGACTGTGGGTCATGATATACACAGTGTGTCAGTGAGTGTGTTAATATTAATCTGTGTTCTCTGTCAGTGTGTTAATATTCCTGAGGACAGTGGGGATGTTTTACACTTCACAGGGTGTATCTGACTGTGGGTCATGATGTACACAGTGTGTCAGTGAGTGTGTTAATATTAATCTGTGTTCTCTGTCAGTGTGTTAATATTACTGAGGAGAGTGGGAATGTTTTACACTTCACAGGGTGTATCTGACTGTGGGTCATGATATACACAGTGTGTCAGTGAGTGTGTTAATATTAATCTGTGTTCTCTGTCAGTGTGTTAATATTACTGAGGACAGTGGGAATGTTTTACACTTCACAGGGTGTATCTGACTGTGGGTCATGATATACACAGTGTGTCAGTGAGTGTGTTAATATTAATCTGTGTTCTCTGTCAGTGTGTTAATATTACTGAGGACAGTGGGAATGTTTTACACTTCACAGGGTGTATCTGACTGTGGGTCATGATATACACAGTGTGTCAGTGAGTGTGTTAATATTAATCTGTGTTCTCTGTCAGTGTGTTAATATTCCTGAGGACAGTGTGGTGTTTTACACTTCACAGGGTGTATCTGACTGTGGGTCATGATATACACAGTGTGTCAGTGAGTGTGTTAATATTAATCTGTGTTCTCTGTCAGTGTGTTAATATTCCTGAGGACAGTGGGGGTGTTTTACACTTCACAGGGTGTATCTGACTGTGGGTCATGATATACACAGTGTTTCAGTGAGTGTGTTAATATTAATCTGTGTTCTCTGTCAGTGTGTTAATATTACTGAGGACAGTGGGGATGTTTTACACTTCACAGGGTGTATCTGACTGTGGGTCATGATGTTCACAGTGTGTCAGTGAGTGTGTTAATATTAATCTGTGTTCTCTGTCAGTGTGTTAATATTACTGAGGACAGTGGGGGTGTTTTACACTTCACAGGGTGTATCTGACTGTGGGTCATGATATACACAGTGTGTCAGTGAGTGTGTTAATATTAATCTGTGTTCTCTGTCAGTGTGTTAATATTACTGAGGACAGTGGGGGTGTTTTACACTTCACAGGGAGTATCTGACTGTGGGTCATGATATACACAGTGTGTCAGTGAGTGTGTTAATATTAATCTGTGTTCTCTGTCAGTGTGTTAATATTACTGAGGACAGTGGGGGTGTTTTACACTTCACAGGGTGTATCTGACTGTGGGTCATGATATACACAGTGTGTCAGTGAGAGTGTTAATATTAATCTGTGTTCTCTGTCAGTGTGTTAATATTACTGAGGACAGTGGGGATGTTTTACCCTTCACAGGGTGTATCTGACTGTGGGTCATGATATACACAGTGTGTCAGTGAGTGTGTTAATATTAATCTGTGTTCTCTGTCAGTGTGTTAATATTACTGAGGACAGTGGGGGTGTTTTACACTTCACAGGGTGTATCTGACTGTGGGTCATGATGTACACAGTGTGTCAGTGAGTGTGTTAATATTAATCTGTGTTCTCTGTCAGTGTGTTAATATTACTGAGGACAGTGGGGGTGTTTTACACTTCACAGGGTGTAACTGACTGTGGGTCATGATATACACAGTGTGTCAGTGAGTGTGTTAATATTAATCTGTGTTCTCTGTCAGTGTGTTAATATTGCAGAGGACAGTGGGGGTGTTTTACACTTCACAGGGTGTATCTGACTGTGGGTCATGATGTACACAGTGTGTCAGTGAGTGTGTTAATATTAATCTGTGTTCTCTGTCAGTGTGTTAATATTACTGAGGACAGTGGGGATGTTTTACACTTCACAGGGTGTAACTGACTGTGGGTCATGATATACACAGTGTGTCAGTGAGTGTGTTAATATTAATCTGTGTTCTCTGTCAGTGTGTTAATATTCCTGAGGATAGTGGGGGTGTTTTACACTTCACCGGGTGTATCTGACTGTGGGTCATGATATACACAGTGTGTCAGTGAGTGTGTTAATATTAATCTGTGTTCTCTGTCAGTGTGTTAATATTACTGAGGACAGTGGGGGTGTTTTACACTTCACAGGGTGTATCTGACTGTGGGTCATGATATACACATTGTGTCAGTGAGTGTGTTAATATTAATCTGTGTTCTCTGTCAGTGTATTAATATTACCGAGGACAGTGGGGGTGTTTTACACTTCACAGGGTGTATCTGACTGTGGATCATGATATGCACAGTGTGTCAGTGAGTGTGTTAATATTAATCTGTGTTCTCTGTCAGTGTGTTAATATTACTGAGGACAGTGGGGGTGTTTTACACTTCACAGGGTGTATCTGACTCTGGGTCATGATATACACAGTGTGTCAGTGAGTGTGTTAATATTAATCTGTGTTCTCTGTCAGTGTGTTAATATTACTGAGGACAGTGGGGGTGTTTTACACTTCACAGGGTTTATCTGACTGTGGGTCATGATATACACAGTGTGTCAGTGAGTGTGTTAATATTAATCTGTGTTCTCTGTCAGTGTGTTAATATTACTGAGGACAGTGGGGGTGATTTACACTTCACAGGGTGTATCTGACTGTGGGTCATGATATACACAGTGTGTCAGTGAGTGTGTTAATATTAATCTGTGTTCTCTGTCAGTGTGTTAATATTACTGAGGACAGTGGGGATGTTTTACACTTCACAGGGTGTATCTGGCTGTGGGTCATGATATACACAGTGTGTCAGTGAGTGTGTTAATATTAATCTGTGTTCTCTGTCAGTGTGTTAATATTCCTGAGGACAGTGGGGTGTTTTACACTTCACAGGGTGTATCTGACTGTGGGTCATGATATACACAGTGTGTCAGTGAGTGTTTTAATATTAATCTGTGTTCTCTGTCAGTGTGTTAATATTCCTGAGGACAGTGGGGGTGTTTTACACTTCGCAGGGTGTATCTGACTGTGGGTCATGATATGCACAGTGTTTCAGTGAGTGTGTTAATATTAATCTGTGTTCTCTGTCAGTGTGTTAATATTACTGAGGACAGTGGGGATGTTTTACACTTCACAGGGTGTATCTGACTGTGGGTCATGATGTTCACAGTGTGTCAGTGAGTGTGTTAATATTAATCTGTGCTCTCTGTCAGTGTGTTAATATTACTGAGGACAGTGGGGGTGTTTTACACTTCACAGGGTGTATCTGACTGTGGGTCATGATATACACAGTGTGTCAGTGAGTGTGTTAATATTAATCTGTGTTCTCTGTCAGTGTGTTAAAATTACTGAGGACAGTGGGAATGTTTTACACTTCACAGGGTGTATCTGACTGTGGGTCATGATATACACAGTGTGTCAGTGAGTGTGTTAATATTAATCTGTGTTCTCTGTCAGTGTGTTAATATTCCTGAGGACAGTGGGGTGTTTTACACTTCACAGGGTGTATCTGACTGTGGGTCATGATATACACAGTGTGTCAGTGAGTGTGTTAATATTAATCTGTGTTCTCTGTCAGTGTGTTAATATTCCTGAGGACAGTGGGGGTGTTTTACACTTCACAGGGTGTATCTGACTGTGGGTCATGATATACACAGTGTTTCAGTGAGTGTGTTAATATTAATCTGTGTTCTCTGTCAGTGTGTTAATATTACTGAGGACAGTGGGGATGTTTTACACTTCACAGGGTGTATCTGACTGTGGGTCATGATGTTCACAGTGTGTCAGTGAGTGTGTTAATATTAATCTGTGTTCTCTGTCAGTGTGTTAATATTACTGAGGACAGTGGGGGTGTTTTACACTTCACAGGGTGTATCTGACTGTGGGTCATGATATACACAGTGTGTCAGTGAGTGTGTTAATATTAATCTGTGTTCTCTGTCAGTGTGTTAATATTACTGAGGACAGTGGGGGTGTTTTACACTTCACAGGGAGTATCTGACTGTGGGTCATGATATACACAGTGTGTCAGTGAGTGTGTTAATATTAATCTGTGTTCTCTGTCAGTGTGTTAATATTACTGAGGACAGTGGGGGTGTTTTACACTTCACAGGGTGTATCTGACTGTGGGTCATGATATACACAGTGTGTCAGTGAGAGTGTTAATATTAATCTGTGTTCTCTGTCAGTGTGTTAATATTACTGAGGACAGTGGGGATGTTTTACCCTTCACAGGGTGTATCTGACTGTGGGTCATGATATACACAGTGTGTCAGTGAGTGTGTTAATATTAATCTGTGTTCTCTGTCAGTGTGTTAATATTACTGAGGACAGTGGGGATGTTTTACACTTCACAGGGTGTATCTGACTGTGGGTCATGATAGACACAGTGTGTCAGTGAGTGTGTTAATATTCATCTGCGTTCTCTGTCAGTGTGTTAATATTCCTGAGGACAGTGGGGGTGTTTTACACTTCACAGGGTTTATCTGATTGTGGGTCATGATATACACAGTGTGTCAGTGAGTGTGTTAATATTAATCTGTGTTCTCTGTCAGTGTGTTAATATTACTGAGGACAGTGGGGTGTTTTACACTTCACAGGGTGTATCTGGCTGTGGGTCATGATATACACAGTGTGTCAGTGAGTGTGTTAATATTAATCTGTGTTCTCTGTCAGTGTGTAAATATTCCTGAGGACAGTGGGGGTGTTTTACACTTCACAGGGTTTATCTGACTGTGGGTCATGATGTACACAGTGTGTCTGTGAGTGTGTTAATATTAATCTGTGTTCTCTGTCAGTGTGTTAATATTACTGAGGACAGTGGCGGTGTTTTACACTTCACAGGGTTTATCTGACTGTGGGTCATGATGTACACAGTGTGTCAGTGAGTGTGTTAATATTAATCTGTGTTCTCTGTCAGTGTGTTAATGTTACTGAGGACAGTGGGGATGTTTTACACTTCACAGGGTGTATCTGACTGTGGGTCATGATGTTCACAGTGTGTCAGTGAGTGTGTTAATATTAATCTGTGCTCTCTGTCAGTGTGTTAATATTACTGAGGACAGTGGGGGTGTTTTACACTTCACAGGGTGTATCTGACTGTGGGTCATGATATACACAGTGTGTCAGTGAGTGTGTTAATATTAATCTGTGTTCTCTGTCAGTGTGTTAAAATTACTGAGGACAGTGGGAATGTTTTACACTTCACAGGGTGTATCTGACTGTGGGTCATGATATACACAGTGTGTCAGTGAGTGTGTTAATATTAATCTGTGTTCTCTGTCAGTGTGTTAATATTCCTGAGGACAGTGGGGTGTTTTACACTTCACAGGGTGTATCTGACTGTGGGTCATGATATACACAGTGTGTCAGTGAGTGTGTTAATATTAATCTGTGTTCTCTGTCAGTGTGTTAATATTCCTGAGGACAGTGGGGGTGTTTTACACTTCACAGGGTGTATCTGACTGTGGGTCATGATATACACAGTGTTTCAGTGAGTGTGTTAATATTAATCTGTGTTCTCTGTCAGTGTGTTAATATTACTGAGGACAGTGGGGATGTTTTACACTTCACAGGGTGTATCTGACTGTGGGTCATGATGTTCACAGTGTGTCAGTGAGTGTGTTAATATTAATCTGTGTTCTCTGTCAGTGTGTTAATATTACTGAGGACAGTGGGGGTGTTTTACACTTCACAGGGTGTATCTGACTGTGGGTCATGATATACACAGTGTGTCAGTGAGTGTGTTAATATTAATCTGTGTTCTCTGTCAGTGTGTTAATATTACTGAGGACAGTGGGGGTGTTTTACACTTCACAGGGAGTATCTGACTGTGGGTCATGATATACACAGTGTGTCAGTGAGTGTGTTAATATTAATCTGTGTTCTCTGTCAGTGTGTTAATATTACTGAGGACAGTGGGGGTGTTTTACACTTCACAGGGTGTATCTGACTGTGGGTCATGATATACACAGTGTGTCAGTGAGAGTGTTAATATTAATCTGTGTTCTCTGTCAGTGTGTTAATATTACTGAGGACAGTGGGGATGTTTTACCCTTCACAGGGTGTATCTGACTGTGGGTCATGATATACACAGTGTGTCAGTGAGTGTGTTAATATTAATCTGTGTTCTCTGTCAGTGTGTTAATATTACTGAGGACAGTGGGGATGTTTTACACTTCACAGGGTGTATCTGACTGTGGGTCATGATAGACACAGTGTGTCAGTGAGTGTGTTAATATTCATCTGCGTTCTCTGTCAGTGTGTTAATATTCCTGAGGACAGTGGGGGTGTTTTACACTTCACAGGGTTTATCTGATTGTGGGTCATGATATACACAGTGTGTCAGTGAGTGTGTTAATATTAATCTGTGTTCTCTGTCAGTGTGTTAATATTACTGAGGACAGTGGGGTGTTTTACACTTCACAGGGTGTATCTGGCTGTGGGTCATGATATACACAGTGTGTCAGTGAGTGTGTTAATATTAATCTGTGTTCTCTGTCAGTGTGTAAATATTCCTGAGGACAGTGGGGGTGTTTTACACTTCACAGGGTTTATCTGACTGTGGGTCATGATGTACACAGTGTGTCTGTGAGTGTGTTAATATTAATCTGTGTTCTCTGTCAGTGTGTTAATATTACTGAGGACAGTGGCGGTGTTTTACACTTCACAGGGTTTATCTGACTGTGGGTCATGATGTACACAGTGTGTCAGTGAGTGTGTTAATATTAATCTGTGTTCTCTGTCAGTGTGTTAATATTACTGAGGACAGTGGGGGTGTTTTACACTTCACGGGGTTTATCTGACTCTGGGTCATGATATACACAGTGTGTCAGTGAGTGTGTTAATATTAATCTGTGTTCTCTGTCAGTGTGTTAATATTACTGAGGACAGTGGGGGTGTTTTACACTTCACAGGGTGTATCTGACTGTGGGTCATGATATACACAGTGTGTCAGTGAGTGTGTTAATATTAATCTGTGTTCTCTGTCAGTGTGCTAATATTCCTGATGACAGTGGGGATGTTTTAGACTTCACAGGGTTTATCTGACAGTGGGTCATGATGTACACAGTGTGTCAGTGAGTGTGTTATTATTAATCTGTGTTCTCTGTCAGTGTGTTAATATTACTGAGGACAGTGGGGGTGTTTTACACTTCACAGGGTGTATCTGGCTGTGGGTCATGATATACACAGTGTGTCAGTGAGTGTGTTAATATTAATCTGTGTTCTCTGTCAGTGTGCTAATATTCCTGATGACAGTGGGGATGTTTTACACTTCACAGGGTGTATCTGACTGTGGGTCATGATATACACAGTGTGTCAGTGAGTGTGTTAATATTAATCTGTGTTCTCTGTCAGTGTGTTAATATTCCTGAGGACAGTGGGGGTGTTTTACACTTCACAGGGTGTATCTGACTGTGGGTCATGATGTACACAGTGTGTCAGTGAGTGTGTTAATATTAATCTGTGTTCTCTGTCAGTGTGTTAACATTACTGAGGACAGTGGGGGTGTTTTACACTTCACCGGGTGTATCTGACTGTGGGTCATGATGTCCACAGTGTGTCAGTGAGTGTGTTAATATTAATCTGTGTTCTCTGTCAGTGTGTTAATATTACTGAGGACAGTGGGGGTGTTTTACACTTCACAGGGTTTATCTGACTGTGAGTCATGATATACACAGTGTGTCAGTGAGTGTGTTAATATTAATCTGTGTTCTCTGTCAGTGTGTTAATATTCCTGAGGACAGTGGGGATGTTTTACACTTCACAGGGTGTATCTGACAGTGGGTCATGAGAGACACAGTGTGTCAGTGAGTGTGTTAATATTAATCTGTGTTCTCTGTCAGTGTGTTAATATTCCTGAGGACAGTGGGGATGTTTTACACTTCACAGGGTGTATCTGACTGTGGGTCATGATATACACAGTGTGTCAGTGGGTGTGTTAATATTAATCTGTGTTCTCTGTCAGTGTGTTAATATTGCTGAGGATAGTGGGGGTGTTTTACTCTTCACAGGGTGTATCTGACTGTGGGTCATGATGTACACAGTGTGTCAGTGAGAGTGTTAATATTAATCTGTGTTCTCTGTCAGTGTGTTAATATTACTGAGGACAGTGGGGGTGTTTTACACTTCACAGGGTGTATCTGACTGTGGGTCATGATATACACAGTGTGTCAGTGAGTGTGTTAATATTAATCTGTGTTCTCTGTCAGTGTGTTAATATTACTGAGGACAGTGGGGGTGTTTTACACTTCACAGGGTGTATCTGACTGTGAGTCATGATGTACACAGTGTGTCAGTGAGTGTGTTAATATTAATCTGTGTTCTCTGTCAGTGTGTTAATATTCCTGAGGACAGTGGGGGTGTTTTACACTTCACAGGGTGTATCTGACTGTGGGTCATGATGTACACAGTGTGTCAGTGAGTGTGTTAATATTAATCTGTGTTCTCTGTCAGTGTGTTAATATTCCTGAGGACAGTGGGGGTGTTTTACACTTCACAGGGTGTATCTGACTGTGGGTCATGATATACACAGTGTGTCAGTGAGTGTGTTAATATTAATCTGTGTTCTCTGTCAGTGTGTTAATATTCCTGAGGACAGTGGGGGTGTTTTACACTTCACAGGGTGTATCTGACTGTGGGTCATGATATACACACTGTGTCAGTGAGTGTGTTAATATTAATCTGTGTTCTCTGTCAGTGTGTTAATATTACTGAGGACAGTGGGGGTGTTTTACACTTCACAGGGTGTATCTGACTGTGGGTCATGATATACACAGTGTGTCAGTGAGTGTGTTAATATTAATCTGTGTTCTCTGTCAGTGTGTTAATATTACTGAGGACAGTGGGGGTGTTTTACACTTCACAGGGTGTATCTGACTGTGGGTCATGATGTACACAGTGTGTCAGTGAGTGTGTTAATATTAATCTGTGTTCTCTGTCAGTGTGTTAATATTACTGAGGACAGTGGGGGTGTTTTACACTTCACAGGGTTTATCTGACTGTGGGTCATGATATACACAGTGTGTCAGTGAGTGTGTTAATATTAATCTGTGTTCTCTGTCAGTGTGTTAATATTGCTGAGGACAGTGGGAATGTTTTACACTTCACAGGGTGTATCTGACTGTGGGTCATGATATACACAGTGTGTCAGTGAGTGTGTTAATATTAATCTGTGTTCTCTGTCAGTGTGTTAATATTACTGAGGACAGTGGGGTGTTTTACACTTCACAGGGTGTATCTGACTGTGGGTCATGATATACACAGTGTGTCAGTGAGTGTGTTAATATTAATCTGTGTTCTCTGTCAGTGTGTTAATATTACTGACGGCAGTGGGGTGTTTTACACTTCACATAGTGTATCTGACTGTGGGTCATGATATACACAGTGTGTCAGTGAGTGTGTTAATATTAATCTGTGTTCTCTGTCAGTGTGTTAATATTACTGAGGACAGTGGGGGTGTTTTACACTTCACAGGGTGTATCTGACTGTGGGTCATGATATACACAGTGTGTCAGTGAGTGTGTTAATATTAATCTGTGTTCTCTGTCAGTGTGTTAATATTACTGAGGACAGTGGGGGTGTTTTACACTTCACAGGGTGTATCTGACTGTGGGTCATGATATACACAGTGTGTCAGTGAGTGTGTTAATATTAATCTGTGTACTCTGTCAGTGTGTTAATATTACTGAGGACAGTGGGGGTGTTTTACACTTCACAGGGAGTATCTGATTGTGGGTCATGATGTACACAGTGTGTCAGTGAGTGTGTTAATATTAATCTGTGTTCTCTGTCAGTGTGTTAATATTACTGAGGACAGTGGGGGTGTTTTACACTTCACAGGGTGTATCTGACTGTGGGTCATGATATACACAGTGTGTCAGTGAGTGTGTTAATATTAATCTGTGTTCTCTGTCAGTGTGTTAATATTACTGAGGGCAGTGGGGGTGTTTTACACTTCACAGGGTGTATCTGACTGTGGGTCATGATGTACACAGTGTGTCAGTGAGTGTGTTAATATTAATCTGTGTTCTCTGTCAGTGTGTTAATATTCCTGAGGACAGTGGGGTGTTTTACACTTCACAGGGTGTATCTGACTGTGGGTCATGATGTACACAGTGTGTCAGTGAGTGTGTTAATATTAATCTGTGTTCTCTGTCAGTGTGTTAATATTACTGAGGAGAGTGGGAATGTTTTACACTTCACAGGGTGTATCTGACTGTGGGTCATGATATACACAGTGTGTCAGTGAGTGTGTTAATACTAATCTGTGTTCTCTGTCAGTGTGTTAATATTACTGAGGACAGTGGGAATGTTTTACACTTCACAGGGTGTATCTGACTGTGGGTCATGATATACACAGTGTGTCAGTGAGTGTGTTAATATTAATCTGTGTTCTCTGTCAGTGTGTTAATATTACTGAGGACAGTGGGAATGTTTTACACTTCACAGGGTGTATCTGACTGTGGGTCATGATATACACAGTGTGTCAGTGAGTGTGTTAATATTAATCTGTGTTCTCTGTCAGTGTGTTAATATTCCTGATGACAGAGGGGGTGTTTTACACTTCACTGGGTTTATCTGACTGTGGGTCATGATATACACAGTGTGTCAGTGAATGTGTTAATATTAATCTGTGTACTCTGTCAGTGTGTTAATATTCCTGAGGACAGTGGGGGTGTTTTACACTTCACAGGGTGTATCTGACTGTGGGTCATGATATACACAGTGTGTCAGTGAGTGTGTTAATATTAATCTGTGTTCTCTGTCAGTGTGTTAATATACCTGAGGACAGTGGGGGTGTTTTACACTTCACAGGGTGCATCTGACTGTGGGTCATGATATACACAGTGTGTCAGTGAGTGTGTTAATATTAATCTGTGTTCTCTGTCAGTGTGTTAATATTCCTGAGGACAGTGGGGGTGTTTTACACTTCACAGGGTTTATCTGACTGTGGGTCATGATATACACAGTGTGTCAGTGAGTGTGTTAATATTAATCTGTGTTCTCTGTCAGTGTGTTAATATTACTGAGGACAGTAGGGTGTTTTACACTTCACAGGGTTTATCTGACTGTGGGTCATGATGTACACAGTGTGTCAGTGAGTGTGTTAATATTAATCTGTGTTCTCTGTCAGTGTGTTAATATTACTGAGGACAGTGGGGGTGTTTTACACTTCACAGGGTGTATCTGACTGTGGGTCATGATATACACAGTGTGTCAGTGAGTGTGTTAATATTAATCTGTGTTCTCTGTCAGTGTGTTAATATTGCTGAGGACAGTGGGGGTGTTTTACACTTCACAGGGTTTATCTGACTGTGGGTCATGATATACACAGTGTGTCAGTGAGTGTGTTAATATTAATCTGTGTTCTCTGTCAGTGTGTTAATATTCCTGAGGACAGTGGGGGTGTTTTACACTTTACAGGGTGTATCTGACTGTGGGTCATGATATACACAGTGTGTCAGTGAGTGTGTTAATATTAATCTGTGTTCTCTGTCAGTGTGTTAATATTCCTGATGACAGTGGGGATGTTTTACACTTCACAGGGTGTATCTGACTGTGGGTCATGATGTACACAGTGTGTCAGTGAGTGTGTTATTATTAATCTGTGTTCTCTGTCAGTGTGTTAATATTACTGAGGACAGTGGGGGTGTTTTACACTTCACAGGGTGTATCTGGCTGTGGGTCATGATATACACAGTGTGTCAGTGAGTGTGTTAATATTAATCTGTGTTCTCTGTCAGTGTGCTAATATTCCTGATGACAGTGGGGATGTTTTACACTTCACAGAGTGTATCTGACTGTGGGTCATGATATACACAGTGTGTCAGTGAGTGTGTTAATATTAATCTGTGTTCTCTGTCAGTGTGTTAATATTACTGAGGACAGTGGGATGTTTTACACTTCACAGGGTTTATCTGACTGTGGGTCATGATATACACAGTGTGTCAGTGAGTGTGGTAATATTAATCTGTGTTCTCTGTCAGTGTGTTAATATTCCTGAGGACAGTGGGGGTGTTTTACACTTCACGGGGTGTATCTGACTGTGGGTCATGATGTACACAGTGTGTCAGTGAGTGTGTTAATATTAATCTGTGTTCTCTGTCAGTGTGTTAATATTCCTGAGGACAGTGGGGGTGTTTTACACTTCACAGGGTGTATCTGACTGTGGGTCATGATGTACACAGTGTGTCAGTGAGTGTGTTAATATTAATCTGTGTTCTCTGTCAGTGTGTTAATATTACTGAGGACAGTGGGGTTGTTTTACACTTCACCGGGTGTATCTGACTGTGGGTCATGATGTCCACAGTGTGTCAGTGAGTGTGTTAATATTAATCTGTGTTCTCTGTCAGTGTGTTAATATTACTGAGGACAGTGGGGGTGTTTTACACTTCACAGGGTTTATCTGACTGTGAGTCATGATATACACAGTGTGTCAGTGAGTGTGTTAATATTAATCTGTGTTCTCTGTCAGTGTGTTAATATTCCTGAGGACAGTGGGGATGTTTTACACTTCACAGGGTGTATCTGACAGTGGGTCATGATATACACAGTGTGTCAGTGAGTGTGTTAATATTAATCTGTGTACTCTGTCAGTGTGTTAATATTACTGAGGACTGTGGGGGTGTTTTACACTTCACAGGGTGTATCTGTCTGTGGGTCATGATATACACAGTGTGTCAGTGAGTGTGTTAATATTAATCTGTGTTCTCTGTCAGTGTGATAATATTACTGAGGACAGTGGGGATGTTTTACACTTCACAGGGTGTATCTGACTGTGGGTCATGATATACACAGTGTGTCAGTGAGTGTGTTAATATTAATCTGTGTTCTCTGTCAGTGTGTTAATATTCCTGAGGACAGTGGGGGTGTTTTACACTTCACAGGGTGTATCTGACTGTGGGTCATGATGTACACAGTGTGTCAGTGAGTGTGTTAATATTAATCTGTGTTCTCTGTCAGTGTGTTAATATTACTGAGGACAGTGGGGGTGTTTTACACTTCACAGGGTTTATCTGACTGTGGGTCATGATGTACACAGTGTGTCAGTGAGTGTGTTAATATTAATCTGTGTTCTCTGTCAGTGTGTTAATATTACTGAGGACAGTGGGGGTGTTTTACACTTCACAGGGTGTATCTGACTGTGGGTCATGATGTACACAGTGTGTCAGTGAGTGTGTTAATATTAATCTGTGTTCTCTGTCAGTGTGTTAATATTACTGAGGACAGTGGGGGTGTTTTACACTTCACAGGGTGTATCTGACTGTGGGTCATGATATACACAGTGTGTCAGTGAGTGTGTTAATATTAATCTGTGTTCTCTGTCAGTGTGTTAATATTACTGAGGGCAGTGGGGGTGTTTTACACTTCACAGGGTGTATCTGACTGTGGGTCATGATGTACACAGTGTGTCAGTGAGTGTGTTAATATTAATCTGTGTTCTCTGTCAGTGTGTTAATATTCCTGAGGACAGTGGGGTGTTTTACACTTCACAGGGTGTATCTGACTGTGAGTCATGATATACACAGTGTGTCAGTGAGAGTGTTAATATTAATCTGTGTACTCTGTCAATGTGTTAATATTACTGAGGACTATGGGGGTGTTTTACACTTCACAGGGTGTATCTGACTGTGGGTCATGATGTACACAGTGTGTCAGTGAGTGTGTTAATATTAATCTGTGTTCTCTGTCAGTGTGTTAATATTCCTGAGGACAGTGGGGGTGTTTTACACTTTACAGGGTGTATCTGACTGTGGGTCATGATATACACAGTGTGTCAGTGAGTGTGTTAATATTAATCTGTGTTCTCTGTCAGTGTGTTAATATTCCTGATGACAGTGGGGATGTTTTACACTTCACAGGGTGTATCTGACTGTGGGTCATGATGTACACAGTGTGTCAGTGAGTGTGTTATTATTAATCTGTGTTCTCTGTCAGTGTGTTAATATTACTGAGGACAGTGGGGGTGTTTTACACTTCACAGGGTGTATCTGGCTGTGGGTCATGATATACACAGTGTGTCAGTGAGTGTGTTAATATTAATCTGTGTTCTCTGTCAGTGTGCTAATATTCCTGATGACAGTGGGGATGTTTTACACTTCACAGAGTGTATCTGACTGTGGGTCATGATATACACAGTGTGTCAGTGAGTGTGTTAATATTAATCTGTGTTCTCTGTCAGTGTGTTAATATTACTGAGGACAGTGGGATGTTTTACACTTCACAGGGTTTATCTGACTGTGGGTCATGATATACACAGTGTGTCAGTGAGTGTGTTAATATTAATCTGTGTTCTCTGTCAGTGTGTTAATATTCCTGAGGACAGTGGGGGTGTTTTACACTTCACGGGGTGTATCTGACTGTGGGTCATGATGTACACAGTGTGTCAGTGAGTGTGTTAATATTAATCTGTGTTCTCTGTCAGTGTGTTAATATTCCTGAGGACAGTGGGGGTGTTTTACACTTCACAGGGTGTATCTGACTGTGGGTCATGATGTACACAGTGTGTCAGTGAGTGTGTTAATATTAATCTGTGTTCTCTGTCAGTGTGTTAATATTACTGAGGACAGTGGGGTTGTTTTACACTTCACCGGGTGTATCTGACTGTGGGTCATGATGTCCACAGTGTGTCAGTGAGTGTGTTAATATTAATCTGTGTTCTCTGTCAGTGTGTTAATATTACTGAGGACAGTGGGGGTGTTTTACACTTCACAGGGTTTATCTGACTGTGAGTCATGATATACACAGTGTGTCAGTGAGTGTGTTAATATTAATCTGTGTTCTCTGTCAGTGTGTTAATATTCCTGAGGACAGTGGGGATGTTTTACACTTCACAGGGTGTATCTGACAGTGGGTCATGATATACACAGTGTGTCAGTGAGTGTGTTAATATTAATCTGTGTACTCTGTCAGTGTGTTAATATTACTGAGGACTGTGGGGGTGTTTTACACTTCACAGGGTGTATCTGTCTGTGGGTCATGATATACACAGTGTGTCAGTGAGTGTGTTAATATTAATCTGTGTTCTCTGTCAGTGTGATAATATTACTGAGGACAGTGGGGATGTTTTACACTTCACAGGGTGTATCTGACTGTGGGTCATGATATACACAGTGTGTCAGTGAGTGTGTTAATATTAATCTGTGTTCTCTGTCAGTGTGTTAATATTCCTGAGGACAGTGGGGGTGTTTTACACTTCACAGGGTGTATCTGACTGTGGGTCATGATGTACACAGTGTGTCAGTGAGTGTGTTAATATTAATCTGTGTTCTCTGTCAGTGTGTTAATATTACTGAGGACAGTGGGGGTGTTTTACACTTCACAGGGTTTATCTGACTGTGGGTCATGATGTACACAGTGTGTCAGTGAGTGTGTTAATATTAATCTGTGTTCTCTGTCAGTGTGTTAATATTACTGAGGACAGTGGGGGTGTTTTACACTTCACAGGGTGTATCTGACTGTGGGTCATGATGTACACAGTGTGTCAGTGAGTGTGTTAATATTAATCTGTGTTCTCTGTCAGTGTGTTAATATTACTGAGGACAGTGGGGGTGTTTTACACTTCACAGGGTGTATCTGACTGTGGGTCATGATATACACAGTGTGTCAGTGAGTGTGTTAATATTAATCTGTGTTCTCTGTCAGTGTGTTAATATTACTGAGGGCAGTGGGGGTGTTTTACACTTCACAGGGTGTATCTGACTGTGGGTCATGATGTACACAGTGTGTCAGTGAGTGTGTTAATATTAATCTGTGTTCTCTGTCAGTGTGTTAATATTCCTGAGGACAGTGGGGTGTTTTACACTTCACAGGGTGTATCTGACTGTGAGTCATGATATACACAGTGTGTCAGTGAGAGTGTTAATATTAATCTGTGTACTCTGTCAATGTGTTAATATTACTGAGGACTATGGGGGTGTTTTACACTTCACAGGGTGTATCTGACTGTGGGTCATGATGTACACAGTGTGTCAGTGAGTGTGTTAATATTAATCTGTGTTCTCTGTCAGTGTGTTAATATTACTGAGGACAGTGGGGTGTTTTACACTTCACAGGGTGTATCTGACTGTGGGTCATGATATACACAGTGTGTCAGTGAGTGTGTTAATATTAATCTGTGTTCTCTGTCAGTGTGTTAATATTCCTGAGGACAGTGGGGATGTTTTACACTTCACAGGGTGTATTTGACTGTGGGTCATGATGTACACAGTGTGTCAGTGAGTGTGTTAATATTAATCTGTGTTCTCTGTCAGTGTGTTAATATTACTGAGGAGAGTGGGAATGTTTTACACTTCACAGGGTGTATCTGACTGTGGGTCATGATATACACAGTGTGTCAGTGAGTGTGTTAATATTAATCTGTGTTCTCTGTCAGTGTGTTAATATTACTGAGGACAGTGGGAATGTTTTACACTTCACAGGGTGTATCTGACTGTGGGTCATGATATACACAGTGTGTCAGTGAGTGTGTTAATATTAATCTGTGTTCTCTGTCAGTGTGTTAATATTACTGAGGACAGTGGGAATGTTTTACACTTCACAGGGTGTATCTGACTGTGGGTCATGATATACACAGTGTGTCAGTGAGTGTGTTAATATTAATCTGTGTTCTCTGTCAGTGTGTTAATATTCCTGAGGACAGTGGGGTGTTTTACACTTCACAGGGTGTATCTGACTGTGGGTCATGATATACACAGTGTGTCAGTGAGTGTGTTAATATTAATCTGTGTTCTCTGTCAGTGTGTTAATATTCCTGAGGACAGTGGGGGTGTTTTACACTTCACAGGGTGTATCTGACTGTGGGTCATGATATACTCAGTGTTTCAGTGAGTGTGTTAATATTAATCTGTGTTCTCTGTCAGTGTGTTAATATTACTGAGGACAGTGGGGATGTTTTACACTTCACAGGGTGTATCTGACTGTGGGTCATGATGTTCACAGTGTGTCAGTGAGTGTGTTAATATTAATCTGTGTTCTCTGTCAGTGTGTTAATATTACTGAGGACAGTGGGGGTGTTTTACACTTCACAGGGTGTATCTGACTGTGGGTCATGATATACACAGTGTGTCAGTGAGTGTGTTAATATTAATCTGTGTTCTCTGTCAGTGTGTTAATATTACTGAGGACAGTGGGGGTGTTTTACACTTCACAGGGAGTATCTGACTGTGGGTCATGATATACACAGTGTGTCAGTGAGTGTGTTAATATTAATCTGTGTTCTCTGTCAGTGTGTTAATATTACTGAGGACAGTGGGGGTGTTTTACACTTCACAGGGTGTATCTGACTGTGGGTCATGATATACACAGTGTGTCAGTGAGAGTGTTAATATTAATCTGTATTCTCTGTCAGTGTGTTAATATTACTGAGGACAGTGGGGATGTTTTACCCTTCACAGGGTGTATCTGACTGTGGGTCATGATATACACAGTGTGTCAGTGAGTGTGTTAATATTAATCTGTGTTCTCTGTCAGTGTGTTAATATTACTGAGGACAGTGGGGGTGTTTTACACTTCACAGGGTGTATCTGACTGTGGGTCATGATGTACACAGTGTGTCAGTGAGTGTGTTAATATTAATCTGTGTTCTCTGTCAGTGTGTTAATATTACTGAGGACAGTGGGGGTGTTTTACACTTCACAGGGTGTAACTGACTGTGGGTCATGATGTACACAGTGTGTCAGTGAGTGTGTTAATATTAATCTGTGTTCTCTGTCAGTGTGTTAATATTCCTGAGGACAGTGGGGTGTTTTACACTTCACAGGGTGTATCTGACTGTGGGTCATGATATACACAGTGTGTCAGTGAGTGTGTTAATATTAATCTGTGTACTCTGTCAGTGTGTTAATATTACTGAGGACAGTGGGGGTGTTTTACACTTCACAGGGTGTATCTGACTGTGGGTCATGATTTACACAGTGTGTCAGTGAGTGTGTTAATATTAATCTGTGTTCTCTGTCAGTGTGTTAATATTACTGAGGACAGTGGGGGTGTTTTACACTTCACAGGGTGTATCTGACTCTGGGTCATGATATACACAGTGTGTCAGTGAGTGTGTTAATATTAATCTGTGTTCTCTGTCAGTGTGTTAATATTGCTGAGGACAGTGGGGGTGTTTTACACTTCACAGGGTGTATCTGACTGTGGGTCATGATGTACACAGTGTGTCAGTGAGTGTGTTAATATTAATCTGTGTTCTCTGTCAGTGTGTTAATATTACTGAGGACAGTGGGGATGTTTTACACTTCACAGGGTGTAACTGACTGTGGGTCATGATATACACAGTGTGTCAGTGAGTGTGTTAATATTAATCTGTGTTCTCTGTCAGTGTGTTAATATTACTGAGGACAGTGGGGGTGTTTTACACTTCACAGGGTGTATCTGACAGTGAGTCATGATGTACACAGTGTGTCAGTGAGTGTGTTAATATTAATCAGTGTTCTCTGTCAGTGTGTTAATATTACTGAGGACAGTGGGAGTGTTTTACACTTCACAGGGTTTATCTGACTGTGAGTCATGATGTACACAGTGTGTCAGTGAGTGTGTTAATATTAATCAGTGTTCTCTGTCAGTGTGTTAATATTACTGAGGACAGTGGGGTGTTTTACACTTCACAGGGTGTATCTGACTGTGGGTCATGATATACACAGTGTGTCAGTGAGTGTGTTAATATTAATCTGTGTTCTCTGTCAGTGTGTTAATATTCCTGAGGACAGTGGGGGTGTTTTACACTTCACCGGGTGTATCTGACTCTGGGTCATGATATACACAGTGTGTCAGTGAGTGTGTTAATATTAATCTGTGTTCTCTGTCAGTGTGTTAATATTCCTGAGGACAGTGGGGGTGTTTTACACTTCACAGGGTGTATCTGACTGTGGGTCATGATATACTCAGTGTTTCAGTGAGTGTGTTAATATTAATCTGTGTTCTCTGTCAGTGTGTTAATATTACTGAGGACAGTGGGGATGTTTTACACTTCACAGGGTGTATCTGACTGTGGGTCATGATGTTCACAGTGTGTCAGTGAGTGTGTTAATATTAATCTGTGTTCTCTGTCAGTGTGTTAATATTACTGAGGACAGTGGGGGTGTTTTACACTTCACAGGGTGTATCTGACTGTGGGTCATGATATACACAGTGTGTCAGTGAGTGTGTTAATATTAATCTGTGTTCTCTGTCAGTGTGTTAATATTACTGAGGACAGTGGGGGTGTTTTACACTTCACAGGGAGTATCTGACTGTGGGTCATGATATACACAGTGTGTCAGTGAGTGTGTTAATATTAATCTGTGTTCTCTGTCAGTGTGTTAATATTACTGAGGACAGTGGGGGTGTTTTACACTTCACAGGGTGTATCTGACTGTGGGTCATGATATACACAGTGTGTCAGTGAGAGTGTTAATATTAATCTGTATTCTCTGTCAGTGTGTTAATATTACTGAGGACAGTGGGGATGTTTTACCCTTCACAGGGTGTATCTGACTGTGGGTCATGATATACACAGTGTGTCAGTGAGTGTGTTAATATTAATCTGTGTTCTCTGTCAGTGTGTTAATATTACTGAGGACAGTGGGGGTGTTTTACACTTCACAGGGTGTATCTGACTGTGGGTCATGATGTACACAGTGTGTCAGTGAGTGTGTTAATATTAATCTGTGTTCTCTGTCAGTGTGTTAATATTACTGAGGACAGTGGGGGTGTTTTACACTTCACAGGGTGTAACTGACTGTGGGTCATGATGTACACAGTGTGTCAGTGAGTGTGTTAATATTAATCTGTGTTCTCTGTCAGTGTGTTAATATTCCTGAGGACAGTGGGGTGTTTTACACTTCACAGGGTGTATCTGACTGTGGGTCATGATATACACAGTGTGTCAGTGAGTGTGTTAATATTAATCTGTGTACTCTGTCAGTGTGTTAATATTACTGAGGACAGTGGGGGTGTTTTACACTTCACAGGGTGTATCTGACTGTGGGTCATGATTTACACAGTGTGTCAGTGAGTGTGTTAATATTAATCTGTGTTCTCTGTCAGTGTGTTAATATTACTGAGGACAGTGGGGGTGTTTTACACTTCACAGGGTGTATCTGACTCTGGGTCATGATATACACAGTGTGTCAGTGAGTGTGTTAATATTAATCTGTGTTCTCTGTCAGTGTGTTAATATTGCTGAGGACAGTGGGGGTGTTTTACACTTCACAGGGTGTATCTGACTGTGGGTCATGATGTACACAGTGTGTCAGTGAGTGTGTTAATATTAATCTGTGTTCTCTGTCAGTGTGTTAATATTACTGAGGACAGTGGGGATGTTTTACACTTCACAGGGTGTAACTGACTGTGGGTCATGATATACACAGTGTGTCAGTGAGTGTGTTAATATTAATCTGTGTTCTCTGTCAGTGTGTTAATATTACTGAGGACAGTGGGGGTGTTTTACACTTCACAGGGTGTATCTGACAGTGAGTCATGATGTACACAGTGTGTCAGTGAGTGTGTTAATATTAATCAGTGTTCTCTGTCAGTGTGTTAATATTACTGAGGACAGTGGGAGTGTTTTACACTTCACAGGGTTTATCTGACTGTGAGTCATGATGTACACAGTGTGTCAGTGAGTGTGTTAATATTAATCAGTGTTCTCTGTCAGTGTGTTAATATTACTGAGGACAGTGGGGTGTTTTACACTTCACAGGGTGTATCTGACTGTGGGTCATGATATACACAGTGTGTCAGTGAGTGTGTTAATATTAATCTGTGTTCTCTGTCAGTGTGTTAATATTCCTGAGGACAGTGGGGGTGTTTTACACTTCACCGGGTGTATCTGACTCTGGGTCATGATATACACAGTGTGTCAGTGAGTGTGTTAATATTAATCTGTGTTCTCTGTCAGTGTGTTAATATTACTGAGGACAGTGGGGGTGTTTTACACTTCACAGGGTGTATCTGACTGTGGGTCATGATATACACAGTGTGTCAGTGAGTGTGTTAATATTAATCTGTGTTCTCTGTCAGTGTATTAATATTACCGAGGACAGTGGGGGTGTTTTACACTTCACAGGGTGTATCTGACTGTGGATCATGATATGCACAGTGTGTCAGTGAGTGTGTTAATATTAATCTGTGTTCTCTGTCAGTGTGTTAATATTACTGAGGACAGTGGGGGTGTTTTACACTTCACAGGGTGTATCTGACTCTGGGTCATGATATACACAGTGTGTCAGTGAGTGTGTTAATATTAATCTGTGTTCTCTGTCAGTGTGTTAATATTACTGAGGACAGTGGGGGTGTTTTACACTTCACAGGGTTTATCTGACTGTGGGTCATGATATACACAGTGTGTCAGTGAGTGTGTTAATATTAATCTGTGTTCTCTGTCAGTGTGTTAATATTACTGAGGACAGTGGGGGTGTTTTACACTTCACAGGGTGTATCTGACTGTGGGTCATGATATACACAGTGTGTCAGTGAGTGTGTTAATATTAATCTGTGTTCTCTGTCAGTGTGTTAATATTACTGAGGACAGTGGGGATGTTTTACACTTCACAGGGTGTATCTGGCTGTGGGTCATGATATACACAGTGTGTCAGTGAGTGTGTTAATATTAATCTGTGTTCTCTGTCAGTGTGTTAATATTCCTGAGGACAGTGGGGTGTTTTACACTTCACAGGGTGTATCTGACTGTGGGTCATGATATACACAGTGTGTCAGTGAGTGTGTTAATATTAATCTGTGTTCTCTGTCAGTGTGTTAATATTCCTGAGGACAGTGGGGGTGTTTTACACTTCGCAGGGTGTATCTGACTGTGGGTCATGATATGCACAGTGTTTCAGTGATTGTGTTAATATTAATCTGTGTTCTCTGTCAGTGTGTTAATATTACTGAGGACAGTGGGGATGTTTTACACTTCACAGGGTGTATCTGACTGTGGGTCATGATGTTCACAGTGTGTCAGTGAGTGTGTTAATATTAATCTGTGCTCTCTGTCAGTGTGTTAATATTACTGAGGACAGTGGGGGTGTTTTACACTTCACAGGGTGTATCTGACTGTGGGTCATGATATACACAGTGTGTCAGTGAGTGTGTTAATATTAATCTGTGTTCTCTGTCAGTGTGTTAATATTACTGAGGACAGTGGGAATGTTTTACACTTCACAGGGTGTATCTGACTGTGGGTCATGATATACACAGTGTGTCAGTGAGTGTGTTAATATTAATCTGTGTTCTCTGTCAGTGTGTTAATATTCCTGAGGACAGTGGGGTGTTTTACACTTCACAGGGTGTATCTGACTGTGGGTCATGATATACACAGTGTGTCAGTGAGTGTGTTAATATTAATCTGTGTTCTCTGTCAGTGTGTTAATATTCCTGTGGACAGTGGGGGTGTTTTATACTTCACAGGGTGTATCTGACTGTGGGTCATGATATACACAGTGTTTCAGTGAGTGTGTTAATATTAATCTGTGTTCTCTGTCAGTGTGTTAATATTACTGAGGACAGTGGGGATGTTTTACACTTCACAGGGTGTATCTGACTGTGGGTCATGATGTTCACAGTGTGTCAGTGAGTGTGTTAATATTAATCTGTGTTCTCTGTCAGTGTGTTAATATTACTGAGGACAGTGGGGGTGTTTTACACTTCACAGGGTGTATCTGACTGTGGGTCATGATATACACAGTGTGTCAGTGAGTGTGTTAATATTAATCTGTGTTCTCTGTCAGTGTGTTAATATTACTGAGGACAGTGGGGGTGTTTTACACTTCACAGGGAGTATCTGACTGTGGGTCATGATATACACAGTGTGTCAGTGAGTGTGTTAATATTAATCTGTGTTCTCTGTCAGTGTGTTAATATTACTGAGGACAGTGGGGGTGTTTTACACTTCACAGGGTGTATCTGACTGTGGGTCATGATATACACAGTGTGTCAGTGAGAGTGTTAATATTAATCTGTGTTCTCTGTCAGTGTGTTAATATTACTGAGGACAGTGGGGATGTTTTACCCTTCACAGGGTGTATCTGACTGTGGGTCATGATATACACAGTGTGTCAGTGAGTGTGTTAATATTAATCTGTGTTCTCTGTCAGTGTGTTAATATTACTGAGGACAGTGGGGGTGTTTTACACTTCACAGGGTGTATCTGACTGTGGGTCATGATGTACACAGTGTGTCAGTGAGTGTGTTAATATTAATCTGTGTTCTCTGTCAGTGTGTTAATATTACTGAGGACAGTGGGGGTGTTTTACACTTCACAGGGTGTAACTGACTGTGGGTCATGATATACACAGTGTGTCAGTGAGTGTGTTAATATTAATCTGTGTTCTCTGTCAGTGTGTTAATATTGCTGAGGACAGTGGGGGTGTTTTACACTTCACAGGGTGTATCTGACTGTGGGTCATGATGTACACAGTGTGTCAGTGAGTGTGTTAATATTAATCTGTGTTCTCTGTCAGTGTGTTAATATTCCTGAGGACAGTGGGGGTGTTTTACACTTCACCGGGTGTATCTGACTCTGGGTCATGATATACACAGTGTGTCAGTGAGTGTGTTAATATTAATCTGTGTTCTCTGTCAGTGTGTTAATATTACTGAGGACAGTGGGGGTGTTTTACACTTCACAGGGTGTATCTGACTGTGGGTCATGATATACACAGTGTGTCAGTGAGTGTGTTAATATTAATCTGTGTTCTCTGTCAGTGTATTAATATTACCGAGGACAGTGGGGGTGTTTTACACTTCACAGGGTGTATCTGACTGTGGATCATGATATGCACAGTGTGTCAGTGAGTGTGTTAATATTAATCTGTGTTCTCTGTCAGTGTGTTAATATTACTGAGGACAGTGGGGGTGTTTTACACTTCACAGGGTGTATCTGACTCTGGGTCATGATATACACAGTGTGTCAGTGAGTGTGTTAATATTAATCTGTGTTCTCTGTCAGTGTGTTAATATTACTGAGGACAGTGGGGGTGTTTTACACTTCACAGGGTTTATCTGACTGTGGGTCATGATATACACAGTGTGTCAGTGAGTGTGTTAATATTAATCTGTGTTCTCTGTCAGTGTGTTAATATTACTGAGGACAGTGGGGGTGTTTTACACTTCACAGGGTGTATCTGACTGTGGGTCATGATATACACAGTGTGTCAGTGAGTGTGTTAATATTAATCTGTGTTCTCTGTCAGTGTGTTAATATTACTGAGGACAGTGGGGATGTTTTACACTTCACAGGGTGTATCTGGCTGTGGGTCATGATATACACAGTGTGTCAGTGAGTGTGTTAATATTAATCTGTGTTCTCTGTCAGTGTGTTAATATTCCTGAGGACAGTGGGGTGTTTTACACTTCACAGGGTGTATCTGACTGTGGGTCATGATATACACAGTGTGTCAGTGAGTGTGTTAATATTAATCTGTGTTCTCTGTCAGTGTGTTAATATTCCTGAGGACAGTGGGGGTGTTTTACACTTTGCAGGGTGTATCTGACTGTGGGTCATGATATGCACAGTGTTTCAGTGAGTGTGTTAATATTAATCTGTGTTCTCTGTCAGTGTGTTAATATTACTGAGGACAGTGGGGATGTTTTACACTTCACAGGGTGTATCTGACTGTGGGTCATGATGTTCACAGTGTGTCAGTGAGTGTGTTAATATTAATCTGTGTTCTCTGTCAGTGTGTTAATATTCCTGAGGACAGTGGGGATGTTTTACACTTCACAGGGTGTATCTGACTGTGGGTCATGATATACACAGTGTGTCAGTGAGTGTGTTAATATTAATCTGTGTTCTCTGTCAGTGTGTTAACATTCCTGAGGACAGTGGGGGTGTTTTACACTTCACAGGGTGTATCTGACTGTGAGTCATGATATACACAGTGTGTCAGTGAGTGTGTTAATATTAATCTGTGTTCTCTGTCAGTGTGTTAATATTCCTGAGGACAGTCGGGGTGTTTTACACTTCACAGGGTGTATCTGACTGTGGGTCATGATATACACAGTGTGTCAGTGAGTGTGTTAATATTAATCTGTGTTCTCTGTCAGTGTGTTAATATTACTGAGGACAGTGGGGGTGTTTTACACTTCACAGGGTGTATCTGACTGTGGGTCATGATGTACACAGTGTGTCAGTGAGTGTGTTAATATTAATCTGTGTTCTCTGTCAGTGTGTTAATATTACTGAGGACAGTGGGGGTGTTTTACACTTCACAGGGTGTATCTGACTCTGGGTCATGATATACACAGTGTGTCAGTGAGTGTGTTAATATTAATCTGTGTTCTCTGTCAGTGTGTTAATATTACTGAGGACAGTGGGGGTGTTTTACACTTCACAGGGTGTATCTGACTGTGGGTCATGATATACACAGTGTGTCAGTGAGTGTGTTAATATTAATCTGTGTTCTCTGTCAGTGTGTTAATATTGCTGAGGACAGTGGGGGTGTTTTACACTTCACAGGGTGTATCTGACTGTGGGTCATGATGTACACAGTGTGTCAGTGAGTGTGTTAATATTAATCTGTGTTCTCTGTCAGTGTGTTAATATTACTGAGGACAGTGGGGATGTTTTACACTTCACAGGGTGTAACTGACTGTGGGTCATGATATACACAGTGTGTCAGTGAGTGTGTTAATATTAATCTGTGTTCTCTGTCAGTGTGTTAATATTCCTGAGGACAGTGGGGGTGTTTTACACTTCACCGGGTGTATCTGACTCTGGGTCATGATATACACAGTGTGTCAGTGAGTGTGTTAATATTAATCTGTGTTCTCTGTCAGTGTGTTAATATTACTGAGGACAGTGGGGGTGTTTTACACTTCACAGGGTGTATCTGACTGTGGGTCATGATATACACAGTGTGTCAGTGAGTGTGTTAATATTAATCTGTGTTCTCTGTCAGTGTGTTAATATTACTGAGGACAGTGGGGGTGTTTTACACTTCACAGGGTGTATCTGACTCTGGGTCATGATATACACAGTGTGTCAGTGAGGGTGTTAATATTAATCTGTGTTCTCTGTCAGTGTGTTAATATTACTGAGGACAGTGGGGGTGTTTTACACTTCACAGGGTTTATCTGACTGTGGGTCATGATATACACAGTGTGTCAGTGAGTGTGTTAATATTAATCTGTGTTCTCTGTCAGTGTGTTAATATTACTGAGGACAGTGGGGGTGTTTTACACTTCACAGGGTGTATCTGACTCTGGGTCATGATATACACAGTGTGTCAGTGAGTGTGTTAATATTAATCTGTGTTCTCTGTCAGTGTGTTAATATTACTGAGGACAGTGGGGGTGTTTTACACTTCACAGGGTTTATCTGACTGTGGGTCATGATATACACAGTGTGTCAGTGAGTGTGTTAATATTAATCTGTGTTCTCTGTCAGTGTGTTAATATTACTGAGGACAGTGGGGGTGTTTTACACTTCACAGGGTGTATCTGACTGTGGGTCATGATATACACAGTGTGTCAGTGAGTGTGTTAATATTAATCTGTGTTCTCTGTCAGTGTGTTAATATTACTGAGGACAGTGGGGATGTTTTACACTTCACAGGGTGTATCTGGCTGTGGGTCATGATATACACAGTGTGTCAGTGAGTGTGTTAATATTAATCTGTGTTCTCTGTCAGTGTGTTAATATTCCTGAGGACAGTGGGGTGTTTTACACTTCACAGGGTGTATCTGACTGTGGGTCATGATATACACAGTGTGTCAGTGAGTGTGTTAATATTAATCTGTGTTCTCTGTCAGTGTGTTAATATTCCTGAGGACAGTGGGGGTGTTTTACACTTCGCAGGGTGTATCTGACTGTGGGTCATGATATGCACAGTGTTTCAGTGATTGTGTTAATATTAATCTGTGTTCTCTGTCAGTGTGTTAATATTACTGAGGACAGTGGGGATGTTTTACACTTCACAGGGTGTATCTGACTGTGGGTCATGATGTTCACAGTGTGTCAGTGAGTGTGTTAATATTAATCTGTGCTCTCTGTCAGTGTGTTAATATTACTGAGGACAGTGGGGGTGTTTTACACTTCACAGGGTGTATCTGACTGTGGGTCATGATATACACAGTGTGTCAGTGAGTGTGTTAATATTAATCTGTGTTCTCTGTCAGTGTGTTAATATTACTGAGGACAGTGGGAATGTTTTACACTTCACAGGGTGTATCTGACTGTGGGTCATGATATACACAGTGTGTCAGTGAGTGTGTTAATATTAATCTGTGTTCTCTGTCAGTGTGTTAATATTCCTGAGGACAGTGGGGTGTTTTACACTTCACAGGGTGTATCTGACTGTGGGTCATGATATACACAGTGTGTCAGTGAGTGTGTTAATATTAATCTGTGTTCTCTGTCAGTGTGTTAATATTCCTGAGGACAGTGGGGGTGTTTTATACTTCACAGGGTGTATCTGACTGTGGGTCATGATATACACAGTGTTTCAGTGAGTGTGTTAATATTAATCTGTGTTCTCTGTCAGTGTGTTAATATTACTGAGGACAGTGGGGATGTTTTACACTTCACAGGGTGTATCTGACTGTGGGTCATGATGTTCACAGTGTGTCAGTGAGTGTGTTAATATTAATCTGTGTTCTCTGTCAGTGTGTTAATATTACTGAGGACAGTGGGGGTGTTTTACACTTCACAGGGTGTATCTGACTGTGGGTCATGATATACACAGTGTGTCAGTGAGTGTGTTAATATTAATCTGTGTTCTCTGTCAGTGTGTTAATATTACTGAGGACAGTGGGGGTGTTTTACACTTCACAGGGAGTATCTGACTGTGGGTCATGATATACACAGTGTGTCAGTGAGTGTGTTAATATTAATCTGTGTTCTCTGTCAGTGTGTTAATATTACTGAGGACAGTGGGGGTGTTTTACACTTCACAGGGTGTATCTGACTGTGGGTCATGATATACACAGTGTGTCAGTGAGAGTGTTAATATTAATCTGTGTTCTCTGTCAGTGTGTTAATATTACTGAGGACAGTGGGGATGTTTTACCCTTCACAGGGTGTATCTGACTGTGGGTCATGATATACACAGTGTGTCAGTGAGTGTGTTAATATTAATCTGTGTTCTCTGTCAGTGTGTTAATATTACTGAGGACAGTGGGGGTGTTTTACACTTCACAGGGTGTATCTGACTGTGGGTCATGATGTACACAGTGTGTCAGTGAGTGTGTTAATATTAATCTGTGTTCTCTGTCAGTGTGTTAATATTACTGAGGACAGTGGGGGTGTTTTACACTTCACAGGGTGTAACTGACTGTGGTCATGATATACACAGTGTGTCAGTGAGTGTGTTAATATTAATCTGTGTTCTCTGTCAGTGTGTTAATATTGCTGAGGACAGTGGGGGTGTTTTACACTTCACAGGGTGTATCTGACTGTGGGTCATGATGTACACAGTGTGTCAGTGAGTGTGTTAATATTAATCTGTGTTCTCTGTCAGTGTGTTAACATTACTGAGGACAGTGGGGATGTTTTACACTTCACAGGGTGTAACTGACTGTGGGTCATGATATACACAGTGTGTCAGTGAGTGTGTTAATATTAATCTGTGTTCTCTGTCAGTGTGTTAATATTCCTGAGGACAGTGGGGGTGTTTTACACTTCACCGGGTGTATCTGACTCTGGGTCATGATATACACAGTGTGTCAGTGAGTGTGTTAATATTAATCTGTGTTCTCTGTCAGTGTGTTAATATTACTGATGACAGTGGGGGTGTTTTACACTTCACAGGGTGTATCTGACTGTGGGTCATGATATACACAGTGTGTCAGTGAGTGTGTTAATATTAATCTGTGTTCTCTGTCAGTGTATTAATATTACCGAGGACAGTGGGGGTGTTTTACACTTCACAGGGTGTATCTGACTGTGGATCATGATATGCACAGTGTGTCAGTGAGTGTGTTAATATTAATCTGTGTTCTCTGTCAGTGTGTTAATATTACTGAGGACAGTGGGGGTGTTTTACACTTCACAGGGTGTATCTGACTCTGGGTCATGATATACACAGTGTGTCAGTGAGTGTGTTAATATTAATCTGTGTTCTCTGTCAGTGTGTTAATATTACTGAGGACAGTGGGGGTGTTTTACACTTCACAGGGTGTATCTGACTGTGGGTCATGATGTACACAGTGTGTCAGTGAGTGTGTTAATATTAATCTGTGTTCTCTGTCAGTGTGTTAATATTACTGAGGACAGTGGGGGTGTTTTACACTTCACAGGGTGTATCTGACTGTGGGTCATGATATACACAGTGTGTCAGTGAGTGTGTTAATATTAATCTGTGTTCTCTGTCAGTGTGTTAATATTACTGAGGACAGTGGGGATGTTTTACACTTCACAGGGTTTATCTGGCTGTGAGTCATGATATACACAGTGTGTCAGTGAGTGTGTTAATATTAATCTGTGTTCTCTGTCAGTGTGTTAATATTCCTGAGGACAGTGGGGTGTTTTACACTTCACAGGGTGTATCTGACTGTGGGTCATGATATACACAGTGTGTCAGTGAGTGTGTTAATATTAATCTGTGTTCTCTGTCAGTGTGTTAATATTCCTGAGGACAGTGGGGGTGTTTTACACTTCGCAGGGTGTATCTGACTGTGGGTCATGATATGCACAGTGTTTCAGTGAGTGTGTTAATATTAATCTGTGTTCTCTGTCAGTGTGTTAATATTACTGAGGACAGTGGGGATGTTTTACACTTCACAGGGTGTATCTGACTGTGGGTCATGATGTTCACAGTGTGTCAGTGAGTGTGTTAATATTAATCTGTGTTCTCTGTCAGTGTGTTAATATTCCTGAGGACAGTGGGGATGTTTTACACTTCACAGGGTGTATCTGACTGTGGGTCATGATATACACAGTGTGTCAGTGAGTGTGTTAATATTAATCTGTGTTCTCTGTCAGTGTGTTAATATTCCTGAGGACAGTGGGGGTGTTTTACACTTCACAGGGTTTATCTGACTGTGGGTCATGATATACACAGTGTGTCAGTGAGTGTGTTAATATTAATCTGTGTTCTCTGTCAGTGTGTTAACATTCCTGAGGACAGTGGGGGTGTTTTACACTTCACAGGGTGTATCTGACTGTGAGTCATGATATACACAGTGTGTCAGTGAGTGTGTTAATATTAATCTGTGTTCTCTGTCAGTGTGTTAATATTCCTGAGGACAGTCGGGGTGTTTTACACTTCACAGGGTGTATCTGACTGTGGGTCATGATATACACAGTGTGTCAGTGAGTGTGTTAATATTAATCTGTGTTCTCTGTCAGTGTGTTAATATTACTGAGGACAGTGGGGGTGTTTTACACTTCACAGGGTGTATCTGACTGTGGGTCATGATGTACACAGTGTGTCAGTGAGTGTGTTAATATTAATCTGTGTTCTCTGTCAGTGTGTTAATATTACTGAGGACAGTGGGGGTGTTTTACACTTCACAGGGTGTATCTGACTCTGGGTCATGATATACACAGTGTGTCAGTGAGTGTGTTAATATTAATCTGTGTTCTCTGTCAGTGTGTTAATATTACTGAGGACAGTGGGGGTGTTTTACACTTCACAGGGTGTATCTGACTGTGGGTCATGATATACACAGTGTGTCAGTGAGTGTGTTAATATTAATCTGTGTTCTCTGTCAGTGTGTTAATATTACTGAGGACAGTGGGGGTGTTTTACACTTCACAGGGTGTATCTGACTCTGGGTCATGATATACACAGTGTGTCAGTGAGTGTGTTAATATTAATCTGTGTTCTCTGTCAGTGTGTTAATATTACTGAGGACAGTGGGGGTGTTTTACTCTTCACAGGGTGTATCTGACTGTGGGTCATGATATACACAGTGTGTCAGTGAGTGTGTTAATATTAATCTGTGTTCTCTGTCAGTGTGTTAATATTCCTGAGGTCAGTGGGGGTGTTTTACACTTCACAGGGTGTATCTGACTGTGGGTCATGATATACACAGTGTGTCAGTGAGTGTGTTAATATTAATCTGTGTTCTCTGTCAGTGTGTTAATATTGCTGAGGACAGTGGGGATGTTTTACACTTCACAGGGTTTATCTGACCTTGGGTCATGATATACACAGTGTGTCAGTGAGAGTGTTAATATTAATCTGTGTTCTCTGTCAGTGTGTTAATATTACTGAGGACAGTGGGGGTGTTTTACACTTCACAGGGTGTATCTGACTGTGGGTCATGATATACACAGTGTGTCAGTGAGTGTGTTAATATTAATCTGTGTTCTCTGTCAGTGTGTTAATATTCCTGAGGACAGTGGGGGTGTTTTACACTTCACAGGGTGTATCTGACTGTGGGTCATGATATACACAGTGTGTCAGTGAGTGTGTTAATATTAATCTGTGTTCTCTGTCAGTGTGTTAATATTCCTGAGGACAGTGGGGATGTTTTACACTTCACAGGGTGTATCTGACTCTGGGTCATGATATACACAGTGTGTCAGTGAGTGTGTTAATATTAATCTGTGTTCTCTGTCAGTGTGTTAATATTACTGAGGACAGTGGGGGTGTTTTACACTTCACAGGGTTTATCTGACTGTGGGTCATGATATACACAGTGTGTCAGTGAGTGTGTTAATATTAATCTGTGTTCTCTGTCAGTGTGTTAATATTCCTGAGGACAGTGGGGGTGTTTTACACTTCACAGGGTGTATCTGACTGTGGGTCATGATATACACAGTGTGTCAGTGAGTGTGTTAATATTAATCTGTGTTCTCTGTCAGTGTGTTAATATTCCTGAATACAGTGGGGGTGTTTTACACTTCACGGGGTGTATCTGACTGTGGGTCCTGATGTACACAGTGTGTCAGTGAGTGTGTTAATATTAATCTGTGTTCTCTGTCAGTGTGTTAATATTACTGAGGACAGTGGGGGTGTTTTACACTTCACAGGGTGTATCTGGCTGTGGGTCATGATATACACAGTGTGTCAGTGAGTGTGTTAATATTAATCTGTGTTCTCTGTCAGTGTGTTAATATTCCTGAGGACAGTGGGGGAGTTTTACACTTCACAGGGTGTATCTGACTCTGGGTCATGATATACACAGTGTGTCAGTGAGTGTGTTAATATTAATCTGTGTTCTCTGTCAGTGTGTTAATATTACTGAGGACAGTGGGAATGTTTTACACTTCACAGGGTGTATCTGACTGTGGGTCATGATGTACACAGTGTGTCTCCGTGAGTGTGTTAATATTAATCTGTGTTCTCTGTCAGTGTGTTAATATTACTGAGGACAGTGGGGGTGTTTTACACTTCACAGGGTGTATCTGACTGTGGGTCATGATATACACAGTGTGTCAGTGAGTGTGTTAATATTAATCTGTGTTCTCTGTCAGTGTGTTAATATTGCTGAGGACAGTGGGGATGTTTTACACTTCACAGGGTTTATCTGACTGTGGGTCATGATATACACAGTGTGTCAGTGAGAGTGTTAATATTAATCTGTGTTCTCTGTCAGTGTGTTAATATTACTGAGGACAGTGGGGGTGTTTTACACTTCACAGGGTGTATCTGACTGTGGGTCATGATGTACACAGTGTGTCAGTGAGTGTTTTAATATTAATCTGTGTTCTCTGTCAGTGTGTTAATATTGCTGAGGACAGTGGGGGTGTTTTACAGTTCACAGGGTGTATCTGACTGTGGGTCATGATGTACACAGTGTGTCAGTGAGTGTGTTAATATTAATCTGTGTTCTCTGTCAGTGTGTTAATATTGCTGAGGACAGTGGGGGTGTTTTACACTTCACAGGGTGTATCTGACTGTGAGTCATGATATACACAGTGTGTCAGTGAGTGTGTTAATATTAATCTGTGTTCTCTGTCAGTGTGTTAATATTACTGAGGACAGTGGGGGTGTTTTACACTTCACTGGGTTTATCTGACTGTGGGTCATGATATACACAGTGTGTCAGTGAGTGTGTTAGTATTAATCTGTGTTCTCTGTCAGTGTGTTAATATTGCTGAGGACAGTGGGGATGTTTTACACTTCACAGGGTGGATCTGACTGTGGGTCATGATATACACAGTGTGTCAGTGAGTGTGTTAATATTAATCTGTGTTCTCTGTCAGTGTGTTAATATTCCTGAGGACAGTGGGGATGTTTTACACTTCACAGGGTGTATCTGACTCTGGGTCATGATATACACAGTGTGTCAGTGAGTGTGTTAATATTAATCTGTGTTCTCTGTCAGTGTGTTAATATTACTGAGGACAGTGGGGGTGTTTTACACTTCACAGGGTTTATCTGACTGTGGGTCATGATATACACAGTGTGTCAGTGAGTGTGTTAATATTAATCTGTGTTCTCTGTCAGTGTGTTAATATTCCTGAGGACAGTGGGGGTGTTTTACACTTCACAGGGTGTATCTGACTGTGGGTCATGATATACACAGTGTGTCAGTGAGTGTGTTAATATTAATCTGTGTTCTCTGTCAGTGTGTTAATATTCCTGAGGACAGTGGGGGTGTTTTACACTTCACGGGGTGTATCTGACTGTGGGTCATGATGTACACAGTGTGTCAGTGAGTGTGTTAATATTAATCTGTGTTCTCTGTCAGTGTGTTAATATTACTGAGGACAGTGGGGGTGTTTTACACTTCACAGGGTGTATCTGGCTGTGGGTCATGATATACACAGTGTGTCAGTGAGTGTGTTAATATTAATCTGTGTTCTCTGTCAGTGTGTTAATATTCCTGAGGACAGTGGGGGAGTTTTACACTTCACAGGGTGTATCTGACTCTGGGTCATGATATACACAGTGTGTCAGTGAGTGTGTTAATATTAATCTGTGTTCTCTGTCAGTGTGTTAATATTACTGAGGACAGTGGGAATGTTTTACACTTCACAGGGTGTATCTGACTGTGGATCATGATGTACACAGTGTGTCTCCGTGAGTGTGTTAATATTAATCTGTGTTCTCTGTCAGTGTGTTAATATTACTGAGGACAGTGGGGGTGTTTTACACTTCACAGGGTGTATCTGACTGTGGGTCATGATATACACAGTGTGTCAGTGAGTGTGTAAATATTAATCTGTGTTCTCTGTCAGTGTGTTAATATTGCTGAGGACAGTGGGGATGTTTTACACTTCACAGGGTTTATCTGACTGTGGGTCATGATATACACAGTGTGTCAGTGAGAGTGTTAATATTAATCTGTGTTCTCTGTCAGTGTGTTAATATTACTGAGGACAGTGGGGGTGTTTTACACTTCACAGGGTGTATCTGACTGTGGGTCATGATGTACACAGTGTGTCAGTGAGTGTTTTAATATTAATCTGTGTTCTCTGTCAGTGTGTTAATATTGCTGAGGACAGTGGGGGTGTTTTACAGTTCACAGGGTGTATCTGACTGTGGGTCATGATGTACACAGTGTGTCAGTGAGTGTGTTAATATTAATCTGTGTTCTCTGTCAGTGTGTTAATATTGCTGAGGACAGTGGGGGTGTTTTACACTTCACAGGGTTTATCTGACTGTGGGTCATGATATACACAGTGTGTCAGTGAGTGTGTTAATATTAATCTGTGTTCTCTGTCAGTGTGTTAATATTACTGAGGACAGTGGGGGTGTTTTACACTTCACAGGGTGTATCTGACTGTGGGTCATGATATACACAGTGTGTCAGTGAGTGTGTTAATATTAATCTGTGTTCTCTGTCAGTGTGTTAATATTCCTGAGGACAGTGGGGGTGTTTTACACTTCACGGGGTGTATCTGACTGTGGGTCATGATGTACACAGTGTGTCAGTGAGTGTGTTAATATTAATCTGTGTTCTCTGTCAGTGTGTTAATATTACTGAGGACAGTGGGGGTGTTTTACACTTCACAGGGTGTATCTGGCTGTGGGTCATGATATACACAGTGTGTCAGTGAGTGTGTTAATATTAATCTGTGTTCTCTGTCAGTGTGTTAATATTCCTGAGGACAGTGGGGGAGTTTTACACTTCACAGGGTGTATCTGACTCTGGGTCATGATATACACAGTGTGTCAGTGAGTGTGTTAATATTAATCTGTGTTCTCTGTCAGTGTGTTAATATTACTGAGGACAGTGGGAATGTTTTACACTTCACAGGGTGTATCTGACTGTGGATCATGATGTACACAGTGTGTCTCCGTGAGTGTGTTAATATTAATCTGTGTTCTCTGTCAGTGTGTTAATATTACTGAGGACAGTGGGGGTGTTTTACACTTCACAGGGTGTATCTGACTGTGGGTCATGATATACACAGTGTGTCAGTGAGTGTGTAAATATTAATCTGTGTTCTCTGTCAGTGTGTTAATATTGCTGAGGACAGTGGGGATGTTTTACACTTCACAGGGTTTATCTGACTGTGGGTCATGATATACACAGTGTGTCAGTGAGAGTGTTAATATTAATCTGTGTTCTCTGTCAGTGTGTTAATATTACTGAGGACAGTGGGGGTGTTTTACACTTCACAGGGTGTATCTGACTGTGGGTCATGATGTACACAGTGTGTCAGTGAGTGTTTTAATATTAATCTGTGTTCTCTGTCAGTGTGTTAATATTGCTGAGGACAGTGGGGGTGTTTTACAGTTCACAGGGTGTATCTGACTGTGGGTCATGATGTACACAGTGTGTCAGTGAGTGTGTTAATATTAATCTGTGTTCTCTGTCAGTGTGTTAATATTGCTGAGGACAGTGGGGGTGTTTTACACTTCACAGGGTTTATCTGACTGTGGGTCATGATATACACAGTGTGTCAGTGAGTGTGTTAATATTAATCTGTGTTCTCTGTCAGTGTGTTAATATTACTGAGGACAGTGGGGGTGTTTTACACTTCACAGGGTGTATCTGACTGTGGGTCATGATATACACAGTGTGTCAGTGAGTGTGTTAATATTAATCTGTGTTCTCTGTCAGTGTGTTAATATTACTGAGGACAGTGGGGGTGTTTTACACTTCACAGGGTGTATCTGACTGTGGGTCATGATATACACAGTGTGTCAGTGAGTGTGTAAATATTAATCTGTGTTCTCTGTCAGTGTGTTAATATTGCTGAGGACAGTGGGGATGTTTTACACTTCACAGGGTTTATCTGACTGTGGGTCATGATATACACAGTGTGTCAGTGAGAGTGTTAATATTAATCTGTGTTCTCTGTCAGTGTGTTAATATTACTGAGGACAGTGGGGGTGTTTTACACTTCACAGGGTGTATCTGACTGTGGGTCATGATGTACACAGTGTGTCAGTGAGTGTTTTAATATTAATCTGTGTTCTCTGTCAGTGTGTTAATATTGCTGAGGACAGTGGGGGTGTTTTACAGTTCACAGGGTGTATCTGACTGTGGGTCATGATGTACACAGTGTGTCAGTGAGTGTGTTAATATTAATCTGTGTTCTCTGTCAGTGTGTTAATATTGCTGAGGACAGTGGGGGTGTTTTACACTTCACAGGGTTTATCTGACTGTGGGTCATGATATACACAGTGTGTCAGTGAGTGTGTTAATATTAATCTGTGTTCTCTGTCAGTGTGTTAATATTACTGAGGACAGTGGGGGTGTTTTACACTTCACAGGGTGTATCTGACTGTGGGTCATGATATACACAGTGTGTCAGTGAGTGTGTTAATATTAATCTGTGTTCTCTGTCAGTGTGTTAATATTACTGAGGACAGTGGGGGTGTTTTACACTTCACAGGGTGTATCTGACTGTGAGTCATGATATACACAGTGTGTCAGTGAGTGTGTTAATATTAATCTGTGTTCTCTGTCAGTGTGTTAATATTACTGAGGACAGTGGGGGTGTTTTACACTTCACTGGGTTTATCTGACTGTGGGTCATGATATACACAGTGTGTCAGTGAGTGTGTTAATATTAATCTGTGTTCTCTGTCAGTGTGTTAATATTACTGAGGACAGTGGGGGTGTTTTACACTTCACAGGGTGTATCTGACTGTGAGTCATTATGTACACTGTGTGTCAGTGAGAGTGTTAATATTAATCTGTTTTCTCTGTCAATGTGTTAATATTACTGAGGACAGTGGGGATGTTTTACACTTCACAGGGTGTATCTGACTGTGGGTCATGATATACACAGTGTGTCAGTGAGTGTGTTAGTATTAATCTGTGTTCTCTGTCAGTGTGTTAATATTGCTGAGGACAGTGGGGATGTTTTACACTTCACAGGGTGTATCTGACTGTGGGTCATGATATACACAGTGTGTCAGTGAGTGTGTTAATATTAATCTGTGTTCTCTGTCAGTGTGTTAATATTCCTGAGGACAGTGGGGGTGTTTTACACTTCACAGGGTGTATCTGACTGTGGGTCATGATATACATAGTGTGTCAGTGAGTGTGTTAATATTAATCTGTGTTCTCTGTCAGTGTGTTAATATTCCTGAGGACACTGGGGGTGTTTTACACTTCACAGGGTGTAGCTGACTGTGGGTCATGATGTACACAGTGTGTCAGTGAGTGTGTTAATATTAATCTGTGTTCTCTGTCAGTGTGTTAATATTGCTGAGGACAGTGGGGGTGTTTTACAGTTCACAGGGTGTATCTGACTGTGGGTCATGATGTACACAGTGTGTCAGTGAGTGTGTTAATATTAATCTGTGTTCTCTGTCAATGTGTTAATATTACTGAGGACAGTGGGGATGTTTTACACTTCACAGGGTGTATCTGACTGTGGGTCATGATATACACAGTGTGTCAGTGAGTGTGTTAATATTAATCTGTGTTCTCTGTCAGTGTGATAATATTACTGAGGACAGTGGGGATGTTTTACACTTCACAGGGTGTATCTGACTGTGGGTCATGATATACACAGTGTGTCAGTGAGTGTGTTAATATTAATCTGTGTTCTCTGTCAGTGTGTTAATATTACTGAGGACAGTGGGGGTGTTTTACACTTCACAGGGTGTATCTGACTGTGGGTCATGATATACACAGTGTGTCAGTGAGTGTGTTAATATTAATCTGTGTTCTCTGTCAGTGTGTTAATATTCCTGAGGACAGTGGGGATGTTTTACACTTCACAGGGTGTATCTGACTGTGGGTCATGATATACACAGTGTGTCAGTGAGTGTGTTAATATTAATCTGTGTTCTCTGTCAGTGTGTTAATATTACTGAGGACAGTGGGGGTGTTTTACACTTCACAGGGTGTATCTGACTGTGGGTCATGATGTACACAGTGTGTCAGTGAGTGTGTTAATATTAATCTGTGTTCTCTGTCAGTGTGTTAATATTACTGAGGACAGTGGGGGTGTTTTACACTTCACAGGGTGTATCTGACTGTGGGTCATGATATACACAGTGTGTCAGTGAGTGTGTTAATATTAATCTGTGTTCTCTGTCAGTGTGTTAATATTACTGAGGACAGTGGGGGTGTTTTACACTTCACAGGGTGCATCTGACTGTGGGTCATGATATACACCGTGTGTCAGTGAGTGTGTTAATATTAATCTGTGTTCTCTGCCAGTGTGTTAATATTCCTGAGGACAGTGGGGATGTTTTACACTTCACAGGGTGCATCTGACTGTGGGTCATGATATACACAGTGTGTCAGTGAGTGTGTTAATATTAATCTGTGTTCTCTGTCAGTGTGTTAATATTACTGAGGACAGTGGGTGTGTTTTACACTTCACAGGGTGTATCTGACTGTGGGTCATGATATACACAGTGTGTCAGTGAGTGTGTTAATATTAATCTGTGTTCTCTGTCAGTGTGTTAATATTCCTGAGGACAGTGGGGATGTTTTACACTTCACAGGGTTTATCTGACTGTGGGTCATGATATACACAGTGTGTCAGTGAGTGTGTTAATATTAATCTGTGTTCTCTGTCAGTGTGTTAATATTCCTGAGGACAGTGGGGATGTTTTACACTTCACAGGGTGTATCTGACTGTGGGTCATGATATACACAGTGTGTCAGTGAGTGTGTTAATATTAATCTGTGTTCTCTGTCAGTGTATTAATATTACTGAGGACAGTGGGGGTGTTTTACACTTCACAGGGTGTATCTGACTGTGGGTCATGATATACACAGTGTGTCAGTGAGTGTGTTAATATTAATCTGTGTTCTCTGTCAGTGTGTTAATATTACTGAGGACAGTGGGGGTGTTTTACACTTCACAGGGTGTATCTGACTGTGGGTCATGATGTACACAGTGTGTCAGTGAGTGTTTTAATATTAATCTGTGTTCTCTGTCAGTGTGTTAATATTACTGAGGACAGTGGGGGTGTTTTACACTTCACAGGGTGTATCTGACTGTGGATCATGATGTACACAGTGTGTCAGTGAGTGTGTTAATATTAATCTGTGTTCTCTGTCAGTGTGTTAATATTACTGAGGACAGTGGGGGTGTTTTACACTTCACAGGGTGTATCTGACTGTGGGTCATGATATACACAGTGTGTCAGTGAGCGTGTTAATATTAATCTGTGTTCTCTGTCAGTGTGTTAATATTCCTGAGGACAGTGGGGATGTTTTACACTTCACAGGGTGTATCTGACTGTGGGTCATGATATACACAGTGTGTCAGTGAGTGTGTTAATATTAATCTGTGTTCTCTGTCAGTGTGTTAATATTCCTGAGGACAGTGGGGGTGTTTTACACTTCACAGGGTGTATCTGACTGTGGGTCATGATATACACAGTGTGTCAGTGAGTGTGTTAATATTAATCTGTGTTCTCTGTCAGTGTGTTAATATTACTGAGGACAGTGGGGTGTTTTACACTTCACAGGGTGTATCTGGCTGTGGGTCATGATATACACAGTGTGTCAGTGAGTGTGTTAATATTAATCTGTGTTCTCTGTCAGTGTGTTAATATTCCTGAGGACAGTGGGGGTGTTTTACACTTCACAGGGTTTATCTGACTGTGGGTCATGATGTACACAGTGTGTCAGTGAGTGTGTTAATATTAATCTGTGTTCTCTGTCAGTGTGTTAATATTACTGAGGACAGTGGCGGTGTTTTACACTTCACAGGGTTTATCTGACTGTGGGTCACGATGTACACAGTGTGTCAGTGAGTGTGTTAATATTAATCTGTGTTCTCTGTCAGTGTGTTAATATTACTGAGGACAGTGGGGGTGTTTTACACTTCACAGGGTTTATCTGACTCTGGGTCATGATATACACAGTGTGTCAATGAGTGTGTTAATATTAATCTGTGTTCTCTGTCAGTGTGTTAATATTACTGAGGACAGTGGGGGTGTTTTACACTTCACAGGGTGTATCTGACTGTGGGTCATGATATACACAGTGTGTCAGTGAGTGTGTTAATATTAATCTGTGTTCTCTGTCAGTGTGCTAATATTCCTGATGACAGTGGGGATGTTTTAGACTTCACAGGGTTTATCTGACAGTGGGTCATGATGTACACAGTGTGTCAGTGAGTGTGTTATTATTAATCTGTGTTCTCTGTCAGTGTGTTAATATTACTGAGGACAGTGGGGGTGTTTTACACTTCACAGGGTGTATCTGACTGTGGGTCATGATATACACAGTGTGTCAGTGAGTGTGTTAATATTAATCTGTGTTCTCTGTCAGTGTGTTAATATTGCTGAGGACAGTGGGGATGTTTTACACTTCACAGGGTTTATCTGACTGTGGGTCATGATATACACAGTGTGTCAGTGAGAGTGTTAATATTAATCTGTGTTCTCTGTCAATGTGTTAATATTACTGAGGACAGTGGGGGTGTTTTACACTTCACAGGGTGTATCTGACTGTGGGTCATGATGTACACAGTGTGTCAGTGAGTGTTTTAATATTAATCTGTGTTCTCTGTCAGTGTGTTAATATTGCTGAGGACAGTGGGGGTGTTTTACAGTTCACAGGGTGTATCTGACTGTGGGTCATGATGTACACAGTGTGTCAGTGAGTGTGTTAATATTAATCTGTGTTCTCTGTCAATGTGTTAATATTGCTGAGGACAGTGGGGATGTTTTACTCTTCACAGGGTGTATCTGACTGTGGGTCATGATATACACAGTGTGTCAGTGAGTGTGTTAATATTAATCTGTGTTCTCTGTCAGTGTGTTAATATTCCTGAGGACAGTGGGGGTGTTTTACACTTCACAGGGTGTATCTGACTGTGGGTCATGATATACATAGTGTGTCAGTGAGTGTGTTAATATTAATCTGTGTTCTCTGTCAGTGTGTTAATATTCCTGAGGACACTGGGGGTGTTTTACACTTCACAGGGTGTATCTGACTGTGGGTCATGATATACACAGTGTGTCAGTGAGTGTGTTAATATTAATCTGTGTTCTCTGTCAGTGTGTTAATATTACTGAGGACAGTGGGGGTGTTTTACACTTCACAGGGTGTATCTGACTGTGGGTCATGATATACACAGTGTGTCAGTGAGTGTGTTAATATTAATCTGTGTTCTCTGTCAGTGTGTTAATATTCCTGAGGACAGTGGGGATGTTTTACACTTCACAGGGTGTATCTGACTGTGGGTCATGATATACACAGTGTGTCAGTGAGTGTGTTAATATTAATCTGTGTTCTCTGTCAGTGTGTTAATATTACTGAGGACAGTGGGGGTGTTTTACACTTCACAGGGTGCATCTGACTGTGGGTCATGATATACACAGTGTGTCAGTGAGTGTGTTAATATTAATCTGTGTTCTCTGTCAGTGTGTTAATATTCCTGAGGACAGTGGGGATGTTTTACACTTCACAGGGTGTATCTGACTGTGGGTCATGATATACACAGTGTGTCAGTGAGTGTGTTAATATTAATCTGTGTTCTCTGTCAGTGTGTTAATATTACTGAGGTCAGTGGGGGTGTTTTACACTTCACAGGGTGTATCTGACTGTGGGTCATGATATTCACAGTGTGTCAGTGAGTGTGTTAATATTAATCTGTGTTCTCTGTCAGTGTGTTAATATTCCTGAGGACAGTGGGGATGTTTTACACTTCACAGGGTTTATCTGACTGTGGGTCATGATATACACAGTGTGTCAGTGAGTGTGTTAATATTCATCTGCGTTCTCTGTCAGTGTGTTAATATTCCTGAGGACAGTGGGGGTGTTTTACACTTCACAGGGTTTATCTGATTGTGGGTCATGATATACACAGTGTGTCAGTGAGTGTGTTAATATTAATCTGTGTTCTCTGTCAGTGTGTTAATATTACTGAGGACAGTGGGGTGTTTAACACTTCACAGGGTGTATCTGGCTGTGGGTCATGATATACACAGTGTGTCAGTGAGTGTGTTAATATTAATCTGTGTTCTCTGTCAGTGTGTTAATATTCCTGAGGACAGTGGGGGTGTTTTACACTTCACAGGGTTTATCTGACTGTGGGTCATGATGTACACAGTGTGTCAGTGAGTGTGTTAATATTAATCTGTGTTCTCTGTCAGTGTGTTAATATTACTGAGGACAGTGGCGGTGTTTTGCACTTCACAGGGTTTATCTGACTGTGGGTCATGATGTACACAGTGTGTCAGTGAGTGTGTTAATATTAATCTGTGTTCTCTGTCAGTGTGTTAATATTACTGAGGACAGTGGGGGTGTTTTACACTTCACAGGGTTTATCTGACTCTGGGTCATGATATACACAGTGTGTCAGTGAGTGTGTTAATATTAATCTGTGTTCTCTGTCAGTGTGTTAATATTCCTGAGGACAGTGGGGGTGTTTTACACTTCACAGGGTGTATCTGACTGTGGGTCATGATATACACAGTGTGTCAGTGAGTGTGTTAATATTAATCTGTGTTCTCTGTCAGTGTGCTAATATTCCTGATGACAGTGGGGATGTTTTAGACTTCACAGGGTTTATCTGACAGTGGGTCATGATGTACACAGTGTGTCAGTGAGTGTGTTATTATTAATCTGTGTTCTCTGTCAGTGTGTTAATATTACTGAGGACAGTGGGGGTGTTTTACACTTCACAGGGTGTATCTGGCTGTGGGTCATTATATACACAGTGTGTCAGTGAGTGTGTTAATATTAATCTGTGTTCTCTGTCAGTGTGCTAACATTCCTGATGACAGTGGGGATGTTTTACACTTCACAGGGTGTATCTGACTGTGGGTCATGATATACACAGTGTGTCAGTGAGTGTGTTAATATTAATCTGTGTTCTCTGTCAGTGTGTTAATATTCCTGAGGACAGTGGGGGTGTTTTACACTTCACAGGGTGTATCTGACTGTGGGTCATGATGTACACAGTGTGTCAGTGAGTGTGTTAATATTAATCTGTGTTCTCTGTCAGTGTGTTAACATTACTGAGGACAGTGGGGGTGTTTTACACTTCACCGGGTGTATCTGACTGTGGGTCATGATGTCCACAGTGTGTCAGTGAGTGTGTTAATATTAATCTGTGTTCTCTGTCAGTGTGTTAATATTACTGAGGACAGTGGGGGTGTTTTACACTTCACAGGGTTTATCTGACTGTGAGTCATGATATACACAGTGTGTCAGTGAGTGTGTTAATATTAATCTGTGTTCTCTGTCAGTGTGTTAATATTCCTGAGGACAGTGGGGATGTTTTACACTTCACAGGGTGTATCTGACAGTGGGTCATGAGAGACACAGTGTGTCAGTGAGTGTGTTAATATTAATCTGTGTTCTCTGTCAGTTTGTTAATATTCCTGAGGACAGTGGGGATGTTTTACACTTCACAGGGTGTATCTGACTGTGGGTCATGATATACACAGTGTGTCAGTGGGTGTGTTAATATTAATCTGTGTTCTCTGTCAGTGTGTTAATATTGCTGAGGATAGTGGGGGTGTTTTACTCTTCACAGGGTGTATCTGACTGTGGGTCATGATGTACACAGTGTGTCAGTGAGAGTGTTAATATTAATCTGTGTTCTCTGTCAGTGTGTTAATATTACTGAGGACAGTGGGGGTGTTTTACACTTCACAGGGTGTATCTGACTGTGGGTCATGATATACACAGTGTGTCAGTGAGTGTGTTAATATTAATCTGTGTTCTCTGTCAGTGTGTTAATATTACTGAGGACAGTGGGGGTGTTTTACACTTCACAGGGTGTATCTGACTGTGAGTCATGATGTACACAGTGTGTCAGTGAGTGTGTTAATATTAATCTGTGTTCTCTGTCAGTGTGTTAATATTCCTGAGGACAGTGGGGGTGTTTTACACTTCACAGGGTGTATCTGACTGTGGGTCATGATGTACACAGTGTGTCAGTGAGTGTGTTAATATTAATCTGTGTTCTCTGTCAGTGTGTTAATATTCCTGAGGACAGTGGGGGTGTTTTACACTTCACAGGGTGTATCTGACTGTGGGTCATGATATACACAGTGTGTCAGTGAGTGTGTTAATATTAATCTGTGTTCTCTGTCAGTGTGTTAATATTCCTGAGGACAGTGGGGGTGTTTTACACTTCACAGGGTGTATCTGACTGTGGGTCATGATATACACAGTGTGTCAGTGAGTGTGTTAATATTAATCTGTGTTCTCTGTCAGTGTGTTAATATTACTGAGGACAGTGGGGGTGTTTTACACTTCACAGGGTGTATCTGACTGTGGGTCATGACGTACACAGTGTGTCAGTGAGTGTGTTAATATTAATCTGTGTTCTCTGTCAGTGTGTTAATATTGCTGAGGACAGTGGGGGTGTTTTACACTTCACAGGGTGTATCTGACTGTGGGTCATGATATACACAGTGTGTCAGTGAGTGTGTTAATATTAATCTGTGTTCTCTGTCAGTGTGTTAATATTCCTGAGGACAGTGGGGGTGTTTTACACTTCACAGGGTGTATCTGACTGTGGGTCATGATGTACACAGTGTGTCAGTGAGTGTGTTAATATTAATCTGTGTTCTCTGTCAGTGTGTTAATACTACTGAGGACAGTGGGGGTGTTTTACACTTCACAGGGTTTATCTGACTGTGGGTCATGATATACACAGTGTGTCAGTGAGTGTGTTAATATTAATCTGTGTTCTCTGTCAGTGTGTTAATATTGCTGAGGACAGTGGGAATGTTTTACACTTCACAGGGTGTATCTGACTGTGGGTCATGATATACACAGTGTGTCAGTGAGTGTGTTAATATTAATCTGTGTTCTCTGTCAGTGTGTTAATATTACTGAGGACAGTGGGGTGTTTTACACTTCACAGGGTGTATCTGACTGTGGGTCATGATATACACAGTGTGTCAGTGAGTGTGTTAATATTAATCTGTGTTCTCTGTCAGTGTGTTAATATTACTGACGGCAGTGGGGTGTTTTACACTTCACATAGTGTATCTGACTGTGGGTCATGATATACACAGTGTGTCAGTGAGTGTGTTAATATTAATCTGTGTTCTCTGTCAGTGTGTTAATATTACTGAGGACAGTGGGGGTGTTTTACACTTCACAGGGTGTATCTGACTGTGGGTCATGATATACACAGTGTGTCAGTGAGTGTGTTAATATTAATCTGTGTTCTCTGTCAGTGTGTTAATATTCCTGAGGACAGTGGGGGTGTTTTACACTTCACAGGGTGTATCTGACTGTGGGTCATGATATACACAGTGTGTCAGTGAGTGTGTTAATATTAATCTGTGTTCTCTGTCAGTGTGTTAATATTCCTGAGGACAGTGGGGGTGTTTTACACTTCACAGGGTGTATCTGACTGTGGGTCATGATATACACAGTGTGTCAGTGAGTGTGTTAATATTAATCTGTGTTCTCTGTCAGTGTGTTAATATTACTGAGGACAGTGGGGGTGTTTTACACTTCACAGGGTGTATCTGACTGTGGGTCATGACGTACACAGTGTGTCAGTGAGTGTGTTAATATTAATCTGTGTTCTCTGTCAGTGTGTTAATATTGCTGAGGACAGTGGGGGTGTTTTACACTTCACAGGGTGTATCTGACTGTGGGTCATGATATACACAGTGTGTCAGTGAGTGTGTTAATATTAATCTGTGTTCTCTGTCAGTGTGTTAATATTCCTGAGGACAGTGGGGGTGTTTTACACTTCACAGGGTGTATCTGACTGTGGGTCATGATGTACACAGTGTGTCAGTGAGTGTGTTAATATTAATCTGTGTTCTCTGTCAGTGTGTTAATACTACTGAGGACAGTGGGGGTGTTTTACACTTCACAGGGTTTATCTGACTGTGGGTCATGATATACACAGTGTGTCAGTGAGTGTGTTAATATTAATCTGTGTTCTCTGTCAGTGTGTTAATATTGCTGAGGACAGTGGGAATGTTTTACACTTCACAGGGTGTATCTGACTGTGGGTCATGATATACACAGTGTGTCAGTGAGTGTGTTAATATTAATCTGTGTTCTCTGTCAGTGTGTTAATATTACTGAGGACAGTGGGGTGTTTTACACTTCACAGGGTGTATCTGACTGTGGGTCATGATATACACAGTGTGTCAGTGAGTGTGTTAATATTAATCTGTGTTCTCTGTCAGTGTGTTAATATTACTGACGGCAGTGGGGTGTTTTACACTTCACATAGTGTATCTGACTGTGGGTCATGATATACACAGTGTGTCAGTGAGTGTGTTAATATTAATCTGTGTTCTCTGTCAGTGTGTTAATATTACTGAGGACAGTGGGGGTGTTTTACACTTCACAGGGTGTATCTGACTGTGGGTCATGATATACACAGTGTGTCAGTGAGTGTGTTAATATTAATCTGTGTTCTCTGTCAGTGTGTTAATATTACTGAGGACAGAGGGGGTGTTTTACACTTCACAGGGTGTATCTGACTGTGGGTCATGATATACACAGTGTGTCAGTGAGTGTGTTAATATTAATCTGTGTACTCTGTCAGTGTGTTAATATTACTGAGGACAGTGGGGGTGTTTTACACTTCACAGGGAGTATCTGACTGTGGGTCATGATGTACACAGTGTGTCAGTGAGTGTGTTAATATTAATCTGTGTTCTCTGTCAGTGTGTTAATATTACTGAGGACAGTGGGGGTGTTTTACACTTCACAGGGTGTATCTGACTGTGGGTCATGATATACACAGTGTGTCAGTGAGTGTGTTAATATTAATCTGTGTTCTCTGTCAGTGTGTTAATATTACTGAGGGCAGTGGGGGTGTTTTACACTTCACAGGGTGTATCTGACTGTGGGTCATGATGTACACAGTGTGTCAGTGAGTGTGTTAATATTAATCTGTGTTCTCTGTCAGTGTGTTAATATTCCTGAGGACAGTGGGGTGTTTTACACTTCACAGGGTGTATCTGACTGTGGGTCATGATGTACACAGTGTGTCAGTGAGTGTGTTAATATTAATCTGTGTTCTCTGTCAGTGTGTTAATATTACTGAGGAGAGTGGGAATGTTTTACACTTCACAGGGTGTATCTGACTGTGGGTCATGATATACACAGTGTGTCAGTGAGTGTGTTAATACTAATCTGTGTTCTCTGTCAGTGTGTTAATATTACTGAGGACAGTGGGAATGTTTTACACTTCACAGGGTGTATCTGACTGTGGGTCATGATATACACAGTGTGTCAGTGAGTGTGTTAATATTAATCTGTGTTCTCTGTCAGTGTGTTAATATTACTGAGGAAAGTGGGAATGTTTTACACTTCACAGGGTGTATCTGACTGTGGGTCATGATATACACAGTGTGTCAGTGAGTGTGTTAATATTAATCTGTGTTCTCTGTCAGTGTGTTAATATTCCTGATGACAGAGGGGGTGTTTTACACTTCACTGGGTTTATCTGACTGTGGGTCATGATATACACAGTGTGTCAGTGAATGTGTTAATATTAATCTGTGTACTCTGTCAGTGTGTTAATATTCCTGAGGACAGTGGGGGTGTTTTACACTTCACAGGGTGTATCTGACTGTGGGTCATGATATACACAGTGTGTCAGTGAGTGTGTTAATATTAATCTGTGTTCTCTGTCAGTGTGTTAATATACCTGAGGACAGTGGGGGTGTTTTACACTTCACAGGGTGCATCTGACTGTGGGTCATGATATACACAGTGTGTCAGTGAGTGTGTTAATATTAATCTGTGTTCTCTGTCAGTGTGTTAATATTCCTGAGGACAGTGGGGGTGTTTTACACTTCACAGGGTTTATCTGACTGTGGGTCATGATATACACAGTGTGTCAGTGAGTGTGTTAATATTAATCTGTGTTCTCTGTCAGTGAGTTAATATTACTGAGGACAGTAGGGTGTTTTACACTTCACAGGGTGTATCTGGCTGTGGGTCATGATATACACAGTGTGTTAATGAGTGTGTTAATATTAATCTGTGTTCTCTGTCAGTGTGTTAATATTCCTGAGGACAGTGGGGGTGTTTTACACTTCACAGGGTTTATCTGACTGTGGGTCATGATATACACAGTGTGTCAGTGAGTGTGTTAATATTAATCTGTGTTCTCTGTCAGTGTGTTAATATTACTGAGGACAGTGGGGGTGTTTTACACTTCACAGGGTGTATCTGACTGTGGGTCATGATGTACACAGTGTGTCAGTGAGTGTGTTAATATTAATCTGTGTTCTCTGTCAGTGTGTTAATATTACTGAGGACAGTGGGGGTGTTTTACACTTCACAGGGTGTATCTGACTGTGGGTCATGATATACACAGTGTGTCAGTGAGTGTGTTAATATTAATCTGTGTTCTCTGTCAGTGTGTTAATATTACTGAGGACAGTGGGGGTGTTTTACACTTCACAGGGTGTATCTGACTGTGGGTCATGATGTACACAGTGTGTCAGTGAGTGTGTTAATATTAATCTGTGTTCTCTGTCAGTGTGCTAATATTCCTGATGACAGTGGGGATGTTTTACACTTCACAGGGTGTATCTGACTGTGGGTCATGATATACACAGTGTGTCAGTGAGTGTGTTAATATTAATCTGTGTTCTCTGTCAGTGTGTTAATATTACTGAGGACAGTGGGGGTGTTTTACACTTCACAGGGTGTATCTGGCTGTGGGTCATGATATACACAGTGTGTCAGTGAGTGTGTTAATATTAATCTGTGTTCTCTGTCAGTGTGTTAATATTACTGAGGACAGTGGGATGTTTTACACTTCACAGGGTTTATCTGACTGTGGGTCATGATATACACAGTGTGTCAGTGAGTGTGTTAATATTAATCTGTGTTCTCTGTCAGTGTGTTAATATTCCTGAGGACAGTGGGGGTGTTTTACACTTCACAGGGTGTATCTGACTGCGGGTCATGATGTACACAGTGTGTCAGTGAGTGTGTTAATATTAATCTGTGTTCTCTGTCAGTGTGTTAATATTCCTGAGGACAGTGGGGGTGTTTTACACTTCACAGGGTGTATCTGACTGTGGGTCATGATGTACACAGTGTGTCAGTGAGTGTGTTAATATTAATCTGTGTTCTCTGTCAGTGTGTTAATATTACTGAGGACAGTGGGGGTGTTTTACACTTCACAGGGTGTATCTGACTCTGGGTCATGATGTCCACAGTGTGTCAGTGAGTGTGTTAATATTAATCTGTGTTCTCTGTCAGTGTGTTAATATTACTGAGGACAGTGGGGGTGTTTTACACTTCACAGGGTTTATCTGACTGTGAGTCATGATATACACAGTGTGTCAGTGAGTGTGTTAATATTAATCTGTGTTCTCTGTCAGTGTGTTAATATTCCTGAGGACAGTGGGGATGTTTTACACTTCACAGGGTGTATCTGACAGTGGGTCATGATATACACAGTGTGTCAGTGAGTGTGTTAATATTAATCTGTGTACTCTGTCAGTGTGTTAATATTACTGAGGACAGTGGGGGTGTTTTACACTTCACAGGGTGTATCTGACTGTGGGTCATGATGTACACAGTGTGTCAGTGAGTGTGTTAATATTAATCTGTGTTCTCTGTCAGTGTGTTAATATTACTGAGGACAGTGGGGTGTTTTACACTTCACAGGGTGTATCTGACTGTGGGTCATGATATACACTGTGTGTCAGTGAGTGTGTTAATATTAATCTGTGTTCTCTGTCAGTGTGTTAATATTCCTGAGGACAGTGGGGATGTTTTACACTTCACAGGGTGTATCTGACTGTGGGTCATGATGTACACAGTGTGTCAGTGAGTGTGTTAATATTAATCTGTGTTCTCTGTCAGTGTGTTAATATTACTGAGGAGAGTGGGAATGTTTTACACTTCACAGGGTGTATCTGACTGTGGGTCATGATATACACAGTGTGTCAGTGAGTGTGTTAATATTAATCTGTGTTCTCTGTCAGTGTGTTAATATTACTGAGGACAGTGGGAATGTTTTACACTTCACAGGGTGTATCTGACTGTGGGTCATGATATACACAGTGTGTCAGTGAGTGTGTTAATATTAATCTGTGTTCTCTGTCAGTGTGTTAATATTATTGAGGACAGTGGGAATGTTTTACAATTCACAGGGTGTATCTGACTGTGGGTCATGATATACACAGTGTGTCAGTGAGTGTGTTAATATTAATCTGTGTTCTCTATCAGTGTGTTAATATTCCTGATGACAGAGGGGGTGTTTTACACTTCACTGGGTTTATCTGACTGTGGGTCATGATATACACAGTGTGTCAGTGAATGTGTTAATATTAATCTGTGTACTCTGTCAGTGTGTTAATATTCCTGAGGACAGTGGGGGTGTTTTACACTTCACAGGGTGTATCTGACTGTGGGTCATGATATACACAGTGTGTCAGTGAGTGTGTTAATATTAATCTGTGTTCTCTGTCAGTGTGTTAATATACCTGAGGACAGTGGGGGTGTTTTACACTTCACAGGGTGCATCTGACTGTGGGTCATGATATACACAGTGTGTCAGTGAGTGTGTTAATATTAATCTGTGTTCTCTGTCAGTGTGTTAATATTCCTGAGGACAGTGGGGGTGTTTTACACTTCACAGGGTTTATCTGACTGTGTGTCATGATATACACAGTGTGTCAGTGAGTGTGTTAATATTAATCTGTGTTCTCTGTCAGTGTGTTAATATTACTGAGGACAGTGGGGTGTTTTACACTTCACAGGGTGTATCTGGCTGTGGGTCATGATATACACAGTGTGTCAGTGAGTGTGTTAATATTAATCTGTGTTCTCTGTCAGTGTGTTAATATTGCTGAGGACAGTGGGAATGTTTTAAACTTCACAGGGTGTATCTGACTGTGGGTCATGATATACACAGTGTGTCAGTGTGTGTGTTAATATTAATCTGTGTTCTCTGTCAGTGTGTTAATATTACTGAGGACAGTGGGGTGTTTTACACTTCACAGGGTGTATCTGACTGTGGGTCATGATATACACAGTGTGTCAGTGAGTGTGTTAATATTAATCTGTGTTCTCTGTCAGTGTGTTAATATTACTGAGGGCAGTGGGGTGTTTTACACTTCACAGAGTGTATCTGACTGTGGGTCATGATATACACAGTGTGTCAGTGAGTTTGTTGATATTAATCTGTGTTCTCTGTCAGTGTGTTAATATTACTGAGGACAGTGGGGGTGTTTTACACTTCACAGGGTGTATCTGACTGTGGGTCATGATATACACAGTGTGTCAGTGAGTGTGTTAATATTAATCTGTGTTCTCTGTCAGTGTGTTAATATTACTGAGGACAGTGGGGGTGTTTTACACTTCACAGGGTGTATCTGACTGTGGGTCATGATATACACAGTGTGTCAGTGAGTGTGTTAATATTAATCTGTGTACTTTGTCAGTGTGTTAATATTACTGAGGACAGTGGGGGTGTTTTACACTTCACAGGGTGTATCTGACTGTGGGTCATGATGTACACAGTGTGTCAGTGAGTGTGTTAATATTAATCTGTGTTCTCTGTCAGTGTGTTAATATTACTGAGGACAGTGGGGGTGTTTTACACTTCACAGGGTGTATCTGACTGTGGGTCATGATATACACAGTGTGTCAGTGAGTGTGTTAATATTAATCTGTGTTGTCTGTCAGTGTGTTAATATTACTGAGGGCAGTGGGGGTGTTTTACACTTCACAGGGTGCATCTGACTGTGGGTCATGATGTACACAGTGTGTCAGTGAGTGTGTTAATATTAATCTGTGTTCTCTGTCAGTGTGTTAATATTCCTGAGGACAGTGGGGTGTTTTACACTTCACAGGGTGTATCTGACTGTGAGTCATGATATACACAGTGTGTCAGTGAGAGTGTTAATATTAATCTGTGTACTCTGTCAGTGTGTTAATATTACTGAGGACAGTGGGGGTGTTTTACACTTCACAGGGTGTATCTGACTGTGGGTCATGATGTACACAGTGTGTCAGTGAGTGTGTTAATATTAATCTGTGTTCTCTGTCAGTGTGTTAATATTACTGAGGACAGTGGGGTGTTTTACACTTCACAGGGTGTATCTGACTGTGGGTCATGATATACACAGTGTGTCAGTGAGTGTGTTAATATTAATCTGTGTTCTCTGTCAGTGTGTTAATATTACTGAGGACAGTGGGGTGTTTTACACTTCACAGGGTGTATCTGACTGTGGGTCATGATATACACAGTGTGTCAGTGAGTGTGTTAATATTAATCTGTGTTCTCTGTCAGTGTGTTAATATTCCTGAGGACAGTGGGGGTGTTTTACACTTCACAGGGTGTATCTGACTGTGGGTCATGATATACACAGTGTGTCAGTGAGTGTGTTAATATTAATCTGTGTTCTCTGTCAGTGTGTTAATATTCCTGAGGACAGTGGGGTGTTTTACACTTCACAGGGTGTATCTGACTGTGGGTCATGATATACACAGTGTGTCAGTGAGTGTGTTAATATTAATCTGTGTTCTCTGTCAGTGTGTTAATATTCCTGAGGACAGTGGGGTGTTTTACACTTCACAGGGTGTATCTGACTGTGGGTCATGATATACACAGTGTGTCAGTGAGTGTGTTAATATTAATCTGTGTTCTCTGTCAGTGTGTTAATATTACTGAGGACAGTGGGGTGTTTTACACTTCACAGGGTGTATCTGGCTGTGGGTCATGATATACACAGTGTGTCAGTGAGTGTGTTAATATTAATCTGTGTTCTCTGTCAGTGTGTTAATATTACTGAGGACAGTGGGGATGTTTTACACTTCACAGGGTGTATCTGACTGTGGGTCATGATGTACACAGTGTGTCAGTGAGTGTGTTAATATTAATCTGTGTTCTCTGTCAGTGTGTTAATATTACTGAGGAGAGTGGGAATGTTTTACACTTCACAGGGTGTATCTGACTGTGGGTCATGATATACACAGTGTGTCAGTGAGTGTGTTAATATTAATCTGTGTTCTCTGTCAGTGTGTTAATATTACTGAGGACAGTGGGAATGTTTTACACTTCACAGGGTGTATCTGACTGTGGGTCATGATATACACAGTGTGTCAGTGAGTGTGTTAATATTAATCTGTGTTCTCTGTCAGTGTGTTAATATTATTGAGGACAGTGGGAATGTTTTACAATTCACAGGGTGTATCTGACTGTGGGTCATGATATACACAGTGTGTCAGTGAGTGTGTTAATATTAATCTGTGTTCTCTATCAGTGTGTTAATATTCCTGATGACAGAGGGGGTGTTTTACACTTCACTGGGTTTATCTGACTGTGGGTCATGATATACACAGTGTGTCAGTGAATGTGTTAATATTAATCTGTGTACTCTGTCAGTGTGTTAATATTCCTGAGGACAGTGGGGGTGTTTTACACTTCACAGGGTGTATCTGACTGTGGGTCATGATATACACAGTGTGTCAGTGAGTGTGTTAATATTAATCTGTGTTCTCTGTCAGTGTGTTAATATACCTGAGGACAGTGGGGGTGTTTTACACTTCACAGGGTGCATCTGACTGTGGGTCATGATATACACAGTGTGTCAGTGAGTGTGTTAATATTAATCTGTGTTCTCTGTCAGTGTGTTAATATTCCTGAGGACAGTGGGGGTGTTTTACACTTCACAGGGTTTATCTGACTGTGGGTCATGATATACACAGTGTGTCAGTGAGTGTGTTAATATTAATCTGTGTTCTCTGTCAGTGTGTTAATATTACTGAGGACAGTGGGGTGTTTTACACTTCACAGGGTGTATCTGGCTGTGGGTCATGATATACACAGTGTGTCAGTGAGTGTGTTAATATTAATCTGTGTTCTCTGTCAGTGTGTTAATATTGCTGAGGACAGTGGGAATGTTTTAAACTTCACAGGGTGTATCTGACTGTGGGTCATGATATACACAGTGTGTCAGTGTGTGTGTTAATATTAATCTGTGTTCTCTGTCAGTGTGTTAATATTACTGAGGACAGTGGGGTGTTTTACACTTCACAGGGTGTATCTGACTGTGGGTCATGATATACACAGTGTGTCAGTGAGTGTGTTAATATTAATCTGTGTTCTCTGTCAGTGTGTTAATATTACTGTGGGCAGTGGGGTGTTTTACACTTCACAGAGTGTATCTGACTGTGGGTCATGATATACACAGTGTGTCAGTGAGTTTGTTGATATTAATCTGTGTTCTCTGTCAGTGTGTTAATATTACTGAGGACAGTGGGGGTGTTTTACACTTCACAGGGTGTATCTGACTGTGGGTCATGATATACACAGTGTGTCAGTGAGTGTGTTAATATTAATCTGTGTTCTCTGTCAGTGTGTTAATATTACTGAGGACAGTGGGGGTGTTTTACACTTCACAGGGTGTATCTGACTGTGGGTCATGATATACACAGTGTGTCAGTGAGTGTGTTAATATTAATCTGTGTACTTTGTCAGTGTGTTAATATTACTGAGGAGAGTGGGGGTGTTTTACACTTCACAGGGTGTATCTGACTGTGGGTCATGATGTACACAGTGTGTCAGTGAGTGTGTTAATATTAATCTGTGTTCTCTGTCAGTGTGTTAATATTACTGAGGACAGAGGGGGTGTTTTACACTTCACAGGGTGTATCTGACTGTGGGTCATGATATACACAGTGTGTCAGTGAGTGTGTTAATATTAATCTGTGTTCTCTGTCAGTGTGTTAATATTACTGAGGGCAGTGGGGGTGTTTTACACTTCACAGGGTGCATCTGACTGTGGGTCATGATGTACACAGTGTGTCAGTGAGTGTGTTAATATTAATCTGTGTTCTCTGTCAGTGTGTTAATATTCCTGAGGACAGTGGGGTGTTTTACACTTCACAGGGTGTATCTGACTGTGAGTCATGATATACACAGTGTGTCAGTGAGAGTGTTAATATTAATCTGTGTACTCTGTCAGTGTGTTAATATTACTGAGGACAGTGGGGGTGTTTTACACTTCACAGGGTGTATCTGACTGTGGGTCATGATGTACACAGTGTGTCAGTGAGTGTGTTAATATTAATCTGTGTTCTCTGTCAGTGTGTTAATATTACTGAGGACAGTGGGGTGTTTTACACTTCACAGGGTGTATCTGACTGTGGGTCATGATATACACAGTGTGTCAGTGAGTGTGTTAATATTAATCTGTGTTCTCTGTCAGTGTGTTAATATTACTGAGGACAGTGGGGTGTTTTACACTTCACAGGGTGTATCTGACTGTGGGTCATGATATACACAGTGTGTCAGTGAGTGTGTTAATATTAATCTGTGTTCTCTGTCAGTGTGTTAATATTACTGAGGACAGTGGGGTGTTTTACACTTCACAGGGTGTATCTGGCTGTGGGTCATGATATACACAGTGTGTCAGTGAGTGTGTTAATATTAATCTGTGTTCTCTGTCAGTGTGTTAATATTGCTGAGGACAGTGGGAATGTTTTAAACTTCACAGGGTGTATCTGACTGTGGGTCATGATATACACAGTGTGTCAGTGTGTGTGTTAATATTAATCTGTGTTCTCTGTCAGTGTGTTAATATTACTGAGGACAGTGGGGTGTTTTACACTTCACAGGGTGTATCTGACTGTGGGTCATGATATACACAGTGTGTCAGTGAGTGTGTTTATATTAATCTGTGTTCTCTGTCAGTGTGTTAATATTACTGAGGGCAGTGGGGTGTTTTACACTTCACAGAGTGTATCTGACTGTGGGTCATGATATACACAGTGTGTCAGTGAGTTTGTTGATATTAATCTGTGTTCTCTGTCAGTGTGTTAATATTACTGAGGACAGTGGGGGTGTTTTACACTTCACAGGGTGTATCTGACTGTGGGTCATGATATACACAGTGTGTCAGTGAGTGTGTTAATATTAATCTGTGTTCTCTGTCAGTGTGTTAATATTACTGAGGACAGTGGGGGTGTTTTACACTTCACAGGGTGTATCTGACTGTGGGTCATGATATACACAGTGTGTCAGTGAGTGTGTTAATATTAATCTGTGTACTTTGTCAGTGTGTTAATATTACTGAGGACAGTGGGGGTGTTTTACACTTCACAGGGTGTATCTGACTGTGGGTCATGATGTACACAGTGTGTCAGTGAGTGTGTTAATATTAATCTGTGTTCTCTGTCAGTGTGTTAATATTACTGAGGACAGTGGGGGTGTTTTACACTTCACAGGGTGTATCTGACTGTGGGTCATGATATACACAGTGTGTCAGTGAGTGTGTTAATATTAATCTGTGTTCTCTGTCAGTGTGTTAATATTACTGAGGGCAGTGGGGGTGTTTTACACTTCACAGGGTGCATCTGACTGTGGGTCATGATGTACACAGTGTGTCAGTGAGTGTGTTAATATTAATCTGTGTTCTCTGTCAGTGTGTTAATATTCCTGAGGACAGTGGGGTGTTTTACACTTCACAGGGTGTATCTGACTGTGAGTCATGATATACACAGTGTGTCAGTGAGAGTGTTAATATTAATCTGTGTACTCTGTCAGTGTGTTAATATTACTGAGGACAGTGGGGGTGTTTTACACTTCACAGGGTGTATCTGACTGTGGGTCATGATGTACACAGTGTGTCAGTGAGTGTGTTAATATTAATCTGTGTTCTCTGTCAGTGTGTTAATATTACTGAGGACAGTGGGGTGTTTTACACTTCACAGGGTGTATCTGACTGTGGGTCATGATATACACAGTGTGTCAGTGAGTGTGTTAATATTAATCTGTGTTCTCTGTCAGTGTGTTAATATTACTGAGGACAGTGGGGTGTTTTACACTTCACAGGGTGTATCTGACTGTGGGTCATGATATACACAGTGTGTCAGTGAGTGTGTTAATATTAATCTGTGTTCTCTGTCAGTGTGTTAATATTCCTGAGGACAGTGGGGATGTTTTACACTTCACAGGGTGTATCTGACTGTGGGTCATGATGTACACAGTGTGTCAGTGAGTGTGTTAATATTAATCTGTGTTCTCTGTCAGTGTGTTAATATTACTGAGGAGAGTGGGAATGTTTTACACTTCACAGGGTGTATCTGACTGTGGGTCATGATAGACACAGTGTGTCAGTGAGTGTGTTAATATTAATCTGTGTTCTCTGTCAGTGTGTTAATATTACTGAGGACAGTGGGAATGTTTTACACTTCACAGGGTATATCTGACTGTGGGTCATGATATACACAGTGTGTCAGTGAGTGTGTTAATATTAATCTGTGTTCTCTGTCAGTGTGTTAATATTACTGAGGACAGTGGGAATGTTTTACACTTCACAGGGTGTATCTGACTGTGGGTCATGATATACACAGTGTGTCAGTGAGTGTGTTAATATTAATCTGTGTTCTCTGTCAGTGTGTTAATATTCCTGATGACAGAGGGGGTGTTTTACACTTCACTGGGTTTATCTGACTGTGGGTCATGATATACACAGTGTGTCAGTGAATGTGTTAATATTAATCTGTGTACTCTGTCAGTGTGTTAATATTCCTGAGGACAGTGGGGGTGTTTTACACTTCACAGGGTGTATCTGACTGTGGGTCATGATATACACAGTGTGTCAGTGAGTGTGTTAATATTAATCTGTGTTCTCTGTCAGTGTGTTAATATCTGTCAGTGTGTTAATATACCTGAGGACAGTGGGGGTGTTTTACACTTCACAGGGTGCATCTGACTGTGGGTCATGATATACACAGTGTGTCAGTGAGTGTGTTAATATTAATCTGTGTTCTCTGTCAGTGTGTTAATATTCCTGAGGACAGTGGGGGTGTTTTACACTTCACAGGGTTTATCTGACTGTGGGTCATGATATACACAGTGTGTCAGTGAGTGTGTTAATATTAATCTGTGTTCTCTGTCAGTGTGTTAATATTACTGAGGACAGTGGGGTGTTTTACACTTCACAGGGTGTATCTGGCTGTGGGTCATGATATACACAGTGTGTCAATGAGTGTGTTAATATTAATCTGTGTTCTCTGTCAGTGTGTTAATATTCCTGAGGACAGTGGGGGTGTTTTACACTTCACAGGGTTTATCTGACTGTGGGTCATGATGTACACAGTGTGTCAGTGAGTGTGTTAATATTAATCTGTGTTCTCTGTCAGTGTGTTAATATTACTGAGGACAGTGGGGTGTTTTACACTTCACAGGGTTTATCTGACTGTGGGTCATGATGTACACAGTGTGTCAGTGAGTGTGTTAATATTAATCTGTGTTCTCTGTCAGTGTGTTAATATTACTGAGGACAGTGGGGGATGTTTTACACTTCACAGGGTGTATCTGACTGTGGGTCATGATGTACACAGTGTGTCAGTGAGTGTGTTAATATTAATCTGTGTTCTCTGTCAGTGTGTTAATATTACTGAGGACAGTGGGGGTGTTTTACACTTCACAGGGTGTATTTGACTGTGGGTCATGATGTACTCAGTGTGTCAGTGAGTGTGTTAATATTAATCTGTGTTCTCTGTCAGTGTGTTAATATTCCTGAGGACAGTGGGGATGTTTTACACTTCACAGGGTGTATCTGACTGTGGGTCATGATGTACACAGTGTGTCAGTGAGTGTGTTAATATTAATCTGTGTTCTCTGTCAGTGTGTTAATATTACTGAGGAGAGTGGGAATGTTTTACACTTCACAGGGTGTATCTGACTGTGGGTCATGATAGACACAGTGTGTCAGTGAGTGTGTTAATATTAATCTGTGTTCTCTGTCAGTGTGTTAATATTACTGAGGACAGTGGGAATGTTTTACACTTCACAGGGTGTATCTGACTGTGGGTCATGATATACACAGTGTGTCAGTGAGTGTGTTAATATTAATCTGTGTTCTCTGTCAGTGTGTTAATATTACTGAGGACAGTGGGAATGTTTTACACTTCACAGGGTGTATCTGACTGTGGGTCATGATATACACAGTGTGTCAGTGAGTGTGTTAATATTAATCTGTGTTCTCTGTCAGTGTGTTAATATTCCTGATGACAGAGGGGGTGTTTTACACTTCACTGGGTTTATCTGACTGTGGGTCATGATATACACAGTGTGTCAGTGAATGTGTTAATATTAATCTGTGTACTCTGTCAGTGTGTTAATATTCCTGAGGACAGTGGGGGTGTTTTACACTTCACACTGTGTATCTGACTGTGGGTCATGATATACACAGTGTGTCAGTGAGTGTGTTAATATTAATCTGTGTTCTCTGTCAGTGTGTTAATATACCTGAGGACAGTGGGGGTGTTTTACACTTCACAGGGTGCATCTGACTGTGGGTCATGATATACACAGTGTGTCAGTGAGTGTGTTAATATTAATCTGTGTTCTCTGTCAGTGTGTTAATATTCCTGAGGACAGTGGGGGTGTTTTACACTTCACAGGGTTTATCTGACTGTGGGTCATGATATACACAGTGTGTCAGTGAGTGTGTTAATATTAATCTGTGTTCTCTGTCAGTGTGTTAATATTACTGAGGACAGTGGGGTGTTTTACACTTCACAGGGTGTATCTGGCTGTGGGTCATGATATACACAGTGTGTCAATGAGTGTGTTAATATTAATCTGTGTTCTCTGTCAGTGTGTTAATATTCCTGAGGACAGTGGGGGTGTTTTAGACTTCACAGGGTTTATCTGACTGTGGGTCATGATGTACACAGTGTGTCAGTGAGTGTGTTAATATTAATCTGTGTTCTCTGTCAGTGTGTTAATATTACTGAGGACAGTGGGGGTGTTTTACACTTCACAGGGTTTATCTGACTGTGGGTCATGATGTACACAGTGTGTCAGTGAGTGTGTTAATATTAATCTGTGTTCTCTGTCAGTGTGTTAATATTACTGAGGACAGTGGGGGTGTTTTACACTTCACAGGGTGTATCTGACTGTGGGTCATGATATACACAGTGTGTCAGTGAGTGTGTTAATATTAATCTGTGTTCTCTGTCAGTGTGTTAATATTGCTGAGGACAGTGGGGGTGTTTTACACTTCACAGGGTTTATCTGACTGTGGGTCATGATATACACAGTGTGTCAGTGAGTGTGTTAATATTAATCTGTGTTCTCTGTCAGTGTGTTAATATTCCTGAGGACAGTGGGGGTGTTTTACACTTTACAGGGTGTATCTGACTGTGGGTCATGATATACACAGTGTGTCAGTGAGTGTGTTAATATTAATCTGTGTTCTCTGTCAGTGTGTTAATATTCCTGATGACAGTGGGGATGTTTTACACTTCACAGGGTGTATCTGACTGTGGGTCATGATGTACACAGTGTGTCAGTGAGTGTGTTATTATTAATCTGTGTTCTCTGTCAGTGTGTTAATATTACTGAGGACAGTGGGGGTGTTTTACACTTCACAGGGTGTATCTGGCTGTGGGTCATGATATACACAGTGTGTCAGTGAGTGTGTTAATATTAATCTGTGTTCTCTGTCAGTGTGCTAATATTCCTGATGACAGTGGGGATGTTTTACACTTCACAGAGTGTATCTGACTGTGGGTCATGATATACACAGTGTGTCAGTGAGTGTGTTAATAATAATCTGTGTTCTCTGTCAGTGTGTTAATATTACTGAGGACAGTGGGATGTTTTACACTTCACAGGGTTTATCTGACTGTGGGTCATGATATACACAGTGTGTCAGTGAGTGTGTTAATATTAATCTGTGTTCTCTGTCAGTGTGTTAATATTACTGAGGACAGTGGGGGTGTTTTTCACTTCACAGGGTGTATCTGACTGTGGGTCATGATATACACAGTGTGTCAGTGAGTGTGTTAATATTAATCTGTGTTCTCTGTCAGTGTGTTAATATTCCTGAGGACAGTGGGGATGTTTTACACTTCACAGGGTGTATCTGACTGTGGGTCATGATGTACACAGTGTGTCAGTGAGTGTGTTAATATTAATCTGTGTTCTCTGTCAGTGTGTTAATATTACTGAGGAGAGTGGGAATGTTTTACACTTCACAGGGTGTATCTGACTGTGGGTCATGATATACACAGTGTGTCAGTGAGTGTGTTAATATTAATCTGTGTTCTCTGTCAGTGTGTTAATATTACTGAGGACAGTGGGAATGTTTTACACTTCACAGGGTGTATCTGACTGTGGGTCATGATATACACAGTGTGTCAGTGAGTGTGTTAATATTAATCTGTGTTCTCTGTCAGTGTGTTAATATTACTGAGGACAGTGGGAATGTTTTACACTTCACAGGGTGTATCTGACTGTGGGTCATGATATACACAGTGTGTCAGTGAGTGTGTTAATATTAATCTGTGTTCTCTGTCAGTGTGTTAATATTCCTGATGACAGAGGGGGTGTTTTACACTTCACTGGGTTTATCTGACTGTGGGTCATGATATACACAGTGTGTCAGTGAATGTGTTAATATTAATCTGTGTACTCTGTCAGTGTGTTAATATTCCTGAGGACAGTGGGGGTGTTTTACACTTCACAGGGTGTATCTGACTGTGGGTCATGATATACACAGTGTGTCAGTGAGTGTGTTAATATTAATCTGTGTTCTCTGTCAGTGTGTTAATATACCTGAGGACAGTGGGGGTGTTTTACACTTCACAGGGTGCATCTGACTGTGGGTCATGATATACACAGTGTGTCAGTGAGTGTGTTAATATTAATCTGTGTTCTCTGTCAGTGTGTTAATATTCCTGAGGACAGTGGGGGTGTTTTACACTTCACAGGGTTTATCTGACTGTGGGTCATGATATACACAGTGTGTCAGTGAGTGTGTTAATATTAATCTGTGTTCTCTGTCAGTGTGTTAATATTACTGAGGACAGTGGGGTGTTTTACACTTCACAGGGTGTATCTGGCTGTGGGTCATGATATACACAGTGTGTCAGTGAGTGTGTTAATATTAATCTGTGTTCTCTGTCAGTGTGTTAATATTCCTGAGGACAGTGGGGGTGTTTTACACTTCACAGGGTATATCTGACTGTGGGTCATGATATACACAGTGTGTCAGTGAATGTGTTAATATTAATCTGTGTACTCTGTCAGTGTGTTAATATTCCTGAGGACAGTCGGGGTGTTTTACACTTCACAGGGTGTATCTGACTGTGGGTCATGATATACACAGTGTGTCAGTGAGTGTGTTAATATTAATCTGTGTTCTCTGTCAGTGTGTTAATATACCTGAGGACAGTGGGGGTGTTTTACACTTCACAGGGTGCATCTGACTGTGGGTCATGATATACACAGTGTGTCAGTGAGTGTGTTAATATTAATCTGTGTTCTCTGTCAGTGTGTTAATATTCCTGAGGACAGTGGGGGTGTTTTACACTTCACAGGGTTTATCTGACTGTGGGTCATGATATACACAGTGTGTCAGTGAGTGTGTTAATATTAATCTGTGTTCTCTGTCAGTGTGTTAATATTACTGAGGACAGTGGGGTGTTTTACACTTCACAGGGTGTATCTGGCTGTGGGTCATGATATACACAGTGTGTCAGTGAGTGTGTTAATATTAATCTGTGTTCTCTGTCAGTGTGTTAATATTCCTGAGGACAGTGGGGGTGTTTTACACTTCACAGGGTTTATCTGACTGTGGGTCATGATGTACACAGTGTGTCAGTGAGTGTGTTAATATTAATCTGTGTTCTCTGTCAGTGTGTTAATATTACTGAGGACAGTGGGGTTGTTTTACACTTCACAGGGTTTATCTGACTGTGGGTCATGATGTACACAGTGTGTCAGTGAGTGTGTTAATATTAATCTGTGTTCTCTGTCAGTGTGTTAATATTACTGAGGACAGTGGGGGTGTTTTACACTTCACAGGGTGTATCTGACTGTGGGTCATGATATACACAGTGTGTCAGTGAGTGTGTTAATATTAATCTGCGTTCTCTGTCAGTGTGTTAATATTCCTGATGACAGTGGGGATATTTTACACTTCACAGGGTGTATCTGACTGTGGGTCATGATGTACACAGTGTGTCAGTGAGTGTGTTATTATTAATCTGTGTTCTCTGTCAGTGTGTTAATATTACTGAGGACAGTCGGGGTGTTTTACACTTCACAGGGTGTATCTGGCTGTGGGTCATGATATACACAGTGTGTCAGTGAGTGTGTTAATATTAATCTGTGTTCTCTGTCAGTGTGCTAATATTCCTGATGACAGTGGGGATGTTTTACACTTCACAGGGTGTATCTGACTGTGGGTCATGATATACACAGTGTGTCAGTGAGTGTGTTAATATTAATCTGTGTTCTCTGTCAGTGTGTTAATATTCCTGAGGACAGTGGGGGTGTTTTACACTTCACAGGGTGTATCTGACTGTGGGTCATGATGTACACAGTGTGTCAGTGAGTGTGTTAATATTAATCTGTGTTCTCTGTCAGTGTGTTAATATTCCTCAGGACAGTGGGGGTGTTTTACACTTCACCGGGTGTATCTGACTGTGGGTCATGATGTCCACAGTGTGTCAGTGAGTGTGTTAATATTAATCTGTGTTCTCTGTCAGTGTGTTAATATTACTGAGGACAGTGGGGGTGTTTTACACTTCACAGGGTTTATCTGACTGTGAGTCATGATATACACAGTGTGTCAGTGAGTGTGTTAATATTAATCTGTGTTCTCTGTCAGTGTGTTAATATTCCTGATGACAGTGGGGATGTTTTACACTTCACAGGGTGTATCTGACAGTGGGTCATGATATACACAGTGTGTCAGTGAGTGTGTTAATATTAATCTGTGTTCTCTGTCAGTGTGTTAATATTACTGAGGACAGTGGGGGTGTTTTACACTTCACAGGGTGTATCTGACTGTGGGTCATGATATACACAGTGTGTCAGTGAGTGTGTTAATATTAATCTGTGTTCTCTGTCAGTGTGTTAATATTCCTGAGGACAGTGGGGATGTTTTACACTTCACAGGGTGTATCTGACTGTGGGTCATGATATACACAGTGTGTCAGTGGGTGTGTTAATATCAATCTGTGTTCTCTGTCAGTGTGTTAATATTACTGAGGACAGTGGGGGTGTTTTACACTTCACAGGGTGTATCTGACTGTGAGTCATGATGTACACAGTGTGTCAGTGAGTGTGTTAATATTAATCTGTGTTCTCTGTCAGTGTGTTAATATTCCTGAGGACAGTGGGGGTGTTTTACACTTCACGGGGTGTATCTGACTGTGGGTCATGATGTACACAGTGTGTCAGTGAGTGTGTTAATATTAATCTGTGTTCTCTGTCAGTGTGTTAATATTCCTGAGGACAGTGGGGGTGTTTTACACTTCACGGGGTGTATCTGACTGTGGGTCATGATGTACACAGTGTGTCAGTGAGTGTGTTAATATTAATCTGTGTTCTCTGTCAGTGTGTTAATATTACTGAGGACAGTGGGGGTGTTTTACACTTCACAGGGTTTATCTGACTGTGGGTCATGATGTACACAGTGTGTCAGTGAGTGTGTTAATATTAATCTGTGTTCTCTGTCAGTGTGTTAATATTACTGAGGACAGTGGGGGTGTTTTACACTTCACAGGGTGTATCTGACTGTGGGTCATGATATACACAGTGTGTCAGTGAGTGTGTTAATATTAATCTGTGTTCTCTGTCAGTGTGTTAATATTACTGAGGACAGTGGGGGTGTTTTACACTTCACAGGGTGTATCTGACTGTGGGTCATGATATACACAGTGTGTCAGTGAGTGTGTTAATATTAATCTGTGTTCTCTGTCAGTGTGCTAATATTCCTGATGACAGTGGGGATGTTTTACACTTCACAGGGTGTATCTGACTGTGGGTCATGATGTACACAGTGTGTCAGTGAGTGTGTTAATATTAATCTGTGTTCTCTGTCAGTGTGTTAATATTCCTGAGGACAGTGGGGGTGTTTTACACTTCACAGGGTGTATCTGACTGTGGGTCATGATATACACAGTGTGTCAGTGAGTGTGTTAATATTAATCTGTGTTCTCTGTCAGTGTGTTAATATTCCTGAGGACAGTGGGGGTGTTTTACACTTCACAGGGTGTATCTGACTGTGGGTCATGATATACACAGTGTGTCAGTGAGTGTGTTAATATTAATCTGTGTTCTCTGTCAGTGTGTTAATATTCCTGAGGACAGTGGGAGTGTTTTACACTTCACAGGGTGTATCTGACTGTGGGTCATGATGTACACAGTGTGTCAGTGAGTGTGTTAATATTAATCTGTGTTCTCTGTCAGTGTGTTAATATTCCTGAGGACAGTGGGGGTGTTTTACACTTCACAGGGTGTATCTGACTGTGGGTCATGATGTACACAGTGTGTCAGTGAGTGTGTTAATATTAATCTGTGTTCTCTGTCAGTGTGTTAATATTCCTGAGGACAGTGGGGGTGTTTTACACTTCACAGGGTGTATCTGACTGTGGGTCATGATGTACACAGTGTGTCAGTGAGTGTGTTAATATTAATCTGTGTTCTCTGTCAGTGTGTTAATATTACTGAGGACAGTGGGGGTGTTTTACACTTCACCGGGTGTATCTGACTGTGAGTCATGATGTCCACAGTGTGTCAGTGAGTGTGTTAATATTAATCTGTGTTCTCTGTCAGTGTGTTAATATTACTGAGGACAGTGGGGGTGTTTTACACTTCACAGGGTTTATCTGACTGTGAGTCATGATATACACAGTGTGTCAGTGAGTGTGTTAATATTAATCTGTGTTCTCTGTCAGTGTGTTAATATTCCTGAGGACAGTGGGGATGTTTTACACTTCACAGGGTGTATCTGACAGTGGGTCATGATATACACCGTGTGTCAGTGAGTGTGTTAATATTAATCTGTGTTCTCTGTCAGTGTGTTAATATTCCTGAGGACAGTGGGGATGTTTTACACTTCACAGGGTGTATCTGACTGTGGGTCATGATATACACAGTGTGTCAGTGGGTGTGTTAATATTAATCTGTGTTCTCTGTCAGTGTGTTAATATTACTGAGGACAGTGGGGGTGTTTTACACTTCACAGGGTGTATCTGACTGTGAGTCATGATGTACACAGTGTGTCAGTGAGTGTGTTAATATTAATCTGTGTTCTCTGTCAGTGTGTTAATATTCCTGAGGACAGTGGGGGTGTTTTACACTTCACAGGGTGTATCTGACTGTGGGTCATGATGTACACAGTGTGTCAGTGAGTGTGTTAATATTAATCTGTGTTCTCTGTCAGTGTGTTAATATTCCTGAGGACAGTGGGGGTGTTTTACACTTCACAGGGTGTATCTGACTGTGGGTCATGATATACACAGTGTGTCAGTGAGTGTGTTAATATTAATCTGTGTTCTCTGTCAGTGTGTTAATATTCCTGAAGACAGTGGGGGTGTTTTACACTTCACAGGGTGTATCTGACTGTGGGTCATGATATACACAGTGTGTCAGTGAGTGTGTTAATATTAATCTGTGTTCTCTGTCAGTGTGTTAATATTACTGAGGACAGTGGGGGTGTTTTACACTTCACAGGGTGTATCTGACTGTGGGTCATGACGTACACAGTGTGTCAGTGAGTGTGTTAATATTAATCTGTGTTCTCTGTCAGTGTGTTAATATTGCTGAGGACAGTGGGGGTGTTTTACACTTCACAGGGTGTATCTGACTGTGGGTCATGATATACACAGTGTGTCAGTGAGTGTGTTAATATTAATCTGTGTTCTCTGTCAGTGTGTTAATATTACTGAGGACAGTGGGGGTGTTTTACACTTCACAGGGTGTATCTGACTGTGGGTCATGATATACACAGTGTGTCAGTGAGTGTGTTAATATTAATCTGTGTTCTCTGTCAGTGTGTTAATATTACTGAGGACAGTGGTGGTGTTTTACACTTCACAGGGTGTATCTGACTGTGGGTCATGATATACACAGTGTGTCAGTGAGTGTGTTAATATTAATCTGTGTTCTCTGTCAGTGTGTTAATATTCCTGAGGACAGTGGGGGTGTTTTACACTTCACAGGGTTTATCTGACTGTGGGTCATGATGTACACGGTGTGTCAGTGAGTGTGTTAATATTAATCTGTGTTCTCTGTCAGTGTGTTAATATTACTGAGGACAGTGGGGGTGTTTTACACTTCACAGGGTTTATCTGACTGTGGGTCATGATATACACAGTGTGTCAGTGAGTGTGTTAATATTAATCTGTGTTCTCTGTCAGTGTGTTAATATTGCTGAGGACAGTGGGAATGTTTTACACTTCACAGGGTGTATCTGACTGTGGGTCATGATATACACAGTGTGTCAGTGAGTGTGTTAATATTAATCTGTGTTCTCTGTCAGTGTGTTAATATTACTGAGGACAGTGGGGTGTTTTACACTTCACAGGGTGTATCTGACTGTGGGTCATGATATACACAGTGTGTCAGTGAGTGTGTTAATATTAATCTGTGTTCTCTGTCAGTGTGTTAATATTACTGAGGGCAGTGGGGTGTTTTACACTTCACAGAGTTAATCTGACTGTGGGTCATGATATACACAGTGTGTCAGTGAGTGTGTTAATATTAATCTGTGTTCTCTGTCAGTGTGTTAATATGACTGAGGACAGTAGGGGTGTTTTACACTTCACAGGGTGTATCTGACTGTGGGTCATGATATACACAGTGTGTCAGTGAGTGTGTTAATATTAATCTGTGTTCTCTGTCAGTGTATTAATATTACTGAGGACAGTGGGGGTGTTTTACACTTCACAGGGTGTATCTGACTGTGTGTCATGATATACACAGTGTGTCAGTGAGTGTGTTAATATTAATCTGTGTTCTCTGTCAGTGTGTTAATATTGCTGAGGACAGTGGGGATGTTTTACACTTCACAGGGTGTATCTGACTGTGGGTCATGATATGCACAGTGTGTCAGTGAGTGTGTTAATATTAATCTGTGTTCTCTGTCAGTGTGTTAATATTACTGAGGACATTGGGGGTGTTTTACACTTCACAGGGTGCATCTGGCCTTGGGTCATGATATACACAGTGTGTCAGTGAGTGTGTTAATATTAATCTGTGTTCTCTGTCAGTGTGTTAATATTACTGAGGACAGTGGGGGTGTTTTACACTTCACAGGGTTTATCTGACTGTGGGTCATGATATACACAGTGTGTCAGTGAGTGTGTTAATATTAATCTGTGTTCTCTGTCAGTGTGTTAATATTACTGAGGACAGTGGGGGTGTTTTACACTTCACAGGGTGTATCTGACTGTGGGTCATGATATACACAGTGTGTCAGTGAGTGTGTTAATATTAATCTGTGTACTCTGTCAGTGTGTTAATATTACTGAGGACAGTGGGGGTGTTTTACACTTCACAGGGTGTATCTGACTGTGGGTCATGATGTACACAGTGTGTCAGTGAGTGTGTTAATATTAATCTTTGTTCTCTGTCAGTGTGTTAATATTACTGAGGACAGTGGGGGTGTTTTACACTTCACAGGGTGTATCTGACTGTGGGTCATGATGTACACAGTGTGTCAGTGAGTGTGTTAATATTAATCTGTGTTCTCTGTCAGTGTGTTAATATACCTGAGGACAGTGGGGGTGTTTTACACTTCACAGGGTGTATCTGACTGTGGGTCATGATATACACAGTGTGTCAGTGAGTGTGTTAATATTAATCTGTGTTCTCTGTCAGTGTGTTAATATTACTGAGGACAGTGGGGGTGTTTTACACTTCACAGGGTGTATCTGACTGTGGGTCATGATATACACAGTGTGTCAGTGAGTGTGTTAATATTAATCTGTGTTCTCTGTCAGTGTGTTAATATTACTGAGGACAGTGGGGGTGTTTTACACTTCACAGGGTGTATCTGACTGTGGATCATGATGTACACAGTGTGTCAGTGAGTGTGTTAATATTAATCTGTGTTCTCTGTCAGTGTGTTAATATTACTGAGGACAGTGGGGGTGTTTTACACTTCACAGGGTGTATCTGACTGTGTGTCATGATGTACACAGTGTGTCAGTGAGTGTGTTAATATTAATCTGCGTTCTCTGTCAGTGTGTTAATATTCCTGAGGACAGTGGGGGTGTTTTACACTTCACAGGGTGTATCTGACTGTGGGTCATGATATACACAGTGTGTCAGTGAGTGTGTTAATATTAATCTGTGTTCTCTGTCAGTGTGTTAATATTACTGAGGACAGTGGGGGTGTTTTACACTTCACAGGGTGTATCTGACTGTGGGTCATGATGTACACAGTGTGTCAGTGAATGTGTCAATATTAATCTGTATTCTCTGTCAGTGTGTTAATATTACTGAGGACAGTGGGGGTGTTTTACACTTCACAGGGTGTATCTGACTGTGGGTCATGATATGCACAGTGTGTCAGTGAGTGTGTTAATATTAATCTGTGTTCTCTGTCAGGTGTTAATATTCCTGAGGACAGTGGGGGTGTTTTACACTTCACAGGGTTTATCTGACTCTGGGTCATGATAAACACAGTGTGTCAATGAGTGTGTTAATATTAATCTGTGTTCTCTGTCAGTGTGTTAATATTCCTGAGGACAGTGGGGGTGTTTTACACTTCACAGGGTGTATCTGACTGTGGGTCATGATGTACACAGTGTGTCAGTGAGTGTGTTAATATTAATCTGTGTTCTCTGTCAGTGTGTTAATATTCCTGAGGACAGTGGGGGTGTTTTACACTTCACAGGGTTTATCTGACTGTGGGTCATGTTATGCACAGTGTGTCAGTGAGTGTGTTAATATTAATCTGTGTTCTCTGTCAGTGTGTTAATATTACTGAGGACAGTGGGGGTGTTTTACACTTCACAGGGTTTATCTGACTGTGGGTCATGATATACACAGTGTGTCAGTGAGTGTGTTAATATTAATCTGTGTTCTCTGTCAGTGTGTTAATATTACTGAGGACAGTGGGGGTGTTTTACACTTCACAGGGTGTATCTGACTCTGGGTCATGATATACACAGTGTGTCAGTGAGTGTGTTAATATTAATCTGTGTTCTCTGTCAGTGTGTTAATATTACTGAGGACAGTGGGGGTGTTTTACACTTCACAGGGTGTATCTGACTGTGGGTCATGATATACACAGTGTGTCAGTGAGTGTGTTAATATTAATCTGTATTCTCTGTCAGTGTGTTAATATTACTGAGGACAGTGGGGGTGTTTTACACTTCACAGGGTTTATCTGACTGTGGGTCATGATATACACAGTGTGTCAGTGAGTGTGTTAATATTAATCTGTGTTCTCTGTCAGTGTGTTAATATTACTGAGGACAGTGGGGGTGTTTTACACTTCACAGGGTGTATCTGACTGTGGGTCATGACGTACACAGTGTGTCAGTGAGTGTGTTAATATTAATCTGTGTTCTCTGTCAGTGTGTTAATATTGCTGAGGACAGTGGGGGTGTTTTACACTTCACAGGGTGTATCTGACTGTGGGTCATGATATACACAGTGTGTCAGTGAGTGTGTTAATATTAATCTGTGTTCTCTGTCAGTGTGTTAATATTACTGAGGACAGTGGGGGTGTTTTACACTTCACAGGGTGTATCTGACTGTGGGTCATGATATACACAGTGTGTCAGTGAGTGTGTTAATATTAATCTGTGTTCTCTGTCAGTGTGTTAATATTACTGAGGACAGTGGTGGTGTTTTACACTTCACAGGGTGTATCTGACTGTGGGTCATGATATACACAGTGTGTCAGTGAGTGTGTTAATATTAATCTGTGTTCTCTGTCAGTGTGTTAATATTCCTGAGGACAGTGGGGGTGTTTTACACTTCACAGGGTTTATCTGACTGTGGGTCATGATGTACACGGTGTGTCAGTGAGTGTGTTAATATTAATCTGTGTTCTCTGTCAGTGTGTTAATATTACTGAGGACAGTGGGGGTGTTTTACACTTCACAGGGTTTATCTGACTGTGGGTCATGATATACACAGTGTGTCAGTGAGTGTTTTAATATTAATCTGTGTTCTCTGTCAGTGTGTTAATATTGCTGAGGACAGTGGGAATGTTTTACACTTCACAGGGTGTATCTGACTGTGGGTCATGATATGCACAGTGTGTCAGTGAGTGTGTTAATATTAATCTGTGTTCTCTGTCAGTGTGTTAATATTACTGAGGACATTGGGGGTGTTTTACACTTCACAGGGTGCATCTGGCCTTGGGTCATGATATACACAGTGTGTCAGTGAGTGTGTTAATATTAATCTGTGTTCTCTGTCAGTGTGTTAATATTACTGAGGACAGTGGGGGTGTTTTACACTTCACAGGGTTTATCTGACTGTGGGTCATGATATACACAGTGTGTCAGTGAGTGTGTTAATATTAATCTGTGTTCTCTGTCAGTGTGCTAATATTACTGAGGACAGTGGGGGTGTTTTACACTTCACAGGGTGTATCTGACTGTGGGTCATGATATACACAGTGTGTCAGTGAGTGTGTTAATATTAATCTGTGTACTCTGTCAGTGTGTTAATATTACTGAGGACAGTGGGGGTGTTTGACACTTCACAGGGTGTATCTGACTGTGGGTCATGATGTACACAGTGTGTCAGTGAGTGTGTTAATATTAATCTTTGTTCTCTGTCAGTGTGTTAATATTACTGAGGACAGTGGGGGTGTTTTACACTTCACAGGGTGTATCTGACTGTGGGTCATGATGTACACAGTGTGTCAGTGAGTGTGTTAATATTAATCTGTGTTCTCTGTCAGTGTGTTAATATACCTGAGGACAGTGGGGGTGTTTTACACTTCACAGGGTGTATCTGACTGTGGGTCATGATATACACAGTGTGTCAGTGAGTGTGTTAATATTAATCTGTGTTCTCTGTCAGTGTGTTAATATTACTGAGGACAGTAGGGGTGTTTTACACTTCACAGGGTGTATCTGACTGTGGGTCATGATATACACAGTGTGTCAGTGAGTGTGTTAATATTAATCTGTGTTCTCTGTCAGTGTGTTAATATTACTGAGGACAGTGGGGGTGTTTTACACTTCACAGGGTGTATCTGACTGTGGATCATGATGTACACAGTGTGTCAGTGAGTGTGTTAATATTAATCTGTGTTCTCTGTCAGTGTGTTAATATTACTGAGGACAGTGGGGGTGTTTTACACTTCACAGGGTGTATCTGACTGTGTGTCATGATGTACACAGTGTGCCAGTGAGTGTGTTAATATTAATCTGCGTTCTCTGTCAGTGTGTTAATATTCCTGAGGACAGTGGGGGTGTTTTACACTTCACAGGGTGTATCTGACTGTGGGTCATGATATACACAGTGTGTCAGTGAGTGTGTTAATATTAATCTGTGTTCTCTGTCAGTGTGTTAATATTACTGAGGACAGTGGGGGTGTTTTACACTTCACAGGGTGTATCTGACTGTGGGTCATGATGTACACAGTGTGTCAGTGAATGTGTCAATATTAATCTGTATGCTCTGTCAGTGTGTTAATATTACTGAGGACAGTGGGGGTGTTTTACACTTCACAGGGTGTATCTGACTGTGGGTCATGATATGCACAGTGTGTCAGTGAGTGTGTTAATATTAATCTGTGTTCTCTGTCAGGTGTTAATATTCCTGAGGACAGTGGGGGTGTTTTACACTTCACAGGGTTTATCTGACTCTGGGTCATGATAAACACAGTGTGTCAGTGAGTGTGTTAATATTAATCTGTGTTCTCTGTCAGTGTGTTAATATTCCTGAGGACAGTGGGGGTGTTTTACACTTCACAGGGTGTATCTGACTGTGGGTCATGATGTACACAGTGTGTCAGTGAGTGTGTTAATATTAATCTGTGTTCTCTGTCAGTGTGTTAATATTCCTGAGGACAGTGGGGGTGTTTTACACTTCACAGGGTTTATCTGACTGTGGGTCATGTTATGCACAGTGTGTCAGTGAGTGTGTTAATATTAATCTGTGTTCTCTGTCAGTGTGTTAATATTACTGAGGACAGTGGGGGTGTTTTACACTTCACAGGGTTTATCTGACTGTGGGTCATGATATACACAGTGTGTCAGTGAGTGTGTTAATATTAATCTGTGTTCTCTGTCAGTGTGTTAATATTACTGAGGACAGTGGGGGTGTTTTACACTTCACAGGGTGTATCTGACTCTGGGTCATGATATACACAGTGTGTCAGTGAGTGTGTTAATATTAATCTGTGTTCTCTGTCAGTGTGTTAATATTACTGAGGACAGTGGGGGTGTTTTACACTTCACAGGGTGTATCTGACTGTGGGTCATGATATACACAGTGTGTCAGTGAGTGTGTTAATATTAATCTGTGTTCTCTGTCAGTGTGTTAATATTCCTGAGTACAGTGGGGGTGTTTTACACTTCACAGGGTGTATCTGACTGTGGGTCATGATATACACAGTGTGTCAGTGAGTGTGTTAATATTAATCTGTGTTCTCTGTCAGTGTGTTAATATTACTGAGGACAGTGGGGGTGTTTTACACTTCACAGGGTGTATCTGACTGTGGGTCATGATATACACAGTGTGTCAGTGAGTGTGTTAATATTAATCTGTGTTCTCTGTCAGTGTGTTAATATTACTGAGGACAGTGGGGGTGTTTTACACTTCACAGGGTGTATCTGACTGTGGGTCATGATGTACACAGTGTGTCAGTGAATGTGTCAATATTAATCTGTATGCTCTGTCAGTGTGTTAATATTACTGAGGACAGTGGGGGTGTTTTACACTTCACAGGGTGTATCTGACTGTGGGTCATGATATGCACAGTGTGTCAGTGAGTGTGTTAATATTAATCTGTGTTCTCTGTCAGGTGTTAATATTCCTGAGGACAGTGGGGGTGTTTTACACTTCACAGGGTTTATCTGACTCTGGGTCATGATAAACACAGTGTGTCAGTGAGTGTGTTAATATTAATCTGTGTTCTCTGTCAGTGTGTTAATATTCCTGAGGACAGTGGGGGTGTTTTACACTTCACAGGGTGTATCTGACTGTGGGTCATGATGTACACAGTGTGTCAGTGAGTGTGTTAATATTAATCTGTGTTCTCTGTCAGTGTGTTAATATTCCTGAGGACAGTGGGGGTGTTTTACACTTCACAGGGTTTATCTGACTGTGGGTCATGTTATGCACAGTGTGTCAGTGAGTGTGTTAATATTAATCTGTGTTCTCTGTCAGTGTGTTAATATTACTGAGGACAGTGGGGGTGTTTTACACTTCACAGGGTTTATCTGACTGTGGGTCATGATATACACAGTGTGTCAGTGAGTGTGTTAATATTAATCTGTGTTCTCTGTCAGTGTGTTAATATTACTGAGGACAGTGGGGGTGTTTTACACTTCACAGGGTGTATCTGACTCTGGGTCATGATATACACAGTGTGTCAGTGAGTGTGTTAATATTAATCTGTGTTCTCTGTCAGTGTGTTAATATTACTGAGGACAGTGGGGGTGTTTTACACTTCACAGGGTGTATCTGACTGTGGGTCATGATATACACAGTGTGTCAGTGAGTGTGTTAATATTAATCTGTGTTCTCTGTCAGTGTGTTAATATTCCTGAGTACAGTGGGGGTGTTTTACACTTCACAGGGTGTATCTGACTGTGGGTCATGATATACACAGTGTGTCAGTGAGTGTGTTAATATTAATCTGTGTTCTCTGTCAGTGTGTTAATATTACTGAGGACAGTGGGGGTGTTTTACACTTCACAGGGTGTATCTGACAGTGGGTCATGATATACACAGTGTGTCAGTGAGTGTGTTAATATTAATCTGTGTTCTCTGTCAGTGTGTTAATATTCCTGAGTACAGTGGGGTTGTTTTACACTTCACAGAGTGTATCTGACTGTGGGTCATGATATACACAGTGTGTCATTGAGTGTGTTAATATTAATCTGTGTTCTCTGTCAGTGTGTTAATATTACTGAGGACAGTGGGGGTGTTTTACACTTCACAGGGTGTATCTGACTGTGGGTCATGATATACACAGTGTGTCAGTGAGTGTGTTAATATTAATCTGTGTTCTCTGTCAGTTTGTTAATATTCCTGAGGACAGTGGGGGTGTTTTACACTTCACAGGGTGTATCTGACTGTGGGTCATGATATACACAGTGTGTCATGGAGTGTGTTAATATTAATCTGTGTTCTCTGTCAGTGTGTTAATATTACTGAGGACAGTGGGGGTGTTTTACACTTCACAGGGTGTATCTGACTGTGGGTCATGATGTACACAGTGTGTCAGTGAGTGTGTTAATATTAATCTGTGTTCTCTGCCAGTGTGTTAATATACCTGAGGACAGTGGGGGTGTTTTACACTTCACAGGGTGTATCTGACTGTGGGTCATGATAGACACAGTGTGTCAGTGAGTGTGTTAATATTAATCTGTGTTCTCTGTCAGTGTGTTAATATTACTGAGGACAGTGGGGGTGTTTTACACTTCACAGGGTGTATCTGACTGTGGGTCATGATATACACAGTGTGTCAGTGAGTGTGTTAATATTAATCTGTGTTCTCTGTCAGTGTGTTAATATTACTGAGGACAGTGGGGGTGTTTTACACTTCACAGGGTGTATCTGACTGTGGATCATGATGTACACAGTGTGTCAGTGAGTGTGTTAATATTAATCTGTGTTCTCTGTCAGTGTGTTAATATTACTGAGGACAGTGGGGGTGTTTTACACTTCACAGGGTGTATCTGACTGTGTGTCATGATGTACACAGTGTGTCAGTGAGTGTGTTAATATTAATCTGTGTTCTCTGTCAGTGTGTTAATATTCCTGAGGACAGTGGGGGTGTTTTACACTTCACAGGGTGTATCTGACTGTGGGTCATGATATACACAGTGTGTCAGTGAGTGTGTTAATATTAATCTGTGTTCTCTGTCAGTGTGTTAATATTCCTGAGGACAGTGGGGGTGTTTTACACTTCACAGGGTTTATCTGACTCTGGGTCATGATATACACAGTGTGTCAGTGAGTGTGTTAATATTAATCTGTGTTCTCTGTCAGTGTGTTAATATTCCTGAGGACAGTGGGGGTGTTTTACACTTCACAGGGTTTATCTGACTGTGGGTCATGTTATGCACAGTGTGTCAGTGAGTGTGTTAATATTAATCTGTGTTCTCTGTCAGTGTGTTAATATTCCTGAGTACAGTGGGGGTGTTTTACACTTCACAGGGTGTATCTGACTGTGGGTCATGATATACACAGTGTGTCAGTGAGTGTGTTAATATTAATCTGTGTTCTCTGTCAGTGTGTTAATATTACTGAGGACAGTGGGGGTGTTTTACACTTCACAGGGTGTATCTGACAGTGGGTCATGATATACACAGTGTGTCAGTGAGTGTGTTAATATTAATCTGTGTTCTCTGTCAGTGTGTTAATATTCCTGAGGACAGTGGGGGTGTTTTACACTTCACAGGGTTTATCTGACTGTGGGTCATGATATACACAGTGTGTCAGTGAGTGTGTTAATATTAATCTGTGTTCTCTGTCAGTGTGTTAATATTACTGAGGACAGTGGGGGTGTTTTACACTTCACAGGGTGTATCTGACTCTGGGTCATGATATACACAGTGTGTCAGTGAGTGTGTTAATATTAATCTGTGTTCTCTGTCAGTGTGTTAATATTACTGAGGACAGTGGGGGTGTTTTACACTTCACAGGGTGTATCTGACTGTGGGTCATGATATACACAGTGTGTCAGTGAGTGTGTTAATATTAATCTGTGTTCTCTGTCAGTGTGTTAATATTCCTGAGTACAGTGGGGGTGTTTTACACTTCACAGGGTGTATCTGACTGTGGGTCATGATATACACAGTGTGTCAGTGAGTGTGTTAATATTAATCTGTGTTCTCTGTCAGTGTGTTAATATTACTGAGGACAGTGGGGGTGTTTTACACTTCACAGGGTGTATCTGACAGTGGGTCATGATATACACAGTGTGTCAGTGAGTGTGTTAATATTAATCTGTGTTCTCTGTCAGTGTGTTAATATTCCTGAGTACAGTGGGGTTGTTTTACACTTCACAGAGTGTATCTGACTGTGGGTCATGATATACACAGTGTGTCAGTGAGTGTGTTAATATTAATCTGTGTTCTCTGTCAGTGTGTTAATATTACTGAGGACAGTGGGCGTGTTTTACACTTCACCGGGTGTATCTGACTGTGGGTCATGATATACACAGTGTGTCAGTGAGTGTGTTAATATTAATCTGTGTTCTCTGTCAGTGTGTTAATATTACTGAGGACAGTGGGGGTGTTTGACACTTCACAGGGTGTATCTGACTGTGGGTCATGATATACACAGTGTGTCAGTGAGTGTGTTAATATTAATCTGTGTTCTCTGTCAGTGTGTTAATATTACTGAGGACAGTGGGGGTGTTTTACACTTCACAGGGTGTATCTGACTGTGGGTCATGATGTACACAGTGTGTCAGTGAGTGTGTTAATATTAATCTGTGTACTCTGTCAGTGTGTTAATATTCCTGAGGACAGTGGGGGTGTTATACACTTCACTGGGTTTATCTGACTGTGGGTCATGATGTACACAGTGTGTCAGTGAGTGTGTTAATATTAATCTGTGTTCTCTGTCAGTGTGTTAATATTACTGAGGACAGTGTGGGTGTTTTACACTTCACAGGGTGTATCTGACTGTGGGTCATGATATACACAGTGTGTCAGTGAGTGTGTTAATATTAATCTGTGTTCTCTGTCAGTGTGTTAATATTACTGAGGACAGTGGGGGTGTTTTACACTTCACCGGGTGTATCTGACTGTGGGTCATGATGTACACAGTGTGTCAGTGAGTGTGTTAATATTAATCTGTGTTCTCTGTCAGTGTGTTAATATTACTGAGGACAGTGGGGGAGTTTTACACTTCACAGGGTGTATCTGACAGTGGGTCATGATATGCACAGTGTGTCAGTGAGTGTGTTAATATTAATCTGTGTTCTCTGTCAGTGTGTTAATATTCCTGAGTACAGTGGGGGTGTTTTACACTTCACAGAGTGTATCTGACTGTGGGTCATGATATACACAGTGTGTCAGTGAGTGTGTTAATATTAATCTGTGTTCTCTGTCAGTGTGTTAATATTCCTGAGGACAGTGGGGGTGTTTTACACTACACCGGGTGTATCTGACTGTGGGTCATGATATACACAGTGTGTCAGTGAGTGTGTTAATATTAATCTGTGTTCTCTGTCAGTGTGTTAATATTACTGAGGACAGTGGGGGTGTTTGACACTTCACAGGGTGTATCTGACTGTGGGTCATGATATACACAGTGTGTCAGTGAGTGTGTTAATATTAATCTGTGTTCTCTGTCAGTGTGTTAATATTACTGAGGACAGTGGGGGTGTTTTACACTTCACAGGGTGTATCTGACTGTGGGTCATGATGTACACACTGTGTCAGTGAGTGTGTTAATATTAATCTGTGTACTCTGTCAGTGTGTTAATATTCCTGAGGACAGTGGGGGTGTTTTACACTTCACTGGGTTTATCTGACTGTGGGTCATGATGTACACAGTGTGTCAGTGAGTGTGTTAATATTAATCTGTGTTCTCTGTCAGTGTGTTAATATTACTGAGGACAGGGGGGGTGTTTTACACTTCACAGGGTGTATCTGACTGTGGGTCATGATATACACAGTGTGTCAGTGAGTGTGTTAATATTAATCTGTGTTCTCTGTCAGTGTGTTAATATTACTGAGGACAGTGGGGGTGTTTTACACTTCACAGGGTGTATATGACTGTGGGTCATGATGGACACAGTGTGTCAGTGAGTGTGTTAATATTAATCTGTGTTCTCTGTCAGTGTGTTAATATTACTGAGGACAGTGGGGGTGTTTTACACTTCACAGGGTGTATCTGACTGTGGGTCATGATATACACAGTGTGTCAGTGCGTGTGTTAATATTAATCTGTGTTCTCTGTCAGTGTGTTAATATTACTGAGGACAGTGGGGGCGTTTTACACTTCACAGGGTGTATCTGACTGTGTGTCATGATGTACACAGTGTGTCAGTGAGTGTGTTAATATTAATCTGTGTTCTCTGTCAGTGTGTTAATATTCCTGAGGACAGTGGGGGTGTTTTACACTTCACAGGGTGTATCTGACTGTGGGTCATGATATACACAGTGTGTCAGTGAGTGTGTTAATATTAATCTGTGTTCTCTGTCAGTGTGTTAATATTACTGAGGACAGTGGGGGTGTTTTACACTTCACAGGGTGTATCTGACTGTGGGTCATGATGTACACAGTGTGTCAGTGAATGTGTCAATATTAATCTGTGTTCTCTGTCAGTGTGTTAATATTACTGAGGACAGTGGGGGTGTTTTACACTTCACAGGGTGTATCTGACTGTGGGTCATGATATGCACAGTGTGTCAGTGAGTGTGTTAATATTAATCTGTGTTCTCTGTCAGGTGTTAATATTCCTGAGGACAGTGGGGGTGTTTTACACTTCACAGGGTTTATCTGACTCTGGGTCATGATATACACAGTGTGTCAGTGAGTGTGTTAATATTAATCTGTGTTCTCTGTCAGTGTGTTAATATTCCTGAGGACAGTGGGGGTGTTTTACACTTCACAGGGTGTATCTGACTGTGGGTCATGATGTACACAGTGTGTCAGTGAGTGTGTTAATATTAATCTGTGTTCTCTGTCAGTGTGTTAATATTCCTGAGGACAGTGGGGGTGTTTTACACTTCACAGGGTTTATCTGACTGTGGGTCATGTTATGCACAGTGTGTCAGTGAGTGTGTTAATATTAATCTGTGTTCTCTGTCAGTGTGTTAATATTCCTGAGTACAGTGGGGGTGTTTTACACTTCACAGGGTGTATCTGACTGTGGGTCATGATATACACAGTGTGTCAGTGAGTGTGTTAATATTAATCTGTGTTCTCTGTCAGTGTGTTAATATTACTGAGGACAGTGGGGGTGTTTTACACTTCACAGGGTGTATCTGACAGTGGGTCATGATATACACAGTGTGTCAGTGAGTGTGTTAATATTAATCTGTGTTCTCTGTCAGTGTGTTAATATTCCTGAGGACAGTGGGGGTGTTTTACACTTCACAGGGTTTATCTGACTGTGGGTCATGATATACACAGTGTGTCAGTGAGTGTGTTAATATTAATCTGTGTTCTCTGTCAGTGTGTTAATATTACTGAGGACAGTGGGGGTGTTTTACACTTCACAGGGTGTATCTGACTCTGGGTCATGATATACACAGTGTGTCAGTGAGTGTGTTAATATTAATCTGTGTTCTTTGTCAGTGTGTTAATATTACTGAGGACAGTGGGGGTGTTTTACACTTCACAGGGTGTATCTGACTGTGGGTCATGATATACACAGTGTGTCAGTGAGTGTGTTAATATTAATCTGTGTTCTTTGTCAGTGTGTTAATATTACTGAGGACAGTGGGGGTGTTTTACACTTCACAGTGTGTATCTGACTGTGGGTCATGATATACACAGTGTGTCAGTGAGTGTGTTAATATTAATCTGTGTTCTCTGTCAGTGTGTTAATATTCCTGAGTACAGTGGGGGTGTTTTACACTTCACAGGGTGTATCTGACTGTGGGTCATGATATACACAGTGTGTCAGTGAGTGTGTTAATATTAATCTGTGTTCTCTGTCAGTGTGTTAATATTACTGAGGACAGTGGGGGTGTTTTACACTTCACAGGGTGTATCTGACAGTGGGTCATGATATACACAGTGTGTCAGTGAGTGTGTTAATATTAATCTGTGTTCTCTGTCAGTGTGTTAATATTCCTGAGTACAGTGGGGTTGTTTTACACTTCGCAGAGTGTATCTGACTGTGGGTCATGACATACACAGTGTGTCAGTGAGTGTGTTAATATTAATCTGTGTTCTCTGTCAGTGTGTTAATATTACTGAGGACAGTTGGCGTGTTTTACACTTCACCGGGTGTATCTGACTGTGGGTCATGATATACACAGTGTGTCAGTGAGCGTGTTAATATTAATCTGTGTTCTCTGTCAGTGTGTTAATATTACTGAGGACAGTGGGGGTGTTTGACACTTCACAGGGTGTATCTGACTGTGGGTCATGATATACACAGTGTGTCAGTGAGTGTGTTAATATTAATCTGTGTTCTCTGTCATTGTGTTAATATTACTGAGGACAGTGGGGGTGTTTTACACTTCACAGGGTGTATCTGACTGTGGGTCATGATGTACACAGTGTGTCAGTGAGTGTGTTAATATTAATCTGTGTACTCTGTCAGTGTGTTAATATTCCTGAGGACAGTGGGGGTGTTATACACTTCACTGGGTTTATCTGACTGTGGGTCATGATGTACACAGTGTGTCAGTGAGTGTGTTAATATTAATCTGTGTTCTCTGTCAGTGTGTTAATATTACTGAGGGCAGTGGGGGTGTTTTACACTTCACAGGGTGTATCTGACTGTGGGTCATGATGTACAAAGTGTGTCACTGAGTGTGTTAATATTAATCTGTGTTCTCTGTCAGTGTGTTAATATTCCAGAGGACAGTGGGGTGTTTTACACTTCACAGGGTGTATCTGACTGTGAGTCATGATATACACAGTGTGTCAGTGAGAGTGTTAATATTAATCTGTGTACTCTGTCAGTGTGTTAATATTACTGAGGACAGTGGGGGTGTTTTACACTTCACAGGGTGTATCTGACTGTGGGTCATGATGTACACAGTGTGTCAGTGAGTGTGTTAATATTAATCTGTGTTCTCTGTCAGTGTGTTAATATTACTGAGGACAGTGGTGTGTTTTACACTTCACAGGGTGTATCTGACTGTGGGTCATGATATACACAGTGTGTCAGTGAGTGTGTTAATATTAATCTGTGTTCTCTGTCAGTGTGTTAATATTCCTGAGGACAGTGGGGATGTTTTACACTTCACAGGGTGTATCTGACTGTGGGTCATGATGTACACAGTGTGTCAGTGAGTGTGTTAATATTAATCTGTGTTCTCTGTCAGTGTGTTAATATTACTGAGGAGAGTGGGAATGTTTTACACTTCACAGGGAGTATCTGACTGTGGGTCATGATATACACAGTGTGTCAGTGAGTGTGTTAATATTAATCTGTGTTCTCTGTCAGTGTGTTAATATTACTGAGGACAGTGGGAATGTTTTACACTTCACAGGGTGTATCTGACTGTGGGTCATGATATACACAGTGTGTCAGTGAGTGTGTTGATATTAATCTGTGTTCTCTGTCAGTGTGTTAATATTACTGAGGACAGTGGGAATGTTTTACACTTCACAGGGTGTATCTGACTGTGGGTCATGATATACACAGTGTGTCAGTGAGTGTGTTAATATTAATCTGTGTTCTCTGTCAGTGTGTTAATATTCCTGAGGACAGAGGGGGTGTTTTACACTTCACTGGGTTTATCTGACTGTGGGTCATGATATACACAGTGTGTCAGTGAATGTGTTAATATTAATCTGTGTACTCTGTCAGTGTGTTAATATTCCTGAGGACAGTGGGGGTGTTTTACACTTCACAGGGTGTATCTGACTGTGGGTCATGATATACACAGTGTGTCAGTGAGTGTGTTAATATTAATCTGTGTTCTCTGTCAGTGTGTTAATATACCTGAGGACAGTGGGGGTGTTTTACACTTCACAGGGTGCATCTGACTGTGGGTCATGATATACACAGTGTGTCAGTGAGTGTGTTAATATTAATCTGTTCTCTGTCAGTGTGTTAATATTCCTGAGGACAGTGGGGGTGTTTTACACTTCACAGGGTTTATCTGACTGTGGGTCATGATATACACAGTGTGTCAGTGAGTGTGTTAATATTAATCTGTGTTCTCTGTCAGTGTGTTAATATTACTGAGGACAGTGGGGTGTTTTACACTTCACAGGGTGTATCTGGCTGTGGGTCATGATATACACATTGTGTCAGTGAGTGTGTTAATATTAATCTGTGTTCTCTGTCAGTGTCTTAATATTCCTGAGGACAGTGGGGGTGTTTTACACTTCACAGGGTTTATCTGACTGTGGGTCATGATGTACACAGTGTGTCAGTGAGTGTGTTAATATTAATCTGTGTTCTCTGTCAGTGTGTTAATATTCCTGAGGACAGTGGGAATGTTTTACACTTCACAGGGTGTATCTGACTGTGGGTCATGATGTACACAGTGTGTCAGTGAGTGTGTTAATATTAATCTGTGTTCTCTGTCATTGTGTTAATATTACTGAGGACAGTGGGGGTGTTTTACACTTCACAGGGTGTATCTGACTGTGGGTCATGATATACACAGTGTGTCAGTGAGTGTGTTAATATTAATCTGTGTTCTCTGTCAGTGTGTTAATATTCCTGAGGACAGTGGGGGTGATTTACACTTCACAGGGTGTATCTGACTGTGGGTCATGATGTACACAGTGTGTCAGTGAGTGTGTTAATATTAATCTGTGTTCTCTGTCAGTGTGTTAATATTACTGAGGACAGTGGGGATGTTTTACAATTCACAGGGTGTATCTAACTGTGGGTCAAGATGTACACAGTGTGTCAGTGAGTGTGTTAATATTAATCTGTGTTCTCTGTCAGTGTGTTAATATTCCTGAGGACAGTGGAAGTGTTTTGCACTTCACAGGGTGTATCTAACTGTGGGTCATGATGTACACAGTGTGTCAGTGAGTGTGTTAATATTAATCTGTGTTCTCTGTCAGTGTGTTAATATTACTGAGGACAGTGGGGGTGTTTTACACTTCACAGGGTGTATCTGACTGTGGGTCATGATGTACACAGTGTGTCAGTGAGTGTGTTAATATTAATCTGTGTTCTCTGTCAGTGTGTTAATATTATTGAGGACAGTGGGGGTGTTTTACACTTCACAGGGTGTATCTGACTGTGGGTCATGATATACACAGTGTGTCAGTGAGTGTGTTAATATTAATCTGTGTTCTCTGTCAGTGTGTTAATATTACTGAGGACAGTGGGGGTGTTTTGCACTTCACAGGGTTTATCTGACTGTGGGTCATGATATACACAGTGTGTCAGTGAGTGTGTTAATATTAATCTGTGTTCTCTGTCAGTGTGTTAATATTACAGAGGACAGTGGGGGTGTTTTACACTTCACAGGGTGTATCTGACTCTGGGTGATGATATACACAGTGTGTCAGTGAGTGTGTTAATATTAATCTGTGTTCTCTGTCAGTGTGTTAATATTACTGAGGACAGTGGGGATGTTTTACCCTTCACAGGGTGTATCTGACTGTGGGTCATGATATACACAGTGTGCCAGTGAGTGTGTTAATATTAATCTGTGTTCTCTGTCAGTGTGTTAATATTACTGAGGACAGTGGGGGTGTTTTACACTTCACAGGGTGTATCTGACTGTGGGTCATGATGTACACAGTGTGTCAGTGAGTGTGTTAATATTAATCTGTGTTCTCTGTCAGTGTGTTAATATTACTGAGGACAGTGGGGGTGTTTTACACTTCACAGGGTGTAACTGACTGTGGGTCATGATATACACAGTGTGTCAGTGAGTGTGTTAATATTAATCTGTGTTCTCTGTCAGTGTGTTAATATTGCTGAGGACAGTGGGGGTGTTTTACACTTCACAGGGTGTAACTGACTGTGGGTCATGATATACACAGTGTGTCAGTGAGTGTGTTAATATTAATCTGTGTTCTCTGTCAGTGTGTTAATATTCCTGAGGACAGTGGGGGTGTTTTACATTTCACCGGGTGTATCTGACTCTGGGTCATGATATACACAGTGTGTCAGTGAGTGTGTTAATATTAATCTGTGTTCTCTGTCAGTGTGTTAATATTACTGAGGACAGTGGGGGTGTTTTACACTTCACAGGGTGTATCTGACTGTGGGTCATGATATACACAGTGTGTCAGTGAGTGTGTTAATATTAATCTGTGTTCTCTGTCAGTGTGTTAATATTACTGAGGACAGTGGGGGTGTTTTACACTTCACAGGGTGTATCTGACTGTGGGTCATGATATACACAGTGTGTCAGTGAGTGTGTTAATATTAATCTGTGTTCTCTGTCAGTGTGTTAATATTACTGAGGACAGTGGGGATGTTTTACACTTCACAGGGTGTATCTGGCTGTGGGTCATGATATACACAGTGTGTCAGTGAGTGTGTTAATATTAATCTGTGTTCTCTGTCAGTGTGTTAATATTACTGAGGACAGTGGGGATGTTTTACACTTCACAGGGTGTATCTGGCTGTGGGTCATGATATACACAGTGTGTCAGTGAGTGTGTTAATATTAATCTGTGTTCTCTGTCAGTGTGTTAATATTACTGAGGACAGTGGGGATGTTTTACACTTCACAGGGTGTATCTGGCTGTGGGTCATGATATACACAGTGTGTCAGTGAGTGTGTTAATATTAATCTGTGTTCTCTGTCAGTGTGTTAATATTACTGAGGACAGTGGGGATGTTTTACACTTCACAGGGTGTATCTGGCTGTGGGTCATGATATACACAGTGTGTCAGTGAGTGTGTTAATATTAATCTGTGTTCTCTGTCAGTGTGTTAATATTACTGAGGACAGTGGGGATGTTTTACACTTCACAGGGTGTATCTGGCTGTGGGTCATGATGTACACAGTGTGTCAGTGAGTGTGTTAATATTAATCTGTGTTCTCTGTCAGTGTGTTAATATTCCTGAGGACAGTGGGGTGTTTTACACTTCACAGGGTGTATCTGACTGTGGGTCATGATATACACAGTGTGTCAGTGAGTGTGTTAATATTAATCTGTGTTCTCTGTCAGTGTGTTAATATTCCTGAGGACAGTGGGGGTGTTTTACACTTCACAGGGTGTATCTGACTGTGGGTCATGATGTTCACAGTGTTTCAGTGAGTGTGTTAATATTAATCTGTGTTCTCTGTCAGTGTGTTAATATTACTGAGGACAGTGGGGGTGTTTTACACTTCACAGGGTGTATCTGACTGTGGGTCATGATATACACAGTGTGTCAGTGAGTGTGTTAATATTAATCTGTGTTCTCTGTCAGTGTGTTAATATTACTGAGGACAGTGGGGGTGTTTTACACTTCACAGGGAGTATCTGACTGTGGGTCATGATATACACAGTGTGTCAGTGAGTGTGTTAATATTAATCTGTGTTCTCTGTCAGTGTGTTAACATTACTGAGGACAGTGGGGGTGTTTTACACTTCACAGGGTGTATCTGACTGTGAGTCATGATATACACAGTGTGTCAGTGAGAGTGTTAATATTAATCTGTGTTCTCTGTCAGTGTGTTAATATTACTGAGGACAGTGGGGATGTTTTACACTTCACAGGGTGTATCTGACTGTGGGTCAAGATATACACAGTGTGTCAGTGAGTGTGTTAATATTAATCTGTGTTCTCTGTCAGTGTGTTAATATTACTGAGGACAGTGGGGATGTTTTACACTTCACAGGGTGTATCTGACTGTGGGTCATGATATACACAGTGTGTCAGTGAGTGTGTTAATATTAATCTGTGTTCTCTGTCAGTGTGTTAATATTCCTGAGGACAGTGGGGATGTTTTACACTTCACAGGGTGTATCTGACTGTGGGTCATGATATACACAGTGTGTCAGTGAGTGTGTTAATATTAATCTGTGTTCTCTGTCAGTGTGTTAACATTCCTGAGGACAGTGGGGGTGTTTTACACTTCACAGGGTGTATCTGACTGTGAGTCATGATATACACAGTGTGTCAGTGAGTGTGTTAATATTAATCTGTGTTCTCTGTCAGTGTGTTAATATTCCTGAGGACAGAGGGGGTGTTTTACACTTCACAGGATGTATCTGACTGTGGGTCATGATAGACACAGTGTGTCAGTGAGTGTGTTAATATTAATCTGTGTTCTCTGTCAGTGTGTTAATATTCCTGAGGACAGTGGGGATGTTTTACACTTCACAGGGTGTATCTGGCTGTGGGTCATGATATACACAGTGTGTCAGTGAGTGTGTTAATATTAATCTGTGTTCTCTGTCAGTGTGTTAATATTCCTGAGGACAGTTGGGGTGTTTTACACTTCACAGGGTGTATCTGACTGTGGGTCATGATATACACAGTGTGTCAGTGAGTGTGTTAATATTAATCTGTGTTCTCTGTCAGTGTGTTAATATTCCTGAGGACAGTGGGGGTGTTTTACACATCACAGGGTGTATCTGACTGTGAGTCATGATATACACAGTGTGTCAGTGAGAGTGTTAATATTAATCTGTGTTCTCTGTCAGTGTGTTAATATTACTGAGGACAGTGGGGATGTTTTACACTTCACAGGGTGTATCTGACTGTGGGTCATGATATACACAGTGTGTCAGTGAGTGTGTTAATATTAATCTGTGTTCTCTGTCAGTGTGTTAATATTACTGAGGACAGTGGGGATGTTTTACACTTCACAGGGTGTATCTGACTGTGGGTCATGATATACACAGTGTGTCAGTGAGTGTGTTAATATTAATCTGTGTTCTCTGTCAGTGTGTTAATATTCCTGAGGACAGTGGGGATGTTTTACACTTCACAGGGTGTATCTGACTGTGGGTCATGATATACACAGTGTGTCAGTGAGTGTGTTAATATTAATCTGTGTTCTCTGTCAGTGTGTTAACATTCCTGAGGACAGTGGGGGTGTTTTACACTTCACAGGGTGTATCTGACTGTGAGTCATGATATACACAGTGTGTCAGTGAGTGTGTTAATATTAATCTGTGTTCTCTGTCAGTGTGTTAATATTTCTGAGGACAGAGGGGGTGTTTTACACTTCACAGGATGTATCTGACTGTGGGTCATGATATACACAGTGTGTCAGTGAGTGTGTTAATATTAATCTGTGTTCTCTGTCAGTGTGTTAATATTCCTGAGGACAGTGGGGGTGTTTTACACGTCACAGGGTTTATCTGACTGTGAGTCATGATATACGCAGTGTGTCAGTGAGTGTGTTAATATTAATCTGTGTTCTCTGTCAGTGTGTTAATGTTCCTGAGGACAGAGGGGGTGTTTTACATTTCACAGGATGTATCTGACTGTGGGTCATGATATACACAGTGTGTCAGTGAGTGTGTTAATATTAATCTGTGTTCTCTGTCAGTGTGTTAATATTACTGAGGACAGTGGGGGTGTTTTACACTTCACAGGGTGTATCTGACTGTGGGTCATGATGTACACAGTGTGTCAGTGAGTGTGTTAATATTAATCTGTGTTCTCTGTCAGTGTGTTAATATTACTGAGGACAGTGGGGGTGTTTTACACTTCACCGGGTGTATCTGACTGTGGGTCATGATATACACAGTGTGTCAGTGAGTGTGTTAATATTAATCTGTGTTCTCTGTCAGTGTGTTAATATTACTGAGGACAGTGGGGGTGTTTTACACTTCACAGGGTGTATCTGACTGTGGGTCATGATATACACAGTGTGTCAGTGAGTGTGTTAATATTAATCTGTGTTCTCTGTCAGTGTGTTAATATTACTGAGGACAGTGGGGGTGTTTTACACTTCACAGGGTGTAACTGACTGTGGGTCATGATATACACAGTGTGTCAGTGAGTGTGTTAATATTAATCTGTGTTCTCTCTCAGTGTGTTAATATTCCTGAGGACAGAGGGGGTGTTTTACACTTCACAGGATGTATCTGACTGTGGGTCATGATATACACAGTGTGTCAGTGAGTGTGTTAATATTAATCTGTGTTCTCTGTCAGTGTGTTAATATTCCTGAGGACAGTGGGGGTGTTTTACACGTCACAGGGTTTATCTGACTGTGAGTCATGATATACGCAGTGTGTCAGTGAGTGTGTTAATATTAATCTGTGTTCTCTGTCAGTGTGTTAATGTTCCTGAGGACAGAGGGGGTGTTTTACATTTCACAGGATGTATCTGACTGTGGGTCATGATATACACAGTGTGTCAGTGAGTGTGTTAATATTAATCTGTGTTCTCTGTCAGTGTGTTAATATTACTGAGGACAGTGGGGGTGTTTTACACTTCACAGGGTGTATCTGACTGTGGGTCATGATGTACACAGTGTGTCAGTGAGTGTGTTAATATTAATCTGTGTTCTCTGTCAGTGTGTTAATATTACTGAGGACAGTGGGGGTGTTTTACACTTCACCGGGTGTATCTGACTGTGGGTCATGATATACACAGTGTGTCAGTGAGTGTGTTAATATTAATCTGTGTTCTCTGTCAGTGTGTTAATATTACTGAGGACAGTGGGGGTGTTTTACACTTCACAGGGTGTATCTGACTGTGGGTCATGATATACACAGTGTGTCAGTGAGTGTGTTAATATTAATCTGTGTTCTCTGTCAGTGTGTTAATATTACTGAGGACAGTGGGGGTGTTTTACACTTCACAGGGTGTAACTGACTGTGGGTCATGATATACACAGTGTGTCAGTGAGTGTGTTAATATTAATCTGTGTTCTCTGTCAGTGTGTTAATATTGCTGAGGACAGTGGGGGTGTTTTACACTTCACAGGGTGTATCTGACTGTGGGTCATGATGTACACAGTGTGTCAGTGAGTGTGTTAATATTAATCTGTGTTCTCTGTCAGTGTGTTAATATTACTGAGGACAGTGGGGATGTTTTACACTTCACAGGGTGTAACTGACTGTGGGTCATGATATACACAGTGTGTCAGTGAGTGTGTTAATATTAATCTGTGTTCTCTGTCAGTGTGTTAATATTCCTGAGGACAGTGGGGGTGTTTTACACTTCACCGGGTGTATCTGACTCTGGGTCATGATATACACAGTGTGTCAGTGAGTGTGTTAATATTAATCTGTGTTCTCTGTCAGTGTGTTAATATTACTGAGGACAGTGGGGGTGTTTTACACTTCACAGGGTGTATCTGACTGTGGGTCATGATATACACAGTGTGTCAGTGAGTGTGTTAATATTAATCTGTGTTCTCTGTCAGTGTATTAATATTACCGAGGACAGTGGGGGTGTTTTACACTTCACAGGGTGTATCTGACTGTGGATCATGATATACACAGTGTGTCAGTGAGTGTGTTAATATTAATCTGTGTTCTCTGTCAGTGTGTTAATATTACTGAGGACAGTGGGGGTGTTTTACACTTCACAGGGTGTATCTGACTCTGGGTCATGATATACACAGTGTGTCAGTGAGTGTGTTAATATTAAACTGTGTTCTCTGTCAGTGTGTTAATATTCCTGAGGACAGTGGGGGTGTTTTACACTTCACTGGGTGTATCTGACTGTGGGTCATGATATACACAGTGTTTCAGTGAGTGTGTTAATATTAATCTGTGTTCTCTGTCAGTGTGTTAATATTACTGAGGACAGTGGGGATGTTTTACACTTCACAGGGTGTATCTGACTGTGGGTCATGATGTTCACAGTGTGTCAGTGAGTGTGTTAATATTAATCTGTGTTCTCTGTCAGTGTGTTAATATTACTGAGGACAGTGGGGGTGTTTTACACTTCACAGGGTGTATCTGACTGTGGGTCATGATATACACAGTGTGTCAGTGAGTGTGTTAATATTAATCTGTGTTCTCTGTCAGTGTGTTAATATTACTGAGGACAGTGGGGGTGTTTTACACTTCACAGGGTGTATCTGACTGTGGGTCATGATATACACAGTGTGTCAGTGAGTGTGTTAATATTAATCTGTGTTCTCTGTCAGTGTGTTAATATTCCTGAGGACAGTGGGGGTGTTTTACACTTCACTGGGTGTATCTGACTGTGGGTCATGATATACACAGTGTTTCAGTGAGTGTGTTAATATTAATCTGTGTTCTCTGTCAGTGTGTTAATATTACTGAGGACAGTGGGGATGTTTTACACTTCACAGGGTGTATCTGACTGTGGGTCATGATGTTCACAGTGTGTCAGTGAGTGTGTTAATATTAATCTGTGTTCTCTGTCAGTGTGTTAATATTACTGAGGACAGTGGGGGTGTTTTACACTTCACAGGGTGTATCTGACTGTGGGTCATGATATACACAGTGTGTCAGTGAGTGTGTTAATATTAATCTGTGTTCTCTGTCAGTGTGTTAATATTACTGAGGACAGTGGGGGTGTTTTACACTTCACAGGGAGTATCTGACTGTGGGTCATGATATACACAGTGTGTCAGTGAATGTGTTAATATTAATCTGTGTTCTCTGTCAGTGTGTTAATATTACTGAGGACAGTGGGGGTGTTTTACACTTCACAGGGTGTATCTGACTGTGGGTCATGATATACACAGTGTGTCTGTGAGAGTGTTAATATTAATCTGTGTTCTCTGTCAGTGTGTTAATATTACTGAGGACAGTGGGGATGTTTTACACTTCACAGGGTGTATCTGACTGTGGGTCATGATATACACAGTGTGTCAGTGAGTGTGTTAATATTAATCTGTGTTCTCTGTCAGTGTGTTAATATTACTGAGGACAGTGGGGATGTTTTACACTTCACAGGGTGTATCTGACTGTGGGTCATGATATACACAGTGTGTCAGTGAGTGTGTTAATATTAATCTGTGTTCTCTGTCAGTGTGTTAATATTCCTGAGGACAGTGGGGGTGTTTTACACTTCACTGGGTGTATCTGACTGTGGGTCATGATATACACAGTGTTTCAGTGAGTGTGTTAATATTAATCTGTGTTCTCTGTCAGTGTGTTAATATTACTGAGGACAGTGGGGGTGTTTTACACTTCACAGGGAGTATCTGACTGTGGGTCATGATATACACAGTGTGTCAGTGAGTGTGTTAATATTAATCTGTGTTCTCTGTCAGTGTGTTAATATTACTGAGGACAGTGGGGGTGTTTTACACTTCACAGGATGTATCTGACTGTGGGTCATGATATACACAGTGTGTCAGTGAGTGTGTTAATATTAATCTGTGTTCTCTGTCAGTGTGTTAATATTCCTGAGGACAGTGGGGGTGTTTTACACGTCACAGGGTTTATCTGACTGTGAGTCATGATATACGCAGTGTGTCAGTGAGTGTGTTAATATTAATCTGTGTTCTCTGTCAGTGTGTTAATGTTCCTGAGGACAGAGGGGGTGTTTTACATTTCACAGGATGTATCTGACTGTGGGTCATGATATACACAGTGTGTCAGTGAGTGTGTTAATATTAATCTGTGTTCTCTGTCAGTGTGTTAATATTACTGAGGACAGTGGGGGTGTTTTACACTTCACAGGGTGTATCTGACTGTGGGTCATGATGTACACAGTGTGTCAGTGAGTGTGTTAATATTAATCTGTGTTCTCTGTCAGTGTGTTAATATTACTGAGGACAGTGGGGGTGTTTTACACTTCACCGGGTGTATCTGACTGTGGGTCATGATATACACAGTGTGTCAGTGAGTGTGTTAATATTAATCTGTGTTCTCTGTCAGTGTGTTAATATTACTGAGGACAGTGGGGGTGTTTTACACTTCACAGGGTGTATCTGACTGTGGGTCATGATATACACAGTGTGTCAGTGAGTGTGTTAATATTAATCTGTGTTCTCTGTCAGTGTGTTAATATTACTGAGGACAGTGGGGGTGTTTTACACTTCACAGGGTGTAACTGACTGTGGGTCATGATATACACAGTGTGTCAGTGAGTGTGTTAATATTAATCTGTGTTCTCTGTCAGTGTGTTAATATTGCTGAGGACAGTGGGGGTGTTTTACACTTCACAGGGTGTATCTGACTGTGGGTCATGATGTACACAGTGTGTCAGTGAGTGTGTTAATATTAATCTGTGTTCTCTGTCAGTGTGTTAATATTACTGAGGACAGTGGGGATGTTTTACACTTCACAGGGTGTAACTGACTGTGGGTCATGATATACACAGTGTGTCAGTGAGTGTGTTAATATTAATCTGTGTTCTCTGTCAGTGTGTTAATATTCCTGAGGACAGTGGGGGTGTTTTACATTTCACCGGGTGTATCTGACTCTGGGTCATGATATACACAGTGTGTCAGTGAGTGTGTTAATATTAATCTGTGTTCTCTGTCAGTGTGTTAATATTACTGAGGACAGTGGGGGTGTTTTACACTTCACAGGGTGTATCTGACTGTGGGTCATGATATACACAGTGTGTCAGTGAGTGTGTTAATATTAATCTGTGTTCTCTGTCAGTGTATTAATATTACCGAGGACAGTGGGGGTGTTTTACACTTCACAGGGTGTATCTGACTGTGGATCATGATATACACAGTGTGTCAGTGAGTGTGTTAATATTAATCTGTGTTCTCTGTCAGTGTGTTAATATTACTGAGGACAGTGGGGGTGTTTTACACTTCACAGGGTGTATCTGACTCTGGGTCATGATATACACAGTGTGTCAGTGAGTGTGTTAATATTAAACTGTGTTCTCTGTCAGTGTGTTAATATTCCTGAGGACAGTGGGGGTGTTTTACACTTCACTGGGTGTATCTGACTGTGGGTCATGATATACACAGTGTTTCAGTGAGTGTGTTAATATTAATCTGTGTTCTCTGTCAGTGTGTTAATATTACTGAGGACAGTGGGGATGTTTTACACTTCACAGGGTGTATCTGACTGTGGGTCATGATGTTCACAGTGTGTCAGTGAGTGTGTTAATATTAATCTGTGTTCTCTGTCAGTGTGTTAATATTACTGAGGACAGTGGGGGTGTTTTACACTTCACAGGGTGTATCTGACTGTGGGTCATGATATACACAGTGTGTCAGTGAGTGTGTTAATATTAATCTGTGTTCTCTGTCAGTGTGTTAATATTACTGAGGACAGTGGGGGTGTTTTACACTTCACAGGGTGTATCTGACTGTGGGTCATGATATACACAGTGTGTCAGTGAGTGTGTTAATATTAATCTGTGTTCTCTGTCAGTGTGTTAATATTCCTGAGGACAGTGGGGGTGTTTTACACTTCACTGGGTGTATCTGACTGTGGGTCATGATATACACAGTGTTTCAGTGAGTGTGTTAATATTAATCTGTGTTCTCTGTCAGTGTGTTAATATTACTGAGGACAGTGGGGATGTTTTACACTTCACAGGGTGTATCTGACTGTGGGTCATGATGTTCACAGTGTGTCAGTGAGTGTGTTAATATTAATCTGTGTTCTCTGTCAGTGTGTTAATATTACTGAGGACAGTGGGGGTGTTTTACACTTCACAGGGTGTATCTGACTGTGGGTCATGATATACACAGTGTGTCAGTGAGTGTGTTAATATTAATCTGTGTTCTCTGTCAGTGTGTTAATATTACTGAGGACAGTGGGGGTGTTTTACACTTCACAGGGAGTATCTGACTGTGGGTCATGATATACACAGTGTGTCAGTGAATGTGTTAATATTAATCTGTGTTCTCTGTCAGTGTGTTAATATTACTGAGGACAGTGGGGGTGTTTTACACTTCACAGGGTGTATCTGACTGTGGGTCATGATATACACAGTGTGTCTGTGAGAGTGTTAATATTAATCTGTGTTCTCTGTCAGTGTGTTAATATTACTGAGGACAGTGGGGATGTTTTACACTTCACAGGGTGTATCTGACTGTGGGTCATGATATACACAGTGTGTCAGTGAGTGTGTTAATATTAATCTGTGTTCTCTGTCAGTGTGTTAATATTACTGAGGACAGTGGGGATGTTTTACACTTCACAGGGTGTATCTGACTGTGGGTCATGATATACACAGTGTGTCAGTGAGTGTGTTAATATTAATCTGTGTTCTCTGTCAGTGTGTTAATATTCCTGAGGACAGTGGGGGTGTTTTACACTTCACTGGGTGTATCTGACTGTGGGTCATGATATACACAGTGTTTCAGTGAGTGTGTTAATATTAATCTGTGTTCTCTGTCAGTGTGTTAATATTACTGAGGACAGTGGGGGTGTTTTACACTTCACAGGGAGTATCTGACTGTGGGTCATGATATACACAGTGTGTCAGTGAGTGTGTTAATATTAATCTGTGTTCTCTGTCAGTGTGTTAATATTACTGAGGACAGTGGGGGTGTTTTACACTTCACAGGGTGTATCTGACTGTGGGTCATGATATACACAGTGTGTCAGTGAGTGTGTTAATATTAATCTGTGTTCTCTGTCAGTGTGTTAATATTACTGAGGACAGTGGGGATGTTTTACACTTCACAGGGTGTATCTGGCTGTGGGTCATGATATACACAGTGTGTCAGTGAGTGTGTTAATATTAATCTGTGTTCTCTGTCAGTGTGTTAATATTACTGAGGACAGTGGGGATGTTTTACACTTCACAGGGTGTATCTGGCTGTGGGTCATGATATACACAGTGTGTCAGTGAGTGTGTTAATATTAATCTGTGTTCTCTGTCAGTGTGTTAATATTACTGAGGACAGTGGGGATGTTTTACACTTCACAGGGTGTATCTGGCTGTGGGTCATGATATACACAGTGTGTCAGTGAGTGTGTTAATATTAATCTGTGTTCTCTGTCAGTGTGTTAATATTACTGAGGACAGTGGGGATGTTTTACACTTCACAGGGTGTATCTGGCTGTGGGTCATGATATACACAGTGTGTCAGTGAGTGTGTTAATATTAATCTGTGTTCTCTGTCAGTGTGTTAATATTACTGAGGACAGTGGGGATGTTTTACACTTCACAGGGTGTATCTGGCTGTGGGTCATGATGTACACAGTGTGTCAGTGAGTGTGTTAATATTAATCTGTGTTCTCTGTCAGTGTGTTAATATTCCTGAGGACAGTGGGGTGTTTTACACTTCACAGGGTGTATCTGACTGTGGGTCATGATATACACAGTGTGTCAGTGAGTGTGTTAATATTAATCTGTGTTCTCTGTCAGTGTGTTAATATTCCTGAGGACAGTGGGGGTGTTTTACACTTCACAGGGTGTATCTGACTGTGGGTCATGATGTTCACAGTGTTTCAGTGAGTGTGTTAATATTAATCTGTGTTCTCTGTCAGTGTGTTAATATTACTGAGGACAGTGGGGGTGTTTTACACTTCACAGGGTGTATCTGACTGTGGGTCATGATATACACAGTGTGTCAGTGAGTGTGTTAATATTAATCTGTGTTCTCTGTCAGTGTGTTAATATTACTGAGGACAGTGGGGGTGTTTTACACTTCACAGGGAGTATCTGACTGTGTGTCATGATATACACAGTGTGTCAGTGAGTGTGTTAATATTAATCTGTGTTCTCTGTCAGTGTGTTAACATTACTGAGGACAGTGGGGGTGCTTTACACTTCACAGGGTGTATCTGACTGTGAGTCATGATATACACAGTGTGTCAGTGAGAGTGTTAATATTAATCTGTGTTCTCTGTCAGTGTGTTAATATTACTGAGGACAGTGGGGATGTTTTACACTTCACAGGGTGTATCTGACTGTGGGTCATGATATACACAGTGTGTCAGTGAGTGTGTTAATATTAATCTGTGTTCTCTGTCAGTGTGTTAATATTACTGAGGACAGTGGGGATGTTTTACACTTCACAGGGTGTATCTGACTGTGGGTCATGATATACACAGTGTGTCAGTGAGTGTGTTAATATTAATCTGTGTTCTCTGTCAGTGTGTTAATATTCCTGAGGACAGTGGGGATGTTTTACACTTCACAGGGTGTATCTGACTGTGGGTCATGATATACACAGTGTGTCAGTGAGTGTGTTAATATTAATCTGTGTTCTCTGTCAGTGTGTTAACATTCCTGAGGACAGTGGGGGTGTTTTACACTTCACAGGGTGTATCTGACTGTGAGTCATGATATACACAGTGTGTCAGTGAGTGTGTTAATATTAATCTGTGTTCTCTGTCAGTGTGTTAATATTCCTGAGGACAGAGGGGGTGTTTTACACTTCACAGGATGTATCTGACTGTGGGTCATGATAGACACAGTGTGTCAGTGAGTGTGTTAATATTAATCTGTGTTCTCTGTCAGTGTGTTAATATTCCTGAGGACAGTGGGGATGTTTTACACTTCACAGGGTGTATCTGGCTGTGGGTCATGATATACACAGTGTGTCAGTGAGTGTGTTAATATTAATCTGTGTTCTCTGTCAGTGTGTTAATATTCCTGAGGACAGTTGGGGTGTTTTACACTTCACAGGGTGTATCTGACTGTGGGTCATGATATACACAGTGTGTCAGTGAGTGTGTTAATATTAATCTGTGTTCTCTGTCAGTGTGTTAATATTCCTGAGGACAGTGGGGGTGTTTTACACTTCACAGGGTGTATCTGACTGTGAGTCATGATATACACAGTGTGTCAGTGAGAGTGTTAATATTAATCTGTGTTCTCTGTCAGTGTGTTAATATTACTGAGGACAGTGGGGATGTTTTACACTTCACAGGGTGTATCTGACTGTGGGTCATGATATACACAGTGTGTCAGTGAGTGTGTTAATATTAATCTGTGTTCTCTGTCAGTGTGTTAATATTACTGAGGACAGTGGGGATGTTTTACACTTCACAGGGTGTATCAGACTGTGGGTCATGATATACACAGTGTGTCAGTGAGTGTGTTAATATTAATCTGTGTTCTCTGTCAGTGTGTTAATATTCCTGAGGACAGTGGGGATGTTTTACACTTCACAGGGTGTATCTGACTGTGGGTCATGATATACACAGTGTGTCAGTGAGTGTGTTAATATTAATCTGTGTTCTCTGTCAGTGTGTTTACATTCCTGAGGACAGTGGGGGTGTTTTACACTTCACAGGGTGTATCTGACTGTGAGTCATGATATACACAGTGTGTCAGTGAGTGTGTTAATATTAATCTGTGTTCTCTGTCAGTGTGTTAATATTCCTGAGGACAGAGGGGGTGTTTTACACTTCACAGGATGTATCTGACTGTGGGTCATGATATACACAGTGTGTCAGTGAGTGTGTTAATATTAATCTGTGTTCTCTGTCAGTGTGTTAATATTCCTGAGGACAGTGGGGGTGTTTTACACTTCACAGGGTTTATCTGACTGTGAGTCATGATATACGCAGTGTGTCAGTGAGAGTGTTAATATTAATCTGTGTTCTCTGTCAGTGTGTTAATGTTCCTGAGGACAGAGGGGGTGTTTTACATTTCACAGGATGTATCTGACTGTGGGTCATGATATACACAGTGTGTCAGTGAGTGTGTTAATATTAATCTGTGTTCTCTGTCAGTGTGTTAATATTACTGAGGACAGTGGGGGTGTTTTACACTTCACAGGGTGTATCTGACTGTGGGTCATGATGTACACAGTGTGTCAGTGAGTGTGTTAATATTAATCTGTGTTCTCTGTCAGTGTGTTAATATTACTGAGGACAGTGGGGGTGTTTTACACTTCACCGGGTGTATCTGACTGTGGGTCATGATATACACAGTGTGTCAGTGAGTGTGTTAATATTAATCTGTGTTCTCTGTCAGTGTGTTAATATTACTGAGGACAGTGGGGGTGTTTTACACTTCACAGGGTGTATCTGACTGTGGGTCATGATATACACAGTGTGTCAGTGAGTGTGTTAATATTAATCTGTGTTCTCTGTCAGTGTGTTAATATTACTGAGGACAGTGGGGGTGTTTTACACTTCACAGGGTGTAACTGACTGTGGGTCATGATATACACAGTGTGTCAGTGAGTGTGTTAATATTAATCTGTGTTCTCTGTCAGTGTGTTAATATTCCTGAGGACAGTGGGGGTGTTTTACACTTCACAGGGTGTATCTGACTCTGGGTCATGATATACACAGTGTGTCAGTGAGTGTGTTAATATTAATCTGTGTTCTCTGTCAGTGTGTTAATATTGCTGAGGACAGTGGGGGTGTTTTACACTTCACAGCGTTTATCTGACTGTGGGTCATGATGTACACAGTGTGTCAGTGAGTGTGTTAATATTAATCTGTGTTCTCTGTCAGTGTGTTAATATTGCTGAGGACAGTGGGGGTGTTTTACACTTCACAGGGTGTATCTGACTGTGGGTCATGATGTACACAGTGTGTCAGTGAGTGTGTTAATATTAATCTGTGTTCTCTGTCAGTGTGTTAATATTACTGAGGACAGTGGGGATGTTTTACACTTCACAGGGTGTAACTGACTGTGGGTCATGATATACACAGTGTGTCAGTGAGTGTGTTAATATTAATCTGTGTTCTCTGTCAGTGTGTTAATATTCCTGAGGACGGTGGGGGTGTTTTACACTTCACCGGGTGTATCTGACTCTGGGTCATGATATACACAGTGTGTCAGTGAGTGTGTTAATATTAATCTGTGTTCTCTGTCAGTGTGTTAATATTACTGAGGACAGTGGGGGTGTTTTACACTTCACAGGGTGTATCTGACTGTGGGTCATGATATACACAGTGTGTCAGTGAGTGTGTTAATATTAATCTGTGTTCTCTGTCAGTGTATTAATATTACCGAGGACAGTGGGGGTGTTTTACACTTCACAGGGTGTATCTGACTGTGGATCATGATATACACAGTGTGTCAGTGAGTGTGTTAATATTAATCTGTGTTCTCTGTCAGTGTGTTAATATTACTGAGGACAGTGGGGGTGTTTTACACTTCACAGGGTGTATCTGACTCTGGGTCATGATATACACAGTGTGTCAGTGAGTGTGTTAATATTAATCTGTGTTCTCTGTCAGTGTGTTAATATTCCTGAGGACAGTGGGGGTGTTTTACACTTCACTGGGTGTATCTGACTGTGGGTCATGATATACACAGTGTTTCAGTGAGTGTGTTAATATTAATCTGTGTTCTCTGTCAGTGTGTTAATATTACTGAGGACAGTGGGGATGTTTTACACTTCACAGGGTGTATCTGACTGTGGGTCATGATGTTCACAGTGTGTCAGTGAGTGTATTAATATTAATCTGTGTTCTCTGTCAGTGTGTTAATATTACTGAGGACAGTGGGGGTGTTTTACACTTCACAGGGTGTATCTGACTGTGGGTCATGATATACACAGTGTGTCAGTGAGTGTGTTAATATTAATCTGTGTTCTCTGTCAGTGTGTTAATATTCCTGAGGACAGTGGGGGTGTTTTACACTTCACAGGGTGTATCTGACTGTGGGTCATGATATACACAGTGTGTCAGTGAGTGTGTTAATATTAATCTGTGTTCTCTGTCAGTGTGTTAATATTCCTGAGGACAGTGGGGGTGTTTTACACTTCACTGGGTGTATCTGACTGTGGGTCATGATATACACAGTGTTTCAGTGAGTGTGTTAATATTAATCTGTGTTCTCTGTCAGTGTGTTAATATTACTGAGGACAGTGGGGATGTTTTACACTTCACAGGGTGTATCTGACTGTGGGTCATGATGTTCACAGTGTGTCAGTGAGTGTGTTAATATTAATCTGTGTTCTCTGTCAGTGTGTTAATATTACTGAGGACAGTGGGGGTGTTTTACACTTCACAGGGTGTATCTGACTGTGGGTCATGATATACACAGTGTGTCAGTGAGTGTGTTAATATTAATCTGTGTTCTCTGTCAGTGTGTTAATATTACTGAGGACAGTGGGGGTGTTTTACACTTCACAGGGTGTATCTGACTGTGGGTCATGATATACACAGTGTGTCAGTGAATGTGTTAATATTAATCTGTGTTCTCTGTCAGTGTGTTAATATTACTGAGGACAGTGGGGGTGTTTTACACTTCACAGGGTGTATCTGACTCTGGGTCATGATATACACAGTGTGTCTGTGAGAGTGTTAATATTAATCTGTGTTCTCTGTCAGTGTGTTAATATTACTGAGGACAGTGGGGATGTTTTACACTTCACAGGGTGTATCTGACTGTGGGTCATGATATACACAGTGTGTCAGTGAGTGTGTTAATATTAATCTGTGTTCTCTGTCAGTGTGTTAATATTACTGAGGACAGTGGGGGTGTTTTACACTTCACTGGGTGTATCTGACTGTGGGTCATGATATACACAGTGTGTCAGTGAGTGTGTTAATATTAATCTGTGTTCTCTGTCAGTGTGTTAATATTACTGAGGACAGTGGGGGTGTTTTACACTTCACAGGGTGTATCTGACTGTGGGTCATGATATCCACAGTGTGTCAGTGAGTGTGTTAATATTAATCTGTGTTCTCTGTCAGTATGTTAATATTACTGAGGACAGTGGGGGTGTTTTACACTTCACAGGGTGTATCTGACTGTGGATCATGATATACACAGTGTGTCAGTGAGTGTGTTAATATTAATCTGTGTTCTCTGTCAGTGTGTTAATATTCCTGAGGACAGTGGGGGTGTTTTACACTTCACAGGGTGTATCTGACTGTGGGTCATGATATACACAGTGTGTCAGTGAGTGTGTTAATATTAATCTGTGTTCTCTGTCAGTGTGTTAATATTGCTGAGGACAGTGGGGATGTTTTACACTTCACAGGGTTTATCTGACTGTGGGTCATGATATACACAGTGTGTCAGTGAGAGTGTTAATATTAATCTGTGTTCTCTGTCAGTGTGTTAATATTACTGAGGACAGTGGGGGTGTTTTACACTTCACAGGGTGTATCTGACTGTGGGTCATGATATACACAGTGTGTCAGTGAGTGTGTTAATATTAATCTGTGTTCTCTGTCAGTGTGTTAATATTCCTGAGGACAGTGGGGGTGTTTTACACTTCACAGGGTGTATCTGACTGTGGGTCATGATATACACAGTGTGTCAGTGAGTGTCTTAATATTAATCTGTGTTCTCTGTCAGTGTGTTAATATTCCTGAGGACAGTGGGGATGTTTTACACTTCACAGGGTGTATCTGACTCTGGGTCATGATATACACAGTGTGTCAGTGAGTGTGTTAATATTAATCTGTGTTCTCTGTCAGTGTGTTAATATTACTGAGGACAGTGGGGGTGTTTTACACTTCACAGGGTTTATCTGACTGTGGGTCATGATATACACAGTGTGTCAGTGAGTGTGTTAATATTAATCTGTGTTCTCTTTCAGTGTGTTAATATTCCTGAGGACAGTGGGGGTGTTTTACACTTCACAGGGTGTATCTGACTGTGGGTCGTGATATACACAGTGCGTCAGTGAGTGTGTTAATATTAATCTGTGTTCTCTGTCAGTGTGTTAATATTACTGAGGACAGTGGGGGTGTTTTACACTTCACTGGGTTTATCTGACTGTGGGTCATGATATACACAGTGTGTCAGTGAGTGTGTTAATATTAATCTGTGTTCTCTGTCAGTGTGTTAATATTACTGAGGACAGTGGGGGTGTTTTACACTTCACAGGGTGTATCTGACTGTGAGTCATGATGTACACTGTGTGTCAGTGAGAGTGTTAATATTAATCTGTGTTCTCTGTCAATGTGTTAATATTACTGAGGACAGTGGGGATGTTTTACACTTCACAGGGTGTATCTGACTTTGGGTCATGATATACACAGTGTGTCAGTGAGTGTGTTAATATTAATCTGTGTTCTCTGTCAGTGTGTTAATATTGCTGAGGACAGTGGGGATGTTTTACACTTCACAGGGTGTATCTGACTGTGGGTCATGATATACACAGTGTGTCAGTGAGTGTGTTAATATTAATCTGTGTTATCTGTCAGTGTGTTAATATTCCTGAGGACACTGGGGGTGTTTTACACTTCACAGGGTGTATCTGACTGTGGGTCATGATGTACACAGTGTGTCAGTGAGTGTGTTAATATTAATCTGTGTTCTCTGTCAGTCTGTTAATATTGCTGAGGACAGTGGGGGTGTTTTACAGTTCACAGGGTGTATCTGACTGTGGGTCATGATGTACACAGTGTGTCAGTGAGTGTGTTAATATTAATCTGTGTTCTCTGTCAATGTGTTAATATTACTGAGGACAGTGGGGATGTTTTACACTTCACAGGGTTTATCTGACTCTGGGTCATGATATACACAGTGTGTCAGTGAGTGTGTTAATATTAACCTGTGTTCTCTGTCAGTGTGTTAATATTCCTGAGGACAGTGGGGATGTTTTACACTTCACAGGGTGTATCTGACTGTGGGTCATGATATACACAGTGTGTCAGTGAGTGTGTTAATATTAATCTGTGTTCTCTGTCAGTGTGTTAATATTACTGAGGACAGTGGGGATGTTTTACACTTCACAGGGTGTATCTGACTGTGGGTCATGATGTACACAGTGTGTCCGTGAGTGTGTTAATATTAATCTGTGTTCTCTGTCAGTGTGTTAATATTGCTGAGGACAGTGGGGGTGTTTTACCGTTCACAGGGTGTATCTGACTGTGGGTCATGATGTACACAGTGTGTCAGTGAGTGTGTTAATATTAATCTGTGTTCTCTGTCAGTGTGTTAATATTGCTGAGGACAGTGGGGGTGTTTTACACTTCACAGGGTGTATCTGACTCTGAGTCATGATATACACAGTGTGTCAGTGAGTGTGTTAATATTAATCTGTGTTCTCTGTCAGTGTGTTAATATTACTGAGGACAGTGGGGGTGTTTTACACTTCACTGGGTTTATCTGACTGTGGGTCATGATATACACAGTGTGTCAGTGAGTGTGTTAATATTAATCTGTGTTCTCTGTCAGTGTGTTAATATTACTGAGGACAGTGGGGGTGTTTTACACTTCACAGGTTGTATCTGACTGTGAGTCATGATGTACACTGTGTGTCAGTGAGAGTGTTAATATTAATCAGTGTTCTCTGTCAATGTGTTAATATTACTGAGGACAGTGGGGATGTTTTACACTTCACAGGGTGTATCTGACTGTGGGTTTTGATATACACAGTGTGTCAGTGAGTGTGTTAATATTAATCTGTGTTCTCTGTCAGTGTGTTAATATTGCTGAGGACAGTGGGGGTGTTTTACACTTCACAGGGTGTATCTGACTGTGGGTCATGATATACACAGTGTGTCAGTGAGTGTGTTAATATTAATCTGTGTTATCTGTCAGTGTGTTAATATTCCTGAGGACACTGGGGGTGTTTTACACTTCACAGGGTGTATCTGACTGTGGGTCATGATGTACACAGTGTGTCAGTGAGTGTGTTAATATTAATCTGTGTTCTCTGTCAGTCTGTTAATATTGCTGAGGACAGTGGGGGTGTTTTACAGTTCACAGGGTGTATCTGACTGTGGGTCATGATGTACACAGTGTGTCAGTGAGTGTGTTAATATTAATCTGTGTTCTCTGTCAATGTGTTAATATTACTGAGGACAGTGGGGATGTTTTACACTTCACAGGGTTTATCTGACTCTGGGTCATGATATACACAGTGTGTCAGTGAGTGTGTTAATATTAATCTGTGTTCTCTGTCAGTGTGTTAATATTCCTGAGGACAGTGGGGATGTTTTACACTTCACAGGGTGTATCTGACTGTGGGTCATGATATACACAGTGTGTCAGTGAGTGTGTTAATATTAATCTGTGTTCTCTGTCAGTGTGTTAATATTACTGAGGACAGTGGGGATGTTTTACACTTCACAGGGTGTATCTGACTGTGGGTCATGATATACACAGTGTGTCAGTGAGTGTGTTAATATTAATCTGTGTTCTCTGTCAGTGTGATAATATTACTGAGGACAGTGGGGATGTTTTACACTTCACAGGGTGTATCTGACTGTGGGTCATGATATACACAGTGTGTCAGTGAGTGTGTTAATATTAATCTGTGTTCTCTGTCAGTGTGTTAATATTACTGAGGACAGTGGGGGTGTTTTACACTTCACAGGGTGTATCTGACTGTGGGTCATGATATACACAGTGTGTCAGTGAGTGTGTTAATATTAATCTGTGTTCTCTGTCAGTGTGTTAATATTACTGAGGACAGTGGGGGTGTTTTACACTTCACAGGGTGTATCTGACTGTGGGTCATGATGTACACAGTGTGTCAGTGAGTGTTTTAATATTAATCTGTGTTCTCTGTCAGTGTGTTAATATTACTGAGGACAGTGGGGGTGTTTTACACTTCACAGGGTGTATCTAACTGTGGGTCATGATATACACAGTGTGTCAGTGAGTGTGTTAATATTAATCTGTGTTCTCTGTCAGTGTGTTAATATTACTGAGGACAGTGGGGGTGTTTTACACTTCACAGGGTGTATCTGACTGTGGGTCATGATATACACAGTGTGTCAGTGAGTGTGTTAATATTAATCTGTGTTCTCTGTCAGTGTGTTAATATTGCTGAGGACAGTGGGGGTGTTTTACACTTCACAGGGTGTATCTAACTGTGGGTCATGATATACACAGTGTGTCAGTGAGTGTGTTAATATTAATCTGTGTTCTCTGTCAGTGTGTTAATATTACTGAGGACAGTGGGGGTGTTTTACACTTCACAGGGTGTATCTGACTGTGGGTCATGATATACACAGTGTGTCAGTGAGTGTGTTAATATTAATCTGTGTTCTCTGTCAGTGTGTTAATATTACTGAGGACAGTGGGGGTGTTTTACACTTCACAGGGTGTATCTGACTGTGGGTCATGATATACACAGTGTGTCAGTGAGTGTGTTAATATTAATCTGTGTTCTCTGTCAGTGTTTTAATATTACTGAGGACAGTGGGGGTGTTTTACACTTCACAGGGTGTATCTGACTGTGCGTCATGATGTACACAGTGTGTCAGTGAGTGTGTTAATATTAATCTGTGTTCTCTGTCAGTGTGTTAATATTACTGAGGACAGTGGGGGTGTTTTACACTTCACAGGGTGTATCTGACTGTGGGTCATGATGTACACAGTGTGTCAGTGAGTGTGTTAATATTAATCTGTGTTCTCTGTCAGTGTGTTAATATTCCTGAGGACAGTGGGGGTGTTTTACACTTCACAGGGTGTATCTGACTGTGGGTCATGATGTACACAGTGTGTCAGTGAGTGTGTTAATATTAATCTGTGTTCTCTGTCAGTGTGTTAATATTACTGAGGACAGTGGGGGTGTTTTACACTTCACTTGGTGTATCTGACTGTGGGTCATGATGTCCACAGTGTGTCAGTGAGTGTGTTAATATTAATCTGTGTTCTCTGTCAGTGTGTTAATATTATTGAGGACAGTGGGGGTGTTTTACACTTCACAGGGTTTATCTGACTGTGAGTCATGATATACACAGTGTGTCAGTGAGTGTGTTAATATTAATCTGTGTTCTCTGTCAGTGTGTTAATATTCCTGAGGACAGTGGGGATGTTTTACACTTCACAGGGTGTATCTGACAGTGGGTCATGATATACACAGTGTGTCAGTGAGTGTGTTAATATTAATCTGTGTTCTCTGTCAGTGTGTTAATATTCCTGAGGACAGTGGGGATGTTTTACACTTCACAGGGTGTATCTGACTGTGGGTCATGATATACACAGTGTGTCAGTGGGTGTGTTAATATTAATCTGTGTTCTCTGTCAGTGTGTTTATATTGCTGAGGATAGTGGGGGTGTTTTACACTTCACAGGGTGTATCTGACTGTGGGTCATGATGTACACAGTGTGTCAGTGAGAGTGTTAATATTAATCTGTGTTCTCTGTCATTGTGTTAATATTACTGAGGACAGTGGGGGTGTTTTACACTTCACAGGGTGTATCTGACTGTGGGTCATGATATACACAGTGTGTCAGTGAGTGTGTTAATATTAATCTGTGTTCTCTGTCAGTGTGTTAATATTACTGAGGACAGTGGGGGTGTTTTAAACTTCACAGGGTGTATCTGACTGTGAGTCATGATGTACACAGTGTGTCAGTGAGTGTGTTAATATTAATCTGTGTTCTCTGTCAGTGTGTTAATATTCCTGAGGACAGTGGGGGTGTTTTACACTTCACAGGGTGTATCTGACTGTGGGTCATGATGTACACAGTGTGTCAGTGAGTGTGATAATATTAATCTGTGTTCTCTGTCAGTGTGTTAATATTCCTGAGGACAGTGGGGGTATTTTACACTTCACAGGGTGTATCTGACTGTGGGTCATGATGTACACAGTGTGTCAGTGAGTGTGTTAATATTAATCTGTGTTCTCTGTCAGTGTGTTAATATTCCTGAGGACAGTGGGGGTGTTTTACACTTCACAGGGTGTATCTGACTGTGGGTCATGATATACACAGTGTGTCAGTGAGTGTGTTAATATTAATCTGTGTTCTCTGTCAGTGTGTTAATATTACTGAGGACAGTGGGGGTGTTTTACACTTCACAGGGTGTATCTGACTGTGGGTCATGACGTACACAGTGTGTCAGTGAGTGTGTTAATATTAATCTGTGTTCTCTGTCAGTGTGTTAATATTGCTGAGGACAGTGGGGGTGTTTTACACTTCACAGGGTTTATCTGACTGTGGGTCATGATATACACAGTGTGTCAGTGAGTGTGTTAATATTAATCTGTGTTCTCTGTCAGTGTGTTAATATTGCTGAGGACAGTGGGAATGTTTTACACTTCACAGGGTGTATCTGACTGTGGGTCATGATATACACAGTGTGTCAGTGAGTGTGTTAATATTAATCTGTGTTCTCTGTCAGTGTGTTAATATTACTGAGGACAGTGGGGTGTTTTACACTTCACAGGGTGTATCTGACTGTGGGTCATGATATACCCAGTGTGTCAGTGAGTGTGTTAATATTAATCTGGGTTCTCTGTCAGTGTGTTAATATTACTGAGGACAGTGGGGATGTTTTACACTTCACAGGGTGTATCTGACTGTGGGTCATGATGTACACAGTGTGTCCGTGAGTGTGTTAATATTAATCTGTGTTCTCTGTCAGTGTGTTAATATTGCTGAGGACAGTGGGGGTGTTTTACCGTTCACAGGGTGTATCTGACTGTGGGTCATGATGTACACAGTGTGTCAGTGAGTGTGTTAATATTAATCTGTGTTCTCTGTCTGTGTGTTAATATTGCTGAGGACAGTGGGGGTGTTTTACACTTCACAGGGTGTATCTGACTCTGAGTCATGATATACACAGTGTGTCAGTGAGTGTGTTAATATTAATCTGTGTTCTCTGTCAGTGTGTTAATATTACTGAGGACAGTGGGGGTGTTTTACACTTCACTGGGTTTATCTGACTGTGGGTCATGATATACACAGTGTGTCAGTGAGTGTGTTAATATTAATCTGTGTTCTCTGTCAGTGTGTTAATATTACTGAGGACAGTGGGGGTGTTTTACACTTCACAGGGTGTATCTGACTGTGAGTCATGATGTACACTGTGTGTCAGTGAGAGTGTTAATATTAATCAGTGTTCTCTGTCAATGTGTTAATATTACTGAGGACAGTGGGGATGTTTTACACTTCACAGGGTGTATCTGACTGTGGGTCATGATATACACAGTGTGTCAGTGAGTGTGTTAATATTAATCTGTGTTCTCTGTCAGTGTGTTAATATTGCTGAGGACAGTGGGGATGTTTTACACTTCACAGGGTGTATCTGACTGTGGGTCATGATATACACAGTGTGTCAGTGAGTGTGTTAATATTAATCTGTGTTATCTGTCAGTGTGTTAATATTCCTGAGGACACTGGGGGTGTTTTACACTTCACAGGGTGTATCTGACTGTGGGTCATGATGTACACAGTGTGTCAGTGAGTGTGTTAATATTAATCTGTGTTCTCTGTCAGTGTGTTAATATTACTGAGGACAGTGGGGGTGTTTTACACTTCACAGGGTTTATCTGACTGTGGGTCATGATATACACAGTGTGTCAGTGAGTGTGTTAATATTAATCTGTGTTCTCTGTCAGTGTGTTAATATTGCTGAGGACAGTGGGAATGTTTTACACTTCACAGGGTGTATCTGACTGTGGGTCATGATATACACAGTGTGTCAGTGAGTGTGTTAATATTAATCTGTGTTCTCTGTCAGTGTGTTAATATTACTGAGGACAGTGGGGTGTTTTACACTTCACAGGGTGTATCTGACTGTGGGTCATGATATACCCAGTGTGTCAGTGAGTGTGTTAATATTAATCTGTGTTCTCTGTCAGTGTGTTAATATTACTGAGGACAGTGGGGATGTTTTACACTTCACAGGGTGTATCTGACTGTGGGTCATGATGTACACAGTGTGTCCGTGAGTGTGTTAATATTAATCTGTGTTCTCTGTCAGTGTGTTAATATTGCTGAGGACAGTGGGGGTGTTTTACCGTTCACAGGGTGTATCTGACTGTGGGTCATGATGTACACAGTGTGTCAGTGAGTGTGTTAATATTAATCTGTGTTCTCTGTCAGTGTGTTAATATTGCTGAGGACAGTGGGGGTGTTTTACACTTCACAGGGTGTATCTGACTCTGAGTCATGATATACACAGTGTGTCAGTGAGTGTGTTAATATTAATCAGTGTTCTCTGTCAATGTGTTAATATTACTGAGGACAGTGGGGATGTTTTACACTTCACAGGGTGTATCTGACTGTGGGTCATGATATACACAGTGTGTCAGTGAGTGTGTTAATATTAATCTGTGTTCTCTGTCAGTGTGTTAATATTGCTGAGGACAGTGGGGATGTTTTACACTTCACAGGGTGTATCTGACTGTGGGTCATGATATACACAGTGTGTCAGTGAGTGTGTTAATATTAATCTGTGTTATCTGTCAGTGTGTTAATATTCCTGAGGACACTGGGGGTGTTTTACACTTCACAGGGTGTATCTGACTGTGGGTCATGATGTACACAGTGTGTCAGTGAGTGTGTTAATATTAATCTGTGTTCTCTGTCAGTGTGTTAATATTGCTGAGGACAGTGGGGGTGTTTTACAGTTCACAGGGTGTATCTGACTGTGGGTCATGATGTACACAGTGTGTCAGTGAGTGTGTTAATATTAATCTGTGTTCTCTGTCAATGTGTTAATATTACTGAGGACAGTGGGGATGTTTTACACTTCACAGGGTTTATCTGACTCTGGATCATGATATACACAGTGTGTCAGTGAGTGTGTTAATATTAATCTGTGTTCTCTGTCAGTGTGTTAATATTCCTGAGGACAGTGGGGATGTTTTACACTTCACAGGGTGTATCTGACTGTGGGTCATGATATACACAGTGTGTCAGTGAGTGTGTTAATATTAATCTGTGTTCTCTGTCAGTGTGTTAATATTACTGAGGACAGTGGGGATGTTTTACACTTCACAGGGTGTATCTGACTGTGGGTCATGATATACACAGTGTGTCAGTGAGTGTGTTAATATTAATCTGTGTTCTCTGTCAGTGTGATAATATTACTGAGGACAGTGGGGATGTTTTACACTTCACAGGGTGTATCTGACTGTGGGTCATGATATACACAGTGTGTCAGTGAGTGTGTTAATATTAATCTGTGTTCTCTGTCAGTGTGTTAATATTACTGAGGACAGTGGGGGTGTTTTACACTTCACAGGGTGTATCTGACTGTGGGTCATGATATACACAGTGTGTCAGTGAGTGTGTTAATATTAATCTGTGTTCTCTGTCAGTGTGTTAATATTACTGAGGACAGTGGGGGTGTTTTACACTTCACAGGGTGTATCTGACTGTGGGTCATGATGTACACAGTGTGTCAGTGAGTGTTTTAATATTAATCTGTGTTCTCTGTCAGTGTGTTAATATTACTGAGGACAGTGGGGGTGTTTTACACTTCACAGGGTGTATCTAACTGTGGGTCATGATATACACAGTGTGTCAGTGAGTGTGTTAATATTAATCTGTGTTCTCTGTCAGTGTGTTAATATTACTGAGGACAGTGGGGGTGTTTTACACTTCACAGGGTGTATCTGACTGTGGGTCATGATATACACAGTGTGTCAGTGAGTGTGTTAATATTAATCTGTGTTCTCTGTCAGTGTGTTAATATTGCTGAGGACAGTGGGGGTGTTTTACACTTCACAGGGTGTATCTAACTGTGGGTCATGATATACACAGTGTGTCAGTGAGTGTGTTAATATTAATCTGTGTTCTCTGTCAGTGTGTTAATATTACTGAGGACAGTGGGGGTGTTTTACACTTCACAGGGTGTATCTGACTGTGGGTCATGATATACACAGTGTGTCAGTGAGTGTGTTAATATTAATCTGTGTTCTCTGTCAGTGTGTTAATATTACTGAGGACAGTGGGGGTGTTTTACACTTCACAGGGTGTATCTGACTGTGGGTCATGATATACACAGTGTGTCAGTGAGTGTGTTAATATTAATCTGTGTTCTCTGTCAGTGTTTTAATATTACTGAGGACAGTGGGGGTGTTTTACACTTCACAGGGTGTATCTGACTGTGCGTCATGATGTACACAGTGTGTCAGTGAGTGTGTTAATATTAATCTGTGTTCTCTGTCAGTGTGTTAATATTACTGAGGACAGTGGGGGTGTTTTACACTTCACAGGGTGTATCTGACTGTGGGTCATGATGTACACAGTGTGTCAGTGAGTGTGTTAATATTAATCTGTGTTCTCTGTCAGTGTGTTAATATTCCTGAGGACAGTGGGGGTGTTTTACACTTCACAGGGTGTATCTGACTGTGGGTCATGATGTACACAGTGTGTCAGTGAGTGTGTTAATATTAATCTGTGTTCTCTGTCAGTGTGTTAATATTACTGAGGACAGTGGGGATGTTTTACACTTCACTTGGTGTATCTGACTGTGGGTCATGATGTCCACAGTGTGTCAGTGAGTGTGTTAATATTAATCTGTGTTCTCTGTCAGTGTGTTAATATTATTGAGGACAGTGGGGGTGTTTTACACTTCACAGGGTTTATCTGACTGTGAGTCATGATATACACAGTGTGTCAGTGAGTGTGTTAATATTAATCTGTGTTCTCTGTCAGTGTGTTAATATTCCTGAGGGCAGTGGGGATGTTTTACACTTCACAGGGTGTATCTGACAGTGGGTCATGATATACACAGTGTGTCAGTGAGTGTGTTAATATTAATCTGTGTTCTCTGTCAGTGTGTTAATATTCCTGAGGACAGTGGGGATGTTTTACACTTCACAGGGTGTATCTGACTGTGGGTCATGATATACACAGTGTGTCAGTGGGTGTGTTAATATTAATCTGTGTTCTCTGTCAGTGTGTTAATATTGCTGAGGATAGTGGGGGTGTTTTACACTTCACAGGGTGTATCTGACTGTGGGTCATGATGTACACAGTGTGTCAGTGAGAGTGTTAATATTAATCTGTGTTCTCTGTCATTGTGTTAATATTACTGAGGACAGTGGGGGTGTTTTACACTTCACAGGGTGTATCTGACTGTGGGTCATGATATACACAGTGTGTCAGTGAGTGTGTTAATATTAATCTGTGTTCTCTGTCAGTGTGTTAATATTACTGAGGACAGTGGGGGTGTTTTACACTTCACAGGGTGTATCTGACTGTGAGTCATGATGTACACAGTGTGTCAGTGAGTGTGTTAATATTAATCTGTGTTCTCTGTCAGTGTGTTAATATTCCTGAGGACAGTGGGGGTGTTTTACACTTCACAGGGTGTATCTGACTGTGGGTCATGATGTACACAGTGTGTCAGTGAGTGTGTTAATATTAATCTGTGTTCTCTGTCAGTGTGTTAATATTCCTGAGGACAGTGGGGGTGTTTTACACTTCACAGGGTGTATCTGACTGTGGGTCATGATGTACACAGTGTGTCAGTGAGTGTGTTAATATTAATCTGTGTTCTCTGTCAGTGTGTTAATATTCCTGAGGACAGTGGGGGTGTTTTACACTTCACAGGGTGTATCTGACTGTGGGTCATGATATACACAGTGTGTCAGTGAGTGTGTTAATATTAATCTGTGTTCTCTGTCAGTGTGTTAATATTACTGAGGACAGTGGGGGTGTTTTACACTTCACAGGGTGTATCTGACTGTGGGTCATGACGTACACAGTGTGTCAGTGTGTGTGTTAATATTAATCTGTGTTCTCTGTCAGTGTGTTAATATTGCTGAGGACAGTGGGGGTGTTTTACACTTCACAGGGTGTATCTGACTGTGGGTCATGATATACACAGTGTGTCAGTGAGTGTGTTAATATTAATCTGTGTTCTCTGTCAGTGTGTTAATATTACTGAGGACAGTGGGGGTGTTTTACACTTCACAGGGTGTATCTGACTGTGGGTCATGATGTACACAGTGTGTCAGTGAGTGTGTTAATATTAATCTGTGTTCTCTGTCAGTGTGTTAATATTACTGAGGACAGTGGGGGTGTTTTACACTTCACAGGGTTTATCTGACTGTGGGTCATGATATACACAGTGTGTCAGTGAGTGTGTTAATATTAATCTGTGTTCTCTGTCAGTGTGTTAATATTGCTGAGGACAGTGGGAATGTTTTACACTTCACAGGGTGTATCTGACTGTGGGTCATGATATACACAGTGTGTCAGTGAGTGTGTTAATATTAATCTGTGTTCTCTGTCAGTGTGTTAATATTACTGAGGACAGTGGGGTGTTTTACACTTCACAGGGTGTATCTGACTGTGGGTCATGATATACCCAGTGTGTCAGTGAGTGTGTTAATATTAATCTGTGTTCTCTGTCAGTGTGTTAATATTACTGAGGGCAGTGGGGTGTTTTACACTTCACAGAGTGTATCTGACTGTGGGTCATGATATACACAGTGTGTCAGTGAGTGTGTTAATATTAATCTGTGTTCTCTGTCAGTGTGTTAATATTACTGAGGACAGTGGGGGTGTTTTACACTTCACAGGGTTTATCTGACTGTGGGTCATGATATACACAGTGTGTCAGTGAGTGTGTTAATATTAATCTGTGTTCTCTGTCAGTGTGTTAATATTACTGAGGACAGTGGGGGTGTTTTACACTTCACAGGGTGTATCTGACTGTGGGTCATGATATACACAGTGTGTCAGTGAGTGTGTTAATATTAATCTGTGTACTCTGTCAGTGTGTTAATATTACTGAGGACAGTGGGGGTGTTTTACACTTCACAGGGTGTATCTGACTGTGGGTCATGATGTACACAGTGTGTCAGTGAGTGTGTTAATATTAATCTGTGTTCTCTGTCAGTGTGTTAATATTACTGAGGACAGTGGGGGTGTTTTACACTTCACAGGGTGTATCTGACTGTGGGTCATGATATACACAGTGTGTCAGTGAGTGTGTTAATATTAATCTGTGTTCTCTGTCAGTGTGTTAATATTACTGAGGGCAGTGGGGGTGTTTTACACTTCACAGGGTGTATCTGACTGTGGGTCATGATGTACACAGTGTGTCAGTGATGTGTTAATATTAATCTGTGTTCTCTGTCAGTGTGTTAATATTCCTGAGGACAGTGGGGTGTTTTACACTTCACAGGGTGTATCTGACTGTGAGTCATGATATACACAGTGTGTCAGTGAGAGTGTTAATATTAATCTGTGTACTCTGTCAGTGTGTTAATATTACTGAGGACAGTGGGGGTGTTTTACACTTCACAGGGTGTATCTGACTGTGGGTCATGATGTACACAGTGTGTCAGTGAGTGTGTTAATATTAATCTGTGTTCTCTGTCAGTGTCTTAATATTACTGAGGACAGTGGGGTGTTTTACACTTCACAGGGTGTATCTGACTGTGGGTCATGATATACACAGTGTGTCAGTGAGTGTGTTAATATTAATCTGTGTTCTCTGTCAGTGTGTTAATATTCCTGAGGACAGTGGGGATGTTTTACACTTCACAGGGTGTATCTGACTGTGGGTCATGATGTACACAGTGTGTCAGTGAGTGTGTTAATATTAATCTGTGTTCTCTGTCAGTGTGTTAATATTACTGAGGAGAGTGGGAATGTTTTACACTTCACATGGTGTATCTGACTGTGGGTCATGATATACACAGTGTGTCAGTGAGTGTGTTAATATTAATCTGTGTTCTCTGTCAGTGTGTTAATATTACTGAGGACAGTGGGAATGTTTTACACTTCACAGGGTGTATCTGACTGTGGGTCATGATATACACAGTGTGTCAGTGAGTGTGTTAATATTAATCTGTGTTCTCTGTCAGTGTGTTAATATTACTGAGGACAGTGGGAATGTTTTACACTTCACAGGGTGTATCTGACTGTGGGTCATGATATACACTGTGTGTCAGTGAGCGTGTTAATATTAATCTGTGTTCTCTGTCAGTGTGTTAATATTCCTGATGACAGAGGGGGTGTTTTACACTTCACTGGGTTTATCTGACTGTGGGTCATGATATACACAGTGTGTCAGTGAATGTGTTAATATTAATCTGTGTACTCTGTCAGTGTGTTAATATTCCTGAGGACAGTGGGGGTGTTTTACACTTCACAGGGTGTATCTGACTGTGGGTCATGATATACACAGTGTGTCAGTGAGTGTGTTAATATTAATCTGTGTTCTCTGTCAGTGTGTTAATATACCTGAGGACAGTGGGGGTGTTTTACACTTCACAGGGTGCATCTGACTGTGGGTCATGATATACACAGTGTGTCAGTGAGTGTGTTAATATTAATCTGTGTTCTCTGTCAGTGTGTTAATATTCCTGAGGACAGTGGGGGTGTTTTACACTTCACAGGGTTTATCTGACTGTGGGTCATGATATACACAGTGTGTCAGTGAGTGTGTTAATATTAATCTGTGTTCTCTGTCAGTGTGTTAATATTACTGAGGACAGTGGGGGTGTTTTACACTTCACAGGGTGTATCTGGCTGTGGGTCATGATATACACAGTGTGTCAGTGAGTGTGTTAATATTAATCTGTGTTCTCTGTCAGTGTGTTAATATTCCTGAGGACAGTGGGGGTGTTTTACACTTCACAGGGTTTATCTGACTGTGGGTCATGATGTACACAGTGTGTCAGTGAGTGTGTTAATATTAATCTGTGTTCTCTGTCAGTGTGTTAATATTACTGAGGACAGTGGGGGTGTTTTACACTTCACAGGTTTTATCTGACTGTGGGTCATGATGTACACAGTGTGTCAGTGAGTGTGTTAATATTAATCTGTGTTCTCTGTCAGTGTGTTAATATTACTGAGGACAGTGGGGGTGTTTTACACTTCACAGGGTGTATCTGACTGTGGGTCATGATATACACAGTGTGTCAGTGAGTGTGTTAATATTAATCTGTGTTCTCTGTCAGTGTGCTAATATTCCTGATGACAGTGGGGATGTTTTACACTTCACAGGGTGTATCTGACTGTGGGTCATGATGTACACAGTGTGTCAGTGAGTGTGTTATTATTAATCTGTGTTCACTGTCAGTGTGTTAATATTACTGAGGACAGTGGGGGTGTTTTACACTTCACAGGGTGTATCTGGCTGTGGGTCATGATATACACAGTGTGTCAGTGAGTGTGTTAATATTAATCTGTGTTCTCTGTCAGTGTGCTAATATTCCTGATGACAGTGGGGATGTTTTACACTTCACAGGGTGTATCTGACTGTGGGTCATGTTATACCCAGTGTGTCAGTGAGTGTGTTAATATTAATCTGTGTTCTCTGTCAGTGTGTTAATATTCCTGAGGACAGTGGGGGTGTTTTACACTTCACAGGGTGTATCTGACTGTGGGTCATGATGTACACAGTGTGTCAGTGAGTGTGTTAATATTAATCTGTGTTCTCTGTCAGTGTGTTAATATTCCTGAGGACAGTGGGGGTGTTTTACACTTCACAGGGTGTATCTGACTGTGGGTCATGATGTACACAGTGTGTCAGTGAGTGTGTTAATATTAATCTGTGTTCTCTGTCAGTGTGTTAATATTACTGAGGACAGTGGGGGTGTTTTACACTTCACAGGGTTTATCTGACAGTGGGTCATGATATACACAGTGTGTCAGTGAGTGTGTTAATATTAATCTGTGTTCTCTGTCAGTGTGTTAATATTCCTGAGGACAGTGGGGATGTTTTACACTTCACAGGGTGTATCTGACTGTGGGTCATGATATACACAGTGTGTCAGTGGGTGTGTTAATATTAATCTGTGTTCTCTGTCAGTGTGTTAATATTACTGAGGACAGTGGGGGTGTTTTACACTTCACAGGGTGTATCTGACTGTGAGTCATGATGTACACAGTGTGTCAGTGAGTGTGTTAATATTAATCTGTGTTCTCTGTCAGTGTGTTAATATTCCTGAGGACAGTGGGGGTGTTTTACACTTCACAGGGTGTATCTGTCTGTGGGTCATGATGTACACAGTGTGTCAGTGAGTGTGTTAATATTAATCTGTGTTCTCTGTCAGTGTGTTAATATTCCTGAGGACAGTGGGGGTGTTTTACACTTCACAGGGTGTATCTGACTGTGGGTCATGATGTACACAGTGTGTCAGTGAGTGTGTTAATATTAATCTGTGTTCTCTGTCAGTGTGTTAATATTCCTGAGGACAGTGGGGGTGTTTTACACTTCACAGGGTGTATCTGACTGTGGGTCATGATATACACAGTGTGTCAGTGAGTGTGTTAATATTAATCTGTGTTCTCTGTCAGTGTGTTAATATTACTGAGGACAGTGGGGGTGTTTTACACTTCACAGGGTGTACCTGACTGTGGGTCATGACGTACACAGTGTGTCAGTGAGTGTGTTAATATTAATCTGTGTTCTCTGTCAGTGTGTTAATATTGCTGAGGACAGTGGGGGTGTTTTACACTTCACAGGGTGTATCTGACTGTGGGTCATGATATACACAGTGTGTCAGTGAGTGTGTTAATATTAATCTGTGTTCTCTGTCAGTGTGTTAATATTACTGAGGACAGTGGGGATGTTTTACACTTCACAGGGTGTATCTGACTGTGGGTCATGATGTACACAGTGTGTCAGTGAGTGTGTTAATATTAATCTGTGTTCTCTGTCAGTGTGTTAATATTGCTGAGGACAGTGGGAATGTTTTACACTTCACAGGGTGTATCTGACTGTGGGTCATGATATACACAGTGTGTCAGTGAGTGTGTTAATATTAATCTGTGTTCTCTGTCAGTGTGTTAATATTACTGAGGACAGTGGGGTGTTTTACACTTCACAGGGTGTATCTGACTGTGGGTCATGATATACACAGTGTGTCAGTGAGTGTGTTAATATTAATCTGTGTTCTCTGTCAGTGTGTTAATATTCCTGAGGACAGTGGGGGTGTTTTACACTTCACGGGGTGTATCTGACTGTGGGTCATGATGTACACAGTGTGTCAGTGAGTGTGTTAATATTAATCTGTGTTCTCTGTCAGTGTGTTAATATTCCTGAGGACAGTGGGGGTGTTTTACACTTCACGGGGTGTATCTGACTGTGGGTCATGATGTACACAGTGTGTCAGTGAGTGTGTTAATATTAATCTGTGTTCTCTGTCAGTGTGTTAATATTACTGAGGACAGTGGGGGTGTTTTACACTTCACAGGGTTTATCTGACTGTGGGTCATGATGTACACAGTGTGTCAGTGAGTGTGTTAATATTAATCTGTGTTCTCTGTCAGTGTGTTAATATTACTGAGGACAGTGGGGGTGTTTTACACTTCACAGGGTGTATCTGACTGTGGGTCATGATATACACAGTGTGTCAGTGAGTGTGTTAATATTAATCTGTGTTCTCTGTCAGTGTGCTAATATTCCTGATGACAGTGGGAATGTTTTACACTTCACAGGGTGTATCTGACTGTGGGTCATGATGTACACAGTGTGTCAGTGAGTGTGTTATTATTAATCTGTGTTCTCTGTCAGTGTGTTAATATTACTGAGGACAGTGGGGGTGTTTTACACTTCACAGGGTGTATCTGACTGTGGGTCATGATGTACACACTGTGTCAGTGAGTGTGTTAATATTAATCTGTGTTCTCTGTCAGTGTGTTAATATTCCTGAGGACAGTGGGGGTGTTTTACACTTCACAGGGTGTATCTGACTGTGGGTCATGATGTACACAGTGTGTCAGTGAGTGTGTTAATATTAATCTGTGTTCTCTGTCAGTGTGTTAATATTCCTGAGGACAGTGGGGGTGTTTTACACTTCACAGGGTGTATCTGGCTGTGGGTCATGATGTACACAGTGTGTCAGTGAGTGTGTTAATATTAATCTGTGTTCTCTGTCAGTGTGTTAATATTACTGAGGACAGTGGGGGTGTTTTACACTTCACCAGGTGTATCTGACTGTGGGTCATGATGTACACAGTGTGTCAGTGAGTGTGTTAATATTAATCTGTGTTCTCTGTCAGTGTGTTAATATTACTGAGGACAGTGGGGGTGTTTTACACTTCACAGGGTGTATCTGACTGTGGGTCATGATGTCCACAGTGTGTCAGTGAGTGTGTTAATATTAATCTGTGTTCTCTGTCAGTGTGTTAATATTCCTGAGGACAGTGGGGGTGTTTTACACTTCACCGGGTGTATCTGACTGTGGGTCATGATGTACACAGTGTGTCAGTGAGTGTGTTAATATTAATCTGTGTTCTCTGTCAGTGTGTTAATATTACTGAGGACAGTGGGGGTGTTTTACACTTCACAGGGTTTATCTGACTGTGAGTCATGATATACACAGTGTGTCATTGAGTGTGTTAATATTAATCTGTGTTCTCTGTCAGTGTGTTAATATTCCTGAGGACTGTGGGGATGTTTTACACTTCACAGGGTGTATCTGACAGTGGGTCATGATATACACAGTGTGTCAGTGAGTGTGTTAATATTAATCTGTGTTCTCTGTCAGTGTGTTAATATTCCTGAGGACAGTGGGGATGTTTTACACTTCACAGGGTGTATCTGACTGTGGGTCATGATATACACAGTGTGTCAGTGGGTGTGTTAATATTAATCTGTGTTCTCTGTCAGTGTGTTAATATTCCTGAGGACAGTGGGGGTGTTTTACACTTCACAGGGTGTATCTGACTGTGAGTCATGATGTACACAGTGTGTCAGTGAGTGTGTTAATATTAATCTGTGTTCTCTGTCAGTGTGTTAATATTCCTGAGGACAGTGGGGGTGTTTTACACTTCACAGGGTGTATCTGACTGTGGGTCATGATGTACACAGTGTGTCAGTGAGTGTGTTAATATTAATCTGTGTTCTCTGTCAGTGTGTTAATATTCCTGAGGACAGTGGGGGTGTTTTACACTTCACAGGGTGTATCTGACTGTGGGTCATGATATACACAGTGTGTCAGTGAGTGTGTTAATATTAATCTGTGTTCTCTGTCAGTGTGTTAATATTCCTGAGGACAGTGGGGGTGTTTTACACTTCACAGGGTGTATCTGACTGTGGGTCATGATATACACAGTGTGTCAGTGAGTGTGTTAATATTAATCTGTGTTCTCTGTCAGTGTGTTAATATTACTGAGGACAGTGGGGGTGTTTTACACTTCACAGGGTGTATCTGACTGTGGGTCATGACGTACACAGTGTGTCAGTGAGTGTGTTAATATTAATCTGTGTTCTCTGTCAGTGTGTTAATATTGCTGAGGACAGTGGGGGTGTTTTACACTTCACAGGGTGTATCTGACTGTGGGTCATGATATACACAGTGTGTCAGTGAGTGTGTTAATATTAATCTGTGTTCTCTGTCAGTGTGTTAATATTACTGAGGACAGTGGGGGTGTTTTACACTTCACAGGGTGTATCTGACTGTGGGTCATGATGTACACACTGTGTCAGTGAGTGTGTTAATATTAATCTGTGTTCTCTGTCAGTGTGTTAATATTCCTGAGGACAGTGGGGGTGTTTTACACTTCACAGGGTGTATCTGACTGTGGGTCATGATGTACACAGTGTGTCAGTGAGTGTGTTAATATTAATCTGTGTTCTCTGTCAGTGTGTTAATATTCCTGAGGACAGTGGGGGTGTTTTACACTTCACAGGGTGTATCTGGCTGTGGGTCATGATGTACACAGTGTGTCAGTGAGTGTGTTAATATTAATCTGTGTTCTCTGTCAGTGTGTTAATATTACTGAGGACAGTGGGGGTGTTTTACACTTCACCAGGTGTATCTGACTGTGGGTCATGATGTACACAGTGTGTCAGTGAGTGTGTTAATATTAATCTGTGTTCTCTGTCAGTGTGTTAATATTACTGAGGACAGTGGGGGTGTTTTACACTTCACAGGGTGTATCTGACTGTGGGTCATGATGTCCACAGTGTGTCAGTGAGTGTGTTAATATTAATCTGTGTTCTCTGTCAGTGTGTTAATATTCCTGAGGACAGTGGGGGTGTTTTACACTTCACCGGGTGTATCTGACTGTGGGTCATGATGTACACAGTGTGTCAGTGAGTGTGTTAATATTAATCTGTGTTCTCTGTCAGTGTGTTAATATTACTGAGGACAGTGGGGGTGTTTTACACTTCACAGGGTTTATCTGACTGTGAGTCATGATATACACAGTGTGTCATTGAGTGTGTTAATATTAATCTGTGTTCTCTGTCAGTGTGTTAATATTCCTGAGGACTGTGGGGATGTTTTACACTTCACAGGGTGTATCTGACAGTGGGTCATGATATACACAGTGTGTCAGTGAGTGTGTTAATATTAATCTGTGTTCTCTGTCAGTGTGTTAATATTCCTGAGGACAGTGGGGATGTTTTACACTTCACAGGGTGTATCTGACTGTGGGTCATGATATACACAGTGTGTCAGTGGGTGTGTTAATATTAATCTGTGTTCTCTGTCAGTGTGTTAATATTCCTGAGGACAGTGGGGGTGTTTTACACTTCACAGGGTGTATCTGACTGTGAGTCATGATGTACACAGTGTGTCAGTGAGTGTGTTAATATTAATCTGTGTTCTCTGTCAGTGTGTTAATATTCCTGAGGACAGTGGGGGTGTTTTACACTTCACAGGGTGTATCTGACTGTGGGTCATGATGTACACAGTGTGTCAGTGAGTGTGTTAATATTAATCTGTGTTCTCTGTCAGTGTGTTAATATTCCTGAGGACAGTGGGGGTGTTTTACACTTCACAGGGTGTATCTGACTGTGGGTCATGATATACACAGTGTGTCAGTGAGTGTGTTAATATTAATCTGTGTTCTCTGTCAGTGTGTTAATATTCCTGAGGACAGTGGGGGTGTTTTACACTTCACAGGGTGTATCTGACTGTGGGTCATGATATACACAGTGTGTCAGTGAGTGTGTTAATATTAATCTGTGTTCTCTGTCAGTGTGTTAATATTACTGAGGACAGTGGGGGTGTTTTACACTTCACAGGGTGTATCTGACTGTGGGTCATGACGTACACAGTGTGTCAGTGAGTGTGTTAATATTAATCTGTGTTCTCTGTCAGTGTGTTAATATTGCTGAGGACAGTGGGGGTGTTTTACACTTCACAGGGTGTATCTGACTGTGGGTCATGATATACACAGTGTGTCAGTGAGTGTGTTAATATTAATCTGTGTTCTCTGTCAGTGTGTTAATATTACTGAGGACAGTGGGGGTGTTTTACACTTCACAGGGTGTATCTGACTGTGGGTCATGATGTACACAGTGTGTCAGTGAGTGTGTTAATATTAATCTGTGTTCTCTGTCAGTGTGTTAATATTCCTGAGGACAGTGGGGGTGTTTTACACTTCACAGGGTGTATCTGACTGTGGGTCATGATATACACAGTGTGTCAGTGAGTGTGTTAATATTAATCTGTGTTCTCTGTCAGTGTGTTAATATTCCTGAGGACAGTGGGGGTGTTTTACACTTCACAGGGTGTATCTGACTGTGGGTCATGATGTACACAGTGTGTCAGTGAATGTGTTAATATTAATCTGTGTTCTCTGTCAGTGTGTTAATATTCCTGAGGACAGTGGGGGTGTTTTACACTTCACAGGGTGTATCTGACTGTGGGTCATGATGTACGCAGTGTGTCAGTGAGTGTGTTAATATTAATCTGTGTTCTCTGTCAGTGTGTTAATATTCCTGAGGACAGTGGGGGTGTTTTACACTTCACAGGGTGTATCTGGCTGTGGGTCATGATGTACACAGTGTGTCAGTGAGTGTGTTAATATTAATCTGTGTTCTCTGTCAGTGTGTTAATATTACTGAGGACAGTGGGGGTGTTTTACACTTCACCGGGTGTATCTGACTGTGGGTCATGATGTCCACAGTGTGTCAGTGAGTGTGTTAATATTAATCTGTGTTCTCTGTCAGTGTGTTAATATTACTGAGGACAGTGGGGGTGTTTTACACTTCACAGGGTTTATCTGACTGTGAGTCATGATGTACACAGTGTGTCAGTGAGTGTGTTAATATTAATCTGTGTTCTCTGTCAGTGTGTTAATATTACTGAGGACAGTGGGGGTGTTTTACACTTCACAGGGTGTATCTGACTGTGGGTCATGATATACACAGTGTGTCAGTGAGTGTGTTAATATTAATCTGTGTTCTCTGTCAGTGTGTTAATATTACTGAGGGCAGTGGGGGTGTTTTACACTTCACAGGGTGTATCTGACTGTGGGTCATGATGTACGCAGTGTGTCAGTGAGTGTGTTAATATTAATCTGTGTTCTCTGTCAGTGTGTTAATATTCCTGAGGACAGTGGGGTGTTTTACACTTCACAGGGTGTATCTGACTGTGAGTCATGATATACACAGTGTGTCAGTGAGAGTGTTAATATTAATCTGTGTACTCTGTCAGTGTGTTAATATTACTGAGGACAGTGGGGGTGTTTTACACTTCACAGGGTGTATCTGACTGTGGGTCATGATGTACACAGTGTGTCAGTGAGTGTGTTAATATTAATCTGTGTTCTCTGTCAGTGTGTTAATATTCCTGAGGACAGTGGGGGTGTTTTACACTTCACCGGGTGTATCTGACTGTGGGTCATGATATACACAGTGTGTCAGTGAGTGTGTTAATATTAATCTGTGTTCACTGTCAGTGTGTTAATATTCCTGAGGGCAGTGGGGGTGTTTTACACTTCACAGGGTGTATCTGACTGTGGGTCATGATGGACACAGTGTGTCAGTGAGTGTGTTAATATTAATCTGTGTTCTCTGTCAGTGTGTTAATATTACTGAGGACAGTGGGGGTGTTTTACACTTCACAGGGTGTATCTGACTGTGGGTCATGATGTACACAGTGTGTCAGTGAGTGTGTTAATATTAATCTGTGTTCTCTGTCAGTGTGTTAATATTACTGAAGACAGTGGGGTGTTTTACACTTCACAGGGTGTATCTGACTGTGGGTCATGATATACACAGTGTTTCAGTGAGTGTGTTAATATTAATCTGTGTTCTCTGTCAGTGTGTTAATATTACTGAGGACAGTGGGAATGTTTTACACTTCACAGTCTTTATCTGACTGTGGGTCATGATATACACAGTGTGTCAGTGAGTGTGTTAATATTAATCTGTGTTCTCTGTCAGTGTGTTAATATTACTGAGGACAGTGGGAATGTTTTACACTTCACAGGGTGTATCTGACTGTGGGTCATGATATACACAGTGTGTCAGTGAGTGTGTTAATATTAATCTGTGTTCTCTGTCAGTGTGTTAATATTCCTGAGGACAGTGGGGGTGTTTTACACTTCACAGGGTGTATCTGACTGTGGGTCATGATATGCACAGTGTGTCAGTGAGTGTGTTAATATTAATCTGTGTTCTCTGTCAGTGTGTTAATATTCCTGAGGACAGAGGGGGTGTTTTACACTTCACTGGGTTTATCTGACTGTGGGTCATGATATACACAGTGTGTCAGTGAATGTGTTAATATTAATCTGTGTACTCTGTCAGTGTGTTAATATTCCTGAGGACAGTGGGGGTGTTTTACACTTCACAGGGTGTATCTGACTGTGGGTCATGATATACACAGTGTGTCAGTGAGTGTGTTAATATTAATCTGTGTTCTCTGTCAGTGTGTTAATATACCTGAGGACAGTGGGGGTGTTTTACACTTCACAGGCTGCATCTGACTGTGGGTCATGATATACACAGTGTGTCAGTGAGTGTGTTAATATTAATCTGTGTTCTCTGTCAGTGTGTTAATATTACTGAGGACAGTGGGGGTGTTTTACACTTCACAGGGTTTATCTGACTGTGAGTCATGATGTACACAGTGTGTCAGTGAGTGTGTTAATATTAATCTGTGTTCTCTGTCAGTGTGTTAATATTACTGAGGACAGTGGGGGTGTTTTACACTTCACAGGGTGTATCTGACTGTGGGTCATGATATACACAGTGTGTCAGTGAGTGTGTTAATATTAATCTGTGTTCTCTGTCAGTGTGTTAATATTACTGAGGGCAGTGGGGGTGTTTTACACTTCACAGGGTGTATCTGACTGTGGGTCATGATGTACGCAGTGTGTCAGTGAGTGTGTTAATATTAATCTGTGTTCTCTGTCAGTGTGTTAATATTCCTGAGGACAGTGGGGTGTTTTACACTTCACAGGGTGTATCTGACTGTGAGTCATGATATACACAGTGTGTCAGTGAGAGTGTTAATATTAATCTGTGTACTCTGTCAGTGTGTTAATATTACTGAGGACAGTGGGGGTGTTTTACACTTCACAGGGTGTATCTGACTGTGGGTCATGATATACACAGTGTGTCAGTGAGTGTGTTAATATTAATCTGTGTTCTCTGTCAGTGTGTTAATATTCCTGAGGACAGTGGGGGTGTTTTACACTTCACAGGGTGTATCTGACTGTGGGTCATGATATGCACAGTGTGTCAGTGAGTGTGTTAATATTAATCTGTGTTCTCTGTCAGTGTGTTAATATTCCTGAGGACAGAGGGGGTGTTTTACACTTCACTGGGTTTATCTGACTGTGGGTCATGATATACACAGTGTGTCAGTGAGTGTGTTAATATTAATCTGTGTTCTCTGTCAGTGTGTTAATATTACTGAGGACAGTGGGAATGTTTTACACTTCACAGGGTGTATCTGACTGTGGGTCATGATATACACAGTGTGTCAGTGAGTGTGTTAATATTAATCTGTGTTCTCTGTCAGTGTGTTAATATTCCTGAGGACAGTGGGGGTGTTTTACACTTCACAGGGTGTATCTGACTGTGGGTCATGATATGCACAGTGTGTCAGTGAGTGTGTTAATATTAATCTGTGTTCTCTGTCAGTGTGTTAATATTCCTGAGGACAGAGGGGGTGTTTTACACTTCACTGGGTTTATCTGACTGTGGGTCATGATATACACAGTGTGTCAGTGAATGTGTTAATATTAATCTGTGTACTCTGTCAGTGTGTTAATATTCCTGAGGACAGTGGGGGTGTTTTACACTTCACAGGGTGTATCTGACTGTGGGTCATGATATACACAGTGTGTCAGTGAGTGTGTTAATATTAATCTGTGTTCTCTGTCAGTGTGTTAATATACCTGAGGACAGTGGGGGTGTTTTACACTTCACAGGCTGCATCTGACTGTGGGTCATGATATACACAGTGTGTCAGTGAGTGTGTTAATATTAATCTGTGTTCTCTGTCAGTGTGTTAATATTACTGAGGACAGTGGGGGTGTTTTACACTTCACAGGGTTTATCTGACTGTGAGTCATGATGTACACAGTGTGTCCGTCAGTGTGTTAATATTAATCTGTGTTCTCTGTCAGTGTGTTAATATTACTGAGGACAGTGGGGGTGTTTTACACTTCACAGGGTTTATCTGACTGTGAGTCATGATGTACACAGTGTGTCAGTGAGTGTGTTAATATTAATCTGTGTTCTCTGTCAGTGTGTTAATATTCCTGAGGACAGTGGGGGTGTTTTACACTTCACAGGGTGTATCTGACTGTGGGTCATGATATGCACAGTGTGTCAGTGAGTGTGTTAATATTAATCTGTGTTCTCTGTCAGTGTGTTAATATTCCTGAGGACAGAGGGGGTGTTTTACACTTCACTGGGTTTATCTGACTGTGGGTCATGATATACACAGTGTGTCAGTGAGTGTGTTAATATTAATCTGTGTTCACTGTCAGTGTGTTAATATTCCTGAGGGCAGTGGGGGTGTTTTACACTTCACAGGGTGTATCTGACTGTGGGTCATGATGGACACAGTGTGTCAGTGAGTGTGTTAATATTAATCTGTGTTCTCTGTCAGTGTGTTAATATTACTGAGGACAGTGGGGGTGTTTTACACTTCACAGGGTGTATCTGACTGTGGGTCATGATGTACACAGTGTGTCAGTGAGTGTGTTAATATTAATCTGTGTTCTCTGTCAGTGTGTTAATATTACTGAAGACAGTGGGGTGTTTTACACTTCACAGGGTGTATCTGACTGTGGGTCATGATATACACAGTGTTTCAGTGAGTGTGTTAATATTAATCTGTGTTCTCTGTCAGTGTGTTAATATTACTGAGGACAGTGGGAATGTTTTACACTTCACAGTCTTTATCTGACTGTGGGTCATGATATACACAGTGTGTCAGTGAGTGTGTTAATATTAATCTGTGTTCTCTGTCAGTGTGTTAATATTACTGAGGACAGTGGGAATGTTTTACACTTCACAGGGTGTATCTGACTGTGGGTCATGATATACACAGTGTGTCAGTGAGTGTGTTAATATTAATCTGTGTTCTCTGTCAGTGTGTTAATATTCCTGAGGACAGTGGGGGTGTTTTACACTTCACAGGGTGTATCTGACTGTGGGTCATGATATGCACAGTGTGTCAGTGAGTGTGTTAATATTAATCTGTGTTCTCTGTCAGTGTGTTAATATTCCTGAGGACAGAGGGGGTGTTTTACACTTCACTGGGTTTATCTGACTGTGGGTCATGATATACACAGTGTGTCAGTGAATGTGTTAATATTAATCTGTGTACTCTGTCAGTGTGTTAATATTCCTGAGGACAGTGGGGGTGTTTTACACTTCACAGGGTGTATCTGACTGTGGGTCATGATATACACAGTGTGTCAGTGAGTGTGTTAATATTAATCTGTGTTCTCTGTCAGTGTGTTAATATACCTGAGGACAGTGGGGGTGTTTTACACTTCACAGGCTGCATCTGACTGTGGGTCATGATATACACAGTGTGTCAGTGAGTGTGTTAATATTAATCTGTGTTCTCTGTCAGTGTGTTAATATTACTGAGGACAGTGGGGGTGTTTTACACTTCACAGGGTGTATCTGACTGTGGGTCATGATATACACAGTGTGTCAGTGAGTGTGTTAATATTAATCTGTGTTCTCTGTCAGTGTGTTAATATTACTGAGGACAGTGGGAATGTTTTACACTTCACAGGGTGTATCTGACTGTGGGTCATGATGTACACAGTGTGTCAGTGAGTGTGTTAATATTAATCTGTGTTCTCTGTCAGTGTGTTAATATTACTGAGGACAGTGGGGGTGTTTTACACTTCACAGGGTGTATCTGACTGTGGGTCATGATATACACAGTGTGTCAGTGAGTGTGTTAATATTAATCTGTGTTCTCTGTCAGTGTGTTAATATTACTGAGGACAGTGGGGGTGTTTTACACTTCACAGGGTGTATCTGACTGTGGGTCATGATATACACAGTGTGTCAGTGAGTGTGTTAATATTAATCTGTGTTCTCTGTCAGTGTGTTAATATTCCTGAGGACAGTGGGGGTGTTTTACACTTCACCGGGTGTATCTGTCTCTGGGTCATGATATACACAGTGTGTCAGTGAGTGTGTTAATATTAATCTGTGTTCTCTGTCAGTGTGTTAATATTCCTGAGGACAGAGGGGGTGTTTTACACTTCACTGGGTTTATCTGACTGTGGGTCATGATATACACAGTGTGTCAGTGAATGTGTTAATATTAATCTGTGTACTCTGTCAGTGTGTTAATATTCCTGAGGACAGTGGGGGTGTTTTACACTTCACAGGGTTTATCTGACTGTGGGTCATGATATACACAGTGTGTCAGTGAGTGTGTTAATATTAATCTGTGTTCTCTGTCAGTGTGTTAATATTACTGAGGACAGTGGGGGTGTTTTACACTTCACAGGGTGTATCTGACTGTGGGTCATGATATACACAGTGTGTCAGTGAGTGTGTTAATATTAATCTGTGTTCTCTGTCAGTGTGTTAATATTCCTGAGGACAGTGGGGGTGTTTTACACTTCACAGGGTGTATCTGACTGTGGGTCATGATATACACAGTGTGTCAGTGAGTGTGTTAATATTAATCTGTGTTCACTGTCAGTGTGTTAATATTCCTGAGGACAGTGGGGATGTTTTACACTTCACAGGGTGTATCTGACTTTGGGTCATGATATACACAGTGTGTCAGTGAGTGTGTTAATATTAATCTGTGTACTCTGTCAGTGTGTTAATATTACTGAGGACAGTGGGGATGTTTTAGACTTCACAGGGTGTTTCTGACTCTGGGTCATGATATACACAGTGTGTCAGTGAGTGTGTTAATATTAATCTGTGTTCTCTGTCAGTGTGTTAATATACCTGAGGACAGTGGGGGTGTTTTACACTTCACAGGGTGCATCTGACTGTGGGTCATGATATACACAGTGTGTCAGTGAGTGTGTTAATATTAATCTGTGTTCTCTGTCAGTGTGTTAATATTCCTGAGGACAGTGGGGGTGTTTTACACTTCACTGGGTGTATCTGACTGTGGGTCATGATATACACAGTGTGTCAGTGAGTGTGTTAATATTAATCTGTGTTCTCTGTCAGTGTGTTAATATTACTGAGGACAGTGGGGGTGTTTTACACTTCACAGGGTTTATCTGACTGTGGGTCATGATATACACAGTGTGTCAGTGAGTGTGTTAATATTAATCTGTGTTCTCTGTCAGTGTGTTAATATTACTGAGGACAGTGGGGGTGTTTTACACTTCACAGGGTGTATCTGACTGTGGGTCATGATATACACAGTGTGTCAGTGAGTGTGTTAATATTAATCTGTGTTCTCTGTCAGTGTGTTAATATTCCTGAGGACAGTGGGGGTGTTTTACACTACACAGGTTGTATCTGACTGTGGGTCATGATATACACAGTGTGTCAGTGAGTGTGTTAATATTAATCTGTGTTCTCTGTCAGTGTGTTAATATTCCTGAGGACAGTGGGGGTGTTTTACACTTCACCGGGTGTATCTGACTCTGGGTCATGATATACACAGTGTGTCAGTGAGTGTGTTAATATTAATCTGTGTTCTCTGTCAGTGTGTTAATATTACTGAGGACAGTGGGGGTGTTTTACACTTCACAGGGTGTATCTGACTGTGGGTCATGATATACACAGTGTGTCAGTGAGTGTGTTAATATTAATCTGTGTTCTCGGTCAGTGTGTTAATATTACCGAGGACAGTGGGGGTGTTTTACACTTCACAGGGTGTATCTGACTGTGGGTCATGATATACACAGTGTGTCAGTGAGTGTGTTAATATTAATCTGTGTTCTCTGTCAGTGTGTTAATATTACTGAGGACAGTGGGGGTGTTTTACACTTCACAGGGTGTATCTGACTGTGGGTCATGATATACACAGTGTGTCAGTGAGTGTGTTAATATTAATCTGTGTTCTCTGTCAGTGTGTTAATATTCCTGAGGACAGTGGGGGTGTTTTACACTTCACCGGGTGTATCTGCCTCTTCGTCATGATATACACAGTGTGTCAGTGAGTGTGTTAATATTAATCTGTGTTCTCTGTCAGTGTGTTAATATTGCTGAGGACAGTGGGGGTGTTTTACACTTCACAGGGTGTATCTGGCTGTGGGTCATGATATACACAGTGTGTCAGTGAGTGTGTTAATATTAATCTGTGTTCTCTGTCAGTGTGTTAATATTCCTGAGGACAGTGGGGGTGTTTTACACTTCACAGGGTGTTACTGACCGTGGGTCATGATATACACAGTGTGTCAGTGAGTGTGTTAATATTAATCTGTGTACTCTGTCAGTGTGTTAATATTACTGAGGACAGTGGGAGTGTTTTACACTTCACAGGGTGTATCTGACTGTGGGTCATGATATACACAGTGTGTCAGTGAGTGTGTTAATATTAATCTGTGTTCTCTGTCAGTGTGTTAATATTACTGAGGACAGTGGGGGTGTTTTACACTTCACAGGGTGTATCTGACTGTGGGTCATGATATACACCAGTGTGTCAGTGAGTGTGTTAATATTAATCTGTGTTCTCTGTCAGTGTGTTAATATTGCTGAGGACAGTGGGGGTTTTTTACACTTCACAGGGTGTATCTGACTGTGGGTCATGATATACACAGTGTGTCAGTGAGTGTGTTAATATTAATCTGTGTTTTCTGTCAGTGTGTTAATATTGCTGAGGACAGTGGGGGATGTTTTACACTTCTCAGGGTGTATCTGACAGTGGGTCATGATATACACAGTGTGTCAGTGAGTGTGTTAATATTAATCTGTGTTCTCTGTCAGTGTGTTAATATTCCTGAGTACAGTGGGGTTGTTTTACACTTCACAGAGTGTATCTGATTGTGGGTCATGATATACACAGTGTGTCAGTGAGTGTGTTAATATTAATCTGTGTTCTCTGTCAGTGTGTTAATATTACTGAGGACAGTGGGGGTGTTTTACACTTCACCGGGTGTATCTGACTGTGGGTCATGATATACACAGTGTGTCAGTGAGTGTGTTAATATTAATCTGTGTTCTCTGTCAGTGTGTTAATATTCCTGAGGACAGTGGGGGTGTTTGACACTTCACAGGGTGTATCTGACTGTGGGTCATGATATACACAGTGTGTCAGTGAGTGTGTTAATATTAATCTGTGTTCTCTGTCAGTGTGTTAATATTACTGAGGACAGTGGGGGTGTTTTACACTTCACAGGGTGTATCTGACTGTGGGTCATGATGTACACAGTGTGTCAGTGAGTGTGTTAATATTAATCTGTGTTCTCTGTCAGTGTGTTAATATTACTGAGGACAGTGGGGATGTTTTACACTTCATAGGGTGTATCGGACTGTGGATCATGATATACACAGTGTGTCAGCGAGAGTGTTAATATTAATCTGTGTACTCTATCAGTGTGTTAATATTACTGAGGACAGTGGGGGTGTTTTACACTTCACAGGGTGTATCTGACTGTGGGTCATGATATACACAGTGTGTCAGTGAGTGTGTTAATATTAATCTGTGTTCTCTGTCAGTGTGTTAATATTACTGAGGACAGTGGGGATGTTTTACACTTCATAGGGTGTATCTGACTGTGGATCATGATATACACAGTGTGTCAGCGAGAGTGTTAATATTAATCTGTGTACTCTATCAGTGTGTTAATATTACTGAGGACAGTGGGGGTGTTTTACACTTCACAGGGTGTATCTGACTGTGGGTCATGATATACACAGTGTGTCAGTGAGTGTGTTAATATTAATCTGTGTTCTCTGTCAGTGTGTTAATATTACTGAGGACAGTGGGGGTGTTTTACACTTCACAGGGTGTATCTGAATGTGGGTCATGATATACACAGTGTGTCAGTGAGTGTGTTAATATTAATCTGTGTTCTCTGTCAGTGTGTTAATATTCCTGAGGACAGTGGGTGTGTTTTACACTTCACAGGGTGTATCTGACTGTTGGTCATGATATACACAGTGTGTCATGGAGTGTGTTAATATTAATCTGTGTTCTCTGTCAGTGTGTTAATATTACTGAGGACAGTGGGGGTGTTTTACACTTCACAGGGTGTATCTGACTGTGGGTCATGATGTACACAGTGTGTCAGTGAGTGTGTTAATATTAATCTGTGTTCTCTGTCAGTGTGTTAATATTCCTGAGGACAGTGGGGGTGTTTTACACTTCACAGGGTGTATCTGACTGTGGGTCATGATATACACAGTGTGTCAGTGAGTGTGTTAATATTAATCTGTGTTCTCTGTCAGTGTGTTAATATTACTGAGGACAGTGGGGGTGTTTTACACTTCACAGGGTGTATCTGACTGTGGGTCATGATATACACAGTGTGTCAGTGAGTGTGTTAATATTAATCTGTGTTCTCTGTCAGTGTGTTAATATTACTGAGGACAGTGGGGGTGTTTTACACTTCACAGGGTGTATCTGACTGTGGGTCATGATGTACACAGTGTGTCAGTGAGTGTGTTAATATTAATCTGTGTTCTCTGTCAGTGTGTTAATATTACTGAGGACAGTGGGGGTGTTTTACACTTCACAGGGTGTATCTGACTGTGTGTCATGATGTACACAGTGTGTCAGTGAGTGTGTTAATATTAATCTGTGTTCTCTGTCAGCGTGTTAATATTCCTGAGGACAGTGGGGGTGTTTTACACTTCACAGGGTGTATCTGACTGTGGGTCATGATATACACAGTGTGTCAGTGAGTGTGTTAATATTAATCTGTGTTCTCTGTCAGTGTGTTAATATTACTGAGGACAGTGGGGGTGTTTTACACTTCACAGGGTGTATCTGACTGTGGGTCATGATGTACACAGTGTGTCAGTGAATGTGTTAATATTAATCTGTGTTCTCTGTCAGTGTGTTAATATTACTGAGGACAGTGGGGGTGTTTTACACTTCACAGGGTGTATCTGACTGTGGGTCATGATATGCACAGTGTGTCAGTGAGTGTGTTAATATTAATCTGTGTTCTCTGTCAGGTGTTAATATTCCTGAGGACAGTGGGGGTGTTTTACACTTCACAGGGTTTATCTGACTCTGGGTCATGATATACACAGTGTGTCAGTGAGTGTGTTAATATTAATCTGTGTTCTCTGTCAGTGTGTTAATATTCCTGAGGACAGTGGGGGTGTTTTACACTTCACAGGGTGTATCTGACTGTGGGTCATGATGTACACAGTGTGTCAGTGAGTGTGTTAATATTAATCTGTGTTCTCTGTCAGTGTGTTAATATTCCTGAGGACAGTGGGGGTGTTTTACACTTCACAGGGTTTATCTGACTGTGGGTCATGTTATACACAGTGTGTCAGTGAGTGTGTTAATATTAATCTGTGTTCTCTGTCAGTGTGTTAATATTACTGAGGACAGTGGGGGTGTTTTACACTTCACAGGGTTTATCTGACTGTGGGTCATGATATACACAGTGTGTCAGTGAGTGTGTTAATATTAATCTGTGTTCTCTGTCAGTTTGTTAATATTACTGAGGACACTGGGGGTGTTTTACACTTCACAGGGTTTATCTGACTGTGGGTCATGATGTACACAGTGTGTCAGTGAGTGTGTTAATATTAATCTGTGTTCTCTGTCAGTGTGTTAATATTACTGAGGACAGTGGGGGTGTTTTACACTTCACAGGGTGTATCTGACTGTGGGTCATGATGTACACAGTGTGTCAGTGAGTGTGTTAATATTAATCTGTGTTCTCTGTCAGTGTGTTAATATTACTGAGGACAGTGGGGGTGTTTTACACTTCACAGGGTGTATCTGACTGTGGGTCATGATATACACAGTGTGTCAGTGAGTGTGTTAATATTAATCTCTGTTCTCTGTCAGTGTGTTAATATTCCTGAGGACAGTGGGGGTGTTTTACACTTCACAGGGTGTATCTGACTCTGGGTCATGATATACACAGTGTGTCAGTGAGTGTGTTAATGTTAATCTGTGTTCTCTGTCAGTGTGTTAATATTCCTGAGGACAGTGGGGGTGTTTTACACTTCACAGGGTGTATCTGACTGTGGGTCATGATATACACAGTGTGTCAGTGAGTGTGTTAATATTAATCTGTGTTCTCTGTCAGTGTGTTAATATTCCTGAGGACAGTGGGGGTGTTTTACACTTCACAGGGTGTATCTGACTGTGGGTCATGATATACACAGTGTGTCATTGAGTGTGTTAATATTAATCTGTGTACTCTGTTAGTGTGTTAATCTTCCTGAGGACAGTGGGGGTGTTTTACACTTCACAGGGTGTATCTGACTGTGGGTCATGATATACACAGTGTGTCAGTGAGTGTGTTAATATTAATCTGTGTTCTCTGTCAGTGTGTTAATATTACTGAGGACAGTGGGGTGTTTTACACTTCACAGGCTGTATCTGACTGTGGGTCATGATATACACAGTGTGTCAGTGAGTGTGTTAATATTAATCTGTGTTCTCTGTCAGTGTGTTAATATTCCTGAGGACAGTGGGGGTGTTTTACACTTCACAGGGTGTATCTGACTGTGGGTCATGATATACACAGTGTGTCAGTGAGTGTGTTAATATTAATCTGTGTTCTCTGTCAGTGTGTTAAGATTACTGAGGACAGTGGGGGTGTTTTACACTTCACAGGGTGTATCTGACTGTGGGTCATGATATACACAGTGTGTCAGTGAGTGTGTTAATATTAATCTGTGTTCTCTGTCAGTGTGTTAATATTCCTGAGGACAGTGGGGGTGTTTTACACTTCACAGGGTGTATCTGACTGTGGGTCATGATGTACACAGTGTGTCAGTGAGTGTGTTAATATTAATCTGTGTTCTCTGTCAGTGTGTTAATATTCCTGAGGACAGTGGGGATGTTTTACACTTCACACGGTGTATCTGACTCTGGGTCATGATATACACAGTGTGTCAGTGAGTGTGTTAATATTAATCTGTGTTCTCTGTCAGTGTGTTAATATTCCTGAGGACAGTGGGGGTGTTTTACACTTCACAGGGTGTATCTGACTGTGGGTCATGATGTATACAGTGTGTCGGTGAGTGTGTTAATATTAATCTGTGTTCTCTGTCAGTGTGTTAATATTACTGAGGACAGTGGGGGTGTTTTACACTTCACATGGTGCATCCGACTGTGGGTCATGATATACACAGTGTGTCAGTGAGTGTGTTAATATTAATCTGTGTTCTCTGTCAGTGTATTAATCTTACTGAGGACAGTGGGGGTGTTTTACACTTCACAGGGTGTATCTGACTGTGGGTCATGATGTACACAGTGTGTCAGTGAGTGTGTTAATATTAATCTGTGTACTCTGTCAGTGTGTTAATATTACTGAGGACAGTGGGGGTGTTTTACACTTCACAGGGTGCATCTGACTCTGGGTCACGATGTACACAGTGTGTCAGTGAGTGTGTTAATATTAATCTGTGTTCTCTGTCAGTGTGTTAATATTCCTGAGGACAGTGGGGGTGTTTTACACTTCACAGGATTTATCTGACTGTGAGTCATGATGTACACAGTGTGTCAGTGAGTGTGTTAATATTAATCTGTGTACTCTGTCTGTGTGTTAATATTACTGAGGACAGTGGGGGTGTTTTACACTTCACAGGGTGTATCTAACTGTGGGTCATGATATACACAGTGTGTCAGTGAGTGTGTTAATATTAATCTGTGTTCTCTGTCAGTGTGTTAATATTACTGAGGACAGTGGGGGTGTTTTACACTTCACAGGGTGTATCTGACTGTGGGTCATGATATACACAATGTGTCAGTGAGTGTGTTAATATTAATCTGTGTTCTCTGTCAGTGTGTTAATATTACTGAGGACAGTGGGGATGTTTTACACTTCACAGGGTGTATCTGACTGTGGGTCATGATGTACACAGTGTGTCAGTGAGTGTGTTAATATTAATCTGTGTTCTCTGTCAGTGTGTTAATATTACTGAGGACAGTGGGGGTGTTTTACACTTCACAGGGTGTATCTGACTGTGGGTCATGATATACACAGTGTGTCAGTGAGTGTGTTAATATTAATCTGTGTACTCTGTCAGTGTGTTAATATTACTGAGGACAGTGGGGGTGTTTTACACTTCACAGGGTGTATCTGACTGTGGGTCATGATATACACAGTGTGTCAGTGAGTGTGTTAATATTAATCTGTGTACTCTGTCAGTGTGTTAATATTACTGAGGACAGTGGGGGTGTTTTACACTTCACAGGGTGTATCTGACTCTGGGTCATGATATACACAGTGTGTCAGTGAGTGTGTTAATATTAATCTGTGTTCTCTGTCAGTGTGTTAATATTCCTGAGGACAGTGGGGGTGTTTTACACTTCACAGGGTGTATCTGACTGTGGGTCATGATATACACAGTGTGTCAGTGAGTGTGTTAATATTAATCTGTGTTCTCTGTCAGTGTGTTAATATTACTGAGGACAGTGGGGGTGTTTTACACTTCACAGGGTGTATCTGACTGTGGGTCATGATATACACAGTGTGTCAGTGAGTGTGTTAATATTAATCTGTGTTCTCTGTCAGTGTGTTAATAGTACTGATGACAGTGGGGGTGTTTTACACTTCACAGGGTGTATCTGACTGTGGGTCATGATATACACAGTGTGTCATTGAGTGTGTTAATATTAATCTGTGTACTCTGTCAGTGTGTTAATCTTCCTGAGGACAGTGGGGGTGTTTTACACTTCACAGGGTGTATCTGACTGTTGGTCATGATATACACAGTGTGTCAGTGAGTGTGTTAATATTAATCTGTGTTCTCTGTCAGTGTGTTAATATTACTGAGGACAGTGGGGTGTTTTACACTTCACAGGGTGTATCTGACTGTGGGTCATGATCTACACAGTGTGTCAGTGAGTGTGTTAATATTAATCTGTGTTCTCTGTCAGTGTGTTAATATTCCTGAGGACAGTGGGGGTGTTTTACACTTCACAGGGTGTATCTGACTGTGGGTCATGATATACACAGTGTGTCAGTGAGTGTGTTAATATTAATCTGTGTTCTCTGTCAGTGTGTTAAGATTACTGAGGACAGTGGGGGTGTTTTACACTTCACAGGGTGTATCTGACTGTGGGTCATGATATACACAGTGTGTCAGTGAGTGTGTTAATATTAATCTGTGTTCTCTGTCAGTGTGTTAATATTCCTGAGGACAGTGGGGGTGTTTTACACTTCACAGGGTGTATCTGACTGTGGGTCATGATATGCACAGTGTGTCAGTGAGTGTGTTAATATTAATCTGTGTTCTCTGTCAGTGTGTTAATATTCCTGAGGACAGTGGGGATGTTTTACACTTCACAGGGTGTATCTGATTGTGGGTCATGATATTCACAGTGTGTCAGTGAGTGTGTTAATATTAATCTGTGTTCTCTGTCAGTGTGTTAATATTACTGAGGACAGTGGGGGTGTTTTACACTTCACAGGGTGTTTCTGACTGTGGGTCATGATGTATACAGTGTGTCGGGGAGTGTGTTAATATTAATCTGTGTTCTCTGTCAGTGTGTTAATATTACTGAGGACAGTGGGGGTGTTTTACACTTCACAGGGTGTATCTGACTGTGGGTCATGATATACACAGTGTGTCAGTGAGTGTGTTAATATTAATCTGTGTTCTCTGTCAGTGTGTTAATAGTACTGAGGACAGTGGGGGTGTTTTACACTTCACAGGGTGTATCTGACTGTGGGTCATGATATACACAGTGTGTCACTGAGTGTGTTAATATTAATCTGTGTACTCTATCAGTGTGTTAATCTTCCTGAGGACAGTGGGGGTGTTTTACACTTCACAGGGTGTATCTGACTGTGGGTCATGATATACACAGTGTGTCAGTGAGTGTGTTAATATTAATCTGTGTTCTCTGTCAGTGTGTTAATATTACTGAGGACAGTGGGGTGTTTTACACTTCACAGGGTGTATCTGACTGTGGGTCATGATATACACAGTGTGTCAGTGAGTGTGTTAATATTAATCTGTGTTCTCTGTCAGTGTGTTAATATTCCTGAGGACAGTGGGGGTGTTTTACACTTCACAGGGTGTATCTGACTGTGGGTCATGATATACACAGTGTGTCAGTGAGTGTGTTAATATTAATCTGTGTTCTCTGTCAGTGTGTTAAGATTACTGAGGACAGTGGGGGTGTTTTACACTTCACAGGGTGTATCTGACTGTGGGTCATGATATACACAGTGTGTCAGTGAGTGTGTTAATATTAATCTGTGTTCTCTGTCAGTGTGTTAATATTCCTGAGGACAGTGGGGGTGATTTACACTTCACAGGGTGTATCTGACTGTGGGTCATGATATACACAGTGTGTCAGTGAGTGTGTTAATATTAATCTGTGTTCTCTGTCAGTGTGTTAATATTCCTGAGGACAGTGGGGATGTTTTACACTTCACAGGGTGTATCTGATTGTGGGTCATGATATACACAGTGTGTCAGTGAGTGTGTTAATATTAATCTGTGTTCTCTGTCAGTGTGTTAATATTCCTGAGGACAGTGGGGGTGTTTTACACTTCACAGGGTGTATCTGACTGTGGATCATGATGTATACAGTGTGTCGGTGAGTGTGTTAATATTAATCTGTGTTCTCTGTCAGTGTGTTAATATTACTGAGGACAGTGGGGGTGTTTTACACTTCACAGGGTGTATCTGACTGTGGGTCATGATATACACAGTGTGTCAGTGAGTGTGTTAATATTAATCTGTGTTCTCTGTCAGTGTATTAATCTTACTGAGGACAGTGGGGGTGTTTTACACTTCACAGGGTGTATCTGACTGTGGGTCATGATGTACACAGTGTGTCAGTGAGTGTGTTAATATTAATCTGTGAACTCTGTCAGTGTGTTAATATTACTGAGGACAGTGGGGGTGTTTTACACTTCACAGGGTGTATCTGACTGTGGGTCATGATGTACACAGTGTGTCAGTGAGTGTGTTAATATTAATCTGTGTTCTCTGTCAGTGTGTTAATATTCCTGAGGACAGTGGGGGTGTTTTACACTTCACAGGATTTATCTGACTGTGAGTCATGATGTACACAGTGTGTCAGTGAGTGTGTTAATATTAATCTGTGTACTCTGTCAGTGTGTTAATATTACTGAGGACAGTGGGGGTGTTTACACTTCACAGGGTGTATCTAACTGTGGGTCATGATATACACAGTGTGTCAGTGAGTGTGTTAATATTAATCTGTGTTCTCTGTCAGTGTGTTAATATTACTGAGGACAGTGGGGGTGTTTTACACTTCACAGGGTGTATCTGACTGTGGGTCATGATATACACAGTGTGTCAGTGAGTGTGTTAATATTAATCTGTGTTCTCTGTCAGTGTGTTAATATTCCTGAGGACAGTGGGGATGTTTTACACTTCACCGGGTGTATCTGACTGTGGGTCATGATGTACACAGTGTGTCAGTGAGTGTGTTAATATTAATCTGTGTTCCCTGTCAGTGTGTTAATATTACTGAGGACAGTGGGGGTGTTTTACACTTCACAGGGTGTATCTGACTGTGGGTCATGATATACACAGTGTGTCAGTGAGTGTGTTAATATTAATCTGTGTTCTCTGTCAGTATGTTAATATTACTGAGGACAGTGGGGGTGTTTTACACTTCACAGGGTGTATCTGACTGTGGGTCATGATATACACAGTGTGTCAGTGAGTGTGTTAATATTAATCTGTGTTCTCTGTCAGTGTGTTAATATTCCTGAGGACAGTGGGGGTGTTTTACACTTCACAGGGTGTATCTGACTGTGGGTCATGATGTACACAGTGTGTCAGTGAGTGTGTTAATATTAATCTGTGTTCTCTGTCAGTGTGTTAATATTACTGAGGACAGTGGGGGTGTTTTACACTTCACAGGGTGTATCTGACTGTGGGTCATGATGTACACAGTGTGTCAGTGAGTGTGTTAATATTAATCTGTGTTCTCTGTCAGTGTGTTAATATTACTGAGGACAGTGGGGGTGTTTTACACTTCACAGGGTGTATCTGACTGTGGGTCATGATATACACAGTGTGTCAGTGAGTGTGTTAATATTAATCTCTGTTCTCTGTCAGTGTGTTAATATCCCTGAGGACAGTGGGGGTGTTTTACACTTCACAGAGTGTATCTGACTGTGGGTCATGATGTACACAGTGTGTCAGTGAGTGTGTTAATATTAATCTGTGTTCTCTGTCAGTTTGTTAATATTACTGAGGACAGTGGGGGTGTTTTACACTTCACAGGGTGTATCTGACTGTGGGTCATGATATACACAGTGTGTCAGTGAGTGTGTTAATATTAATCTGTGTTCTCTGTCAGTGTGTTAATATTACTGAGGACAGTGGGGGTGTTTTACACTTCACAGGGTTTATCTGACTGTGGGTCATGATGTACACCGTGTGTCAGTGAGTGTGTTAATATTAATCTGTGTTCTCTGTCAGTGTGTTAATATTACAGAGGACAGTGGGGGTGTTTTACACTTCACAGGGTGTTTCTGACTGTGGGTCATGATGCACACAGTGTGTCGATGAGTGTGTTAATATTAATCTGTGTTCTCTGTCAGTGTGTTAATATTCCTGAGGACAGTGGGGGTATTTTACACTTCACAGGGTTTATCTGACTGTGGGTCATGTTATACACAGTGTGTCAGTGAGTGTGTTAATATTAATCTGTGTTCCCTGTCAGTGTGTTAATATTCCTGAGGACAGTGGGGGTGTTTTACACTTCACAGGGTTTATCTGACTGTGGGTCATGATATACACAGTGTGTCAGTGAGTGTGTTAATATTAATCTGTGTTCTCTGTCAGTGTGTTAATATTACTGAGGACAGTGGGGGTGTTTTACACTTCACAGGGTTTATCTGACTGTGGGTCATGATGTACACAGTGTGTCAGTGAGTGTGTTAATATTAATCTGTGTTCTCTGTCAGTGTGTTAATATTACTGATGACAGTGGGGGTGTTTTACACTTCACAGGGTGTATCTGTCTGTGGGTCATGATGTACACAGTGTGTCAGTGAGTGTGTTAATATTAATCTGTGTTCTCTGTCAGTGTGTTAATATTACTGAGGACAGTGGGGGTGTTTTACACTTCACAGGGTGTATCTGACTGTGGGTCATGATATACACAGTGTGTCAGTGAATGTGTTAATATTAATCTGTGTTCCCTGTCAGTGTGTTAATATTACTGAGGACAGTGGGGGTGTTTTACACTTCACAGGGTGTATCTGATTGTGGGTCATGATGTACACAGTGTGTCAGTGATTGTGTTAATATTAATCTGTGTTCTCTGTCAGTGTGTTAATATTCCTGAGGACAGTGGGGGTGTTTTACACTTCACAGGGTGTATCTGACTGTGTGTCATGATATACACAGTGTGTCAGTGAGTGTGTTAATATTAATCTGTGTTCTCTGTCAGTGTGTTAATATTACTGAGGACAGTGGGGGTGTTTTACACTTCACAGGGTGTATCTGACTGTGGGTCATGATATACACAGTGTGTCAGTGAGTGTGTTAATATTAATCTGTGTTCTCTGTCAGTGTGTTAATATTGCTGAGGACAGTGGGGGTGTTTTACACTTCACAGGGTGTATCTGACTGTGGGTCATGATATACACAGTGTGTCAGTGATTGTGTTAATATTAATCTGTGTTCTCTGTCAGTGTGTTAATATTACTGAGGACAGTGGGGGTGTTTTACACTTCACAGGGTGTATCTGACTGTGGGTCATGATATACACAGTGTGTCAGTGAGTGTGTTAATATTAATCTGTGTTCTCTGTCAGTGTGTTAATATTCCTGAGGACAGTGGGGGTGTTTTACACTTCACCGGGTGTATCTGACTGTGGGTCATGATATACACAGTGTGTCAGTGAGTGTGTTAATATTAATCTGTGTTCTCTGTCAGTGTGTTAATATTACTGAGGACAGTGGGGGTGTTTTACACTTCACAGGGTGTATCTCACTGTGGGTCATGATATACACAGTGTGTCAGTGAGTGTGTTAATATTAATCTGTGTTCTCTGTCAGTGTCTTAATATTCCTGAGGACAGTGGGGATGTTTTACACTTCACAGGGTGTATCTGACTGTGGATCATGATATACACAGTGTGTCAGTGAGTGTGTTAATATTAATCTGTGTTCTCTGTCAGTGTGTTAATATTCCTGAGGACAGTGGGAGTGTTTTACACTTCACAGGGTGTATCTGACTGTGGGTCATGATATACACAGTGTGTCAGTGAGTGTGTTAATATTAATCTGTGTTCTCTGTCAGTGTGTTAATATTACTGAGGACAGTGGGGATGTTTTACACTTCACAGGGTGTATCTGACTGTGGGTCATGATATACGCAGTGTGTCAGTGAGTGTGTTAATATTAATCCGTGTTCTCTGTCAGCGTGTTAATATTACTGAGGACAGTGGGGGTGTTTTACACTTCACAGAGTTTATCTGACTGTGGGTCATGATGTACACAGTGTGTCAGTGAGTGTGTTAATATTAATCTGTGTACTCTGTCAGTGTGTTAATATTCCTGAGGACAGTGGGGATGTTTTACACTTCACAGGGTGTATCTGACTGTGGGTCATGATATACACAGTGTGTCAGTGAGTGTGTTAATATTAATCTGTGTTCTCTGTCAGTGTGTTAATATTACTGAGGACAGTGGGGGTGTTTTACACTTCACAGGGTGTATCTGACTGTGGGTCATGATGTACACAGTGTGTCAGTGAGTGTGTTAATATTAATCTGTGTTCTCTGTCAGTGTGTTAATATTACTGAGGACAGTGGGGGTGTTTTACACTTCACAGGGTGTATCTGACTGTGGGTCATGATGTACACAGTGTGTCAGTGAGTGTGTTAATATTAATCTGTGTTCTCTGTCAGTGTGTTAATATTCCTGAGGACAGTGGGGGTGCTTTACACTTCACAGGGTGTATCTGACTGTGGGTGATGATATACACAGTGTGTCAGTGAGTGTGTTAATATTAATCTGTGTTCTCTGTCAGTGTGTTAATATTCCTGAGGACAGTGGGGGTGTTTTACACTTCACAGGGTGTATCTGACTGTGGGTCATGATGTACACAGTGTGTCAGTGAGTGTGTTAATATTAATCTGTGTTCTCTGTCAGTGTGTTAATATTACTGAGGACAGTGGGGGTGTTTTACACTTCACAGGGTGTATCTGACTGTGGGTCATGATGTACACAGTGTGTTAGTGAGTGTGTTAATATTAATCTGTGTTCTCTGTCAGTGTGTTAATATTACTGAGGACAGTGGGGATGTTTTACACTTCACAGGGTGTATCTGACTGTGGGTCATGATGTACACAGTGTGTCAGTGAGTGTGTTAATATTAATCTGTGTTCTCTGTCAGTGTGTTAATATTCCTGAGGACAGTGGGGGTGTTTTACACTTCACAGGGTGTACCGAACTGTGGGTCATGATATACACAGTGTGTCAGTGAGTGTGTTAATATTAATCTGTGTTCTCTGTCAGTGTGTTAATATTCCTGAGGACAGTGGGAGTGTTTTACACTTCACAGGGTTTATCTGACTGTGGGTCATGATGTACACAGTGTGTCAGTGAGTGTGTTAATATTAATCTGTGTTCTCTGTCAGTGTGTTAATATGACTGAGGACAGTGGGGGTGTTTTACACTTCACAGGGTGTATCTGACTGTGGGTCATGATATACACAGTGTGTCAGTGAGTGTGTTAATATTAATCTGTATTCTCTGTCAGTGTGTTAATATGACTGAGGACAGTGGGGGTGTTTTACACTTCACAGGGTGTATCTGACTGTGGGTCATGATATACACAGTGTGTCAGTGAGTGTGTTAATATTAATCTGTGTTCTCTGTCAGTGTGTTAATATTACTGAGGACAGAGGGGGTGTTTTACACTTCACAGGGTGTATCTGACTGTGGGTCATGATGTACACAGTGTGTCAGTGAGTGTGTTAATATTAATCTGAGTTCTCTGTCAGTGTGTTAATATTACTGAGGACAGTGGGGGTGTTTCACACTTCACAGGGTGTATCTGACTGTGGGTCATGATGTACACAGTGTGTCAGTGAGTGTGTTAATATTAATCTGTGTTCTCTGTCAGTGTGTTAATGTTGCTGAGGACAGTGGGGGTGTTTTACACTTCATAGGGTGTATCTGACTGTGGGTCATGATATACACAGTGTGTCAGTGAGTGTGTTAATATTAATCTGTGTTCTCTGTCAGTGTGGTAATATTCCTGGGGACAGTGGGGGTGTTTTACACTTCACAGGGTGTATCTGACTGTGGGTCATGATATACACAGTGTGTCAGTGAGTGTGTTAATATTAATCTGTGTTCTCTGTCAGTGTGTTAATATTACTGAGGACAGTGGGGGTGTTTTACACTTCACAGGGTGTATCTGACTGTGGGTCATGATATACACAGTGTGTCAGTGAGTGTGTTAATATTAATCTGTGTTCTCTGTCAGTGTGTTAATATTGCTGAGGACAGTGGGGGTGTTTTACACTTCACAGGGTGTATCTGACTGTGGGTCATGATATACACAGTGTGTCAGTGAGTGTGTTAATATTAATCTGTGTTCTCTGTCAGTGTGTTAATATTCCTGAGGACAGTGGGGGTGTTTGACACTTCACAGGGTGTATCTGACTGTGGGTCATGATATACACAGTGTGTCTGTGAGTGTGTTAATATTAATCTGTGTTCTCTGTCAATGTGTTAATATTACTGAGGACAGTGGGGGTGTTTTACACTTCACAGGGTGTATCTGACTGTGGGTCATGATATACACAGTGTGTCTGTGAGTGTGTTAATATTAATCTGTGTTCTCTGTCAGTGTGTTAATATTACTGAGGACAGTGGGGGTGTTTTACACTTCACAGGGTGTATCTGACTGTGGGTCATGATATACACAGTGTGTCTGTGAGTGTGTTAATATTAATCTGTGTTCTCTGTCAGTGTGTTAATATTACTGAGGACAGTGGGGGTGTTTTACACTTCACAGGGTGTATCTGACTGTGGGTCATGATATACACAGTGTGTCAGTGAGTGTGTTAATATTAATCTGTGTTCTCTGTCAGTGTGTTAATATTACTGAGGACAGTGGAGGTGTTTTACACTTCACAGGGTGTATCTGACTGTGGGTCATGATATACACAGTGTGTCAGTGAGTGTGTTAATATTAATCTGTGTTCTCTGTCAGTGTGTTAATATTACTGAGGACAGTGGGGGTGTTTTACACTTCACAGGGTGTATCTGACTGTGGGTCATGATGTACACAGTGTGTCAGTGAGTGTGTTAATATTAATCTGTGTTCTCTGTCAGTGTGTTAATATTACTGAGGACAGTGGGGGTGTTTTACACTTCACAGGGTGTATCTGACTGTGGGTCATGATATACACAGTGTGTCAGTGAGTGTGTTAATATTAATCTGTGTTCTCTGTCAATGTGTTAATATTGCTGAGGACAGTGGGGATGTTTTACATTTCACAGGGTGTATCTGACTGTGGGTCATGATGTACACAGTGTGTCAGTGAGTGTGTTAATATTAATCTGTGTACTCTGTCAGTGTGTTAATATTACTGAGGACAGTGGGGGTGTTTTACACTTCACAGGGTTTATCTGGCTGTGGGTCATGATATACACAGTGTGTCAGTGAGTGTGTTAATATTAATCTGTGTTCTCTGTCAGTGTGTTAATATTCCTGAGGACAGTGGGGATGTTTTACACTTCACAGTGTGTATCTGACTGTGGGTCATGATATACACAGTGTGTCAGTGATTGTGTTAATATTAATCTGTGTTCTCTGTCAGTGTGTTAATATTCCTGAGGACAGTGGGGGTGTTTTACACTTCCCCGGGTGTATCTGACTGTGGGTCATGATATACACAGTGTGTCAGTGAGTGTGTTAATATTAATCTGTGTTCTCTGTCAATGTGTTAATATTGCTGAGGACAGTGGGGATGTTTTACATTTCACAGGGTGTATCTGACTGTGGGTCATGATGTACACAGTGTGTCAGTGAGTGTGTTAATATTAATCTGTGTACTCTGTCAGTGTGTTAATATTACTGAGGACAGTGGGGGTGTTTTACACTTCACAGGGTTTATCTGACTGTGGGTCATGATGTACACAGTGTGTCAGTCAGTGTGTTAATATTAATCTGTGTTCTCTGCCAGTGTGTTAATATTACTGAGGACAGTGGGGGTGTTTTACACTTCACAGGGGGTATCTGACTGTGGGTCATGATATACACAGTGTGTCAGTGAGTGTGTTAATATTAATCTGTGTTCTCTGTCAGTGTGTTAATATTGCTGAGGACAGTGGGGGTGTTTTACACTTCACAGGGTGTATCTGACTGTGGGTCATGATATACACAGTGTGTCAGTGAGTGTGTTAATATTAATCTGTGTTCTCTGTCAGTGTGTTAATATTCCTGAGGACAGAGGGGGTGTTTTACACTTCACAGGGTGTATCTGACTGTGGGTCATGATATACACAGTGTGTCAGTGAGTGTGTTAATATTAATCTGTGTTCTCTGTCAGTGTGTTAATATTACTGACGACAGTGGGGGTGTTTTACACTTCACAGGGTGTATCTGACTGTGGGTCATGATGTACACAGTGTGTCAGTGAGTGTGTTAATATTAATCTGTGTTCTCTGTCAGTGTGTTAATATTCCTGAGGACAGTGGGGGTGTTTTACACTTCACAGGGTTTATCTGGCTGTGGGTCATGATGTACACAGTGTGTCGGTCAGTGTGTTAATATTAATCTGTGTTCTCTGTCAGTGTGTTAATATTACTGAGGACAGTGGGGATGTTTTACACTTCACAGGGTTTATCTGACTGTGGAACGTGATGTACACAGTGTGTCAGTGAGTGTGTTAATATTAATCTGTGTTCTCTGTCAGTGTGTTAATATTACTGAGGACAGTGGGGGTGTTTTACACTTCACAGGGTGTATCTGACTGTGGGTCATGATATACACAGTGTGTCAGTGAGTGTGTTAATATTAATCTGTGTTCTCTGTCAGTGTGTTAATATTACTGAGGACAGTGGGGTGTTTTACACTTCACAGGGTGTATCTGACTGTGGGTCATGATATACACAGTGTGTCAGTGAGTGTGTTAATATTAATCTGTGTTCTCTGTCAGTGTGTTAATATTCCTGAGGACAGTGGGGGTGTTTTACACTTCACGGGGTGTATCTGACTGTGGGTCATGATGTACACAGTGTGTCAGTGAGTGTGTTAATATTAATCTGTGTTCTCTGTCAGTGTGTTAATATTACTGAGGACAGTGGGGGTGTTTTACACTTCACAGGGTGTATCTGACTGTGGGTCATGATATACACAGTGTGTCAGTGATTGTGTTAATATTAATCTGTGTTCTCTGTCAGTGTGTTAATATTACTGAGGACAATGGGGGTGTTTTACACTTCACAGGGTTTATCTGACTGTGGGTCATGATATACACAGTGTGTCAGTGAGTGTGTTAATATTAATCTGTGTTCTCTGTCAGTGTGTTATTATTACTGAGGACAGTGGGGGTGTTTTACACTTCACAGGGTGTATCTGACTGTGGGTCATGATATATACAGTGTGTCAGTGAGTGTGTTAATATTAATCTGTGTTCTCTGTCAGTGTGTTAATATTACTGAGGACAGTGGGGGTGTTTTACACTTCACAGGATGTATCTGACTATGGGTCATGATATACACAGTGTGTCAGTGAGTGTGTTAATATTAATCTGTGTTCTCTGTCAGTGTGTTAATATGACTGAGGACAGTGGGGGTGTTTTACACTTCACAGGGTGTATCTGACTGTGGGTCATGATATACACAGTGTGTCAGTGAGTGTGTTAATATTAATCTGTATTCTCTGTCAGTGTGTTAATATGACTGAGGACAGTGGGGGTGTTTTACACTTCACAGGGTGTATCTGACTGTGGGTCATGATATACACAGTGTGTCAGTGAGTGTGTTAATATTAATCTGTGTTCTCTGTCAGTGTGTTAATATTACTGAGGACAGTGGGGGTGTTTTACACTTCACAGGGTGTATCTGACTGTGGGTCATGATGTACACAGTGTGTCAGTGAGTGTGTTAATATTAATCTGTGTTCTCTGTCAGTGTGTTAATATTACTGAGGACAGTGGGGGTGTTTCACACTTCACAGGGTGTATCTGACTGTGGGTCATGATGTACACAGTGTGTCAGTGAGTGTGTTAATATTAATCTGTGTTCTCTGTCAGTGTGTTAATATTACTGAGGACAGTGGGGGTGTTTTACACTTTACAGGGTGTATCTGACTGTGGGTCATGATATACACAGTGTGTCAGTGAGTGTGTTAATATTAATCTGTGTTCTCTGTCAGTGTGTTAATATTCCTGAGGACAGTGGGGGTGTTTTACACTTCACAGGGTGTATCTGAATGTGGGTCATGATATACACAGTGTGTCAGTGAGTGTGTTAATATTAATCTGTGTTCTCTGTCAGTGTGTTAATATTACTGGGGACAGTGGGGGTGTTTTACACTTCACAGGGTGTATCTGACTGTGGGTCATGATATACACAGTGTGTCAGTGAGCGTGTTAATATTAATCTGTGTTCTCTGTCAGTGTGTTAATATTACTGAGGACAGTGGGGATGTTTTACACTTCACAGGGTTTATCTGACTGTGGGTCATGATGCACACAGTGTGTCAGTGAGTGTGTTAATATTAATCTGTGTTCTCTGTCAGTGTGTTAATATTACTGAGGACAGTGGGGGTGTTTTACACTTCACAGGGTGTATCTGACTGTGGGTCATGAAATACACAGTGTGTCAGTGAGTGTGTTAATATTAATCTGTGTTCTCTGGCAGTGTGTTAATATTCCTGAGGACAGTGGGGGTGTTTTACACTTCACAGGGTGTATCTGACTGTGGGTCATGATATACACAGTGTGTCAGTGAGTGTGTTAATATTAATCTGTGTTCTCTGTCAGTGTGTTAATATTACTGAGGACAGTGGGGGTGTTTTACACTTCACAGGGTGTATCTGACTGTGGGTCATGATATACACAGTGTGTCAGTGAGTGTGTTAATATTAATCTGTCTTCTCTGTCAGTGTGTTAATATTGCTGAGGACAGTGGGGGTGTTTTACACTTCACAGGGTGTATCTGACTGTGGGTCATGATATACACAGTGTGTCAGTGAGTGTGTTAATATTAATCTGTGTTCTCTGTCAGTGTGTTAATATTCCTGAGGACAGTGGGGGTGTTTTACACTTCACAGGGTGTATCTGACTGTGGGTCATGATATACACAGTGTGTCTGTGAGTGTGTTAATATTAATCTGTGTTCTCTGTCAGTGTGTTAATATTACTGAGGACAGTGGGGGTGTTTTACACTTCACAGGGTGTATCTGACTGTGGGTCATGATATACACAGTGTGTCTGTGAGTGTGTTAATATTAATCTGTGTTCTCTGTCAGTGTGTTAATATTACTGAGGACAGTGGGGGTGTTTTACACTTCACAGGGTGTATCTGACTGTGGGTCATGATATACACAGTGTGTCTGTGAGTGTGTTAATATTAATCTGTGTTCTCTGTCAGTGTGTTAATATTACTGAGGACAGTGGGGGTGTTTTACACTTCACAGGGTGTATCTGACTGTGGGTCATGATATACACAGTGTGTCAGTGAGTGTGTTAATATTAATCTGTGTTCTCTGTCAGTGTGTTAATATTACTGAGGACAGTGGAGGTGTTTTACACTTCACAGGGTGTATCTGACTGTGGGTCATGATATACAGAGTGTGTCAGTGAGTGTGTTAATATTAATCTGTGTTCTCTGTCAGTGTGTTAATATTACTGAGGACAGTGGGGGTGTTTTACACTTCACAGGGTGTATCTGACTGTGGGTCATGATGTACACAGTGTGTCAGTGAGTGTGTTAATATTAATCTGTGTTCTCTTTCAGTGTGTTAATATTACTGAGGACAGTGGGGGTGTTTTACACTTCACAGGGTGTATCTGACTGTGGGACATGATATACACAGTGTGTCAGTGAGTGTGTTAATATTAATCTGTGTTCTCTGTCAATGTGTTAATATTGCTGAGGACAGTGGGGATGTTTTACATTTCACAGGGTGTATCTGACTGTGGGTCATGATGTACACAGTGTGTCAGTGAGTGTGTTAATATTAATCTGTGTTCTCTGTCAGTGTGTTAATATTACTGAGGACAGTGGGGGTGTTTTACACTTCACAGGGTTTATCTGGCTGTGGGTCATGATGTACACAGTGTGTCCGTCAGTGTGTTAATATTAATCTGTGTTCTCTGCCAGTGTGTTAATATTACTGAGGACAGTGGGGGTGTTTTACACTTCACAGGGTTTATCTGACTGTGGGTCATGATATACACAGTGTGTCAGTGAGTGTGTTAATATTAATCTGTGTTCTCTGTCAGTGTGTTAATATTGCTGAGGACAGTGGGGGTGTTTTACACTTCACAGGGTGTATCTGACTGTGGGTCATGATATACACAGTGTGTCAGTGAGTGTGTTAATATTAATCTGTGTTCTCTGTCAGTGTGTTAATATTGCTGAGAACAGTGGGGATGTTTTACACTTCACAGGGTGTATCTGACTGTGGGTCATGATATACACAGTGTGTCAGTGAGTGTGTTAATATTAATCTGTGTTCTCTGTCAGTGTGTTAATATTACTGAGGACAGTGGGGGTGTTTTACACTTCACAGGGTGTATCTGACTGTGGGTCATGATATACACAGTGTGTCAGTGAGTGTGTTAATATTGATCTGTGTTCTCTGTCAGTGTGTTAATATTACTGAGGACAGTGGGGGTGTTTTACACTTCACAGGGTTTATCTGACTGTGGGTCATGATATACACAGTGTGTCAGTGAGTGTGTTAATATTAATCTGTGTTCTCTGTCAGTGTGTTAATATTCCTGAGGACAGTGGGGATGTTTTACACTTCACAGGGTGTATCTGACTGTGGGTCATGATATACACAGTGTGTCAGTGAGTGTGTTAATATTAATCTGTGTTCTCTGTCAGTGTGTTAATATTACTGAGGACAGTGGGGGTGTTTTACACTTCACAGGGTGTATCTGACTGTGGGTCATGATATACACAGTGTGTCAGTGAGTGTGTTAATATTAATCTGTGTTCTCTGTCAGTGTGTTAATATTCCTGAGGACAGTGGGGATGTTTTACACTTCACAGGGTGTATCTGACTGTGGGTCATGATGAACACAGTGTGTCAGTGAGTGTGTTAATATTAATCTGTGTTCTCTGTCAGTGTGTTAATATTACTGAGGACAGTGGGGGTGTTTTACACTTCACAGGGTGTATCTGACTGTGGGTCATGATATACACAGTATGTCAGTGAGTGTGTTAATATTAATCTGTGTTCTCTGTCAGTGTGTTAATATTCCTGAGGACAGTGGGGGTGTTTTACACTTCACAGGGTGTATCTGACTGTGGGTCATGATATACACAGTGTGTCAGTGAGTGTGTTAATATTAATCTGTGTTCTCTGTCGGTGTGTTAATATTCCTGGGGACAGAGGGGGTGTTTTACACTTCACAGGATGTATCTGACTGTGGGTCATGATATACACAGTGTGTCAGTGAGTGTGTTAATATTAATCTGTGTTCTCTGTCAGTGTGTTAATATTACTGACGACAGTGGGGGTGTTTTACACTTCACAGGGTGTATCTGACTGTGGGTCATGATGTACACAGTGTGTCAGTGAGTGTGTTAATATTAATCTGTGTTCTCTGTCAGTGTGTTAATATTCCTGAGGACAGTGGGGGTGTTTTACACTTCACAGGGTTTATCTGGCTGTGGGTCATGATGTACACAGTGTGTCGGTCAGTGTGTTAATATTAATCTGTGTTCTCTGTCAGTGTGTTAATATTACTGAGGACAGTGGGGGTGTTTTACACTTCACAGGGTGTTTCTGACTGTGGGTCATGATATACACAGTGTGTCAGTGAGTGTGTTAATATTAATCTGTGTTCTCTGTCAGTGTGTTAATATTACTGAGGACAGTGGGGATGTTTTACACTTCACAGGGTGTATCTGACTGTGGGTCATGATATACACAGTGTGTCAGTGAGTGTGTTAATATTAATCTGTGTTCTCTGTCAGTGTGTTAATATTCCTGAGTACAGTGGGGGTGTTTTACACTTCACAGGGTTTATCTGACTGTGGAACGTGATGTACACAGTGTGTCAGTGAGTGTGTTAATATTAATCTTTGTTCTCTGTCAGTGTGTTAATATTACTGAGGACAGTGGGGGTGTTTTACACTTCACAGGGTGTATCTGACTGTGGGTCATGATATACACAGTGTGTCAGTGAGTGTGTTAATATTAATCTGTGTTCTCTGTCAGTGTGTTAATATTACTGAGGACAGTGGGGGTGTTTTACACTTCACAGGGTGTATCTGACTGTGGGTCATGATATACACAGTGTGTCAGTGAGTGTGTTAATATTAATCTGTGTTCTCTGTCAGTGTGTTAATATTACTGAGGACAGTGGGGGTGTTTTACACTTCACAGGGTGTATCTGACTGTGGGTCATGATATATACAGTGTGTCAGTGAGTGTGTTAATATTAATCTGTGTTCTCTGTCAGTGTGTTAATATTACTGAGGACAGTGGGGGTGTTTTACACTTCACAGGGTTTATCTGACTGTGGGTCATGATATACACAGTGTGTCAGTGAGTGTGTTAATATTAATCTGTGTTCTCTGTCAGTGTGTTAATATTACTGAGGACAGTGGGGGTGTTTTACACTTCACAGGGTGTATCTGACTGTGGGTCATGATATATACAGTGTGTCAGTGAGTGTGTTAATATTAATCTGTGTTCTCTGTCAGTGTGTTAATATTCCTGAGGACAGTGGGGGTGTTTTACACTTCACAGGGATTATCTGTCTGTGGGTCACGATATACACAGTGTGTCAGTGAGTGTGTTAATATTAATCTGTGTTCTCTGTCAGTGTGTTAATATTACTGAGGACAGTGGGGGTGTTTTACACTTCACAGGGTGCATCTGGCCTTGGTCATGATAGACACAGTGTGTCAGTGAGTGTGTTAATATTAATCTGTGTTCTCTGTCAGTGTGTTAATATTCCTGAGGACAGTGGGGGTGTTTTACACTTCACAGGGTTTATCTGACTGTGGGTCATGATGTACACAGTGTGTCAGTGAATGTGTTAATATTAATCTGAGTTCTCTGTCAGTGTGATAATATTACTGAGGACAGTGGGGGTGTTTTACACTTCACAGGGTTTATCTGACTGTGGGTCATGAAATACACAGTGTGTCAGTGAGTGTGTTAATATTAATCTGTGTTCTCTGTCAGTGTGTTAATATTACTGAGGACAGTGGGGGTGTTTTACACTTCACAGGGTGTATCTGACTGTGGGTCATGATATATACAGTGTGTCAGTGAGTGTGTTAATATTAATCTGTGTTCTCTGTCAGTGTGTTAATATTCCTGAGGACAGTGGGGGTGTTTTACACTTCACAGGGATTATCTGTCTGTGGGTCACGATATACACAGTGTGTCAGTGAGTGTGTTAATATTAATCTGTGTTCTCTGTCAGTGTGTTAATATTACTGAGGACAGTGGGGGTGTTTTACACTTCACAGGGTGCATCTGGCCTTGGTCATGATAGACACAGTGTGTCAGTGAGTGTGTTAATATTAATCTGTGTTCTCTGTCAGTGTGTTAATATTCCTGAGGACAGTGGGGGTGTTTTACACTTCACAGGGTTTATCTGACTGTGGGTCATGATGTACACAGTGTGTCAGTGAATGTGTTAATATTAATCTGAGTTCTCTGTCAGTGTGATAATATTACTGAGGACAGTGGGGGTGTTTTACACTTCACAGGGTTTATCTGACTGTGGGTCATGAAATACACAGTGTGTCAGTGAGTTTGTTAATATTAATCTGTGTTCTCTGTCAGTGTGTTAATATTACTGAGGACAGTGGGGGTGTTTTACACTTCACAGGGTGCATCTGGCCTTGGGTCATGATATACACAGTGTGTCAGTGAGCGTGTTAATATTAATCTGTGTTCTCTGTCAGTGTGTTAATATTCCTGAGGACAGTGGGGGTGTTTTACACTTCACAGGGTGTATCTGACTGTGGGTCATGATATACACAGTGTGTCAGTGAGTGTGTTAATATTAATCTGTGTTCTCTGTCAGTGTGTTAATATTACTGAGGACAGTGGGGGTGTTTTACACTTCACAGGGTGTATCTGACTGTGGGTCATGATATACACAGTGTGTCAGTGAGTGTGTTAATATTAATCTGTGTTCTCTGTCAGTGTGTTAATATTACTGAGGACAGTGGGGGTGTTTTACACTTCACAGGGTGTATCTGACTGTGGGTCATGATATACACAGTGTGTCAGTGAGTGTGTTAATATTAATCTGTGTTCTCTGTCAGTGTGTTAATATGACTGAGGACAGTGGGGGTGTTTTACACTTCACAGGGTGTATCTGACTGTGGGTCATGATATACACAGTGTGTCAGTGAGTGTGTTAATATTAATCTGTGTTCTCTGTCAGTGTATTAATATTCCTGAGTACAGTGGGGGTGTTTTACACTTCACAGGGTTTATCTGACTGTGGAACGTGATGTACACAGTGTGTCAGTGAGTGTGTTAATATTAATCTGTGTTCTCTGTCAGTGTGTTAATATTACTGAGGACAGTGGGGGTGTTTTACACTTCACAGGGTGTATCTGACTGTGGGTCATGATATACACAGTGTGTCAGTGAGTGTGTTAATATTAATCTGTGTTCTCTGTCAGTGTGTTAATATTACTGAGGACAGTGGGGGTGTTTTACACTTCACAGGGTGTATCTGACTGTGGGTCATGATATACACAGTGTGTCAGTGAGTGTGTTAATATTAATCTGTGTTCTCTGTCAGTGTGTTAATATTACTGAGGACAGTGGGGGTGTTTTACACTTCACAGGGTGTATCTGACTGTGGGTCATGATATACACAGTGTGTCAGTGAGTGTGTTAATATTAATCTGTGTTCTCTGTCAGTGTGTTAATATTACTGAGGACAGTGGGGGTGTTTTACACTTCACAGGGTTTATCTGACTGTGGGTCATGATATACACAGTGTGTCAGTGAGTGTGTTAATATTAATCTGTGTTCTCTGTCAGTGTGTTAATATTACTGAGGACAGTGGGGGTGTTTTACACTTCACAGGGTGTATCTGACTGTGGGTCATGATATATACAGTGTGTCAGTGAGTGTGTTAATATTAATCTGTGTTCTCTGTCAGTGTGTTAATATTGCTGAGGACAGTGGGGGTGTTTTACACTTCACAGGGATTATCTGTCTGTGGGTCACGATATACACAGTGTGTCAGTGAGTGTGTTAATATTAATCTGTGTTCTCTGTCAGTGTGTTAATATTACTGAGGACAGTGGGGGTGTTTTACACTTCACAGGGTGCATCTGGCCTTGGGTCATGATAGACACAGTGTGTCAGTGAGTGTGTTAATATTAATCTGTGTTCTCTGTCAGTGTGTTAATATTCCTGAGGACAGTGGGGGTGTTTTACACTTCACAGGGTTTATCTGACTGTGGGTCATGATGTACACAGTGTGTCAGTGAATGTGTTAATATTAATCTGTGTTCTCTGTCAGTGTGATAATATTACTGAGGACAGTGGGGGTGTTTTACACTTCACAGGGTTTATCTGACTGTGGGTCATGAAATACACAGTGTGTCAGTGAGTTTGTTAATATTAATCTGTGTTCTCTGTCAGTGTGTTAATATTACTGAGGACAGTGGGGGTGTTTTACACTTCACAGGGTGCATCTGGCCTTGGGTCATGATATACACAGTGTGTCAGTGAGCGTGTTAATATTAATCTGTGTTCTCTGTCAGTGTGTTAATATTCCTGAGGACAGTGGGGGTGTTTTACACTTCACAGGGTGTATCTGACTGTGGGTCATGATATACACAGTGTGTCAGTGAGTGTGTTAATATTAATCTGTGTTCTCTGTCAGTGTGTTAATATTACTGAGGACAGTGGGGGTGTTTTACACTTCACAGGGTGTATCTGACTGTGGGTCATGATATACACAGTGTGTCAGTGAGTGTGTTATTATTAATCTGTGTTCTCTGTCAGTGTGTTAATATTACTGAGGACAGTGGGGGTGTTTTACACTTCACAGGGTGTATCTGACTGTGGGTCATGATATACACAGTGTGTCAGTGAGTGTGTTAATATTAATCTGTGTTCTCTGTCAGTGTGTTAATATTACTGAGGACAGTGGGGGTGTTTTACACTTCACAGGGTGTATCTGACTGTGGGTCATGATATACACAGTGTGTCAGTGAGTGTGTTAATATTAATCTGTGTTCTCTGTCAGTGTGTTAATATTACTGAGGACAGTGGGGGTGTTTTACACTTCACAGGGTTTATCTGACTGTGGGTCATGATATACACAGTGTGTCAGTGAGTGTGTTAATATTAATCTGTGTTCTCTGTCAGTGTGTTAATATTACTGAGGACAGTGGGGGTGTTTTACACTTCACAGGGTGTATCTGACTGTGGGTCATGATATATACAGTGTGTCAGTGAGTGTGTTAATATTAATCTGTGTTCTCTGTCAGTGTGTTAATATTCCTGAGGACAGTGGGGGTGTTTTACACTTCACAGGGATTATCTGTCTGTGGGTCACGATATACACAGTGTGTCAGTGAGTGTGTTAATATTAATCTGTGTTCTCTGTCAGTGTGTTAATATTCCTGAGGACAGTGGGGGTGTTTTACACTTCACAGGGTGTATCTGACTGTGGGTCATGATATACACAGTGTGTCAGTGAGTGTGTTAATATTAATCTGTGTTCTCTGTCAGTGTGTTAATATTACTGAGGACAGTGGGGGTGTTTTACACTTCACAGGGTGTATCTGACTGTGGGTCATGATATACACAGTGTGTCAGTGAGTGTGTTAATATTAATCTGTGTTCTCTGTCAGAGTGTTAATATTACTGAGGACAGTGGGGGTGTTTTACACTTCACAGGGTGCATCTGGCCTTGGGTCATGATAGACACAGTGTGTCAGTGAGTGTGTTAATATTAATCTGTGTTCTCTGTCAGTGTGTTAATATTCCTGAGGACAGTGGGGGTGTTTTACACTTCACAGGGTTTATCTGACTGTGGGTCATGATGTACACAGTGTGTCAGTGAATGTGTTAATATTAATCTGTGTTCTCTGTCAGTGTGATAATATTACTGAGGACAGTGGGGGTGTTTTACACTTCACAGGGTTTATCTGACTGTGGGTCATGAAATACACAGTGTGTCAGTGAGTTTGTTAATATTAATCTGTGTTCTCTGTCAGTGTGTTAATATTACTGAGGACAGTGGGGGTGTTTTACACTTCACAGGGTGCATCTGGCCTTGGGTCATGATATACACAGTGTGTCAGTGAGCGTGTTAATATTAATCTGTGTTCTCTGTCAGTGTGTTAATATTCCTGAGGACAGTGGGGGTGTTTTACACTTCACAGGGTGTATCTGACTGTGGGTCATGATATACACAGTGTGTCAGTGAGTGTGTTAATATTAATCTGTGTTCTCTGTCAGTGTGTTAATATTACTGAGGACAGTGGGGGTGTTTTACACTTCACAGGGTGTATCTGACTGTGGGTCATGATATACACAGTGTGTCAGTGAGTGTGTTAATATTAATCTGTGTTCTCTGTCAGTGTGTTAATATTACTGAGGACAGTGGGGGTGTTTTACACTTCACAGGGTGTATCTGACTGTGGGTCATGATATACACAGTGTGTCAGTGAGTGTGTTAATATTAATCTGTGTTCTCTGTCAGTGTGTTAATATGACTGAGGACAGTGGGGGTGTTTTACACTTCACAGGGTGTATCTGACTGTGGGTCATGATATACACAGTGTGTCAGTGAGTGTGTTAATATTAATCTGTGTTCTCTGTCAGTGTATTAATATTACTGAGGACAGTGGGGGTGTTTTACACTTCACAGGGTGTATCTGACTGTGGGTCATGATATAAACAGTGTGTCAGTGAGTGTGTTAATATTAATCTGTGTTCTCTGTCAGTGTGTTAATATTGCTGAGGACAGTGGGGATGTTTTACACTTCACAGGGTGTATCTGACTGTGGGTCATGATATACACAGTGTGTCAGTGAGTGTGTTAATATTAATCTGTGTTCTCTGTCAGTGTGTTAATATTACTGAGGACAGTGGGGGTGTTTTCCACTTCACAGTGTGCATCTGGCCTTGGGTCATGATATACACAGTGTGTCAGTGAGTGTGTTAATATTATTCTGTGTTCTCTGTCAGTGTGTTAATATTCCTGAGGACAGTGGGGGTGTTTTACACTTCACAGGGTTTATCTGACTGTGGGTCATGATGTACACAGTGTGTCAGTGAATGTGTTAATATTAATCTGTGTTCTCTGTCAGTGTGATAATATTACTGAGGACAGTGGGGGTGTTTTACACTTCACAGGGTTTATCTGACTGTGGGTCATGAAATACACAGTGTGTCAGTGAGTTTGTTAATATTAATCTGTGTTCTCTGTCAGTGTGTTAATATTACTGAGGACAGTGGGGGTGTTTTACACTTCACAGTGTGCATCTGGCCTTGGGTCATGATATACACAGTGTGTCAGTGAGCGTGTTAATATTAATCTGTGTTCTCTGTCAGTGTGTTAATATTACTGAGGACAGTGGGGGTGTTTTACACTTCACAGGGTGTATCTGACTGTGGGTCATGATATACACAGTGTGTCAGTGAGTGTGTTAATATTAATCTGTGTTCTCTGTCAGTGTGTTAATATTCCTGAGGACAGAGGGGGTGTTTTACACTTCACAGGGTGTATCTGACTGTGGGTCATGATATACACAGTGTGTCAGTGAGTGTGTTAATATTAATCTGTGTTCTCTGTCAGTGTGTTAATATTACTGAGGACAGTGGGGGTGTTTTACACTTCACAGGGTGTATCTGACTGTGGGTCATGATATACACAGTGTGTCAGTGAGTGTGTTATTATTAATCTGTGTTCTCTGTCAGTGTGTTAATATTACTGAGGACAGTGGGGGTGTTTTACACTTCACAGGGTGTATCTGACTGTGGGTCATGATATACACAGTGTGTCAGTGAGTGTGTTAATATTAATCTGTGTTCTCTGTCAGTGTGTTAATATTACTGAGGACAGTGGGGGTGTTTTACACTTCACAGGGTGTATCTGACTGTGGGTCATGATATACACAGTGTGTCAGTGAGTGTGTTAATATTAATCTGTGTTCTCTGTCAGTGTGTTAATATTACTGAGGACAGTGGGGGTGTTTTACACTTCACAGGGTTTATCTGACTGTGGGTCATGATATACACAGTGTGTCAGTGAGTGTGTTAATATTAATCTGTGTTCTCTGTCAGTGTGTTAATATTACTGAGGACAGTGGGGGTGTTTTACACTTCACAGGGTGTATCTGACTGTGGGTCATGATATATACAGTGTGTCAGTGAGTGTGTTAATATTAATCTGTGTTCTCTGTCAGTGTGTTAATATTCCTGAGGACAGTGGGGGTGTTTTACACTTCACAGGGATTATCTGTCTGTGGGTCACGATATACACAGTGTGTCAGTGAGTGTGTTAATATTAATCTGTGTTCTCTGTCAGTGTGTTAATATTCCTGAGGACAGTGGGGGTGTTTTACACTTCACAGGGTGTATCTGACTGTGGGTCATGATATACACAGTGTGTCAGTGAGTGTGTTAATATTAATCTGTGTTCTCTGTCAGTGTGTTAATATTACTGAGGACAGTGGGGGTGTTTTACACTTCACAGGGTGTATCTGACTGTGGGTCATGATATACACAGTGTGTCAGTGAGTGTGTTAATATTAATCTGTGTTCTCTGTCAGAGTGTTAATATTACTGAGGACAGTGGGGGTGTTTTACACTTCACAGGGTGCATCTGGCCTTGGGTCATGATAGACACAGTGTGTCAGTGAGTGTGTTAATATTAATCTGTGTTCTCTGTCAGTGTGTTAATATTCCTGAGGACAGTGGGGGTGTTTTACACTTCACAGGGTTTATCTGACTGTGGGTCATGATGTACACAGTGTGTCAGTGAATGTGTTAATATTAATCTGTGTTCTCTGTCAGTGTGTTAATATTCCTGAGGACAGTGGGGGTGTTTTACACTTCACAGGGTGTATCTGACTGTGGGTCATGATATACACAGTGTGTCAGTGAGTGTGTTAATATTAATCTGTGTTCTCTGTCAGTGTGTTAATATTACTGAGGACAGTGGGGGTGTTTTACACTTCACAGGGTGTATCTGACTGTGGGTCATGATATACACAGTGTGTCAGTGAGTGTGTTAATATTAATCTGTGTTCTCTGTCAGTGTGTTAATATTACTGAGGACAGTGGGGGTGTTTTACACTTCACAGGGTGTATCTGACTGTGGGTCATGATATACACAGTGTGTCAGTGAGTGTGTTAATATTAATCTGTGTTCTCTGTCAGTGTGTTAATATGACTGAGGACAGTGGGGGTGTTTTACACTTCACAGGGTGTATCTGACTGTGGGTCATGATATACACAGTGTGTCAGTGAGTGTGTTAATATTAATCTGTGTTCTCTGTCAGTGTGTTAATATTACTGAGGACAGTGGGGGTGTTTTACACTTCACAGGGTGTATCTGACTGTGGGTCATGATATACACAGTGTGTCAGTGAGTGTGTTAATATTAATCTGTGTTCTCTGTCAGTGTGTTAATATGACTGAGGACAGTGGGGGTGTTTTACACTTCACAGGGTGTATCTGACTGTGGGTCATGATATACACAGTGTGTCAGTGAGTGTGTTAATATTAATCTGTGTTCTCTGTCAGTGTGTTAATATGACTGAGGACAGTGGGGGTGTTTTACACTTCACAGGGTGTATCTGACTGTGGGTCATGATATACACAGTGTGTCAGTGAGTGTGTTAATATTAATCTGTGTTCTCTGTCAGTGTGTTAATATTGCTGAGGACAGTGGGGATGTTTTACACTTCACAGGGTGTATCTGACTGTGGGTCATGATATACACAGTGTGTCAGTGAGTGTGTTAATATTAATCTGTGTTCTCTGTCAGTGTGTTAATATTACTGAGGACAGTGGGGGTGTTTTCCACTTCACAGTGTGCATCTGGCCTTGGGTCATGATATACACAGTGTGTCAGTGAGTGTGTTAATATTATTCTGTGTTCTCTGTCAGTGTGTTAATATTCCTGAGGACAGTGGGGGTGTTTTACACTTCACAGGGTTTATCTGACTGTGGGTCATGATGTACACAGTGTGTCAGTGAATGTGTTAATATTAATCTGTGTTCTCTGTCAGTGTGATAATATTACTGAGGACAGTGGGGGTGTTTTACACTTCACAGGGTTTATCTGACTGTGGGTCATGAAATACACAGTGTGTCAGTGAGTTTGTTAATATTAATCTGTGTTCTCTGTCAGTGTGTTAATATTACTGAGGACAGTGGGGGTGTTTTACACTTCACAGTGTGCATCTGGCCTTGGGTCATGATATACACAGTGTGTCAGTGAGCGTGTTAATATTAATCTGTGTTCTCTGTCAGTGTGTTAATATTACTGAGGACAGTGGGGGTGTTTTACACTTCACAGGGTGTATCTGACTGTGGGTCATGATATACACAGTGTGTCAGTGAGTGTGTTAATATTAATCTGTGTTCTCTGTCAGTGTGTTAATATGACTGAGGACAGTAGGGGTGTTTTACACTTCACAGAGTGTATCTGACTGTGGGTCATGATATGCACACTGTGTCAGTGAGTGTGTTAATATTAATCTGTGTTCTCTGTCAGTGTATTAATATTACTGAGGACAGTGGGGGTGTTTTACACTTCACAGGGTGTATCTGACTGTGGGTCATGATATACACAGTGTGTCAGTGAGTGTGTTAATATTAATCTGTGTTCTCTGTCAGTGTGTTAATATTGCTGAGGACAGTGGGGATGTTTTACACTTCACAGGGTGTATCTGAATGTGGGTCATGATATACACAGTGTGTCAGTGAGTGTGTTAATATTAATCTGTGTTCTCTGTCAGTGTGTTAATATTACTGAGGACATTGGGGGTGTTTTACACTTCACAGGGTGCATCTGGCCTTGGGTCATGATATACACAGTGTGTCAGTGAGTGTGTTAATATTAATCTGTGTTCTCTGTCAGTGTGTTAATATTGCTGAGGACAGTGGGGGTGTTTTACACTTCACAGTGTGCATCTGGCCTTGGGTCATGATATACACAGTGTGTCAGTGAGCGTGTTAATATTAATCTGTGTTCTCTGTCAGTGTGTTAATATTACTGAGGACAGTGGGGGTGTTTTACACTTCACAGGGTGTATCTGACTGTGGGTCATGATATACACAGTGTGTCAGTGAGTGTGTTAATATTAATCTGTGTTCTCTGTCAGTGTGTTAATATTACTGAGGACAGTGGGGGTGTTTTACACTTCACAGGGTTTATCTGACTGTGGGTCATGATGTACACAGTGTGTCAGTGAATGTGTTAATATTAATCTGTGTTCTCTGTCAGTGTGATAATATTACTGAGGACAGTGGGGGTGTTTTACACTTCACAGGGTTTATCTGACTGTGGGTCATGAAATACACAGTGTGTCAGTGAGTTTGTTAATATTAATCTGTGTTCTCTGTCAGTGTGTTAATTTTACTGAGGACAGTGGGGGTGTTTTACACTTCACAGGGTGTATCTGACTGTGGGTCATGATATACACAGTGTGTCAGTGAGTGTGTTAATATTAATCTGTGTTCTCTGTCAGTGTGTTAATATTACTGAGGACAGTGGGGGTGTTTTACACTTCACAGGGTGTATCTGACTGTGGGTCATGATATACACAGTGTGTCAGTGAGTGTGTTAATATTAATCTGTGTTCTCTGTCAGTGTGTTAATATTACTGAGGACAGTGGGGGTGTTTTACACTTCACAGGGTGTATCTGACTCTGGGTCATGATATACACAGTGTGTCAGTGAGTGTGTTAATATTAATCTGTGTTCTCTGTCAGTGTGTTAATATGACTGAGGACAGTGGGGGTGTTTTACACTTCACAGGGTGTATCTGACTGTGGGTCATGATATACACAGTGTGTCAGTGAGTGTGTTAATATTAATCTGTGTTCTCTGTCAGTGTATTAATATTACTGAGGACAGTGGGGGTGTTTTACACTTCACAGGGTGTATCTGACTGTGGGTCATGATATACACAGTGTGTCAGTGAGTGTGTTAATATTAATCTGTGTTCTCTGTCAGTGTGTTAATATTGCTGAGGACAGTGGGGATGTTTTACACTTCACAGGGTGTATCTGACTGTGGGTCATGATATACACAGTGTGTCAGTGAGTGTGTTAATATTAATCTGTGTTCTCTGTCAGTGTGTTAATATTCCTGAGGACAGTGGGAATGTTTTACACTTCACAGGGTGTATCTGACTGTGGGTCATGATATACACAGTGTGTCAGTGAGTGTGTTAATATTAATCTGTGTTCTCTGTCAGTGTGTTAATATTACTGAGGACAGTGGGGGTGTTTCACACTTCACAGGGTGTATCTGACTGTGGGTCATGATGTACACAGTGTGTCAGTGAGTGTGTTAATATTAATCTGTGTTCTCTGTCAGTGTGTTAATATTACTGAGGACAGTGGGGGTGTTTTACACTTCACAGGGTGTATCTGACTGTGGGTCATGATATACACAGTGTGTCAGTGAGTGTGTTAATATTAATCTGTGTTCTCTGTCAGTGTGTTAATATTACTGAGGACAGTGGGGGTGTTTTACACTTCACAGGGTGTATCTGACTGTGGGTCATGATATACACAGTGTGTCAGTGAGTGTGTTATTATTAATCTGTGTTCTCTGTCAGTGTGTTAATATTACTGAGGACAGTGGGGGTGTTTTACACTTCACAGGGTGTATCTGACTGTGGGTCATGATATACACAGTGTGTCAGTGAGTGTGTTAATATTAATCTGTGTTCTCTGTCAGTGTGTTAATATTACTGAGGACAGTGGGGGTGTTTTACACTTCACAGGGTGTATCTGACTGTGGGTCATGATATACACAGTGTGTCAGTGAGTGTGTTAATATTAATCTGTGTTCTCTGTCAGTGTGTTAATATTACTGAGGACAGTGGGGGTGTTTTACACTTCACAGGGTTTATCTGACTGTGGGTCATGATATACACAGTGTGTCAGTGAGTGTGTTAATATTAATCTGTGTTCTCTGTCAGTGTGTTAATATTACTGAGGACAGTGGGGGTGTTTTACACTTCACAGGGTGTATCTGACTGTGGGTCATGATATATACAGTGTGTCAGTGAGTGTGTTAATATTAATCTGTGTTCTCTGTCAGTGTGTTAATATTCCTGAGGACAGTGGGGGTGTTTTACACTTCACAGGGATTATCTGTCTGTGGGTCACGATATACACAGTGTGTCAGTGAGTGTGTTAATATTAATCTGTGTTCTCTGTCAGTGTGTTAATATTACTGAGGACAGTGGGGGTGTTTTACACTTCACAGGGTGCATCTGGCCTTGGGTCATGATAGACACAGTGTGTCAGTGAGTGTGTTAATATTAATCTGTGTTCTCTGTCAGTGTGTTAATATTCCTGAGGACAGTGGGGGTGTTTTACACTTCACAGGGTTTATCTGACTGTGGGTCATGATGTACACAGTGTGTCAGTGAATGTGTTAATATTAATCTGTGTTCTCTGTCAGTGTGATAATATTACTGAGGACAGTGGGGGTGTTTTAAACTTCACAGGGTTTATCTGACTGTGGGTCATGAAATACACAGTGTGTCAGTGAGTTTGTTAATATTAATCTGTGTTCTCTGTCAGTGTGTTAATATTACTGAGGACAGTGGGGGTGTTTTACACTTCACAGGGTGCATCTGGCCTTGGGTCATGATATACACAGTGTGTCAGTGAGCGTGTTAATATTAATCTGTGTTCTCTGTCAGTGTGTTAATATTCCTGAGGACAGTGGGGGTGTTTTACACTTCACAGGGTGTATCTGACTGTGGGTCATGATATACACAGTGTGTCAGTGAGTGTGTTAATATTAATCTGTGTTCTCTGTCAGTGTGTTAATATTACTGAGGACAGTGGGGGTGTTTTACACTTCACAGGGTGTATCTGACTGTGGGTCATGATATACACAGTGTGTCAGTGAGTGTGTTAATATTAATCTGTGTTCTCTGTCAGTGTGTTAATATTACTGAGGACAGTGGGGGTGTTTTACACTTCACAGGGTGTATCTGACTGTGGGTCATGATATACACAGTGTGTCAGTGAGTGTGTTAATATTAATCTGTGTTCTCTGTCAGTGTGTTAATATGACTGAGGACAGTGGGGGTGTTTTACACTTCACAGGGTGTATCTGACTGTGGGTCATGATATACACAGTGTGTCAGTGAGTGTGTTAATATTAATTTGTGTTCTCTGTCAGTGTATTAATATTACTGAGGACAGTGGGGGTGTTTTACACTTCACAGGGTGTATCTGACTGTGGGTCATGATATACACAGTGTGTCAGTGAGTGTGTTAATATTAATCTGTGTTCTCTGTCAGTGTGTTAATATTGCTGAGGACAGTGGGGATGTTTTACACTTCACAGGGTGTATCTGACTGTGGGTCATGATATACACAGTGTGTCAGTGAGTGTGTTAATATTAATCTGTGTTCTCTGTCAGTGTGTTAATATTACTGAGGACAGTGGGGGTGTTTTCCACTTCACAGTGTGCATCTGGCCTTGGGTCATGATATACACAGTGTGTCAGTGAGTGTGTTAATATTATTCTGTGTTCTCTGTCAGTGTGTTAATATTCCTGAGGACAGTGGGGGTGTTTTACACTTCACAGGGTTTATCTGACTGTGGGTCATGATGTACACAGTGTGTCAGTGAATGTGTTAATATTAATCTGTGTTCTCTGTCAGTGTGATAATATTACTGAGGACAGTGGGGGTGTTTTACACTTCACAGGGTTTATCTGACTGTGGGTCATGAAATACACAGTGTGTCAGTGAGTTTGTTAATATTAATCTGTGTTCTCTGTCAGTGTGTTAATATTACTGAGGACAGTGGGGGTGTTTTACACTTCACAGTGTGCATCTGGCCTTGGGTCATGATATACACAGTGTGTCAGTGAGCGTGTTAATATTAATCTGTGTTCTCTGTCAGTGTGTTAATATTACTGAGGACAGTGGGGGTGTTTTACACTTCACAGGGTGTATCTGACTGTGGGTGATGATATACACAGTGTGTCAGTGAGTGTGTTAATATTAATCTGTGTTCTCTGTCAGTGTGTTAATATGACTGAGGACAGTAGGGGTGTTTTACACTTCACAGGGTGTATCTGACTGTGGGTCATGATATGCACACTGTGTCAGTGAGTGTGTTAATATTAATCTGTGTTCTCTGTCAGTGTATTAATATTACTGAGGACAGTGGGGGTGTTTTACACTTCACAGGGTGTATCTGACTGTGGGTCATGATATACACAGTGTGTCAGTGAGTGTGTTAATATTAATCTGTGTTCTCTGTCAGTGTGTTAATATTGCTGAGGACAGTGGGGATGTTTTACACTTCACAGGGTGTATCTGAATGTGGGTCATGATATACACAGTGTGTCAGTGAGTGTGTTAATATTAATCTGTGTTCTCTGTCAGTGTGTTAATATTACTGAGGACATTGGGGGTGTTTTACACTTCACAGGGTGCATCTGGCCTTGGGTCATGATATACACAGTGTGTCAGTGAGTGTGTTAATATTAATCTGTGTTCTCTGTCAGTGTGTTAATATTCCTGAGGACAGTGGGGGTGTTTTACACTTCACAGGGTTTATCTGACTGTGGGTCATGATGTACACAGTGTGTCAGTGAATGTGTTAATATTAATCTGTGTTCTCTGTCAGTGTGATAATATTACTGAGGACAGTGGGGGTGTTTTACACTTCACAGGGTTTATCTGACTGTGGGTCATGAAATACACAGTGTGTCAGTGAGTTTGTTAATATTAATCTGTGTTCTCTGTCAGTGTGTTAATTTTACTGAGGACAGTGGGGGTGTTTTACACTTCACAGGGTGTATCTGACTGTGGGTCATGATATACACAGTGTGTCAGTGAGTGTGTTAATATTAATCTGTGTTCTCTGTCAGTGTGTTAATATTACTGAGGACAGTGGGGGTGTTTTACACTTCACAGGGTGTATCTGACTGTGGGTCATGATATACACAGTGTGTCAGTGAGTGTGTTAATATTAATCTGTGTTCTCTGTCAGTGTGTTAATATTACTGAGGACAGTGGGGGTTTTTTACACTTCACAGGGTGTATCTGACTCTGGGTCATGATATACACAGTGTGTCAGTGAGTGTGTTAATATTAATCTGTGTTCTCTGTCAGTGTGTTAATATGACTGAGGACAGTGGGGGTGTTTTACACTTCACAGGGTGTATCTGACTGTGGGTCATGATATACACAGTGTGTCAGTGAGTGTGTTAATATTAATCTGTGTTCTCTGTCAGTGTATTAATATTACTGAGGACAGTGGGGGTGTTTTACACTTCACAGGGTGTATCTGACTGTGGGTCATGATATACACAGTGTGTCAGTGAGTGTGTTAATATTAATCTGTGTTCTCTGTCAGTGTGTTAATATTGCTGAGGACAGTGGGGATGTTTTACACTTCACAGGGTGTATCTGACTGTAGGTCATGATATACACAGTGTGTCAGTGAGTGTGTTAATATTAATCTGTGTTCTCTGTCAGTGTGTTAATATTCCTGAGGACAGTGGGAATGTTTTACACTTCACAGGGTGTATCTGACTGTGGGTCATGATATACACAGTGTGTCAGTGAGTGTGTTAATATTAATCTGTGTTCTCTGTCAGTGTGTTAATATTACTGAGGACAGTGGGGGTGTTTCACACTTCACAGGGTGTATCTGACTGTGGGTCATGATGTACACAGTGTGTCAGTGAGTGTGTTAATATTAATCTGTGTTCTCTGTCAGTGTGTTAATATTACTGAGGACAGTGGGGGTGTTTTACACTTCACAGGGTGTATCTGACTGTGGGTCATGATATACACAGTGTGTCAGTGAGTGTGTTAATATTAATCTGTGTTCTCTGTCAGTGTGTTAATATTACTGAGGACAGTGGGGGTGTTTTACACTTCACAGGGTTTATCTGACTGTGGGTCATGATATACACAGTGTGTCAGTGAGTGTGTTAATATTAATCTGTGTTCTCTGTCAGTGTGTTAATATTACTGAGGACAGTGGGGGTGTTTTACACTTCACAGGGTTTATCTGACTGTGGGTCATGATGTACACAGTGTGTCAGTGAGTGTGTTAATATTAATCTGTGTTCTCTGTCAGTGTGTTAATATTACTGAGGACAGTGGGGGTGTTTTACACTTCACAGGGTGTATCTGACTGTGGGTCATGATATACACAGTGTGTCAGTGAGTGTGTTAATATTAATCTGTGTTCTCTGTCAGTGTGTTAATATTCCTGAGGACAGGGGGGTGTTTTACACTTCACAGGGTGTATCTGACTGTGGGTCATGATGTACACAGTGTGTCAGTGAGTGTGTTAATATTAATCTGTGTTCACTGTCAGGTGTTAATATTCCTGAGGACAGTGGGGGTGTTTTACACTTCACAGGGTGTATCTGACTGTGGGTCATGATATACACAGTGTGTCAGTGAGTGTGTTAATATTAATCTGTGTTCTCTGTCAGTGTGTTAATATTCCTGAGGACAGTGGGGGTGTTTTACACTTCACAGGGTTTATCTGACTGTGGGTCATGATATACACAGTGTGTCAGTGAGTGTGTTAATATTAATCTGTGTTCTCTGTCAGTGTGTTAATATTGCTGAGGACAGTGGGGATGTTTTACACTTCACAGGGTGTATCTGACTGTGGGTCATGATATACACAGTGTGTCAGTGAGTGTGTTAATATTAATCTGTGTTCTCTGTCAGTGTGTTAATATTACTGAGGACAGTGGGGGTGTTTTACACTTCACAGGGTGCATCTGGCCTTGGGTCATGATATACACAGTGTGTCAGTGAGTGTGTTAATATTAATCTGTGTTCTCTGTCAGTGTGTTAATATTCCTGAGGACAGTGGGGGTGTTTTACACTTCACAGGGTTTATCTGACTGTGGGTCATGATGTACACAGTGTGTCAGTGAATGTGTTAATATTAATCTGTGTTCTCTGTCAGTGTGATAATATTACTGAGGACAGTGGGGGTGTTTTACACTTCACAGGGTTTATCTGACTGTGGGTCATGAAATACACAGTGTGTCAGTGAGTTTGTTAATATTAATCTGTGTTCTCTGTCAGTGTGTTAATATTACTGAGGACAGTGGGGGTGTTTTACACTTCACAGGGTGCATCTGGCCTTGGGTCATGATATACACAGTGTGTCAGTGAGCGTGTTAATATTAATCTGTGTTCTCTGTCAGTGTGTTAATATTCCTGAGGACAGTGGGGGTGTTTTACACTTCACAGGGTGTATCTGACTGTGGGTCATGATATACACAGTGTGTCAGTGAGTGTGTTAATATTAATCTGTGTTCTCTGTCAGTGTGTTAATATTACTGAGGACAGTGGGGGTGTTTTACACTTCACAGGGTGTATCTGACTGTGGGTCATGATATACACAGTGTGTCAGTGAGTGTGTTAATATTAATCTGTGTTCTCTGTCAGTGTGTTAATATTACTGAGGACAGTGGGGGTGTTTTACTCTTCACAGGGTGTATCTGACTGTGGGTCATGATATACACAGTGTGTCAGTGAGTGTGTTAATATTAATCTGTGTTCTCTGTCAGTGTGTTAATATTACTGAGGACAGTGGGGGTGTTTCACACTTCACAGGGTGTATCTGACTGTGGGTCATGATGTACACAGTGTGTCAGTGAGTGTGTTAATATTAATCTGTGTTCTCTGTCAGTGTGTTAATATTACTGAGGACAGTGGGGGTGTTTCACACTTCACAGGGTGTATCTGACTGTGGGTCATGATGTACACAGTGTGTCAGTGAGTGTGTTAATATTAATCTGTGTTCTCTGTCAGTGTGTTAATATTACTGAGGACAGTGGGGGTGTTTTACACTTCAGAGGGTGTATCTGACTGTGGGTCATGATATACACAGTGTGTCAGTGAGTGTGTTAATATTAATCTGTGTTCTCTGTCAGTGTGTTAATATTACTGAGGACAGTGGGGGTGTTTTACACTTCACAGGGTTTATCTGACTGTGGGTCATGATATACACAGTGTGTCAGTGAGTGTGTTAATATTAATCTGTGTTCTCTGTCAGTGTGTTAATATTACTGAGGACAGTGGGGGTCTTTCACACTTCACAGGGTTTATCTGACTGTGGGTCATGATGTACACAGTGTGTCAGTGAGTGTGTTAATATTAATCTGTGTTCTCTGTCAGTGTGTTAATATTACTGAGGACAGTGGGGGTGTTTTACACTTCACAGGGTGTATCTGACTGTGGGTCATGATATACACAGTGTGTCAGTGAGTGTGTTAATATTAATCTGTGTTCTCTGTCAGTGTGTTAATATTACTGAGGACAGTGGGGGTGTTTTACACTTCACAGGGTGTATCTGACTGTGGGTCATGATGTACACAGTGTGTCAGTGAGTGTGTTAATATTAATCTGTGTTCTCTGTCAGTGTGTTAATATTACTGAGGACAGTGGGGGTGTTTTACACTTCACAGGGTGTATCTGACTGTGGGTCATGATATACACAGTGTGTCAGTGAGTGTGTTAATATTAATCTGTGTTCTCTGTCAGTGTGTTAATATTACTGAGGACAGTGGGGGTGTTTTACACTTCACAGGGTGTATCTGACTGTGGGTCATGATGTACACAGTGTGTCAGTGAGTGTGTTAATATTAATCTGTGTTCACTGTCAGGTGTTAATATTCCTGAGGACAGTGGGGGTGTTTTACACTTCACAGGGTGTATCTGACTGTGGGTCATGATATACACAGTGTGTCAGTGAGTGTGTTAATATTAATCTGTGTTCTCTGTCAGTGTGTTAATATTCCTGAGGACAGGGGGGGTGTTTTACACTTCACAGGGTTTATCTGACTCTGGGTCATGATATACACAGTGTGTCAGTGAGTGTGTTAATATTAATCTGTGTTCTCTGTCAGTGTGTTAATATTCCTGAGGACAGTGGGGGTGTTTTACACTTCACCGGGTGTATCTGACTGTGGGTGATGATATACACAGTGTGTCAGTGAGTGTGTTAATATTAATCTGTGTTCTCTGTCAGTGTGTTAATATTACTGAGGACAGTGGGGGTGTTTTACACTTCACAGGGTGTATCTGACTGTGGTTCATGATATACACAGTTTGTCAGTGAGTGTTTTAATATTAATCTGTGTTCTCTGTCAGTGTGTTAATATTACTGAGGACAGTTGGGGTGTTTTACACTTCACAGGGTGTATCTGACTGTGGGTCATGATGTACACAGTGTGTCAGTGAGTGTGTTAATATTAATCTGTGTTCTCTGTCAGTGTGTTAATATTACTGAGGACAGTGGGGGTGTTTTACACTTCACAGGGTGTATCTGACTGTGGGTCATGATATACACAGTGTGTCAGTGAGTGTGTTAATATTAATCTGTGTTCTCTGTCAGTGTGTTAATATTACTGAGGACAGTGGAGGTGTTTTACACTTCACAGGGTGTATCTGACTGTGGGTCATGATATACACAGTGTGTCAGTGAGTGTGTTAATATTAATCTGTGTTCTCTGTCAGTGTGTTAATATTACTGACGACAGTGGGGGTGTTTTACACTTCACAGGGTGTATCTGACTGTGGGTCATGATGTACACAGTGTGTCAGTGAGTGTGTTAATATTAATCTGTGTTCTCTGTCAGTGTGTTAATATTACTGAGGACAGTGGGGGTGTTTTACACTTCACAGGGTGTATCTGACTGTGGGTCATGATATACACAGTGTGTCAGTGAGTGTGTTAATATTAATCTGTGTTCTCTGTCAGTGTGTTAATATTCCTGAGGACAGTGGGGATGTTTTACACTTCACGGTGTATCTGACTGTGAGTCATGATATACACAGTGTGTCAGTGAGTGTGTTAATATTAATCTGTGTTCTCTGTCAGTGTGTTAATATTCCTGAGGACAGTGGGGGTGTTTTACACTTCACAGGGTGTATCTGACTGTGGGTCATGATGTACACAGTGTGTCAGTGAGTGTGTTAATATTAATCTGTGTTCTCTGTCAGTGTGTTAATATTACTGAGGACAGTGGGGGTGTTTTACACTTCACAGGGTGTATCTGACTGTGGGTCATGATATACACAGTGTGTCAGTGAGTGTGTTAATATTAATCTGTGTTCTCTGTCAGTGTGTTAATATTACTGAGGACAGTGGGGGAGTTTTACACTTCACAGGGTGTATCTGACTGAGGGTCATGATATACACAGTGTGTCAGTGAGTGTGTTAATATTAATCTGTGTTCTCTGTCAGTGTGTTAATATTCCTGAGGACAGTGGGGGTGTTTTACACTTCACAGGGTGTATCTGACTGTGGGTCATGATGTACACAGTGTGTCAGTGAGTGTGTTAATATTAATCTGTGTTCTCTGTCAGTGTGTTAATATTGCTGAGGGCAGTGGGGGTGTTTTACACTTCACCGGGTGTATCTGACTGTGGGTCATGATATACACAGTGTGTCAGTGAGTGTGTTAATATTAATCTGTGTTCTCTGTCAGTGTGTTAATATTGCTGAGGGCAGTGGGGGTGTTTTACACTTCACCGGCTGTATCTGACTGTGGGTCATGATATACACAGTGTGTCAGTGAGTGTGTTAATATTAATCTGTGTTCTCTGTCAGTGTGTTAATATTCCTGAGGACAGTGGGGGTGTTTTACACTTCACAGGGTGTATCTGACTGTGGGTCATGATATACATAGTGTGTCAGTGAGTGTGTTAATATTAATCTGTGTTCTCTGTCAGTGTGCTAATATTGCTGAGGGCAGTGGGGGTGTTTTACACTTCACCGGGTGTATCTGACTGTGGGTCATGATATACACAGTGTGTCAGTGAGTGTGTTAATATTAATCTGTGTTCTCTGTCAGTGTGTTAATATTCCTGAGGGCAGAGGGGGTGTTTTACACTTCACAGGATGTATCTGACTGTGGGTCATGTTATACACAGTGTGTCAGTGAGTGTGTTAATATTAATCTGTGTTCTCTGTCAGTGTGTTAATATTACTGACGACAGTGGGGGTGTTTTACACTTCACAGGGTGTATCTGACTGTGGGTCATGATGTACACAGTGTGTCAGTGAGTGTGTTAATATTAATCTGTGTTCTCTGTCAGTGTGTTAATATTCCTGAGGACAGTGGGGGTGTTTTACACTTCACAGGGTGTATCTGACTGTGGGTCATGATATACACAGTGTGTCAGTGAGTGTGTTAATATTAATCTGTGTTCTCTGTCAGTGTGTTAATATTACTGAGGACAGTGGGGATGTTTTACACTTCACAGGGTTTATCTGACTGTGGGTCATGATGTACACAGTGTGTCAGTGAGTGTGTTAATATTAATCTGTGTTCTCTGTCAGTGTGTTAATATTACTGAGGACAGTGGGGGTGTTTTACACTTCACAGGGTGTATCTGACTGTGGGTCATGATATACACAGTGTGTCAGTGAGTGTGTTAATATTAATCTGTGTTCTCTGTCAGTGTGTTAATATTCCTGAGGACAGGAGGGTGTTTTACACTTCACAGGGTTTATCTGACTCTGGGTCATGATATACACAGTGTGTCAGTGAGTGTGTTAATATTAATCTGTGTTCTCTGTCAGTGTGTTAATATTCCTGAGGACAGTGGGGGTGTTTTACACTTCACCGGGTGTATCTGACTGTGGGTGATGATATACACAGTGTGTCAGTGAGTGTGTTAATATTAATCTGTGTTCCCTGTCAGTGTGTTAATATTACTGAGGACAGTGGGGGTGTTTTACACTTCACAGGGTGTATCTGACTGTGGGTCATGATATACACAGTTTGTCAGTGAGTGTGTTAATATTAATCTGTGTTCTCTGTCAGTGTGTTAATATTACTGAGGACAGTTGGGGTGTTTTACACTTCACAGGGTGTATCTGACTGTGGGTCATGATGTACACAGTGTGTCAGTGAGTGTGTTAATATTAATCTGTGTTCTCTGTCAGTGTGTTAATATTACTGAGGACAGTGGGGGTGTTTTACACTTCACAGGGTGTATCTGACTGTGGGTCATGATATACACAGTGTGTCAGTGAGTGTGTTAATATTAATCTGTGTTCTCTGTCAGTGTGTTAATATTCCTGAGGACAGTGGGGGTGTTTTACACTTCACCGGGTGTATCTGACTGTGGGTGATGATATACACAGTGTGTCAGTGAGTGTGTTAATATTAATCTGTGTTCTCTGTCAGTGTGTTAATATTACTGAGGACAGTGGGGGTGTTTTACACTTCACAGGGTGTATCTGACTGTGGTTCATGATATACACAGTTTGTCAGTGAGTGTTTTAATATTAATCTGTGTTCTCTGTCAGTGTGTTAATATTCCTGAGGACAGTTGGGGTGTTTTACACTTCACAGGGTGTATCTGACTGTGGGTCATGATGTACACAGTGTGTCAGTGAGTGTGTTAATATTAATCTGTGTTCTCTGTCAGTGTGTTAATATTACTGAGGACAGTGGGGGTGTTTTACACTTCACAGGGTGTATCTGACTGTGGGTCATGATATACACAGTGTGTCAGTGAGTGTGTTAATATTAATCTGTGTTCTCTGTCAGTGTGTTAATATTACTGAGGACAGTGGAGGTGTTTTACACTTCACAGGGTGTATCTGACTGTGGGTCATGATATACACAGTGTGTCAGTGAGTGTGTTAATATTAATCTGTGTTCTCTGTCAGTGTGTTAATATTACTGACGACAGTGGGGGTGTTTTACACTTCACAGGGTGTATCTGACTGTGGGTCATGATGTACACAGTGTGTCAGTGAGTGTGTTAATATTAATCTGTGTTCTCTGTCAGTGTGTTAATATTACTGAGGACAGTGGGGGTGTTTTACACTTCACAGGGTGTATCTGACTGTGGGTCATGATATACACAGTGTGTCAGTGAGTGTGTTAATATTAATCTGTGTTCTCTGTCAGTGTGTTAATATTCCTGAGGACAGTGGGGATGTTTTACACTTCACGGTGTATCTGACTGTGAGTCATGATATACACAGCGTGTCAGTGAGTGTGTTAATATTAATCTGTGTTCTCTGTCAGTGTGTTAATATTCCTGAGGACAGTGGGGGTGTTTTACACTTCACAGGGTGTATCTGACTGTGGGTCATGATGTACACAGTGTGTCAGTGAGTGTGTTAATATTAATCTGTGTTCTCTGTCAGTGTGTTAATATTACTGAGGACAGTGGGGGTGTTTTACACTTCACAGGGTGTATCTGACTGTGGGTCATGATATACACAGTGTGTCAGTGAGTGTGTTAATATTAATCTGTGTTCTCTGTCAGTGTGTTAATATTACTGAGGACAGTGGGGGAGTTTTACACTTCACAGGGTGTATCTGACTGTGGGTCATGATATACACAGTGTGTCAGTGAGTGTGTTAATATTAATCTGTGTTCTCTGTCAGTGTGTTAATATTCCTGAGGACAGTGGGGGTGTTTTACACTTCACAGGGTGTATCTGACTGTGGGTCATGATGTACACAGTGTGTCAGTGAGTGTGTTAATATTAATCTGTGTTCTCTGTCAGTGTGTTAATATTGCTGAGGGCAGTGGGGGTGTTTTACACTTCACCGGTTGTATCTGACTGTGGGTCATGATATACACAGTGTGTCAGTGAGTGTGTTAATATTAATCTGTGTTCTCTGTCAGTGTGTTAATATTGCTGAGGGCAGTGGGGGTGTTTTACACTTCACCGGGTGTATCTGACTGTGGGTCATGATATACACAGTGTGTCAGTGAGTGTGTTAATATTAATCTGTGTTCTCTGTCAGTGTGTTAATATTCCTGAGGACAGTGGGGGTGTTTTACACTTCACAGGGTGTATCTGACTGTGGGTCATGATATACACAGTGTGTCAGTGAGTGTGTTAATATTAATCTGTGTTCTCTGTCAGTGTGCTAATATTGCTGAGGGCAGTGGGGGTGTTTTACACTTCACAGGGTGTATCTGACTGTGGGTCATGATATACACAGTGTGTCAGTGAGTGTGTTAATATTAATCTGTGTTCTCTGTCAGTGTGTTAATATTCCTGAGGGCAGAGGGGGTGTTTTACACTTCACAGGGTGTATCTGACTGTGGGTCATGATATACACAGTGTGTCAGTGAGTGTGTTAATATTAATCTGTGTTCTCTGTCAGTGTGTTAATATTACTGAGGACAGTGGGGGTGTTTTACACTTCACAGGATGTATCTGACTGTGGGTCATGTTATACACAGTGTGTCAGTGAGTGTGTTAATATTAATCTGTGTTCTCTGTCAGTGTGTTAATATTACTGACGACAGTGGGGGTGTTTTACACTTCACAGGGTGTATCTGACTGTGGGTCATGATGTACACAGTGTGTCAGTGAGTGTGTTAATATTAATCTGTGTTCTCTGTCAGTGTGTTAATATTACTGAGGACAGTGGGGATGTTTTACACTTCACAGGGTTTATCTGACTGTGGGTCATGATGTACACAGTGTGTCAGTGAGTGTGTTAATATTAATCTGTGTTCTCTGTCAGTGTGTTAATATTACTGAGGACAGTGGGGATGTTTTACACTTCACAGGGTTTATCTGACTGTGGAACGTGATGTACACAGTGTGTCAGTGAGTGTGTTAATATTAATCTGTGTTCACTGTCAGGTGTTAATATTCCTGAGGACAGTGGGGGTGTTTTACACTTCACAGGGTGTATCTGACTGTGGGTCATGATATACACAGTGTGTCAGTGAGTGTGTTAATATTAATCTGTGTTCTCTGTCAGTGTGTTAATATTCCTGAGGACAGGAGGGTGTTTTACACTTCACAGGGTTTATCTGACTCTGGGTCATGATATACACAGTGTGTCAGTGAGTGTGTTAATATTAATCTGTGTTCTCTGTCAGTGTGTTAATATTCCTGAGGACAGTGGGGGTGTTTTACACTTCACCGGGTGTATCTGACTGTGGGTGATGATATACACAGTGTGTCAGTGAGTGTGTTAATATTAATCTGTGTTCCCTGTCAGTGTGTTAATATTACTGAGGACAGTGGGGGTGTTTTACACTTCACAGGGTGTATCTGACTGTGGGTCATGATATACACAGTTTGTCAGTGAGTGTGTTAATATTAATCTGTGTTCTCTGTCAGTGTGTTAATATTACTGAGGACAGTTGGGGTGTTTTACACTTCACAGGGTGTATCTGACTGTGGGTCATGATGTACACAGTGTGTCAGTGAGTGTGTTAATATTAATCTGTGTTCTCTGTCAGTGTGTTAATATTACTGAGGACAGTGGGGGTGTTTTACACTTCACAGGGTGTATCTGACTGTGGGTCATGATATACACAGTGTGTCAGTGAGTGTGTTAATATTAATCTGTGTTCTCTGTCAGTGTGTTAATATTACTGAGGACAGTGGAGGTGTTTTACACTTCACAGGGTGTATCTGACTGTGGGTCATGATATACACAGTGTGTCAGTGAGTGTGTTAATATTAATCTGTGTTCTCTGTCAGTGTGTTAATATTACTGACGACAGTGGGGGTGTTTTACACTTCACAGGGTGTATCTGACTGTGGGTCATGATGTACACAGTGTGTCAGTGAGTGTGTTAATATTAATCTGTGTTCTCTGTCAGTGTGTTAATATTACTGAGGACAGTGGGGGTGTTTTACACTTCACAGGGTGTATCTGACTGTGGGTCATGATATACACAGTGTGTCAGTGAGTGTGTTAATATTAATCTGTGTTCTCTGTCAGTGTGTTAATATTCCTGAGGACAGTGGGGATGTTTTACACTTCACAGGGTGTATCTGACTGTGGGTCATGATGTACACAGTGTGTCAGTGAGTGTGTTAATATTAATCTGTGTTCTCTGTCAGTGTGTTAATATTACTGAGGACAGTGGGGGTGTTTTACACTTCACAGGGTGTATCTGACTGTGGGTCATGATATACACAGTGTGTCAGTGAGTGTGTTAATATTAATCTGTGTTCTCTGTCAGTGTGTTAATATTACTGAGGACAGTGGGGGAGTTTTACACTTCACAGGGTGTATCTGACTGTGGGTCATGATATACACAGTGTGTCAGTGAGTGTGTTAATATTAATCTGTGTTCTCTGTCAGTGTGTTAATATTCCTGAGGACAGTGGGGATGTTTTACACTTCACGGTGTATCTGACTGTGAGTCATGATATACACAGTGTGTCAGTGAGTGTGTTAATATTAATCTGTGTTCTCTGTCAGTGTGTTAATATTCCTGAGGACAGTGGGGGTGTTTTACACTTCACAGGGTGTATCTGACTGTGGGTCATGATGTACACAGTGTGTCAGTGAGTGTGTTAATATTAATCTGTGTTCTCTGTCAGTGTGTTAATATTACTGAGGACAGTGGGGGTGTTTTACACTTCACAGGGTGTATCTGACTGTGGGTCATGATATACACAGTGTGTCAGTGAGTGTGTTAATATTAATCTGTGTTCTCTGTCAGTGTGTTAATATTACTGAGGACAGTGGGGGAGTTTTACACTTCACCGGGTGTATCTGACTGTGGGTCATGATATACACAGTGTGTCAGTGAGTGTGTTAATATTAATCTGTGTTCTCTGTCAGTGTGTTAATATTGCTGAGGGCAGTGGGGGTGTTTTACACTTCACCGGGTGTATCTGACTGTGGGTCATGATATACACAGTGTGTCAGTGAGTGTGTTAATATTAATCTGTGTTCTCTGTCAGTGTGTTAATATTCCTGAGGACAGTGGGGGTGTTTTACACTTCACAGGGTGTATCTGACTGTGGGTCATGATATACACAGTGTGTCAGTGAGTGTGTTAATATTAATCTGTGTTCTCTGTCAGTGTGCTAATATTGCTGAGGGCAGTGGGGGTGTTTTACACTTCACCGGGTGTATCTGACTGTGGGTCATGATATACACAGTGTGTCAGTGAGTGTGTTAATATTAATCTGTGTTCTCTGTCAGTGTGTTAATATTCCTGAGGGCAGAGGGGGTGTTTTACACTTCACAGGATGTATCTGACTGTGGGTCATGTTATACACAGTGTGTCAGTGAGTGTGTTAATATTAATCTGTGTTCTCTGTCAGTGTGTTAATATTACTGACGACAGTGGGGGTGTTTTACACTTCACAGGGTGTATCTGACTGTGGGTCATGATGTACACAGTGTGTCAGTGAGTGTGTTAATATTAATCTGTGTTCTCTGTCAGTGTGTTAATATTCCTGAGGACAGTGGGGGTGTTTTACACTTCACAGGGTGTATCTGACTGTGGGTCATGATATACACAGTGTGTCAGTGAGTGTGTTAATATTAATCTGTGTTCTCTGTCAGTGTGTTAATATTACTGAGGACAGTGGGGATGTTTTACACTTCACAGGGTTTATCTGACTGTGGGTCATGATGTACACAGTGTGTCAGTGAGTGTGTTAATATTAATCTGTGTTCTCTGTCAGTGTGTTAATATTACTGAGGACAGTGGGGATGTTTTACACTTCACAGGGTTTATCTGACTGTGGAACGTGATGTACACAGTGTGTCAGTGAGTGTGTTAATATTAATCTGTGTTCACTGTCAGGTGTTAATATTCCTGAGGACAGTGGGGGTGTTTTACACTTCACAGGGTGTATCTGACTGTGGGTCATGATATACACAGTGTGTCAGTGAGTGTGTTAATATTAATCTGTGTTCTCTGTCAGTGTGTTAATATTCCTGAGGACAGGAGGGTGTTTTACACTTCACAGGGTTTATCTGACTCTGGGTCATGATATACACAGTGTGTCAGTGAGTGTGTTAATATTAATCTGTGTTCTCTGTCAGTGTGTTAATATTCCTGAGGACAGTGGGGGTGTTTTACACTTCACCGGGTGTATCTGACTGTGGGTGATGATATACACAGTGTGTCAGTGAGTGTGTTAATATTAATCTGTGTTCCCTGTCAGTGTGTTAATATTACTGAGGACAGTGGGGGTGTTTTACACTTCACAGGGTGTATCTGACTGTGGGTCATGATGTACACAGTGTGTCTGTGAGTGTGTTAATATTAATCTGTGTTCTCTGTCAGTGTGTTAATATTCCTGAGGACAGTGGGGGTGTTTTACACTTCACAGGGTGTATCTGACTGTGGGTCATGATATACACAGTGTGTCAGTGAGTGTGTTAATATTAATCTGTGTTCTCTGTCAGTGTGTTAATATTACTGAGGACAGTGGGGATGTTTTACACTTCACAGGGTTTATCTGACTGTGGGTCATGATGTACACAGTGTGTCAGTGAGTGTGTTAATATTAATCTGTGTTCTCTGTCAGTGTGTTAATATTACTGAGGACAGTGGGGATGTTTTACACTTCACAGGGTTTATCTGACTGTGGAACGTGATGTACACAGTGTGTCAGTGAGTGTGTTAATATTAATCTGTGTTCACTGTCAGGTGTTAATATTCCTGAGGACAGTGGGGGTGTTTTACACTTCACAGGGTGTATCTGACTGTGGGTCATGATATACACAGTGTGTCAGTGAGTGTGTTAATATTAATCTGTGTTCTCTGTCAGTGTGTTAATATTCCTGAGGACAGGAGGGTGTTTTACACTTCACAGGGTTTATCTGACTCTGGGTCATGATATACACAGTGTGTCAGTGAGTGTGTTAATATTAATCTGTGTTCTCTGTCAGTGTGTTAATATTCCTGAGGACAGTGGGGGTGTTTTACACTTCACCGGGTGTATCTGACTGTGGGTGATGATATACACAGTGTGTCAGTGAGTGTGTTAATATTAATCTGTGTTCCCTGTCAGTGTGTTAATATTACTGAGGACAGTGGGGGTGTTTTACACTTCACAGGGTGTATCTGACTGTGGGTCATGATATACACAGTTTGTCAGTGAGTGTGTTAATATTAATCTGTGTTCTCTGTCAGTGTGTTAATATTACTGAGGACAGTTGGGGTGTTTTACACTTCACAGGGTGTATCTGACTGTGGGTCATGATGTACACAGTGTGTCAGTGAGTGTGTTAATATTAATCTGTGTTCTCTGTCAGTGTGTTAATATTACTGAGGACAGTGGGGGTGTTTTACACTTCACAGGGTGTATCTGACTGTGGGTCATGATATACACAGTGTGTCAGTGAGTGTGTTAATATTAATCTGTGTTCTCTGTCAGTGTGTTAATATTACTGAGGACAGTGGAGGTGTTTTACACTTCACAGGGTGTATCTGACTGTGGGTCATGATATACACAGTGTGTCAGTGAGTGTGTTAATATTAATCTGTGTTCTCTGTCAGTGTGTTAATATTACTGACGACAGTGGGGGTGTTTTACACTTCACAGGATGTATCTGACTGTGGGTCATGATGTACACAGTGTGTCAGTGAGTGTGTTAATATTAATCTGTGTTCTCTGTCAGTGTGTTAATATTACTGAGGACAGTGGGGGTGTTTTACACTTCACAGGGTGTATCTGACTGTGGGTCATGATATACACAGTGTGTCAGTGAGTGTGTTAATATTAATCTGTGTTCTCTGTCAGTGTGTTAATATTCCTGAGGACAGTGGGGATGTTTTACACTTCACAGGGTGTATCTGACTGTTAGTCATGATATACACAGTGTGTCAGTGAGTGTGTTAATATTAATCTGTGTTCTCTGTCAGTGTGTTAATATTCCTGAGGACAGTGGGGGTGTTTTACACTTCACAGGGTGTATCTGACTGTGGGTCATGATGTACACAGTGTGTCAGTGAGTGTGTTAATATTAATCTGTGTTCTCTGTCAGTGTGTTAATATTACTGAGGACAGTGGGGGTGTTTTACACTTCACAGGGTGTATCTGACTGTGGGTCATGATATACACAGTGTGTCAGTGAGTGTGTTAATATTAATCTGTGTTCTCTGTCAGTGTGTTAATATTACTGAGGACAGTGGGGGAGTTTTACACTTCACAGGGTGTATCTGACTGTGGGTCATGATATACACAGTGTGTCAGTGAGTGTGTTAATATTAATCTGTGTTCTCTGTCAGTGTGTTAATATTGCTGAGGGCAGTGGGGGTGTTTTACACTTCACCGGGTGTATCTGACTGTGGGTCATGATATACACAGTGTGTCAGTGAGTGTGTTAATATTAATCTGTGTTCTCTGTCAGTGTGTTAATATTGCTGAGGGCAGTGGGGGTGTTTTACACTTCACCGGGTGTATCTGACTGTGGGTCATGATATACACAGTGTGTCAGTGAGTGTGTTAATATTAATCTGTGTTCTCTGTCAGTGTGTTAATATTCCTGAGGACAGTGGGGGTGTTTTACACTTCACAGGGTGTATCTGACTGTGGGTCATGATATACACAGTGTGTCAGTGAGTGTGTTAATATTAATCTGTGTTCTCTGTCAGTGTGCTAATATTGCTGAGGGCAGTGGGGGTGTTTTACACTTCACCGGGTGTATCTGACTGTGGGTCATGATATACACAGTGTGTCAGTGAGTGTGTTAATATTAATCTGTGTTCTCTGTCAGTGTGTTAATATTCCTGAGGGCAGAGGGGGTGTTTTACACTTCACAGGATGTATCTGACTGTGGGTCATGTTATACACAGTGTGTCAGTGAGTGTGTTAATATTAATCTGTGTTCTCTGTCAGTGTGTTAATATTACTGACGACAGTGGGGGTGTTTTACACTTCACAGGGTGTATCTGACTGTGGGTCATGATGTACACAGTGTGTCAGTGAGTGTGTTAATATTAATCTGTGTTCTCTGTCAGTGTGTTAATATTCCTGAGGACAGTGGGGGTGTTTTACACTTCACAGGGTGTATCTGACTGTGGGTCATGATATACACAGTGTGTCAGTGAGTGTGTTAATATTAATCTGTGTTCTCTGTCAGTGTGTTAATATTACTGAGGACAGTGGGGATGTTTTACACTTCACAGGGTTTATCTGACTGTGGGTCATGATGTACACAGTGTGTCAGTGAGTGTGTTAATATTAATCTGTGTTCTCTGTCAGTGTGTTAATATTACTGAGGACAGTGGGGATGTTTTACACTTCACAGGGTTTATCTGACTGTGGAACGTGATGTACACAGTGTGTCAGTGAGTGTGTTAATATTAATCTGTGTTCACTGTCAGGTGTTAATATTCCTGAGGACAGTGGGGGCGTTTTACACTTCACAGGGTGTATCTGACTGTGGGTCATGATATACACAGTGTGTCAGTGAGTGTGTTAATATTAATCTGTGTTCTCTGTCAGTGTGTTAATATTCCTGAGGACAGGAGGGTGTTTTACACTTCACAGGGTTTATCTGACTCTGGGTCATGATATACACAGTGTGTCAGTGAGTGTGTTAATATTAATCTGTGTTCTCTGTCAGTGTGTTAATATTCCTGAGGACAGTGGGGGTGTTTTACACTTCACCGGGTGTATCTGACTGTGGGTGATGATATACACAGTGTGTCAGTGAGTGTGTTAATATTAATCTGTGTTCCCTGTCAGTGTGTTAATATTACTGAGGACAGTGGGGGTGTTTTACACTTCACAGGGTGTATCTGACTGTGGGTCATGATATACACAGTTTGTCAGTGAGTGTGTTAATATTAATCTGTGTTCTCTGTCAGTGTGTTAATATTACTGAGGACAGTTGGGGTGTTTTACACTTCACAGGGTGTATCTGACTGTGGGTCATGATGTACACAGTGTGTCAGTGAGTGTGTTAATATTAATCTGTGTTCTCTGTCAGTGTGTTAATATTACTGAGGACAGTGGGGGTGTTTTACACTTCACAGGGTGTATCTGACTGTGGGTCATGATATACACAGTGTGTCAGTGAGTGTGTTAATATTAATCTGTGTTCTCTGTCAGTGTGTTAATATTACTGAGGACAGTGGAGGTGTTTTACACTTCACAGGGTGTATCTGACTGTGGGTCATGATATACACAGTGTGTCAGTGTGTGTGTTAATATTGATCTGTGTTCTCTGTCAGTGTGTTAATATTACTGACGACAGTGGGGGTGTTTTACACTTCACAGGGTGTATCTGACTGTGTGTCATGATGTACACAGTGTGTCAGTGAGTGTGTTAATATTAATCTGTGTTCTCTGTCAGTGTGTTAATATTACTGAGGACAGTGGGGGTGTTTTACACTTCACAGGGTGTATCTGACTGTGGGTCATGATATACACAGTGTGTCAGTGAGTGTGTTAATATTAATCTGTGTTCTCTGTCAGTGTGTTAATATTCCTGAGGACAGTGGGGATGTTTTACACTTCACAGGGTGTATCTGACTGTGAGTCATGATATACACAGAGTGTCAGTGAGTGTGTTAATATTAATCTGTGTTCTCTGTCAGTGTGTTAATATTCCTGAGGACAGTGGGGGTGTTTTACACTTCACAGGGTGTATCTGACTGTGGGTCATGATGTACACAGTGTGTCAGTGAGTGTGTTAATATTAATCTGTGTTCTCTGTCAGTGTGTTAATATTACTGAGGACAGTGGGGGTGTTTTACACTTCACAGGGTGTATCTGACTGTGGGTCATGATATACACAGTGTGTCAGTGAGTGTGTTAATATTAATCTGTGTTCTCTGTCAGTGTGTTAATATTACTGAGGACAGTGGGGGAGTTTTACACTTCACAGGGTGTATCTGACTGTGGGTCATGATATACACAGTGTGTCAGTGAGTGTGTTAATATTAATCTGTGTTCTCTGTCAGTGTGTTAATATTCCTGAGGACAGTGCGGGTGTTTTACACTTCACAGGGTGTATCTGACTGTGGGTCATGATGTACACAGTGTGTCAGTGAGTGTGTTAATATTAATCTGTGTTCTCTGTCAGTGTGTTAATATTGCTGAGGGCAGTGGGGGTGTTTTACACTTCACCGGGTGTATCCGACTGTGGGTCATGATATACACAGTGTGTCAGTGAGTGTGTTAATATTAATCTGTGTTCTCTGTCAGTGTGTTAATATTGCTGAGGGCAGTGGGGGTGTTTTACACTTCACCGGGTGTATCTGACTGTGGGTTATGATATACACAGTGTGTCAGTGAGTGTGTTAATATTAATCTGTGTTCTCTGTCAGTGTGTTAATATTCCTGAGGACAGTGGGGGTGTTTTACACTTCACAGGGTGTATCTGACTGTGGGTCATGATATACACAGTGTGTCAGTGAGTGTGTTAATATTAATCTGTGTTCTCTGTCAGTGTGTTAATATTGCTGAGGGCAGTGGGGGTGTTTTACACTTCACCGGGTGTATCTGACTGTGGGTCATGATATACACAGTGTGTCAGTGAGTGTGTTAATATTAATCTGTGTTCTCTGTCAGTGTGTTAATATTCCTGAGGGCAGAGGGGGTGTTTTACACTTCACAGGATGTATCTGACTGTGGGTCATGTTATACACAGTGTGTCAGTGAGTGTGTTAATATTAATCTGTGTTCTCTGTCAGTGTGTTAATATTCCTGAGGACAGTGGGGGTGTTTTACACTTCACAGGGTGTATCTGACTGTGGGTCATGATATACACAGTGTGTCAGTGAGTGTGTTAATATTAATCTGTGTTCTCTGTCAGTGTGTTAATATTACTGAGGACAGTGGGGATGTTTTACACTTCACAGGGTTTATCTGACTGTGGGTCATGATGTACACAGTGTGTCAGTGAGTGTGTTAATATTAATCTGTGTTCTCTGTCAGTGTGTTAATATTACTGAGGACAGTGGGGATGTTTTACACTTCACAGGGTTTATCTGACTGTGGAACGTGATGTACACAGTGTGTCAGTGAGTGTGTTAATATTAATCTGTGTTCTCTGTCAGTGTGTTAATATTCCTGAGGACAGTGGGGGTGTTTTACACTTCACAGGGTGTATCTAACTGTGGGTCATGATATACACAGTGTGTCAGTGAGTGTGTTAATATTAATCTGTGTTCTCTGTCAGTGTGTTAATATTCCTGAGGACAGTGGGGGTGTTTTACACCTCACAGGGTGTATCTGACTGTGGGTCATGATATACACAGTGTGTCAGTGAGTGTGTTAATATTAATCTGTGTACTCTGTCAGTGTGTTATTATTCCTGAGGACAGTGGGGATGTTTTACGCTTCACAGGGTTTATCTGACTGTGGGTCATGATGTACACAGTGTGTCAGTGAGTGTGTTAATATTAATCTGTGTTCTCTGTCAGTGTGTTAATATTCCTGAGGACAGTGGGGGTGTTTTACACTTCACAGGGTGTATCTGACTGTGGCTCATGATATACACAGTGTGTCAGTGAGAGTGTTAATATTAATCTGTGTTCTCTGTCAGTGTGTTAATATTCCTGAGGACAGTGGGGATGTTTTACACTTCACCGGGTGTATCTGACAGTGGGTCATGATATACACAGTGTGTCAGTGAGTGTGTTAATATTAATCTGTGTTCTCTGTCAGTGTGTTAATATTCCTGAGGACAGTGGGGATGTTTTACACTTCACAGGGTTTATCTGACTGTGGGTCATGATATACACAGTGTGTCAGTGAGTGTGTTAATATTAATCTGTGTTCTCTGTCAGTGTGTTAATATTCCTGAGGACAGTGGGGGTGTTTTACACTTCACAGGGTTTATCTGACTGTAGGTCATGATATACACAGTGTGTCAGTGAGTGTGTTATTATTAATCTGTGTTCTCTGTCAGTGTGTTAATATTCCTGAGGACAGTGGGGGTGTATTACCCTTCACAGGGTGTATCTGACTGTGGGTCATGATATACACAGTGTGTCAGTGAGTGTGTAAATATAAATCTGTGTACTCTGTCAGTGTGTTAATATTCCTGAGGACAGTGGGGGTGTTTTACACTTCACAGGGTGTATCTGACTGTGGGTCATGATGTACACAGTGTGTCAGTGAGTGTGTTAATATTAATCTGTGTTCTCTGTCAGTGTGTTAATATTGCTGAGGACAGTGGGGGTGTTTTACACTTCACAGGGTGTATCTGACTGTGGGTCATGATATACACAGTGTGTCAGAGAGTGTTTTAATATTAATCTGTGTACTCTGTCAGTGTGTTAATATTACTGAGGACAGTGGGGGTGTTTTACACTTCACAGGGTTTATCTGACTGTGGGTCATGATATACACAGTGTGTCAGTGAGTGTGTTAATATTAATCTGTGTTCTCTGTCAGTGTGTTAATATTCCTGAGGACAGTGGGGGTGTTTTGCACTTCACCGGGTGTATCTGACTGTGGGTCATGATATACACAGTGTGTCAGTGAGTGTGTTAATATTAATCTGTGTTCTCTGTCAGTGTGTTAATATTCCTGAGGACAGTGGGGGTGTTTTACACTTCACAGGGTGTATCTGACTGTGGGTCATGACATACACAGTGTGTCAGTGAGTGTGTTAATATTAATCTGTGTTCTCTGTCAGTGTGTTAATATTACTGAGGACAGTGGGGGTGTTTTACACTTCACCGGGTGTATCTGACTGTGAGTCATGATGTACACAGTGTGTCAGTGAGTGTGTTAATATTAATCTGTGTTCTCTGTCAGTGTGTTAATATTACTGAGGACAGTGGGGGTGTTTTACACTTCACCGGGTGTATCTGACTGTGGGTCCTGATGTACACAGTGTGTCAGTGAGTGTGTTAATATTAATCTGTGTTCTCTGTCAGTGTGTTAATATTACTGAGGACAGTGGGGGTGTTTTACACTTCACCGGATGTATCTGACTGTGAGTCATGATATGCACAGAGTGTCAGTGAGTGTGTTAATATTAATCTGTGTTCTCAGTCAGTGTGTTAATATTGCTGAGGACAGTGGGGGTGTTTTACACTTCACAGGGTGTATCTGACTGTGGGTCATGATATACACAGTGTGTCAGTGAGTGTGTTAATATTAATCTGTGTTCTCTGTCAGTGTGTGAATATTCCTGAGGACAGTGGGAGTGTTTTACACTTCACAGGGTTTATCTGACTGTGGGTCATGATATACACAGTGTGTCAGTGAGTGTGTTAATATTAATCTGTGTTCTCTGTCAGTGTGTTAATATTCCTGAGGACAGTGGGGGTGTTTTGCACTTCACCGGGTGTATCTGACTGTGGGTCATGATATACACAGTGTGTCAGTGAGTGTGTTAATATTAATCTGTGTTCTCTGTCAGTGTGTTAATATTCCTGAGGACAGTGGGGGTGTATTACACTTCACAGGGTGTATCTGACTGTGGGTCATGACATACACAGTGTGTCAGTGAGTGTGTTAATATTAATCTTTGTTCTCTGTCAGTGTGTTAATATTACAGAGGACAGTGGGGGTGTTTTACACTTCACAGGGTGTATCTGACTGTGGGTCCTGATGTACACAGTGTGTCAGTGAGTGTGTTAATATTAATCTGTGTTCTCTGTCAGTGTGTTAATATTACTGAGGACAGTGGGGGTGTTTTACACTTCACCGGGTGTATCTGACTGTGGGTCATGATATGCACAGAGTGTCAGTGAGTGTGTTAATATTAATCTGTGTTCTCAGTCAGTGTGTTAATATTGCTGAGGACAGTGGGGGTGTTTTACACTTCACAGGGTGTATCTGACTGTGGGTCATGATATACACAGTGTGTCAGTGAGTGTGTTAATATTAATCTGTGTTCTCTGTCAGTGTGTTAATATTCCTGAGGACAGTGGGAGTGTTTTACTCTTCACAGGGTTTATCTGACTGTGGGTCATGATATACACAGTGTGTCAGTGAGTGTGTTAATATTAATCTGTGTTCTCTGTCAGTGTGTTAATATTCCTGAGGACAGTGGGGGTGTTTTACACTTCACAGGGTTTATCTGACTCTGGGTCATGATGTACATAGTGTGTCAGTGAGTGTGTTAATATTAATCTGTGTTCTCTGTCAGTGTGTTAATATTACTGATGACAGTGGGGGTGTTTTACACTTCACCGGGTGTATCTGACTGTGGGTCATGATATACACAGTGTGTCAGTGAGTGTGTTAATATTAATCTGTGTTCTCTGTCAGTGTGTTAATATTGCTGAGGACAGTGGGGGTGTTTTACACTTCACAGGGTGTATCTGACTGTGGGTCATGATATACACAGTGTGTCAGTGAGTGTGTTAATATTAATCTGTGTTCTCTGTCAGTGTGTTAATATTCCTGAGGACAGTGGGGGTGTTTTACACTTCACAGGGTGTATCTGACACTGGGTCATGATATACACAGTGTGTCAGTGAGTGTGTTAATATTAATCTGTGTTCTCTGTCAGTGTGTTAATATTACTGAGGACAGTGGGGGTGTTTTACACTTCACAGGGTGTATCTGACTGTGGGTCATGATATACACTGTGTGTCAGTGAGAGTGTTAATATTAATCTGTGTTCTCTGTCAGTGTGTTATTATTACTGAGGACAGTGGGGGTGTTTTACACTTCACAGGGTGTATCTGACTGTGGGTCATGATATACACAGTGTGTCAGTGAGTGTGTTAATATTAATCTGTGTTCTCTGTCAGTGTGTTAATATTCCTGAGGACAGTGGGTGTGTTTTACACTTCACAGGGTGTATCTGACTGTGGGTCATGATATACACAGTGTGTCAGTGAGTGTGTTAATATTAATCTGTGTTCTCTGTCAGTGTGTTAATATTACTGAGGACAGTGGGGGTGTTTTACACTTCACAGGGTGTATCTGACTGTGGGTCATGATATACATTGTGTGTCAGTGAGTGTGTTAATATTAATCTGTGTTCTCTGTCAGTGTGTTAATATTCCTGAGGACAGTGGGGATGTTTTACACTTCACAGGGTGTATCTGACTGTGGGTCATGATATACACAGTGTGTCAGTGAGTGTGTTAATATTAATCTGTGTTCTCTGTCAGTGTGTTAATATTCCTGAGGACAGTGGGGGTGTTTTACACTTCACAGGGTTTATCTGACTGTGGGTCATGATATTCACAGTGTGTCAGTGAGTGTGTTAATATTAATCTGTGTTCTCTGTCAGTGTGTTAATATTCCTGAGGACAGTGGGGGTGTTTTACACTTCACAGGGTTTATCTGACTGTGGGTCATGATATACACAGTGTGTCAGTGAGTGTGTTAATATGAATCTGTGTTCTCTGTCAGTGTGTTAATATTCCTGAGGACAGTGGGGATGTTTTACACTTCACAGGGTGTATCTGACTGTGGGTCATGATATACACTGTGTGTCAGTGAGTGTGTTAAAATAAATCTGTGTTCTCTGTCAGTGTGTTAATATTCCTGAGGACAGTGGGGGTGTTTTACACTTCACAGGGTTTATCTGACTGTGGGTCATGATGTACACAGTGTGTCAGTGAGTGTGTTAATATTAATCTGTGTTCTCTGTCAGTGTGTTAATATTCCTGAGGACAGTGGGGGTGTTTTACACTTCACAGGGTGTGTCTGACTGTGGGTCATGATGTACATAGTGTGTCAGTGAGTGTGTTAATATTAATCTGTGTTCTCTGTCAGTGTGTTAATATTCCTGAGGACAGTGGGGGTGTTTTACACTTCACAGGGTTTATCTGACTGTGGGTCATGATATACACAGTGTGTCAGTGAGTGTGTTAATATTAGTCTGTGTTCTCTGTCAGTGTGTTAATATTACTGAGGACAGTGGGGGTGTTTTACACTTCACAGGGTTTATCTGACTGTGGGTCATGATATACACAGCGTGTCAGTGAGTGTGTTAATATGAATCTGTGTTCTCTGTCAGTGTGTTAATATTCCTGAGGACAGTGGGGATGTTTTACACTTCACAGGGTTTATCTGACTGTGGGTCATGATATACACTGTGTGTCAGTGAGTGTGTTAATATTAATCTGTGTTCTCTGTCAGTGTGTTAATATTCCTGAGGACAGTGGGGGTGTTTTACACTTCACAGGGTTTATCTGACTGTGGGTCATGATGTACACAGTGTGTCAGTGAGTGTGTTAATATTAATCTGTGTTCTCTGTCAGTGTGTTAATATTACTGAGGACAGTGGGGGTGTTTTACACTTCACAGGGTGTATCTGACTGTGAGTCATGATATACACAGTGTGTCAGTGAGTGTGTTAATATTAATCTGTGTTCTCTGTCAGTGTGTTAATATTGCTGAGGACAGTGGGGGATGTTTTACACTTCACAGGGTGTATCTAACTGTGGGTCATGATATACACAGTGTGTCAGTGAGTGTGTTAATATTAATCTGTGTTCTCTGTCAGTGTGTTAATATTATGAGGACAGTGGGGGGGTTTTACACTTTACAGGGTGTATCTGGCTGTGGGTCATGATATACACAGTGTGTCAGTGAGTGTGTTAATATTAATCTGTGTTCTCTGTCAGTGTGTTAATATTATGAGGACAGTGGGGGGGTTTTACACTTCACAGGGTTTATCTGACTGTGAGTCATGATATACACAGTGTGTCAGTGAGTGTGTTAATATTAATCTGTGTTCTCTGTCAGTGTGTTAATATTACTGAGGACAGTGGGGGTGTTTTACACTTTACAGGGTGTATCTGGCTGTGGGTCATGATATACACAGTGTGTCAGTGAGTGTGTTAATATTAATCTGTGTTCTCTGTCAGTGTGTTAATATTACTGAGGACAGTGGGGGTGTTTTACACTTTACAGGGTGTATCTGGCTGTGGGTCATGATATACACAGTGTGTCAGTGAGAGTGTTAATATTAATCTGTGTTCTCTGTCAGTGTGTTAATATTCCTGAGGACAGTGGGATGTTTTACACTTCACAGGGTGTATCTGACTGTGGGTCATGATATACACAGTGTGTCAGTGAGTGTGTTAATATTAATCTGTGTTCTCTGTCAGTGTGTTAATATTCCTGAGGGCAGTGGGGGTGTTTTACACTTCACAGGGTGTATCTGACTGTGGGTCATGATATACACAGTGTGTCAGTGAGTGTGTTAATATTAATCTGTGTTCTCTGTCAGTGTGTTAATATACCTGAGGACAGTGGGGGTGTTTTACTCTTCACAGGGTGTATCTGACTGTGGGTCATGATGTGCACAGTGTGTCAGTGAGTGTGTTAATATTAATCTGTGTTCTCTGTCAGTGTGTTAATATTCCTGAGGACAGTGGGGGTTTTTTACACTTCACAGGGTGTATCTGACTGTGGGTCATGATGTACACAGTGTGTCAGTGAGTGTGTTAATATTAATCTGTGTTCTCTGTCAGTGTGTTAATATTCCTGAGGACAGTGGGATGTTTTACACTTCACAGGGTGTATCTGACTGTGGGTCATGATGTACACAGTGTGTCAGTGAGTGTGTTAATATTAATCTGTGTTCTCTGTCAGTGTGTTAATATTACTGAGGACAGTGGGGGTGTTTTACACTTTACAGGGTGTATCTGGCTGTGGGTCATGATATACACAGTGTGTCAGTGAGAGTGTTAATATTAATCTGTGTTCTCTGTCAGTGTGTTAATATTCCTGAGGACAGTGGGATGTTTTACACTTCACAGGGTGTATCTGACTGTGGGTCATGATGTACACAGTGTGTCAGTGAGTGTGTTAATATTAATCTGTGTTCTCTGTCAGTGTGTTAATATTCCTGAGGACAGTGGGATGTTTTACACTTCACAGGGTGTATCTGACTGTGGGTCATGATGTACACAGTGTGTCAGTGAGTGTGTTAATATTAATCTGTGATCTCTGTCAGTGTGTTAATATTACTGAGGACAGTGGGGGTGTTTTACACTTCACAGGGTGTATCTGACTGTGGGTCATGATGTACACAGTGTGTCAGTGAGTGTGTTAATATTAATCTGTGTTCTCTGTCAATGTGTTAATATTCCTGAGGACAGTGGGGGTGTATTACCCTTCACAGGGTGTATCTGACTGTGGGTCATGATATACACAGTGTGTCAGTGAGTGTGTAAATATAAATCTGTGTACTCTGTCAGTGTGTTAATATTCCTGAGGACAGTGGGGGTGTTTTACACTTCACAGGGTGTATCTGACTGTGGGTCATGATGTACACAGTGTGTCAGTGAGTGTGTTAATATTAATCTGTGTTCTCTGTCAGTGTGTTAATATTGCTGAGGACAGTGGGGGTGTTTTACACTTCACAGGGTGTATCTGACTGTGGGTCATGATATACACAGTGTGTCAGAGAGTGTTTTAATATTAATCTGTGTACTCTGTCAGTGTGTTAATATTACTGAGGACAGTGGGGGTGTTTTACACTTCACAGGGTTTATCTGACTGTGGGTCATGATATACACAGTGTGTCAGTGAGTGTGTTAATATTAATCTGTGTTCTCTGTCAGTGTGTTAATATTCCTGAGGACAGTGGGGGTGTTTTGCACTTCACCGGGTGTATCTGACTGTGGGTCATGATATACACAGTGTGTCAGTGAGTGTGTTAATATTAATCTGTGTTCTCTGTCAGTGTGTTAATATTCCTGAGGACAGTGGGGGTGTTTTACACTTCACAGGGTGTATCTGACTGTGGGTCATGACATACACAGTGTGTCAGTGAGTGTGTTAATATTAATCTGTGTTCTCTGTCAGTGTGTTAATATTACTGAGGACAGTGGGGGTGTTTTACACTTCACCGGGTGTATCTGACTGTGAGTCATGATGTACACAGTGTGTCAGTGAGTGTGTTAATATTAATCTGTGTTCTCTGTCAGTGTGTTAATATTACTGAGGACAGTGGGGGTGTTTTACACTTCACCGGGTGTATCTGACTGTGGGTCCTGATGTACACAGTGTGTCAGTGAGTGTGTTAATATTAATCTGTGTTCTCTGTCAGTGTGTTAATATTACTGAGGACAGTGGGGGTGTTTTACACTTCACCGGATGTATCTGACTGTGAGTCATGATATGCACAGAGTGTCAGTGAGTGTGTTAATATTAATCTGTGTTCTCAGTCAGTGTGTTAATATTGCTGAGGACAGTGGGGGTGTTTTACACTTCACAGGGTGTATCTGACTGTGGGTCATGATATACACAGTGTGTCAGTGAGTGTGTTAATATTAATCTGTGTTCTCTGTCAGTGTGTGAATATTCCTGAGGACAGTGGGAGTGTTTTACACTTCACAGGGTTTATCTGACTGTGGGTCATGATATACACAGTGTGTCAGTGAGTGTGTTAATATTAATCTGTGTTCTCTGTCAGTGTGTTAATATTCCTGAGGACAGTGGGGGTGTTTTGCACTTCACCGGGTGTATCTGACTGTGGGTCATGATATACACAGTGTGTCAGTGAGTGTGTTAATATTAATCTGTGTTCTCTGTCAGTGTGTTAATATTCCTGAGGACAGTGGGGGTGTATTACACTTCACAGGGTGTATCTGACTGTGGGTCATGACATACACAGTGTGTCAGTGAGTGTGTTAATATTAATCTTTGTTCTCTGTCAGTGTGTTAATATTACAGAGGACAGTGGGGGTGTTTTACACTTCACAGGGTGTATCTGACTGTGGGTCCTGATGTACACAGTGTGTCAGTGAGTGTGTTAATATTAATCTGTGTTCTCTGTCAGTGTGTTAATATTACTGAGGACAGTGGGGGTGTTTTACACTTCACCGGGTGTATCTGACTGTGGGTCATGATATGCACAGAGTGTCAGTGAGTGTGTTAATATTAATCTGTGTTCTCAGTCAGTGTGTTAATATTGCTGAGGACAGTGGGGGTGTTTTACACTTCACAGGGTGTATCTGACTGTGGGTCATGATATACACAGTGTGTCAGTGAGTGTGTTAATATTAATCTGTGTTCTCTGTCAGTGTGTTAATATTCCTGAGGACAGTGGGAGTGTTTTACTCTTCACAGGGTTTATCTGACTGTGGGTCATGATATACACAGTGTGTCAGTGAGTGTGTTAATATTAATCTGTGTTCTCTGTCAGTGTGTTAATATTCCTGAGGACAGTGGGGGTGTTTTACACTTCACAGGGTTTATCTGACTCTGGGTCATGATGTACATAGTGTGTCAGTGAGTGTGTTAATATTAATCTGTGTTCTCTGTCAGTGTGTTAATATTACTGATGACAGTGGGGGTGTTTTACACTTCACCGGGTGTATCTGACTGTGGGTCATGATATACACAGTGTGTCAGTGAGTGTGTTAATATTAATCTGTGTTCTCTGTCAGTGTGTTAATATTGCTGAGGACAGTGGGGGTGTTTTACACTTCACAGGGTGTATCTGACTGTGGGTCATGATATACACAGTGTGTCAGTGAGTGTGTTAATATTAATCTGTGTTCTCTGTCAGTGTGTTAATATTCCTGAGGACAGTGGGGGTGTTTTACACTTCACAGGGTGTATCTGACACTGGGTCATGATATACACAGTGTGTCAGTGAGTGTGTTAATATTAATCTGTGTTCTCTGTCAGTGTGTTAATATTACTGAGGACAGTGGGGGTGTTTTACACTTCACAGGGTGTATCTGACTGTGGGTCATGATATACACTGTGTGTCAGTGAGAGTGTTAATATTAATCTGTGTTCTCTGTCAGTGTGTTATTATTACTGAGGACAGTGGGGGTGTTTTACACTTCACAGGGTGTATCTGACTGTGGGTCATGATATACACAGTGTGTCAGTGAGTGTGTTAATATTAATCTGTGTTCTCTGTCAGTGTGTTAATATTCCTGAGGACAGTGGGTGTGTTTTACACTTCACAGGGTGTATCTGACTGTGGGTCATGATATACACAGTGTGTCAGTGAGTGTGTTAATATTAATCTGTGTTCTCTGTCAGTGTGTTAATATTACTGAGGACAGTGGGGGTGTTTTACACTTCACAGGGTGTATCTGACTGTGGGTCATGATATACATTGTGTGTCAGTGAGTGTGTTAATATTAATCTGTGTTCTCTGTCAGTGTGTTAATATTCCTGAGGACAGTGGGGATGTTTTACACTTCACAGGGTGTATCTGACTGTGGGTCATGATATACACAGTGTGTCAGTGAGTGTGTTAATATTAATCTGTGTTCTCTGTCAGTGTGTTAATATTCCTGAGGACAGTGGGGGTGTTTTACACTTCACAGGGTTTATCTGACTGTGGGTCATGATATTCACAGTGTGTCAGTGAGTGTGTTAATATTAATCTGTGTTCTCTGTCAGTGTGTTAATATTCCTGAGGACAGTGGGGGTGTTTTACACTTCACAGGGTTTATCTGACTGTGGGTCATGATATACACAGTGTGTCAGTGAGTGTGTTAATATGAATCTGTGTTCTCTGTCAGTGTGTTAATATTCCTGAGGACAGTGGGGATGTTTTACACTTCACAGGGTGTATCTGACTGTGGGTCATGATATACACTGTGTGTCAGTGAGTGTGTTAAAATAAATCTGTGTTCTCTGTCAGTGTGTTAATATTCCTGAGGACAGTGGGGGTGTTTTACACTTCACAGGGTTTATCTGACTGTGGGTCATGATGTACACAGTGTGTCAGTGAGTGTGTTAATATTAATCTGTGTTCTCTGTCAGTGTGTTAATATTCCTGAGGACAGTGGGGGTGTTTTACACTTCACAGGGTGTGTCTGACTGTGGGTCATGATGTACATAGTGTGTCAGTGAGTGTGTTAATATTAATCTGTGTTCTCTGTCAGTGTGTTAATATTCCTGAGGACAGTGGGGGTGTTTTACACTTCACAGGGTTTATCTGACTGTGGGTCATGATATACACAGTGTGTCAGTGAGTGTGTTAATATTAGTCTGTGTTCTCTGTCAGTGTGTTAATATTACTGAGGACAGTGGGGGTGTTTTACACTTCACAGGGTTTATCTGACTGTGGGTCATGATATACACAGCGTGTCAGTGAGTGTGTTAATATGAATCTGTGTTCTCTGTCAGTGTGTTAATATTCCTGAGGACAGTGGGGATGTTTTACACTTCACAGGGTTTATCTGACTGTGGGTCATGATATACACTGTGTGTCAGTGAGTGTGTTAATATTAATCTGTGTTCTCTGTCAGTGTGTTAATATTCCTGAGGACAGTGGGGGTGTTTTACACTTCACAGGGTTTATCTGACTGTGGGTCATGATGTACACAGTGTGTCAGTGAGTGTGTTAATATTAATCTGTGTTCTCTGTCAGTGTGTTAATATTACTGAGGACAGTGGGGGTGTTTTACACTTCACAGGGTGTATCTGACTGTGAGTCATGATATACACAGTGTGTCAGTGAGTGTGTTAATATTAATCTGTGTTCTCTGTCAGTGTGTTAATATTGCTGAGGACAGTGGGGGATGTTTTACACTTCACAGGGTGTATCTAACTGTGGGTCATGATATACACAGTGTGTCAGTGAGTGTGTTAATATTAATCTGTGTTCTCTGTCAGTGTGTTAATATTATGAGGACAGTGGGGGGGTTTTACACTTTACAGGGTGTATCTGGCTGTGGGTCATGATATACACAGTGTGTCAGTGAGTGTGTTAATATTAATCTGTGTTCTCTGTCAGTGTGTTAATATTATGAGGACAGTGGGGGGGTTTTACACTTCACAGGGTTTATCTGACTGTGAGTCATGATATACACAGTGTGTCAGTGAGTGTGTTAATATTAATCTGTGTTCTCTGTCAGTGTGTTAATATTACTGAGGACAGTGGGGGTGTTTTACACTTTACAGGGTGTATCTGGCTGTGGGTCATGATATACACAGTGTGTCAGTGAGTGTGTTAATATTAATCTGTGTTCTCTGTCAGTGTGTTAATATTACTGAGGACAGTGGGGGTGTTTTACACTTTACAGGGTGTATCTGGCTGTGGGTCATGATATACACAGTGTGTCAGTGAGAGTGTTAATATTAATCTGTGTTCTCTGTCAGTGTGTTAATATTCCTGAGGACAGTGGGATGTTTTACACTTCACAGGGTGTATCTGACTGTGGGTCATGATATACACAGTGTGTCAGTGAGTGTGTTAATATTAATCTGTGTTCTCTGTCAGTGTGTTAATATTCCTGAGGGCAGTGGGGGTGTTTTACACTTCACAGGGTGTATCTGACTGTGGGTCATGATATACACAGTGTGTCAGTGAGTGTGTTAATATTAATCTGTGTTCTCTGTCAGTGTGTTAATATACCTGAGGACAGTGGGGGTGTTTTACTCTTCACAGGGTGTATCTGACTGTGGGTCATGATGTGCACAGTGTGTCAGTGAGTGTGTTAATATTAATCTGTGTTCTCTGTCAGTGTGTTAATATTCCTGAGGACAGTGGGGGTTTTTTACACTTCACAGGGTGTATCTGACTGTGGGTCATGATGTACACAGTGTGTCAGTGAGTGTGTTAATATTAATCTGTGTTCTCTGTCAGTGTGTTAATATTCCTGAGGACAGTGGGATGTTTTACACTTCACAGGGTGTATCTGACTGTGGGTCATGATGTACACAGTGTGTCAGTGAGTGTGTTAATATTAATCTGTGTTCTCTGTCAGTGTGTTAATATTACTGAGGACAGTGGGGGTGTTTTACACTTTACAGGGTGTATCTGGCTGTGGGTCATGATATACACAGTGTGTCAGTGAGAGTGTTAATATTAATCTGTGTTCTCTGTCAGTGTGTTAATATTCCTGAGGACAGTGGGATGTTTTACACTTCACAGGGTGTATCTGACTGTGGGTCATGATGTACACAGTGTGTCAGTGAGTGTGTTAATATTAATCTGTGTTCTCTGTCAGTGTGTTAATATTCCTGAGGACAGTGGGATGTTTTACACTTCACAGGGTGTATCTGACTGTGGGTCATGATGTACACAGTGTGTCAGTGAGTGTGTTAATATTAATCTGTGATCTCTGTCAGTGTGTTAATATTACTGAGGACAGTGGGGGTGTTTTACACTTCACAGGGTGTATCTGACTGTGGGTCATGATGTACACAGTGTGTCAGTGAGTGTGTTAATATTAATCTGTGTTCTCTGTCAATGTGTTAATATTACTGAGGACAGTGGGGGTGTTTTACACTTCACAGGGTGTATCTGACTGTGGGTCATGATGTACACAGTGTGTCAGTCAGTGTGTTAATATTAATCTGTGTTCTCTGTCATTGTGTTAATATTCCTGAGGACAGTGGGGGTGTTTTACACTTCACAGGGTGTATCTGACTGTGGGTCATGATATACACAGTGTGTCAGTGAGTGTGTTAATATTAATCTGTGTTCTCTGTCAGTGTGTTAATATTACTGAGGACAGTGGGGATGTTTTACACTTCACAGGGTGTATCTGACTGTGGGTCATGATATACACAGTGTGTCAGTGAGTGTGTTAATATTAATCTGTGTTCTCTGTCAGTGTGTTAATATTCCTGAGGACAGTGGGGGTGTTTTACACTTCACAGGGTGTATCTGACTGTGGGTCATGATATACACAGTGTGTCAGTGAGTGTGTTAATATTAATCTGTGTTCTCTGTCAGTGTGTTAATATTACTGAGGACAGTGGGGATGTTTTACACTTCACAGGGTGCATCTGACTGTGGGTCATGATGTACACAGTGTGTCAGTGAGTGTGTTAATATTAATCTGTGTTCTCTGTCAGTGTGTTAATATTCCTGAGGACAGTGGGGGTGTTTTACACTTCACAGGGGGTATCTGACTGTGGGTCATGATATACACAGTGTGTCAGTGAGTGTGTTAATATTAATCTGTGTTCTCTGTCAGTGTGTTAATATTCCTGAGGACAGTGGGGGTGTTTTACACTTCACAGGGTGTATCTGACTGTGGGTCATGATATACACAGTGTGTCAGTGAGTGTGTTAATATTAATCTGTGTTCTCTGTCAGTGTGTTAATATTCCTGTGGACAGTGGGGGTGTTTTACACTTCACAGGGTTTATCTGACTGTGGGTGATGATATACACAGTGTGTCAGTGAGTGTGTTAATATTAATCTGGGTTCTCTGTCAGTGTGTTAATATTACTGAGGACAGTGGGGATGTTTTACACTTCACAGGGTGCATCTGACGGTGGGTCATGATGTACACAGTGTGTCAGTGAGTGTGTTAATATTAATCTGTGTTCTCTGTCAGTGTGTTAATATTCCTGAGGACAGTGGGGGTGTTTTACACTTCACAGGGTGTATCTGACTGTGGGTCATGATATACACAGTGTGTCAGTGAGTGTGTTAATATTAATCTGTGTTCTCTGTCAGTGTGTTAATATTACTGAGGACAGTGGGGGTGTTTTACACTTCACAGGGTGTATCTGACTGTGGGTCATGATATACACAGTGTGTCAGTGAGTGTGTTAATATTAATCTGTGTTCTCTGTCAGTGTGTTAATATTACTGAGGACAGTGGGGGTGTTTTACACTTCACAGGGTGTATCTGACTGTGGGTCATGATATACACAGTGTGTCAGTGAGTGTGTTAATATTAATCTGTGTTCTCTGTCAGTGTGTTAATATTCCTGAGGACAGTGGGGGTGTTTTACACTTCACAGGGTGCATCTGACTGTGGGTCATGATGTACACAGTGTGTCAGTGAGTGTGTTAATATTAATCTGTGTTCTCTGTCAGTGTGTTAATATTCCTGAGGACAGTGGGGGTGTTTTACACTTCACAGGGGGTATCTGACTGTGGGTCATGATATACACAGTGTGTCAGTGAGTGTGTTAATATTAATCTGTGTTCTCTGTCAGTGTGTTAATATTCCTGAGGACAGTGAGGGTGTTTTACACTTCACAGGGTTTATCTGACTGTGGGTCATGATGTACACAGTGTGTCAGTGAGTGTGTTAATATTAATCTGTGTTCTCTGTCAGTGTGTTAATATTCCTGAGGACAGTGGGGGTGTTTTACACTTCACAGGGTGTATCTGACTGTGGGTCATGATATACACAGCGTGTCAGTGAGTGTGTTAATATTAATCTGTGTTCTCTGTCAGTGTGTTAATATTCCAAAGGACAGTGGGGGTGTTTTACACTTCACAGGGTGTATCTGACTGTGGGTCATGATATACACAGTGTGTCAGTGAGTGTGTTAATATTAATCTGTGTTCTCTGTCAGTGTGTTAATATTCCTGAGGACAGTGGGGATGTTTTGCAGTTCACAGGGTGTATCTGACTGTGGGTCATGATATACACAGTGTGTCAGTGAGTGTGTTAATATTAATCTGTGTTCTCTGTCAGTGTGTTAATATTGCTGAGGACAGTGGGGGTGTTTTACACTTCACAGGGTGTATCTGACTGTGGGTCATGATGTACACAGTGTGTCAGTGAGTGTGTTAATATTAATCTGTGTTCTCTGTCAGTGTGTTAATATTACTGAGGACAGTGGGGATGTTCTACACTTCACAGGGTGTATCTGACTGTGGGTCATGATATACACAGTGTGTCAGTGAGTGTGTTAATATTAATCTGTGTTCTCTGTCAGTGTGTTAATATTCCTGAGGACAGTGGGGGTGTTTTACACTTCACAGGGTGTATCTGACTGTGGGTTATGATATACACAGTGTGTCAGTGAGTGTGTTAATATTAATCTGTGTTCTCTGTCAGTGTGTTAATATTCCTGAGGACAGTGGGGGTGTTTTACCCTTCACAGGGTTTATCTGACTGTGGGTGATGATATACACAGTGTGTCAGTGAGTGTGTTAATATTAATCTGGGTTCTCTGTCAGTGTGTTAATATTACTGAGGACAGTGGGGATGTTTTACACTTCACAGGGTGCATCTGACGGTGGGTCATGATGTACACAGTGTGTCAGTGAGTGTGTTAATATTAATCTGTGTTCTCTGTCAGTGTGTTAATATTCCTGACGACAGTGGGGGTGTTTTACACTTCACAGGGTGTATCTGACTGTGGGTCATGATATACACAGTGTGTCAGTGAGTGTGTTAATATTAATCTGTGTTCTCTGTCAGTGTGTTAATATTCCTGAGGACAGTGGGGGTGTTTTACACTTCACAGGGTGCATCTGACTGTGGGTCATGATGTACACAGTGTGTCAGTGAGTGTGTTAATATTAATCTCTGTTCTCTGTCAGTGTGTTAATATTCCTGAGGACAGTGGGGGTGTTTTACACTTCACAGGGGGTATCTGACTGTGGGTCATGATATACACAGTGTGTCAGTGAGTGTGTTAATATTAATCTGTGTTCTCTGTCGGTGTGTTAATATTCCTGAGGACAGTGAGGGTGTTTTACACTTCACAGGGTTTATCTGACTGTGGGTCATGATGTACACAGTGTGTCAGTGAGTGTGTTAATATTAATCTGTGTTCTCTGTCAGTGTGTTAATATTCCTGAGGACAGTGGGGGTGTTTTACACTTCACAGGGTGTATCTGACTGTGGGTCATGATATACACAGCGTGTCAGTGAGTGTGTTAATATTAATCTGTGTTCTCTGTCAGTGTGTTAATATTCCTGAGGACAGTGGGGGTGTTTTACACTTCACAGGGTGTATCTGACTGTGGGTCATGATATACACAGTGTGTCAGTGAGTGTGTTAATATTAATCTGTGTTCTCCGTCAGTGTGTTAATATTCCTGAGGACAGTGGGGATGTTTTACACTTCACAGGGTGTATCTGACTCTGGGTCATGATATACACAGTGTGTCAGTGAGTGTTTTAATATTAATCTGTGTTCTCTGTCAGTGTGTTAATATTGCTGAGGACAGTGGGGGTGTTTTACACTTCACAGGGTGTATCTGACTGTGGGTCATGATGTACTCAGTGTGTCAGTGAGTGTGTTAATATTCATCTGTGTTCTCTGTCAGTGTGTTAATATTACTGAGGACAGTGGGGATGTTCTACACTTCACAGGGTGTATCTGACTGTGGGTCATGATATACACAGTGTGTCAGTGAGTGTGTTAATATTAATCTGTGTTCTCTGTCAGTGTGTTAATATTCCTGAGGACAGTGGGGGTGTTTTACACTTCACAGTGTGTATCTGACTGTGGGTCATGATATACACAGCGTGTCAGTGAGTGTGTTAATATTAATCTGTGTTCTCTGTCAGTGTGTTAATATTCCTGAGGACAGTGGGGGTGTTTTACACTTCACAGGGTGTATCTGACTGTGGGTCATGATATACACAGTGTGTCAGTGAGTGTGTTAATATTAATCTGTGTTCTCTGTCAGTGTGTTAATATTCCTGAGGACAGTGGGGGTGTTTTACACTTCACAGGGTGTATCTGACTGTGGGTCATGATATACACAGTGTGTCAGTGAGTGTGTTAATATTAATCTGTGTTCTCTGTCAGTGTGTTAATATTCCTGAGGACAGTGGGGGTGTTTTACCCTTCACAGGGTTTATCTGACTGTGGGTGATGATATACACAGTGTGTCAGTGAGTGTGTTAATATTAATCTGGGTTCTCTGTCAGTGTGTTAATATTACTGAGGACAGTGGGGATGTTTTACACTTCACAGGGTGCATCTGACGGTGGGTCATGATGTACACAGTGTGTCAGTGAGTGTGTTAATATTAATCTGTGTTCTCTGTCAGTGTGTTAATATTCCTGAGGACAGTGGGGGTGTTTTACACTTCACAGGGTGTATCTGACTGTGGGTCATGATATACACAGTGTGTCAGTGAGTGTGTTAATATTAATCTGTGTTCTCTGTCAGTGTGTTAATATTACTGAGGACAGTGGGGGTGTTTTACACTTCACAGGGTGTATCTGACTGTGTGTCATGATATACACAGTGTGTCAGTGAGTGTGTTAATATTCATCTGTGTTCTCTGTCAGTGTGTTAATATTACTGAGGACAGTGGGGGTGTTTTACACTTCACAGGGTGTATCTGACTGTGGGTCATGATATACACAGTGTGTCAGTGAGTGTGTTAATATTAATCTGTGTTCTCTGTCAGAGTGTTAATATTCCTGAGGACAGTGGGGGTGTTTTACACTTCACAGGGTGCATCTGACTGTGGGTCATGATGTACACAGTGTGTCAGTGAGTGTGTTAATATTAATCTGTGTTCTCTGTCAGTGTGTTAATATTCCTGAGGACAGTGGGGGTGTTTTACACTTCACAGGGGGTATCTGACTGTGGGTCATGATATACACAGTGTGTCAGTGAGTGTGTTAATATTAATCTGTGTTCTCTGTCAGTGTGTTAATATTCCTGAGGACAGTGAGGGTGTTTTACACTTCACAGGGTTTATCTGACTGTGGGTCATGATGTACACAGTGTGTCAGTGAGTGTGTTAATATTAATCTGTGTTCTCTGTCAGTGTGTTAATATTCCTGAGGACAGTGGGGGTGTTTTTCACTTCACAGGGTGTATCTGACTGTGGGTCATGATATACACAGCGTGTCAGTGAGTGTGTTAATATTAATCTGTGTTCTCTGTCAGTGTGTTAATATTCCTGAGGACAGTGGGGGTGTTTTACACTTCACAGGGTGTATCTGACTGTGGGTCATGATATACACAGTGTGTCAGTGAGTGTGTTAATATTAATCTGTGTTCTCTGTCAGTGTGTTAATATTGCTGAGGACAGTGGGGGTGTTTTACACTTCACAGGGTGTATCTGACTGTGGGTCATGATGTACACAGTGTGTCAGTGAGTGTGTTAATATTCATCTGTGTTCTCTGTCAGTGTGTTAATATTACTGAGGACAGTGGGGATGTTCTACACTTCACAGGGTGTATCTGACTGTGGGTCATGATATACACAGTGTGTCAGTGAGTGTGTTAATATTAATCTGTGTTCTCTGTCAGTGTGTTAATATTCCTGAGGACAGTGAGGGTGTTTTACACTTCACAGGGTTTATCTGACTGTGGGTCATGATGTACACAGTGTGTCAGTGAGTGTGTTAATATTAATCTGTGTTCTCTGTCAGTGTGTTAATATTCCTGAGGACAGTGGGGGTGTTTTACACTTCACAGGGTGTATCTGACTGTGGGTCATGATATACACAGCGTGTCAGTGAGTGTGTTAATATTAATCTGTGTTCTCTGTCAGTGTGTTAATATTCCAAAGGACAGTGGGGGTGTTTTACACTTCACAGGGTGTATCTGACTGTGGGTCATGATATACACAGTGTGTCAGTGAGTGTGTTAATATTAATCTGTGTTCTCTGTCAGTGTGTTAATATTCCTGAGGACAGTGGGGATGTTTTGCAGTTCACAGGGTGTATCTGACTGTGGGTCATGATATACACAGTGTGTCAGTGAGTGTGTTAATATTAATCTGTGTTCTCTGTCAGTGTGTTAATATTGCTGAGGACAGTGGGGGTGTTTTACACTTCACAGGGTGTATCTGACTGTGGGTCATGATGTACACAGTGTGTCAGTGAGTGTGTTAATATTAATCTGTGTTCTCTGTCAGTGTGTTAATATTACTGAGGACAGTGGGGATGTTCTACTCTTCACAGGGTGTATCTGACTGTGGGTCATGATATACACAGTGTGTCAGTGAGTGTGTTAATATTAATCTGTGTTCTCTGTCAGTGTGTTAATATTCCTTAGGACAGTGGGGGTGTTTTACACTTCACAGGGTGTATCTGACTGTGGGTTATGATATACACAGTGTGTCAGTGAGTGTGTTAATATTAATCTGTGTTCTCTGTCAGTGTGTTAATATTCCTGAGGACAGTGGGGGTGTTTTACCCTTCACAGGGTTTATCTGACTGTGGGTGATGATATACACAGTGTGTCAGTGAGTGTGTTAATATTAATCTGGGTTCTCTGTCAGTGTGTTAATATTACTGAGGACAGTGGGGATGTTTTACACTTCACAGGGTGCATCTGACGGTGGGTCATGATGTACACAGTGTGTCAGTGAGTGTGTTAATATTAATCTGTGTTCTCTGTCAGTGTGTTAATATTCCTGACGACAGTGGGGGTGTTTTACACTTCACAGGGTGTATCTGACTGTGGGTCATGATATACACAGTGTGTCAGTGAGTGTGTTAATATTAATCTGTGTTCTCTGTCAGTGTGTTAATATTCCTGAGGACAGTGGGGGTGTTTTACACTTCACAGGGTGCATCTGACTGTGGGTCATGATGTACACAGTGTGTCAGTGAGTGTGTTAATATTAATCTCTGTTCTCTGTCAGTGTGTTAATATTCCTGAGGACAGTGGGGGTGTTTTACACTTCACAGGGGGTATCTGACTGTGGGTCATGATATACACAGTGTGTCAGTGAGTGTGTTAATATTAATCTGTGTTCTCTGTCGGTGTGTTAATATTCCTGAGGACAGTGAGGGTGTTTTACACTTCACAGGGTTTATCTGACTGTGGGTCATGATGTACACAGTGTGTCAGTGAGTGTGTTAATATTAATCTGTGTTCTCTGTCAGTGTGTTAATATTCCTGAGGACAGTGGGGGTGTTTTACACTTCACAGGGTGTATCTGACTGTGGGTCATGATATACACAGCGTGTCAGTGAGTGTGTTAATATTAATCTGTGTTCTCTGTCAGTGTGTTAATATTCCTGAGGACAGTGGGGGTGTTTTACACTTCACAGGGTGTATCTGACTGTGGGTCATGATATACACAGTGTGTCAGTGAGTGTGTTAATATTAATCTGTGTTCTCCGTCAGTGTGTTAATATTCCTGAGGACAGTGGGGATGTTTTACACTTCACAGGGTGTATCTGACTCTGGGTCATGATATACACAGTGTGTCAGTGAGTGTTTTAATATTAATCTGTGTTCTCTGTCAGTGTGTTAATATTGCTGAGGACAGTGGGGGTGTTTTACACTTCACAGGGTGTATCTGACTGTGGGTCATGATGTACTCAGTGTGTCAGTGAGTGTGTTAATATTCATCTGTGTTCTCTGTCAGTGTGTTAATATTACTGAGGACAGTGGGGATGTTCTACACTTCACAGGGTGTATCTGACTGTGGGTCATGATATACACAGTGTGTCAGTGAGTGTGTTAATATTAATCTGTGTTCTCTGTCAGTGTGTTAATATTCCTGAGGACAGTGGGGGTGTTTTACACTTCACAGGGTGTATCTGACTGTGGGTCATGATATACACAGCGTGTCAGTGAGTGTGTTAATATTAATCTGTGTTCTCTGTCAGTGTGTTAATATTCCTGAGGACAGTGGGGGTGTTTTACACTTCACAGGGTGTATCTGACTGTGGGTCATGATATACACAGTGTGTCAGTGAGTGTGTTAATATTAATCTGTGTTCTCTGTCAGTGTGTTAATATTCCTGAGGACAGTGGGGGTGTTTTACACTTCACAGGGTGTATCTGACTGTGGGTCATGATATACACAGTGTGTCAGTGAGTGTGTTAATATTAATCTGTGTTCTCTGTCAGTGTGTTAATATTCCTGAGGACAGTGGGGGTGTTTTACCCTTCACAGGGTTTATCTGACTGTGGGTGATGATATACACAGTGTGTCAGTGAGTGTGTTAATATTAATCTGGGTTCTCTGTCAGTGTGTTAATATTACTGAGGACAGTGGGGATGTTTTACACTTCACAGGGTGCATCTGACGGTGGGTCATGATGTACACAGTGTGTCAGTGAGTGTGTTAATATTAATCTGTGTTCTCTGTCAGTGTGTTAATATTCCTGAGGACAGTGGGGGTGTTTTACACTTCACAGGGTGTATCTGACTGTGGGTCATGATATACACAGTGTGTCAGTGAGTGTGTTAATATTAATCTGTGTTCTCTGTCAGTGTGTTAATATTACTGAGGACAGTGGGGGTGTTTTACACTTCACAGGGTGTATCTGACTGTGTGTCATGATATACACAGTGTGTCAGTGAGTGTGTTAATATTCATCTGTGTTCTCTGTCAGTGTGTTAATATTACTGAGGACAGTGGGGGTGTTTTACACTTCACAGGGTGTATCTGACTGTGGGTCATGATATACACAGTGTGTCAGTGAGTGTGTTAATATTAATCTGTGTTCTCTGTCAGTGTGTTAATATTCCTGAGGACAGTGGGGGTGTTTTACACTTCACAGGGTGCATCTGACTGTGGGTCATGATGTACACAGTGTGTCAGTGAGTGTGTTAATATTAATCTGTGTTCTCTGTCAGTGTGTTAATATTCCTGAGGACAGTGGGGGTGTTTTACACTTCACAGGGGGTATCTGACTGTGGGTCATGATATACACAGTGTGTCAGTGAGTGTGTTAATATTAATCTGTGTTCTCTGTCAGTGTGTTAATATTCCTGAGGACAGTGAGGGTGTTTTACACTTCACAGGGTTTATCTGACTGTGGGTCATGATGTACACAGTGTGTCAGTGAGTGTGTTAATATTAATCTGTGTTCTCTGTCAGTGTGTTAATATTCCTGAGGACAGTGGGGGTGTTTTTCACTTCACAGGGTGTATCTGACTGTGGGTCATGATATACACAGCGTGTCAGTGAGTGTGTTAATATTAATCTGTGTTCTCTGTCAGTGTGTTAATATTCCTGAGGACAGTGGGGGTGTTTTACACTTCACAGGGTGTATCTGACTGTGGGTCATGATATACACAGTGTGTCAGTGAGTGTGTTAATATTAATCTGTGTTCTCTGTCAGTGTGTTAATATTGCTGAGGACAGTGGGGGTGTTTTACACTTCACAGGGTGTATCTGACTGTGGGTCATGATGTACACAGTGTGTCAGTGAGTGTGTTAATATTCATCTGTGTTCTCTGTCAGTGTGTTAATATTACTGAGGACAGTGGGGATGTTCTACACTTCACAGGGTGTATCTGACTGTGGGTCATGATATACACAGTGTGTCAGTGAGTGTGTTAATATTAATCTGTGTTCTCTGTCAGTGTGTTAATATTCCTGAGGACAGTGGGGGTGTTTTACACTTCACAGGGTGTATCTGACTGTGGGTCATGATATACACAGTGTGTCAGTGAGTGTGTTCATATTAATCTGTGTTCTCTGTCAGTGTGTTAATATTGCTGAGGACAGTGGGGGTGTTTTACACTTCACAGGGTGTATCTGACTGTGGGTCATGATATACACAGTGTGTCAGTGAGTGTGTTAATATTAATCTGTGTTCTCTGTCAGTGTGTTAATATTCCTGAGGACAGTGGGGATGTTTTACACTTCACAGGGTGTATCTGACTCTGGGTCATGATATACACAGTGTGTCAGTGAGTGTGTTAATATTAATCTGTGTTCTCTGTCAGTGTGTTAATATTGCTGAGGACAGTGGGGGTGTTTTACACTTCACAGGGTGTATCTGACTGTGGGTCATGATGTACACAGTGTGTCAGTGAGTGTGTTAATATTAATCTGTGTTCTCTGTCAGTGTGTTAATATTACTGAGGACAGTGGGGATGTTCTACACTTCACAGGGTGTATCTGACTGTGGGTCATGATATACACAGTGTGTCAGTGAGTGTGTTAATATTAATCTGTGTTCACTGTCAGTGTGTTAATATTCCTGAGGACAGTGGGGGTGATTTACACTTCACAGGGTGTATCTGACTGTGGGTCATGATATACACAGTGTGTCAGTGATTGTGTTAATATTAATCTGTGTTCTCTGTCAGTGTGTTAATATTACTGAGGACAGTGGGGGTGTTTTACACTTCACAAGGTGTATCTGACTGTGGGTCATGATGTACACAGTGTGTCAGTGAGTGTGTTAATATTAATCTGTGTTCTCTGTCAGTGTGTTAATATTCCTGAGGACAGTGGGGGTGTTTTACACTTCACAGGGTGTATCTGACTGTGGGTCATGATATACACAGTGTGTCAGTGAGTGTGTTAATATTAATCTGTGTTCTCTGTCAGTGTGTTAATATTCCTGAGGACAGTGGGGGTGTTTTACACTTCACAGGGGGTATCTGACTGTGGGTCATGATATACACAGTGTGTCAGTGAGTGTGTTAATATTAATCTGTGTTCTCTGTCAGTGTGTTAATATTCCTGATGTCAGTGGCGGTGTTTTACACTTCACAGGGTTTATCTGACTGTGGGTCATGATGTACACAGTGTGTCAGTGAGTGTGTTAATATTAATCTGTGTTCTCTGTCAGTGTGTTAATATTCCTGAGGACAGTGGGGGTGTTTTACACTTCACAGGGTGTATCTGACTGTGGGTCATGATATACACAGCGTGTCAGTGAGTGTGTTAATATTAATCTGTGTTCTCTGTCAGTGTGTTAATATTCCTGAGGACAGTGGGGGTGTTTTACACTTCACAGGGTGTATCTGACTGTGGGTCATGATATACACAGTGTGTCAGTGAGTGTGTTAATATTAATCTGTGTTCTCTGTCAGTGTGTTAATATTCCTGAGGACAGTGGGGATGTTTTACACTTCACAGGGTGTATCTGACTCTGGGTCATGATATACACAGTGTGTCAGTGAGTGTGTTAATATTAATCTGTGTTCTCTGTCAGTGTGTTAATATTGCTGAGGACAGTGGGGGTGTTTTACACTTCACAGGGTGTATCTGACTGTGGGTCATGATGTACACAGTGTGTCAGTGAGTGTGTTAATATTAATCTGTGTTCTCTGTCAGTGTGCTAATATTACTGAGGACAGTGGGGATGTTCTACACTTCACAGGGTGCATCTGACTGTGGGTCATGATATACACAGTGTGTCAGTGAGTGTGTTAATATTAATCTGTGTTCTCTGTCAGTGTGTTAATATTCCTGAGGACAGTGGGGGTGATTTACACTTCACAGGGTGTATCTGACTGTGGGTCATGATATACACAGTGTGTCAGTGATTGTGTTAATATTAATCTGTGTTCTCTGTCAGTGTGTTAATATTACTGAGGACAGTGGGGGTGTTTTACACTTCACAGGGTGTATCTGACTGTGGGTCATGATATACACAGTGTGTCAGTGAGTGTGTTAATATTAATCTGTGTTCTCTGTCAGTGTGTTAATATTACTGAGGACAGTGGGGGTGTTTTACACTTCACAGGGAGTATCTGACTGTGGGTCATGATGTACACAGTGTGTCAGTGAGTGTGTTAATATTAATCTGTGTTCTCTGTCAGTGTGTTAATATCCCTGAGGACAGTGGGGGTGTTTTACACTTCACAGGGTGTATCTGACTGTGGGTCATGATATACACAGTGTGTCAGTGAGTGTGTTAATATTAATCTGTGCTCTGTCAGTGTGTTAATATTCCTGAGGACAGTGGGGGTGTTTTACACTTCACATGGGTGTATCTGACTGTGGGTCATGATATACACAGTGTGTCAGTGAGTGTGTTAATATTAATCTGTGTTCCATGTCAGTGAGATAATATTGCTGACGACAGTGGGGGTGTTTTAGACTTCACAGGGTGTATCTGACTGTGGGTCATGATATGCACAGTGTGTCAGTGAGTGTGTTAATATTAATCTGTGTTCTCTGTCAGTGTGTTAATATTACTGACGACAGTGGGGGTGTTTTACACTTCACAGGGTGTATCTGACTGTGGGTCATGATATACACAGTGTGTCAGTGAGTGTGTTAATATTAATCTGTGTTCTCTGTCAGTGTGTTAATATTACTGAGGACAGTGGGGGTGTTTTACACTTCACAGGGTGTATCTGACTGTGGGTCATTATATACAAAGTGTGTCAGTGAGTGTGTTAATATTAATCTGTGTTCTCTGTCAGTGTGTTAATATTCCTGAGGACAGTGGGGGTGTTTTACACTTCACAGGGTGTATCTGACTGTGGGTCATGATATACAAAGTGTGTCAGTGAGTGTGTTAATATTAATCTGTGTTCTCTGTCAGTGAGATAATATTGCTGACGACAGTGGGGGTGTTTTACACTTCACAGGGTGTATCTGACTGTGGGTCATGATATACACAGTGTGTCAGTGAGTGTGTTAATATTAATCTGTGTTCTCTGTCAGTGTGTTAATATTACTGAGGACAGTGGGGGTGTTTTACACTTCACAGGGTGTATCTGACTGTGGGTCATGATATACAAAGTGTGTCAGTGAGTGTGTTAATATTAATCTGTGTTCTCTGTCAGTGTGTTAATATTGCTGAGGACAGTGGGAATGTTTTACACTTCACAGGGTGTATCTGACTGTGGGTCATGATATACACAGTGTGTCAGTGAGTGTGTTAATATTAATCTGTGTTCTCTGTCAGTGTGTTAATATTCCTGAGGACAGTGGGGGTGTTTTACACTTCACAGGGTGTATCTGACTGTGGGTCATGATATACACAATGTGTCAGTGAGTGTGTTAATATTAATCTGTGTTCTCTGTCAGTGTGTTAATATTACTGAGGACAGTGGGGGTGTTTTACACTTCACAGGGTGTATCTGACTGTGGGTCATGATGTACACAGTGTGTCAGTGAGTGTGTTAATATTAATCTGTGTTCTCTGTCAGTGTGTTAATATTCCTGAGGACAGTGGGGGTGTTTTACACTTCACAGGGTGTATCTGACTGTGGGTCATGATATACACAGTGTGTCAGTGAGTGTGTTAATATTAATCTGTGTTCTCTGTCAGTGTGTTAATATTCCTGAGGACAGTGGGGGTGTTTTACACTTCACAGGGTGTATCTGACTGTGGGTCATGATGTACACAGTGTGTCAGTGAGTGTGTTAATATTAATCTGTGTTCTCTGTCAGTGTGTTAATATTCCTGAGGACAGTGGGGGTGTTTTACACTTCACAGGGTGTATCTGACTGTGGGTCATGATATACACAGTGTGTCAGTGAGTGTGTTAATATTAATCTGTGTTCTCTGTCAGTGTGTTAATATTACTGAGGACAGTGGGGGTGTTTTACACTTCACAGGGTGTATCTGACTCTGGGTCATGATGTACACAGTGTGTCAGTGAGTGTGTTAATATTAATCTGTGTTCTCTGTCAGTGTGTTAATATTCCTGAGGACAGTGCAGGTGTTTTACACTTCACAGGGTGTATCTGACTGTGGGTCATGATATACACAGTGTGTCAGTGAGTGTGTTAATATTAATCTGTGTTCTCTGTCAGTGTGTTAATATTCCTGAGGACAGTGGGGGTGTTTTACACTTCACAGGGTGTATCTGACTGTGGGTCATGATCTACACAGTGTGTCAGTGAGTGTGTTAATATTAATCTGTGTTCTCTGTCAGTGTGTTAATATTCCTGAGGACAGTGGGGATGTTTTACACTTCACAGGGTGTATCTGACTGTGGGTCATGATATACACAGTGTGTCAGTGAGTGTGTTAATATTAATCTGTGTCCTCTGTCAGTGTGTTAATATTACTGAGGACAGTGGGGGTGTTTTACACTTCACAGGGTGTATCTGACTGTGGGTCATGATGTACACAGTGTGTCAGTGAGTGTGTTATTATTAATCTGTGTTCTCTGTCAGTGTGTTAATATTACTGGGGACAGTGGGGGTGTTTTACACTTCACCGGGTGTATCTGACTGTGGGTCATGATGTACACAGTGTGTCAGTGAGTGTGTTAATATTAATCTGTGTTCTCTGTCAGTGTGTTAATATTGCTGAGGACAGTGGGGTGTTTTACACTTCACAGGGTGTATCGGACTGTGGGTCATGATGTACACAGTGTGTCAGTGAGTGTGTTAATATTAATCTGTGTTCTCTATCAGTGTGTTAATATTACTGAGGACAGTGGGGGTGTTTTACACTTCACAGGGTGTATCTGACTCTGGGTTATGATATACACAGTGTGTCAGTGAGTGTGTTAATATTAATCTGTGTTCTCTGTCAGTGCGTTAATATTCCTGAGGACAGTGGGGGTGTTTTACACTTCACAGGGTTTATCTGACTGTGGGTCATGATGTACACAGTGTGTCAGTGAGTGTGTTAATATTAATCTGTGTCCTCTGTCAGTGTGTTAATATTACTGAGGACAGTGGGGGTGTTTTACACTTCACAGGGTGTATCGGACTGTGGGTCATGATATACACAGTGTGTCAGTGAGTGTGTTAATATTAATCTGTGTTCTCTGTCAGTGTGTTAATATTCCTGAGGACAGTGGGGGTGTTTTACACTTCACAGGGTGTATCTGACTCTGGGTCATGATGTACACAGTGTGTCAGTGAGTGTGTTAATATTAATCTGTGTTCTCTATCAGTGTGTTAATATTACTGAGGACAGTGGGGGTGTTTTACACTTCACAGGGTGTATCTGACTCTGGGTCATGATGTACACAGTGTGTCAGTGAGTGTGTTAATATTAATCTGTGTTCTCTGTCAGTGTGTTAATATTCCTGAGGACAGTGGGGGTGTTTTACACTTCACAGGGTGTATCTGACTGTGGGTCATGATGTACACAGTGTGTCAGTGAGTGTGTTATTATTAATCTGTGTTCTCTGTCAGTGTGTTAATATTACTGAAGACAGTGGGGGTGTTTTACACTTCACCGGGTGTATCTGACTGTGGGTCATGATGTACACAGTGTGTCAGTGAGTGTGTTAATATTAATCTGTGTTCTCTGTCAGTGTGTTAATATTGCTGAGGACAGTGGGGTGTTTTACACTTCACAGGGTGTATCGGACTGTGGGTCATGATGTACACAGTGTGTCAGTGAGTGTGTTAATATTAATCTGTGTTCTCTATCAGTGTGTTAATATTACTGAGGACAGTGGGGGTGTTTTACACTTCACAGGGTGTATCTGACTGTGGGTCATGATATACACAGTGTGTCAGTGAGTGTGTTAATATTAATCTGTGTTCTCTGTCAGTGCGTTAATATTCCTGAGGACAGTGGGGGTGTTTTACACTTCACAGGGTTTATCTGACTGTGGGTCATGATGTACACAGTGTGTCAGTGAGTGTGTTAATATTAATCTGTGTCCTCTGTCAGTGTGTTAATATTACTGAGGACAGTGGGGGTGTTTTACACTTCACAGGGTGTCTCTGACTGTGGGTCATGATGTACACAGTGTGTCAGTGAGTGTGTTATTATTAATCTGTGTTCTCTGTCAGTGTGTTAATATTACTGAGGACAGTGGGGGTGTTTTACACTTCACAGGGTGTATCTGACTGTGGGTCATGATGTACACAGTGTGTCAGTGAGTGTGTTAATATTAATCTGTGTTCTCTGTCAGTGTGTTAATATTACTGAGGACAGTGGGGATGTTTTACACTTCACAGGGTTTATCTGACTGTGGATCATGATGTACACAGTGTGTCAGTGAGTGTGTTAATATTAATCTGTGTTCTCTGTCAGTGTGTTAATATTACTGAGGACAGTGCGGGTGTTTTACACTTCACAGGGTGTATCTGACTGTGGGTCATGATATACACAGTGTGTCAGTGAGTGTGTTAATATTAATCTGTGTTCTCTGTCAGGGTGTTAATATTACTGAGGACAGTGGGGGTGTTTTACACTTCACAGGGTGTATCTGACTGTGGGTCATGATATACACAGTGTGTCAGTGAGTGTGTTAATATTAATCTGTGTTCTCTGTCAGTGTGTTAATATTACTGAGGACAGTGCGGGTGTTTTACACTTCACAGGGTGTATCTGACTGTGGGTCATGATATACACAGTGTGTCAGTGAGTGTGTTAATATTAATCTGTGTTCTCTGTCAGTGTGTTAATATTCCTGAGGACAGTGGGGTTGTTTTACACTTCACAGGGTGTATCTGACTGTGGGTCATGATATACACAGTGTGTCAGTGAGTGTGTTAATATTAATCTGTGTTCTCTGTCAGTGTGTTAATATTACTGAGGACAGTGGGGGTGTTTTACACTTCACAGGGTGTATCTGACTGTGGGTCATGATATACACAGTGTGTCAGTGAGTGTGTTAATATTAATCTGTGTTCTCTGTCAGTGTGTTAATATTACTGAGGACAGTGGGGGTGTTTTACACTTCACAGGGTGTATCTGACTGTGGGTCATGATATACGCAGTGTGTCAGTGAGTGTGTTAATATTAATCTGTGCTCTCTGTCAGTGTGTTAATATTACTGAGGACAGTGGGTGTGTTTTACACTTCACAGGGTGTATCTGACTGTGGGTCATGATGTACACAGTGTGTCAGTGAGTGTGTTAATATTAATCTGTGTTCTCTGTCAGTGTGTTAATATTACTGAGGACAGTGGGGGTGTTTTACCCTTCACAGGGTGTATCTGACTGTGGGTCATGATATACACAGTGTGTCAGTGAGTGTGTTAATATTAATCTGTGTTCTCTGTCAGTGTGTTAATATTACTGAGGACAGTGGGGATGTTTTACACTTCACAGGGTGTATCTGACTGTGGGTCATGATATACACAGTGTGTCAGTGAGTGTGTTAATATTAATCTGTGTTCTCTGTCAGTGTGTTAATATTACTGAGGACAGTGGGGGTGTTTTACACTTCACAGGGTGTATCTGACTGTGGGTCATGATATACACAGTGTGTCAGTGAGTGTGTTAATATTAATCTGTGTTCTCTGTCAGTGTGTTAATATTGCTGAGGACAGTGGGGGTGTTTTACACTTCACAGGGTGTATCTGGCTGTGGGTCATGATATACACAGTGTGTCAGTGAGTGTGTTAATATTAATCTGTGTTCTCTGTCAGTGTGTTAATATTGCTGAGGACAGTGGGGGTGTTTTACACTTCACAGGGTGTATCTGACTGTGGGTCATGATGTACACAGTGTGTCAGTGAGTGTGTTATTATTAATCTGTGTTCTCTGTCAGTGTGTTAATATTACTGAGGACATTTGGGGTGTTTTACACTTCACCGGGTGTATCTGACTGTGGGTCATGATGTACACAGTGTGTCAGTGAGTGTGTTATTATTAATCTGTGTTCTCTGTCAGTGTGTTAATATTACTGAGGACAGTGGGGGTGTTTTACACTTCACAGGGTGTATCTGACTCTGGGTCATGATGTACACAGTGTGTCAGTGAGTGTGTTAATATTAATCTGTGTTCTCTGTCAGTGTGTTAATATTCCTGAGGACAGTGGGGGTGTTTTACACTTCACAGGGTGTATCTGACTGTGGGTCATGATATACACAGTGTGTCAGTGAGTGTGTTAATATTAATCTGTGTTCTCTGTCAGTGTGTTAATATTCCTGAGGACAGTGCAGGTGTTTTACACTTCACAGGGTGTATCTGACTGTGGGTCATGATATACACAGTGTGTCAGTGAGTGTGTTAATATTAATCTGTGTTCTCTGTCAGTGTGTTAATATTCCTGAGGACAGTGGGGGTGTTTTACACTTCACAGGGTGTATCTGACTGTGGGTCATGATCTACACAGTGTGTCAGTGAGTGTGTTAATATTAATCTGTGTTCTCTGTCAGTGTGTTAATATTCCTGAGGACAGTGGGGATGTTTTACACTTCACAGGGTGTATCTGACTGTGGGTCATGATATACACAGTGTGTCAGTGAGTGTGTTAATATTAATCTGTGTCCTCTGTCAGTGTGTTAATATTACTGAGGACAGTGGGGGTGTTTTACACTTCACAGGGTGTATCTGACTGTGGGTCATGATGTACACAGTGTGTCAGTGAGTGTGTTATTATTAATCTGTGTTCTCTGTCAGTGTGTTAATATTACTGGGGACAGTGGGGGTGTTTTACACTTCACCGGGTGTATCTGACTGTGGGTCATGATGTACACAGTGTGTCAGTGAGTGTGTTAATATTAATCTGTGTTCTCTGTCAGTGTGTTAATATTGCTGAGGACAGTGGGGTGTTTTACACTTCACAGGGTGTATCGGACTGTGGGTCATGATGTACACAGTGTGTCAGTGAGTGTGTTAATATTAATCTGTGTTCTCTATCAGTGTGTTAATATTACTGAGGACAGTGGGGGTGTTTTACACTTCACAGGGTGTATCTGACTCTGGGTCATGATATACACAGTGTGTCAGTGAGTGTGTTAATATTAATCTGTGTTCTCTGTCAGTGCGTTAATATTCCTGAGGACAGTGGGGGTGTTTTACACTTCACAGGGTTTATCTGACTGTGGGTCATGATGTACACAGTGTGTCAGTGAGTGTGTTAATATTAATCTGTGTCCTCTGTCAGTGTGTTAATATTACTGAGGACAGTGGGGGTGTTTTACACTTCACAGGGTGTATCTGACTCTGGGTCATGATGTACACAGTGTGTCAGTGAGTGTGTTAATATTAATCTGTGTTCTCTGTCAGTGTGTTAATATTCCTGAGGACAGTGGGGGTGTTTTACACTTCACAGGGTGTATCTGACTGTGGGTCATGATATACACAGTGTGTCAGTGAGTGTGTTAATATTAATCTGTGTTCTCTGTCAGTGTGTTAATATTCCTGAGGACAGTGGGGGTGTTTTACACTTCACAGGGTGTATCTGACTGTGGGTCATGATATACACAGTGTGTCAGTGAGTGTGTTAATATTAATCTGTGTTCTCTGTCAGTGTGTTAATATTCCTGAGGACAGTGGGGATGTTTTACACTTCACAGGGTGTATCTGACTGTGGGTCATGATATACACAGTGTGTCAGTGAGTGTGTTAATATTAATCTGTGTCCTCTGTCAGTGTGTTAATATTACTGAGGACAGTGGGGGTGTTTTACACTTCACAGGGTGTATCTGACTGTGGGTCATGATGTACACAGTGTGTCAGTGAGTGTGTTATTATTAATCTGTGTTCTCTGTCAGTGTGTTAATATTACTGAAGACAGTGGGGGTGTTTTACACTTCACCGGGTGTATCTGACTGTGGGTCATGATGTACACAGTGTGTCAGTGAGTGTGTTAATATTAATCTGTGTTCTCTGTCAGTGTGTTAATATTGCTGAGGACAGTGGGGTGTTTTACACTTCACAGGGTGTATCGGACTGTGGGTCATGATGTACACAGTGTGTCAGTGAGTGTGTTAATATTAATCTGTGTTCTCTATCAGTGTGTTAATATTACTGAGGACAGTGGGGGTGTTTTACACTTCACAGGGTGTATCTGACTCTGGGTCATGATATACACAGTGTGTCAGTGAGTGTGTTAATATTAATCTGTGTTCTCTGTCAGTGCGTTAATATTCCTGAGGACAGTGGGGGTGTTTTACACTTCACAGGGTTTATCTGACTGTGGGTCATGATGTACACAGTGTGTCAGTGAGTGTGTTAATATTAATCTGTGTCCTCTGTCAGTGTGTTAATATTACTGAGGACAGTGGGGGTGTTTTACACTTCACAGGGTGTCTCTGACTGTGGGTCATGATGTACACAGTGTGTCAGTGAGTGTGTTATTATTAATCTGTGTTCTCTGTCAGTGTTTTAATATTACTGAGGACAGTGGGGGTGTTTTACACTTCACAGGGTGTATCTGACTGTGGGTCATGATGTACACAGTGTGTCAGTGAGTGTGTTAATATTAATCTGTGTTCTCTGTCAGTGTGTTAATATTACTGAGGACAGTGGGGATGTTTTACACTTCACAGGGTTTATCTGACTGTGGATCATGATGTACACAGTGTGTCAGTGAGTGTGTTAATATTAATCTGTGTTCTCTGTCAGTGTGTTAATATTACTGAGGACAGTGCGGGTGTTTTACACTTCACAGGGTGTATCTGACTGTGGGTCATGATATACACAGTGTGTCAGTGAGTGTGTTAATATTAATCTGTGTTCTCTGTCAGGGTGTTAATATTACTGAGGACAGTGGGGGTGTTTTACACTTCACAGGGTGTATCTGACTGTGGGTCATGATATACACAGTGTGTCAGTGAGTGTGTTAATATTAATCTGTGTTCTCTGTCAGTGTGTTAATATTACTGAGGACAGTGCGGGTGTTTTACACTTCACAGGGTGTATCTGACTGTGGGTCATGATATACACAGTGTGTCAGTGAGTGTGTTAATATTAATCTGTGTTCTCTGTCAGTGTGTTAATATTCCTGAGGACAGTGGGGTTGTTTTACACTTCACAGGGTGTATCTGACTGTGGGTCATGATATACACAGTGTGTCAGTGAGTGTGTTAATATTAATCTGTGTTCTCTGTCAGTGTGTTAATATTACTGAGGACAGTGGGGGTGTTTTACACTTCACAGGGTGTATCTGACTGTGGGTCATGATATACACAGTGTGTCAGTGAGTGTGTTAATATTAATCTGTGTTCTCTGTCAGTGTGTTAATATTACTGAGGACAGTGGGGGTGTTTTACACTTCACAGGGTGTATCTGACTGTGGGTCATGATATACGCAGTGTGTCAGTGAGTGTGTTAATATTAATCTGTGTTCTCTGTCAGTGTGTTAATATTACTGAGGACAGTGGGTGTGTTTTACACTTCACAGGGTGTATCTGACTGTGGGTCATGATGTACACAGTGTGTCAGTGAGTGTGTTAATATTAATCTGTGTTCTCTGTCAGTGTGTTAATATTACTGAGGACAGTGGGGGTGTTTTACCCTTCACAGGGTGTATCTGACTGTGGGTCATGATATACACAGTGTGTCAGTGAGTGTGTTAATATTAATCTGTGTTCTCTGTCAGTGTGTTAATATTACTGAGGACAGTGGGGATGTTTTACACTTCACAGGGTGTATCTGACTGTGGGTCATGATATACACAGTGTGCCAGTGAGTGTGTTAATATTAATCTGTGTTCTCTGTCAGTGTGTTAATATTACTGAGGACAGTGGGGGTGTTTTACACTTCACAGGGTGTATCTGACTGTGGGTCATGATATACACAGTGTGTCAGTGAGTGTGTTAATATTAATCTGTGTTCTCTGTCAGTGTGTTAATATTGCTGAGGACAGTGGGGGTGTTTTACACTTCACAGGGTGTATCTGGCTGTGGGTCATGATATACACAGTGTGTCAGTGAGTGTGTTAATATTAATCTGTGTTCTCTGTCAGTGTGTTAATATTGCTGAGGACAGTGGGGGTGTTTTACACTTCACAGGGTGTATCTGACTGTGGGTCATGATGTACACAGTGTGTCAGTGAGTGTGTTATTATTAATCTGTGTTCTCTGTCAGTGTGTTAATATTACTGAGGACAGTGGGGGTGTTTTACACTTCACCGGGTGTATCTGACTGTGGGTCATGATGTACACAGTGTGTCAGTGAGTGTGTTATTATTAATCTGTGTTCTCTGTCAGTGTGTTAATATTACTGAGGACAGTGGGGGTGTTTTACACTTCACAGGGTGTATCTGACAGTGGGTCATGATATACACAGTGTGTCAGTGAGTGTGTTAATATTAATCTGTGTTCTCTGTCAGTGTGTTAATATTGCTGAGGACAGTGGGGGTGTTTTACACTTCACAGGGTGTATCTGACTGTGGGTCATGATATACACAGTGTGTCAGTGAGTGTGTTAATATTAATCTGTGTTCTCTGTCAGTGTGTTAATGTTCCTGAGGACAGTGGGGATGTTTTACACTTCACAGGGTGTATCTGACTGTGGGTCATGATATACACAGTGTGTCAGTGAGTGTGTTAATATTAATCTGTGTCCTCTGTCAGTGTGTTAATATTACTGAGGACAGTGGGGGTGTTTTACACTTCACAGGGTGTATCTGACTGTGGGTCATGATGTACACAGTGTGTCAGTGAGTGTGTTATTATTAATCTGTGTTCTCTGTCAGTGTGTTAATATTACTGAGGACAGTGGGGGTGTTTTACACTTCACCGGGTGTATCTGACTGTGGGTCATGATGTACACAGTGTGTCAGTGAGTGTGTTAATATTAATCTGTGTTCTCTGTCAGTGTGTTAATATTGCTGAGGACAGTGGGGTGTTTTACACTTCACAGGGTGTATCTGACTGTGGGTCATGATATACACAGTGTGTCAGTGAGTGTGTTAATATTAATCTGTGTTCTCTGTCAGTGTGTTAATATTGCTGAGGACAGTGGGGGTGTTTTACACTTCACAGGGTGTATCTGACTGTGGGTCATGATGTACACAGTGTGTCAGTGAGTGTGTTAATATTAATCTGTGTTCTCTGTCAGTGTGTTAATATTACTGAGGACAGTGGGGGTGTTTTACACTTCACAGGGTGTATCTGACTGTGGGTCATGATGTACACAGTGTGTCAGTGAGTGTGTTAATATTAATCTGTGTTCTCTGTCAGTGTGTTAATATTACTGAGGACAGTGGGGGTGTTTTACACTTCACAGGGTGTATCTGACTGTGGGTCATGATATACACAGTGTGTCAGTGAGTGTGTTAATATTAATCTGTGTTCTCTGTCAGTGTGTTAATATTACTGAGGACAGTGGGGGTGTTTTACACTTCACAGGGTGTATCTGACTGTGGGTCATGATATACACAGTGTGTCAGTGAGTGTGTTAATATTAATCTGTGTTCTCTGTCAGTGTGTTAATATTACTGAGGACAGTGGGGGTGTTTTGCACTTCACAGGGTGTATCTGACTGTGGGTCATGATGTACACAGTGTGTCAGTGAGTGTGTTAATATTAATCTGTGTTCTCTGTCAGTGTGTTAATATTACTGAGGACAGTGGGGGTGTTTTGCACTTCACAGGGTGTATCTGACTGTGGGTCATGATATACACAGTGTGTCAGTGAGTGTGTTAATATTAATCTGTGTTCTCTGTCAGTGTGTTAATATTCCTGAGGACAGTGGGGGTGTTTTACACTTCACAGGGTGTATCTGACTGTGGGTCATGATAGACACAGTGTGTCAGTGAGTGTGTGAATATTAATCTGTGTTCTCTGTCAGTGTGTTAATATTCCTGAGGACAGTGGGGGTGTTTTACACTTCACAGGGTGTATCTGACTGTGGGTCATGATATACACAGTGTGTCAGTGAGTGTGTTAATATTAATCTGTGTTCTCTGTCAGTGTGTTAATATTACTGAGGACAGTGGGGGTGTTTTACACTTCACAGGGTGTATCTGACTGTGGGTCATGATATACACAGTGTGTCAGTGAGTGTGTTAATATTAATCTGTGTTCTCTGTCAGTGTGTTAATATTACTGAGGACAGTGGGGATGTTTTACACTTCACAGGGTGTATCTGACTGTGGGTCATGATTTACACAGTGTGTCAGTGAGTGTGTTAATATTAATCTGTGTTCTATGTCAGTGTGTTAATATTGCTGAGGACAGTGGGGGTGTTTTACACTTCACAGGGTGTATCTGGCTGTGGGTCATGATATACACAGTGTGTCAGTGAGTGTGTTAATATTAATCTGTGTTCTCTGTCAGTGTGTTAATATTGCTGAGGACAGTGGGGGTGTTTTACACTTCACAGGGTGTATCTGACTGTGGGTCATGATGTACACAGTGTGTCAGTGAGTGTGTTATTATTAATCTGTGTTCTCTGTCAGTGTGTTAATATTACTGAGGACAGTGGGGGTGTTTTACACTTCACCGGGTGTATCTGACTGTGGGTCATGATATACACAGTGTGTCAGTGAGTGTGTTAATATTAATCTGTGTTCTCTGTCAGTGTCTTAATATTCCTGAGGACAGTGGGGGTGTTTTACACTTCACAGGGTGTATCTGACTGTGGGTCATGATATACACAGTGTGTCAGTGAGTGTGTTAATATTAATCTGTGTTCTCTGTCAGTGTGTTAATATTCCTGAGGACAGTGGGGTTGTTTTACACTTCACAGGGTGTATCTGACTGTGGGTCATGATATACACAGTGTGTCAGTGAGTGTGTTAATATTAATCTGTGTTCTCTGTCAGTGTGTTAATATTACTGAGGACAGTGGGGGTGTTTTACACTTCACAGGGTGTATCTGACTGTGGGTCATGATATACACAGTGTGTCAGTGAGTGTGTTAATATTAATCTGTGTTCTCTGTCAGTGTGTTAATATTACTGAGGACAGTGGGGGTGTTTTACACTTCACAGGGTGTATCTGACTGTGGGTCATGATATACGCAGTGTGTCAGTGAGTGTGTTAATATTAATCTGTGTTCTCTGTCAGTGTGTTAATATTACTGAGGACAGTGGGTGTGTTTTACACTTCACAGGGTGTATCTGACTGTGGGTCATGATGTACACAGTGTGTCAGTGAGTGTGTTAATATTAATCTGTGTTCTCTGTCAGTGTGTTAATATTACTGAGGACAGTGGGGGTGTTTTACCCTTCACAGGGTGTATCTGACTGTGGGTCATGATATACACAGTGTGTCAGTGAGTGTGTTAATATTAATCTGTGTTCTCTGTCAGTGTGTTAATATTACTGAGGACAGTGGGGATGTTTTACACTTCACAGGGTGTATCTGACTGTGGGTCATGATATACACAGTGTGTCAGTGAGTGTGTTAATATTAATCTGTGTTCTCTGTCAGTGTGTTAATATTACTGAGGACAGTGGGGGTGTTTTACACTTCACAGGGTGTATCTGACTGTGGGTCATGATATACACAGTGTGTCAGTGAGTGTGTTAATATTAATCTGTGTTCTCTGTCAGTGTGTTAATATTGCTGAGGACAGTGGGGGTGTTTTACACTTCACAGGGTGTATCTGGCTGTGGGTCATGATATACACAGTGTGTCAGTGAGTGTGTTAATATTAATCTGTGTTCTCTGTCAGTGTGTTAATATTGCTGAGGACAGTGGGGGTGTTTTACACTTCACAGGGTGTATCTGACTGTGGGTCATGATGTACACAGTGTGTCAGTGAGTGTGTTATTATTAATCTGTGTTCTCTGTCAGTGTGTTAATATTACTGAGGACAGTGGGGGTGTTTTACACTTCACCGGGTGTATCTGACTGTGGGTCATGATGTACACAGTGTGTCAGTGAGTGTGTTATTATTAATCTGTGTTCTCTGTCAGTGTGTTAATATTACTGAGGACAGTGGGGGTGTTTTACACTTCACAGGGTGTATCTGACAGTGGGTCATGATATACACAGTGTGTCAGTGAGTGTGTTAATATTAATCTGTGTTCTCTGTCAGTGTGTTAATATTGCTGAGGACAGTGGGGGTGTTTTACACTTCACAGGGTGTATCTGACTGTGGGTCATGATATACACAGTGTGTCAGTGAGTGTGTTAATATTAATCTGTGTTCTCTGTCAGTGTGTTAATATTACTGAGGACAGTGGGGGTGTTTTACACTTCACAGGGTGTATCTGACTGTGGGTCATGATGTACACAGTGTGTCAGTGAGTGTGTTATTATTAATCTGTGTTCTCTGTCAGTGTGTTAATATTACTGAGGACAGTGGGGGTGTTTTACACTTCACCGGGTGTATCTGACTGTGGGTCATGATGTACACAGTGTGTCAGTGAGTGTGTTAATATTAATCTGTGTTCTCTGTCAGTGTGTTAATATTGCTGAGGACAGTGGGGTGTTTTACACTTCACAGGGTGTATCTGACTGTGGGTCATGATATACACAGTGTGTCAGTGAGTGTGTTAATATTAATCTGTGTTCTCTGTCAGTGTGTTAATATTGCTGAGGACAGTGGGGGTGTTTTACACTTCACAGGGTGTATCTGACTGTGGGTCATGATGTACACAGTGTGTCAGTGAGTGTGTTAATATTAATCTGTGTTCTCTGTCAGTGTGTTAATATTACTGAGGACAGTGGGGGTGTTTTACACTTCACAGGGTGTATCTGACTGTGGGTCATGATGTACACAGTGTGTCAGTGAGTGTGTTAATATTAATCTGTGTTCTCTGTCAGTGTGTTAATATTACTGAGGACAGTGGGGGTGTTTTACACTTCACAGGGTGTATCTGACTGTGGGTCATGATATACACAGTGTGTCAGTGAGTGTGTTAATATTAATCTGTGTTCTCTGTCAGTGTGTTAATATTACTGAGGACAGTGGGGGTGTTTTACACTTCACAGGGTGTATCTGACTGTGGGTCATGATATACACAGTGTGTCAGTGAGTGTGTTAATATTAATCTGTGTTCTCTGTCAGTGTGTTAATATTACTGAGGACAGTGGGGGTGTTTTGCACTTCACAGGGTGTATCTGACTGTGGGTCATGATGTACACAGTGTGTCAGTGAGTGTGTTAATATTAATCTGTGTTCTCTGTCAGTGTGTTAATATTACTGAGGACAGTGGGGGTGTTTTGCACTTCACAGGGTGTATCTGACTGTGGGTCATGATATACACAGTGTGTCAGTGAGTGTGTTAATATTAATCTGTGTTCTCTGTCAGTGTGTTAATATTCCTGAGGACAGTGGGGGTGTTTTACACTTCACAGGGTGTATCTGACTGTGGGTCATGATAGACACAGTGTGTCAGTGAGTGTGTTAATATTAATCTGTGTTCTCTGTCAGTGTGTTAATATTCCTGAGGACAGTGGGGGTGTTTTACACTTCACAGGGTGTATCTGACTGTGGGTCATGATATACACAGTGTGTCAGTGAGTGTGTTAATATTAATCTGTGTTCTCTGTCAGTGTGTTAATATTACTGAGGACAGTGGGGGTGTTTTACACTTCACAGGGTGTATCTGACTGTGGGTCATGATATACACAGTGTGTCAGTGAGTGTGTTAATATTAATCTGTGTTCTCTGTCAGTGTGTTAATATTACTGAGGACAGTGGGGATGTTTTACACTTCACAGGGTGTATCTGACTGTGGGTCATGATTTACACAGTGTGTCAGTGAGTGTGTTAATATTAATCTGTGTTCTATGTCAGTGTGTTAATATTGCTGAGGACAGTGGGGGTGTTTTACACTTCACAGGGTGTATCTGGCTGTGGGTCATGATATACACAGTGTGTCAGTGAGTGTGTTAATATTAATCTGTGTTCTCTGTCAGTGTGTTAATATTGCTGAGGACAGTGGGGGTGTTTTACACTTCACAGGGTGTATCTGACTGTGGGTCATGATGTACACAGTGTGTCAGTGAGTGTGTTATTATTAATCTGTGTTCTCTGTCAGTGTGTTAATATTACTGAGGACAGTGGGGGTGTTTTACACTTCACCGGGTGTATCTGACTGTGGGTCATGATATACACAGTGTGTCAGTGAGTGTGTTAATATTAATCTGTGTTCTCTGTCAGTGTCTTAATATTCCTGAGGACAGTGGGGGTGTTTTACACTTCACAGGGTGTATCTGACTGTGGGTCATGATATACACAGTGTGTCAGTGAGTGTGTTAATATTAATCTGTGTTCTCTGTCAGTGTGTTAATATTCCTGAGGACAGTGGGGTTGTTTTACACTTCACAGGGTGTATCTGACTGTGGGTCATGATATACACAGTGTGTCAGTGAGTGTGTTAATATTAATCTGTGTTCTCTGTCAGTGTGTTAATATTACTGAGGACAGTGGGGGTGTTTTACACTTCACAGGGTGTATCTGACTGTGGGTCATGATATACACAGTGTGTCAGTGAGTGTGTTAATATTAATCTGTGTTCTCTGTCAGTGTGTTAATATTACTGAGGACAGTGGGGGTGTTTTACACTTCACAGGGTGTATCTGACTGTGGGTCATGATATACGCAGTGTGTCAGTGAGTGTGTTAATATTAATCTGTGTTCTCTGTCAGTGTGTTAATATTACTGAGGACAGTGGGTGTGTTTTACACTTCACAGGGTGTATCTGACTGTGGGTCATGATGTACACAGTGTGTCAGTGAGTGTGTTAATATTAATCTGTGTTCTCTGTCAGTGTGTTAATATTACTGAGGACAGTGGGGGTGTTTTACCCTTCACAGGGTGTATCTGACTGTGGGTCATGATATACACAGTGTGTCAGTGAGTGTGTTAATATTAATCTGTGTTCTCTGTCAGTGTGTTAATATTACTGAGGACAGTGGGGATGTTTTACACTTCACAGGGTGTATCTGACTGTGGGTCATGATATACACAGTGTGTCAGTGAGTGTGTTAATATTAATCTGTGTTCTCTGTCAGTGTGTTAATATTACTGAGGACAGTGGGGGTGTTTTACACTTCACAGGGTGTATCTGACTGTGGGTCATGATATACACAGTGTGTCAGTGAGTGTGTTAATATTAATCTGTGTTCTCTGTCAGTGTGTTAATATTGCTGAGGACAGTGGGGGTGTTTTACACTTCACAGGGTGTATCTGGCTGTGGGTCATGATATACACAGTGTGTCAGTGAGTGTGTTAATATTAATCTGTGTTCTCTGTCAGTGTGTTAATATTGCTGAGGACAGTGGGGGTGTTTTACACTTCACAGGGTGTATCTGACTGTGGGTCATGATGTACACAGTGTGTCAGTGAGTGTGTTATTATTAATCTGTGTTCTCTGTCAGTGTGTTAATATTACTGAGGACAGTGGGGGTGTTTTACACTTCACCGGGTGTATCTGACTGTGGGTCATGATGTACACAGTGTGTCAGTGAGTGTGTTATTATTAATCTGTGTTCTCTGTCAGTGTGTTAATATTACTGAGGACAGTGGGGGTGTTTTACACTTCACAGGGTGTATCTGACAGTGGGTCATGATATACACAGTGTGTCAGTGAGTGTGTTAATATTAATCTGTGTTCTCTGTCAGTGTGTTAATATTGCTGAGGACAGTGGGGGTGTTTTACACTTCACAGGGTGTATCTGACTGTGGGTCATGATATACACAGTGTGTCAGTGAGTGTGTTAATATTAATCTGTGTTCTCTGTCAGTGTGTTAATGTTCCTGAGGACAGTTGGGATGTTTTACACTTCACAGGGTGTATCTGACTGTGGGTCATGATATACACAGTGTGTCAGTGAGTGTGTTAATATTAATCTGTGTCCTCTGTCAGTGTGTTAATATTACTGAGGACAGTGGGGGTGTTTTACACTTCACAGGGTGTATCTGACTGTGGGTCATGATGTACACAGTGTGTCAGTGAGTGTGTTATTATTAATCTGTGTTCTCTGTCAGTGTGTTAATATTACTGAGGACAGTGGGGGTGTTTTACACTTCACCGGGTGTATCTGACTGTGGGTCATGATGTACACAGTGTGTCAGTGAGTGTGTTAATATTAATCTGTGTTCTCTGTCAGTGTGTTAATATTGCTGAGGACAGTGGGGTGTTTTACAGTTCACAGGGTGTATCTGACTGTGGGTCATGATATACACAGTGTGTCAGTGAGTGTGTTAATATTAATCTGTGTTCTCTGTCAGTGTGTTAATATTGCTGAGGACAGTGGGGGTGTTTTACACTTCACAGGGTGTATCTGACTGTGGGTCATGATGTACACAGTGTGTCAGTGAGTGTGTTAATATTAATCTGTGTTCTATGTCAGTGTGTTAATATTACTGAGGACAGTGGGGGTGTTTTACACTTCACAGGGTGTATCTGACTGTGGGTCATGATGTACACAGTGTGTCAGTGAGTGTGTTAATATTAATCTGTGTTCTCTGTCAGTGTGTTAATATTACTGAGGACAGTGGGGGTGTTTTGCACTTCACAGGGTGTATCTGACTGTGGGTCATGATGTACACAGTGTGTCAGTGAGTGTGTTAATATTAATCTGTGTTCTCTGTCAGTGTGTTAATATTACTGAGGACAGTGGGGGTGTTTTACCCTTCACAGGGTGTATCTGACTGTGGGTCATGATATACACAGTGTGTCAGTGAGTGTGTTAATATTAATCTGTGTTCTCTGTCAGTGTGTTAATATTACTGAGGACAGTGGGGATGTTTTACACTTCACAGGGTGTATCTGACTGTGGGTCATGATATACACAGTGTGTCAGTGAGTGTGTTAATATTAATCTGTGTTCTCTGTCAGTGTGTTAATATTACTGAGGACAGTGGGGGTGTTTTACACTTCACAGGGTGTATCTGACTGTGGGTCATGATATACACAGTGTGTCAGTGAGTGTGTTAATATTAATCTGTGTTCTCTGTCAGTGTGTTAATATTGCTGAGGACAGTGGGGGTGTTTTACACTTCACAGGGTGTATCTGGCTGTGGGTCATGATATACACAGTGTGTCAGTGAGTGTGTTAATATTAATCTGTGTTCTCTGTCAGTGTGTTAATATTGCTGAGGACAGTGGGGGTGTTTTACACTTCACAGGGTGTATCTGACTGTGGGTCATGATGTACACAGTGTGTCAGTGAGTGTGTTATTATTAATCTGTGTTCTCTGTCAGTGTGTTAATATTGCTGAGGACAGTGGGGGTGTTTTACACTTCACAGGGTGTATCTGGCTGTGGGTCATGATATACACAGTGTGTCAGTGAGTGTGTTAATATTAATCTGTGTTCTCTGTCAGTGTGTTAATATTCCTGAGGACAGTGGGGGTGTTTTACACTTCACAGGGTGTATCTGACTGTGGGTCATGATGTACACAGTGTGTCAGTGAGTGTGTTATTATTAATCTGTGTTCTCTGTCAGTGTGTTAATATTACTGAGGACAGTGGGGGTGTTTTACACTTCACCGGGTGTATCTGACTGTGGGTCATGATATACACAGTGTGTCAGTGAGTGTGTTAATATTAATCTGTGTTCTCTGTCAGTGTGTTAATATTACTGAGGACAGTGGGGATGTTTTACACTTCACAGGGTGTATCTGACTGTGGGTCATGATATACACAGTGTGTCAGTGAGTGTGTTAATATTAATCTGTGTTCTCTGTCAGTGTGTTAATATTACTGAGGACAGTGGGGGTGTTTTACACTTCACGGGGTGTATCTGACTGTGGGTCATGATGTACACAGTGTGTCAGTGAGTGTGTTAATATTAATCTGTGTTCTCTGTCAGTGTGTTAATATTACTGAGGACAGTGGGGGTGTTTTACACTTCACAGGGTGTATCTGACTGTGGGTCATGATATACACAGTGTGTCAGTGAGTGTGTTAATATTAATCTGTGTTCTCTGTCAGTGTGTTAATATTCCTAAGGACAGTGGGGGTGTTTTACACTTCACAGGGTGTATCTGACTGTGGGTCATGATATACACAGTGTGTCAGTGAGTGTGTTAATATTAATCTGTGTTCTCTGTCAGTGTGTTAATATTACTGAGGACAGTGGGGGTGTTTTGCACTTCACAGGGTGTATCTGACTGTGGGTCATGATATACACAGTGTGTCAGTGAGTGTGTTAATATTAATCTGTGTTCTCTGTCAGTGTGTTAATATTACTGAGGACAGTGGGGGTGTTTTGCACTTCACAGGGTGTATCTGACTGTGGGTCATGATATACACAGTGTGTCAGTGAGTGTGTTAATATTAATCTGTGTTCTCTGTCAGTGTGTTAATATTCCTGAGGACAGTGGGGGTGTTTTACACTTCACAGGGTGTATCTGACTGTGGGTCATGATATACACAGTGTGTCAGTGAGTGTGTTAATATTAATCTGTGTTCTCTGTCAGTGTGTTAATATTCCTAAGGACAGTGGGGGTGTTTTACACTTCACAGGGTGTATCTGACTGTGGGTCATGATATACACAGTGTGTCAGTGAGTGTGTTAATATTAATCTGTGTTCTCTGTCAGTGTGTTAATATTACTGAGGACAGTGGGGGTGTTTTGCACTTCACAGGGTGTATCTGACTGTGGGTCATGATATACACAGTGTGTCAGTGAGTGTGTTAATATTAATCTGTGTTCTCTGTCAGTGTGTTAATATTACTGAGGACAGTGGGGGTGTTTTACACTTCACAGGGTGTATCTGACTGTGGGTCATGATATACACAGTGTGTCAGTGAGTGTGTTAATATTAATCTGTGTTCTCTGTCAGTGTGTTAATATTACTGAGGACAGTGGGGATGTTTTACACTTCACAGGGTGTATCTGACTGTGGGTCATGATATACACAGTGTGTCAGTGAGTGTGTTAATATTAATCTGTGTTCTATGTCAGTGTGTTAATATTGCTGAGGACAGTGGGGGTGTTTTACACTTCACAGGGTGTATCTGGCTGTGGGTCATGATATACACAGTGTGTCAGTGAGTGTGTTAATATTAATCTGTGTTCTCTGTCAGTGTGTTAATATTACTGAGGACAGTGGGGGTGTTTTACACTTCACAGGGTGTATCTGACTGTGGGTCATGATATACACAGTGTGTCAGTGAGTGTGTTAATATTAATCTGTGTTCTCTGTCAGTGTGTTAATATTACTGAGGACAGTGGGGGTGTTTTACACTTCACAGGGTGTATCTGACTGTGGGTCATGATATACGCAGTGTGTCAGTGAGTGTGTTAATATTAATCTGTGTTCTCTGTCAGTGTGTTAATATTACTGAGGACAGTGGGTGTGTTTTACACTTCACAGGGTGTATCTGACTGTGGGTCATGATGTACACAGTGTGTCAGTGAGTGTGTTAATATTAATCTGTGTTCTCTGTCAGTGTGTTAATATTACTGAGGACAGTGGGGGTGTTTTACCCTTCACAGGGTGTATCTGACTGTGGGTCATGATATACACAGTGTGTCAGTGAGTGTGTTAATATTAATCTGTGTTCTCTGTCAGTGTGTTAATATTACTGAGGACAGTGGGGATGTTTTACACTTCACAGGGTGTATCTGACTGTGGGTCATGATATACACAGTGTGTCAGTGAGTGTGTTAATATTAATCTGTGTTCTCTGTCAGTGTGTTAATATTACTGAGGACAGTGGGGGTGTTTTACACTTCACAGGGTGTATCTGACTGTGGGTCATGATATACACAGTGTGTCAGTGAGTGTGTTAATATTAATCTGTGTTCTCTGTCAGTGTGTTAATATTGCTGAGGACAGTGGGGGTGTTTTACACTTCACAGGGTGTATCTGGCTGTGGGTCATGATATACACAGTGTGTCAGTGAGTGTGTTAATATTAATCTGTGTTCTCTGTCAGTGTGTTAATATTGCTGAGGACAGTGGGGGTGTTTTACACTTCACAGGGTGTATCTGACTGTGGGTCATGATGTACACAGTGTGTCAGTGAGTGTGTTATTATTAATCTGTGTTCTCTGTCAGTGTGTTAATATTACTGAGGACAGTGGGGGTGTTTTACACTTCACCGGGTGTATCTGACTGTGGGTCATGATGTACACAGTGTGTCAGTGAGTGTGTTATTATTAATCTGTGTTCTCTGTCAGTGTGTTAATATTACTGAGGACAGTGGGGGTGTTTTACACTTCACAGGGTGTATCTGACAGTGGGTCATGATATACACAGTGTGTCAGTGAGTGTGTTAATATTAATCTGTGTTCTCTGTCAGTGTGTTAATATTGCTGAGGACAGTGGGGGTGTTTTACACTTCACAGGGTGTATCTGACTGTGGGTCATGATATACACAGTGTGTCAGTGAGTGTGTTAATATTAATCTGTGTTCTCTGTCAGTGTGTTAATGTTCCTGAGGACAGTGGGGATGTTTTACACTTCACAGGGTGTATCTGACTGTGGGTCATGATATACACAGTGTGTCAGTGAGTGTGTTAATATTAATCTGTGTCCTCTGTCAGTGTGTTAATATTACTGAGGACAGTGGGGGTGTTTTACACTTCACAGGGTGTATCTGACTGTGGGTCATGATGTACACAGTGTGTCAGTGAGTGTGTTATTATTAATCTGTGTTCTCTGTCAGTGTGTTAATATTACTGAGGACAGTGGGGGTGTTTTACACTTCACCGGGTGTATCTGACTGTGGGTCATGATGTACACAGTGTGTCAGTGAGTGTGTTAATATTAATCTGTGTTCTCTGTCAGTGTGTTAATATTGCTGAGGACAGTGGGGTGTTTTACAGTTCACAGGGTGTATCTGACTGTGGGTCATGATATACACAGTGTGTCAGTGAGTGTGTTAATATTAATCTGTGTTCTCTGTCAGTGTGTTAATATTGCTGAGGACAGTGGGGGTGTTTTACACTTCACAGGGTGTATCTGACTGTGGGTCATGATGTACACAGTGTGTCAGTGAGTGTGTTAATATTAATCTGTGTTCTCTGTCAGTGTGTTAATATTACTGAGGACAGTGGGGGTGTTTTACACTTCACAGGGTGTATCTGACTGTGGGTCATGATGTACACAGTGTGTCAGTGAGTGTGTTAATATTAATCTGTGTTCTCTGTCAGTGTGTTAATATTACTGAGGACAGTGGGGGTGTTTTACACTTCACAGGGTGTATCTGACTGTGGGTCATGATATACACAGTGTGTCAGTGAGTGTGTTAATATTAATCTGTGTTCTCTGTCAGTGTGTTAATATTACTGAGGACAGTGGGGGTGTTTTACACTTCACAGGGTGTATCTGACTGTGGGTCATGATATACACAGTGTGTCAGTGAGTGTGTTAATATTAATCTGTGTTCTCTGTCAGTGTGTTAATATTACTGAGGACAGTGGGGGTGTTTTGCACTTCACAGGGTGTATCTGACTGTGGGTCATGATGTACACAGTGTGTCAGTGAGTGTGTTAATATTAATCTGTGTTCTCTGTCAGTGTGTTAATATTACTGAGGACAGTGGGGGTGTTTTGCACTTCACAGGGTGTATCTGACTGTGGGTCATGATATACACAGTGTGTCAGTGAGTGTGTTAATATTAATCTGTGTTCTCTGTCAGTGTGTTAATATTCCTGAGGACAGTGGGGGTGTTTTACACTTCACAGGGTGTATCTGACTGTGGGTCATGATAGACACAGTGTGTCAGTGAGTGTGTTAATATTAATCTGTGTTCTCTGTCAGTGTGTTAATATTCCTGAGGACAGTGGGGGTGTTTTACACTTCACAGGGTGTATCTGACTGTGGGTCATGATATACACAGTGTGTCAGTGAGTGTGTTAATATTAATCTGTGTTCTCTGTCAGTGTGTTAATATTACTGAGGACAGTGGGGGTGTTTTACACTTCACAGGGTGTACCTGACTGTGGGTCATGATATACACAGTGTGTCAGTGAGTGTGTTAATATTAATCTGTGTTCTCTGTCAGTGTGTTAATATTACTGAGGACAGTGGGGATGTTTTACACTTCACAGGGTGTATCTGACTGTGGGTCATGATATACACAGTGTGTCAGTGAGTGTGTTAATATTAATCTGTGTTCTATGTCAGTGTGTTAATATTGCTGAGGACAGTGGGGGTGTTTTACACTTCACAGGGTGTATCTGGCTGTGGGTCATGATATACACAGTGTGTCAGTGAGTGTGTTAATATTAATCTGTGTTCTCTGTCAGTGTGTTAATATTGCTGAGGACAGTGGGGGTGTTTTACACTTCACAGGGTGTATCTGACTGTGGGTCATGATGTACACAGTGTGTCAGTGAGTGTGTTATTATTAATCTGTGTTCTCTGTCAGTGTGTTAATATTACTGAGGACAGTGGGGGTGTTTTACACTTCACCGGGTGTATCTGACTGTGGGTCATGATATACACAGTGTGTCAGTGAGTGTGTTAATATTAATCTGTGTTCTCTGTCAGTGTGTTAATATTCCTGAGGACAGTGGGGGTGTTTTACACTTCACAGGGTGTATCTGACTGTGGGTCATGACATACACAGTGTGTCAGTGAGTGTGTTAATATTAATCTGTGTTCTCTGTCAGTGTGTTAATATTACTGAGGACAGTGGGGGTGTTTTACACTTCACGGGGTGTATCTGACTGTGGGTCATGATGTACACAGTGTGTCAGTGAGTGTGTTAATATTAATCTGTGTTCTCTGTCAGTGTGTTAATATTACTGAGGACAGTGGGGGTGTTTTACACTTCACAGGGTGTATCTGACTGTGGGTCATGATATACACAGTGTGTCAGTGAGTGTGTTAATATTAATCTGTGTTCTCTGTCAGTGTGTTAATATTCCTAAGGACAGTGGGGGTGTTTTACACTTCACAGGGTGTATCTGACTGTGGGTCATGATATACACAGTGTGTCAGTGAGTGTGTTAATATTAATCTGTGTTCTCTGTCAGTGTGTTAATATTACTGAGGACAGTGGGGGTGTTTTGCACTTCACAGGGTGTATCTGACTGTGGGTCATGATATACACAGTGTGTCAGTGAGTGTGTTAATATTAATCTGTGTTCTCTGTCAGTGTGTTAATATTACTGAGGACAGTGGGGGTGTTTTACACTTCACAGGGTGTATCTGACTGTGGGTCATGATATACACAGTGTGTCAGTGAGTGTGTTAATATTAATCTGTGTTCTCTGTCAGTGTGTTAATATTACTGAGGACAGTGGGGATGTTTTACACTTCACAGGGTGTATCTGACTGTGGGTCATGATATACACAGTGTGTCAGTGAGTGTGTTAATATTAATCTGTGTTCTATGTCAGTGTGTTAATATTGCTGAGGACAGTGGGGGTGTTTTACACTTCACAGGGTGTATCTGGCTGTGGGTCATGATATACACAGTGTGTCAGTGAGTGTGTTAATATTAATCTGTGTTCTCTGTCAGTGTGTTAATATTGCTGAGGACAGTGGGGGTGTTTTACACTTCACAGGGTGTATCTGACTGTGGGTCATGATGTACACAGTGTGTCAGTGAGTGTGTTATTATTAATCTGTGTTCTCTGTCAGTGTGTTAATATTACTGAGGACAGTGGGGGTGTTTTACACTTCACCGGGTGTATCTGACTGTGGGTCATGATATACACAGTGTGTCAGTGAGTGTGTTAATATTAATCTGTGTTCTCTGTCAGTGTGTTAATATTCCTGAGGACAGTGGGGGTGTTTTACACTTCACAGGGTGTATCTGACTGTGGGTCATGACATACACAGTGTGTCAGTGAGTGTGTTAATATTAATCTGTGTTCTCTGTCAGTGTGTTAATATTACTGAGGACAGTGGGGGTGTTTTACACTTCACGGGGTGTATCTGACTGTGGGTCATGATGTACACAGTGTGTCAGTGAGTGTGTTAATATTAATCTGTGTTCTCTGTCAGTGTGTTAATATTACTGAGGACAGTGGGGGTGTTTTACACTTCACGGGGTGTATCTGACTGTGGGTCATGATGTACACAGTGTGTCAGTGAGTGTGTTAATATTAATCTGTGTTCTCTGTCAGTGTGTTAATATTCCTGAGGACAGTGGGGGTGTTTTAAACTTCACAGGGTGTATCTGACTGTGGGTCATGATATACACAGTGTGTCAGTGAGTGTGTTAATATTAATCTGTGTTCTCTGTCAGTGTGTTAATATTCCTAAGGACAGTGGGGGTGTTTTACACTTCACAGGGTGTATCTGACTGTGGGTGATGATATACACAGTGTGTCAGTGAGTGTGTTAATATTAATCTGTGTTCTCTGTCAGTGTGTTAATATTACTGAGGACAGTGGGGGTGTTTTGCACTTCACAGGGTGTATCTGACTGTGGGTCATGATATACACAGTGTGTCAGTGAGTGTGTTAATATTAATCTGTGTTCTCTGTCATTGTGTTAATATTCCTGAGGACAGTGGGGGTGTTTTACACTTCACAGGGTGTATCTGACTGTGGGTCATGATATACACAGTGTGTCAGTGAGTGTGTTAATATTAATCTGTGTTCTCTGTCAGTGTGTTAATATTCCTGAGGACAGTGGGGGTGTTTTACACTTCACAGGGTGTATCTGACTGTGGGTCATGATATACACAGTGTGTCAGTGAGTGTGTTAATATTAATCTGTGTTCTCTGTCAGTGTGTTAATATTACTGAGGACAGTGGGGGTGTTTTACACTTCACAGGGTGTATCTGACTGTGGGTCATGATATACACAGTGTGTCAGTGAGTGTGTTAATATTAATCTGTGTTCTCTGTCAGTGTGTTAATATTACTGAGGACAGTGGGGATGTTTTACACTTCACAGGGTGTATCTGACTGTGGGTCATGATATACACAGTGTGTCAGTGAGTGTGTTAATATTAATCTGTGTTCTATGTCAGTGTGTTAATATTGCTGAGGACAGTGGGGGTGTTTTACACTTCACAGGGTGTATCTGGCTGTGGGTCATGAGAGACACAGTGTGTCAGTGAGTGTGTTAATATTAATCTGTGTTCTCTGTCAGTGTGTTAATATTGCTGAGGACAGTGGGGGTGTTTTACACTTCACAGGGTGTATCTGACTGTGGGTCATGATGTACACAGTGTGTCAGTGAGTGTGTTATTATTAATCTGTGTTCTCTGTCAGTTTGTTAATATTACTGAGGACAGTGGGGGTGTTTTACACTTCACCGGGTGTATATGACTGTGGGTCATGATATACACAGTGTGTCAGTGAGTGTGTTAATATTAATCTGTGTTCTCTGTCAGTGTGTTAATATTCCTGAGGACAGTGGGGGTGTTTTACACTTCACAGGGTGTATCTGACTGTGGGTCATGACATGCACAGTGTGTCAGTGAGTGTGTTAATATTAATCTGTGTTCTCTGTCAGTGTGTTAATATTACTGAGGACAGTGGGGGTGTTTTACACTTCACGGGGTGTATCTGACTGTGGGTCATGATGTACACAGTGTGTCAGTGAGTGTGTTAATATTAATCTGTGTTCTCTGTCAGTGTGTTAATATTACTGAGGACAGTGGGGGTGTTTTACACTTCACAGGGTGTATCTGACTGTGGGTCATGATGTACACAGTGTGTCAGTGAGTGTGTTAATATTAATCTGTGTTCTCTGTCAGTGGGTTAATATTCCTAAGGACAGTGGGGGTGTTTTACACTTCACAGGGTGTATCTGACTGTGGGTCATGATATACACAGTGTGTCAGTGAGTGTGTTAATATTAATCTGTGTTCTCTGTCAGTGTGTTAATATTACTGAGGACAGTGGGGGTGTTTTACACTTCACAGGGTGTATCTGACTGTGGGTCATGATGTACACAGTGTGTCAGTGAGTGTGTTAATATTAATCTGTGTTCTCTGTCAGTGTGTTAATATTACTGAGGACAGTGGGGGTGTTTTACACTTCACAGGGTGTATCTGACTGTGGGTCATGATATACACAGTGTGTCAGTGAGAGTGTTAATATTAATCTGTGTTCTCTGTCAGTGTGTTAATATTCCTGAGGACAGTGGGGGTGTTTTACACTTCACAGGGTGTATCTGACTGTGGGTCATGATGTACACAGTGTGTCAGTGAGTGTGTTAATATTAATCTGTGTTCTCTGTCAGTGTGTTAATATTACTGAGGACAGTGGGGGTGTTTTACACTTCACAGGGTGTATCTGACTGTGGGTCATGATATACACAGTGTGTCAGTGAGTGTGTTAATATTAATCTGTGTTCTCTGTCAGTGTGTTAATATTACTGAGGACAGTGGGGGTGTTTTACACTTCACGGGGTGTATCTGACTGTGGGTCATGATGTACACAGTGTGTCAGTGAGTGTGTTAATATTAATCTGTGTTCTCTGTCAGTGTGTTAATATTACTGAGGACAGTGGGGGTGTTTTACACTTCACCGGGTGTATCTGACTGTGAGTCATGATGTACACAGTGTGTCAGTGAGTGTGTTAATATTAATCTGTGTTCTCTGTCAGTGTGTTAATATTGCTAAGGACAGTGGGGGTGTTTTTCACTTCACAGGGTGTATCTGGCTGTGGGTCATGATGTACACAGTGTGTCAGTGAGTGTGTTAATATTAATCTGTGTTCTCTGTCAGTGTGTTAATATTACTGAGGACAGTGGGGGTGTTTTACACTTCACAGGGTGTATCTGACTGTGGGTCATGATATACACAGTGTGTCAGTGAGTGTGTTAATATTAATCTGTGTTCTCTGTCAGTGTGTTAATATTCCTGAGGACAGTGGGGGTGTTTTACACTTCACAGGGTGTATCTGACTGTGGGTCATGATATACACAGTGTGTCAGTGTGTGTGTTAATATTAATCTGTGTTCTCTGTCAGTGTGTTAATATTACTGAGGACAGTGGGGGTGTTTTACACTTCACAGGGTGTATCTGACTGTGGGTCATGATATACACAGTGTGTCAGTGAGTGTGTTAATATTAATCTGTGTTCTCTGCCAGTGTGTTAATATTACTGAGGACAGTGGGGATGTTTTACACTTCATAGGGTGTATCTGACTGTGGGTCATGATATGCACAGTGTGTCAGTGAGTGTGTTAATATTAATCTGTGTTCTCTGTCAGTGTGTTAATATTGCTGAGGACAGTGGGGGTGTTTTACACTTTACAGGGTGTATCTGGCTGTGGGTCATGATATACACAGTGTGTCAGTGAGTGTGTTAATATTAATCTGTGTTCTCTGTCAGTGTGTTAATATTGCTGAGGACAGTGGGGGTGTTTTACACTTCACAGGGTGTATCTGACTGTGGGTCATGATGTACACAGTGTGTCAGTGAGTGTGTTATTATTAATCTGTGTTCTCTGTCAGTGTGTTAATATTACTGAGGACAGTGGGGGTGTTTTACACTTCACCGGGTGTATCTGACTGTGGGTCATGATATACACAGTGTGTCAGTGAGTGTGTTAATATTAATCTGTGTTCTCTGTCAGTGTGTTAATATTCCTGAGGACAGTGGGGGTGTTTTACACTTCACAGGGTGTATCTGACTGTGGGTCATGACATACACAGTGTGTCAGTGAGTGTGTTAATATTAATCTGTGTTCTCTGTCAGTGTGTTAATATTACTGAGGACAGTGGGGGTGTTTTACACTTCACGGGGTGTATCTGACTGTGGGTCATGATGTACACAGTGTGTCAGTGAGTGTGTTAATATTAATCTGTGTTCTCTGTCAGTGTGTTAATATTACTGAGGACAGTGGGGGTGTTTTACACTTCACAGGGTGTATCTGACTGTGGGTCATGATGTACACAGTGTGTCAGTGAGTGTGTTAATATTAATCTGTGTTCTCTGTCAGTGTGTTAATATTCCTGAGGACAGTGGGGGTGTTTTACACTTCACAGGGTGTATCTGACTGTGGGTCATGATATACACAGTGTGTCAGTGAGTGTGTTAATATTAATCTGTGTTCTCTGTCAGTGTGTTAATATTCCTGAGGACAGTGGGGGTGTTTTACACTTCACAGGGTGTATCTGACTGTGGGTCATGATATACACAGTGTGTCAGTGAGTGTGTTAATATTAATCTGTGTTCTCTGTCAGTGTGTTAATATTACTGAGGACAGTGGGGGTGTTTTACACTTCACAGGGTGTATCTGACTGTGGGTCATGATGTACACAGTGTGTCAGTGAGTGTGTTAATATTAATCTGTGTTCTCTGTCAGTGTTTTAATATTACTGAGGACAGTGGGGGTGTTTTACACTTCACAGGGTTTATCTGACTGTGGGTCATGATATACACAGTGTGTCAGTGAGTGTGCTAATATTAATCTGTGTTCTCTGTCAGTGTGTTAATATTGCTAAGGACAGTGGGAGTGTTTTACACTTCACAGGGTGTATCTGGCTGTACGTCATGATATACACAGTGTGTCAGTGAGTGTGTTAATATTAATCTGTGTTCTCTGTCAGTGTGTTAATATTGCTGACGACAGTGGGGGTGTTTTACACTTCACAGGGTTTATCTGACTGTGGGTCATGATATACACAGTGTGTCAGTGAGTGTGTTAATATTAATCTGTGTTCTCTGTCAGTGTGTTAATATTACTGAGGACAGTGGGGGTGTTTTACACTTCACAGGGTGTATCTGACTGTGGGTCATGATATACACAGTGTGTCAGTGAGTGTGTTAATATTAATCTGTGTTCTCTGTCAGTGTGTTAATATTACTGAGGACAGTGGGGGTGTTTTACACTTCACGGGGTGTATCTGACTGTGGGTCATGATGTACACAGTGTGTCAGTGAGTGTGTTAATATTAATCTGTGTTCTCTGTCAGTGTGTTAATATTACTGAGGACAGTGGGGGTGTTTTACACTTCACCGGGTGTATCTGACTGTGAGTCATGATGTACACAGTGTGTCAGTGAGTGTGTTAATATTAATCTGTGTTCTCTGTCAGTGTGTTAATATTGCTAAGGACAGTGGGGGTGTTTTACACTTCACAGGGTGTATCTGGCTGTGGGTCATGATGTACACAGTGTGTCAGTGAGTGTGTTAATATTAATCTGTGTTCTCTGTCAGTGTGTTAATATTACTGAGGACAGTGGGGGTGTTTTACACTTCACCGGGTATATCTGACTGTGAGTCATGATATAGACAGTGTGTCAGTGAGTGTGTTAATATTAATCTGTGTTCTCTGTCAGTGTGTTAATATTCCTGAGGACAGTGGGAATGTTTTACACTTCACAGGGTGTATCTGACTCTGGGTCATGATTAACACAGTGTGTCAGTGAGTGTGTTAATATTAATCTGTGTTCTCTGTCAGTGTGTTAATATTCCTGAGGACAGTGGGGGTGTTTTACACTTCACAGGGTGTACCTGACTGTGGATCATGATGTACACAGTGTGTCAGTGAGTGTGTTAATATTAATCTGTATTCTCTGTCAGTGTGTTAATATTACTGAGGACAGTGGGGGTGTTTTACACTTCACAGGGTTTATCTGACTGTAGGTGATGATATACACAGTGTGTCAGTGAGTGTGTTAATATTAATCTGTGTTCTCTGTCAGTGTGTTAATATTCCTGAGGACAGTGGGGGTGTTTTACACTTCACAGGGTTTATCTGGCTGTGGGTCATGATATACACAGTGTGTCAGTGAGTGTGTTAATATAATCTGTGTTCTCTGTCAGTGTGTTAATATTACTGAGGACAGTGGGGGTGTTTTACACTTCACAGAGTGTATCTGACTGTGGGTCATGATGTACACAGTGTGTCAGTGAGTGTGTTAATATTAATCTGTATTCTCTGTCAGTGTGTTAATATTACTGAGGACAGTGGGGGTGTTTTACACTTCACAGGGTGTATCTGACAGTGGGTCATGATATACACAGTGTGTCAGTGAGTGTGTTAATATTAATCTGTGTTCTCTGTCAGTGTGTTAATATTACTGAGGACAGTGGGGGTGTTTTACACTTCACAGTGTTTATCTGACTTTGAGTCATGATATACACAGTGTGTCAGTGAGTGTGTTAATATTAATCTGTGTTCTCTGTCAGTGTGTTAATATTGCTAAGGACAGTGGGGGTGTTTTACACTTCACAGGGTGTATCTGACTGTGAGTCATGATATACACAGTGTGTCAGTGAGTGTGTTAATATTAATTTGTGTTCTCTGTCAGTGTGTTAATATTCCTGAGGACAGTGGGGGTGTTTTACACTTTCACAGGGTGTATCTGACTGTGGGTCATGATGTACACAGTGTGTCAGTGAGTGTGTTAATATTAATCTGTGTTCTCTGTCAGTGTGTTAATATTACTGAGGACAGTGGGGGTGTTTTACACTTCACCGGGTGTATCTGACTGTGGGTCATGATATACACAGTGTGTCAGTGAGTGTGTTAATATTAATCTGTGTTCTCTGTCAGTGTGTTAATATTCCTGAGGACAGTGGAGGTGTTTTACACTTCACAGGGTGTATCTGACTGTGGGTCATGATATACACAGTGTGTCAGTGAGTGTGTTAATATTAATCTGTGTTCTCTGTCAGTGTGTTAATATTCCTGAGGACAGTGGGGGTGTTTTACACTTCACAGGGTGTATCTGACTGTGGGTCATGATAGACACAGTGTGTCAGTGAGTGTGTTAATATTAATCTGTGTTCTCTGTCAGTGTGTTAATATTCCTGAGGACAGTGGGGGTGTTTTACACTTCACAGGGTGTATCTGACTTTGGGTCATGATATACACAGTGTGTCAGTGAGTGTGTTAATATTAATCTGTGTTCTCTGTCAGTGTGTTAATATTCCTGAGGACAGTGGGGGTGTTTTACACTTCACAGGGTGTATCTGACTGTGGGTCATGATATACACAGTCTGTCAGTGAGTGTGTTAATATTAATCTGTGTTCTCTGTCAGTGTGTTAATATTACTGAGGACAGTGGGGGTGTTTTACACTTCACAGGGTTTATCTGACTGTGGGTCATGATATACACAGTGTGTCAGTGAGTGTGTTAATATTAATCTGTGTTCTCTGTCAGTGTGTTAATATTCCTGAGGACAGTGGGGGTGTTTTACACTTCACAGGGTGTATCTGACTGTGGGTCATGACATACACAGTGTGTCAGTGAGTGTGTTAATATTAATCTGTGTTCTCTGTCAGTGTGTTAATATTACTGAGGACAGTGGGGGTGTTTTACACTTCACGGGGTGAATCTGACTGTGGGTCATGATGTACACAGTGTGTCAGTGAGTGTGCTAATATTAATCTGTGTTCTCTGTCAGTGTGTTAATATTACTGAGGACAGTGGGGGTGTTTTACACTTCACCGGGTGTATCTGACTGTGAGTCATGATATACACAGTGTGTCAGTGAGTGTGTTAATATTAATCTGTGTTCTCTGTCAGTGTGTTAATATTGCTAAGGACAGTGGGGGTGTTTTACACTTCACAGGGTGTATCTGGCTGTGGGTCATGGTGTACACAGTGTGTCAGTGAGTGTGTTAATATTAATCTGTGTTCTCTGTCAGTGTGTTAATATTACTGAGCACAGTGGGGGTGTTTTACACTTCACAGGGTGTATCTGACTGTGGTTCATGATATACACAGTGTGTCAGTGAGTGTGTTAATATTAATCTGTGTTCTCTGTCAGTGTGTTAATATTCCTGAGGACAGTGGGGGTGTTTTACACTTCACAGGGTGTATCTGACTGTGGGTCATGATATACACAGTGTGTCAGTGAGTGTGTTAATATTAATCTGTGTTCTCTGTCAGTGTGTTAATATTCCTGAGGACAGTGGGGGTGTTTTACACTTCACAGGGTTTATCTGACTGTGGGTCATGATATACACAGTGTGTCAGTGAGTGTGTTAATATTAATCTGTGTTCTCTGTCAGTGTGTTAATATTCCTGAGGACAGTGGGGGTGTTTTACACTTCACAGGGTGTATCTGACTGTGGGTCATGATATACACAGTGTGTCAGTGAGTGTGTTAATATTAATCTGTGTTCTCTGTCAGTGTGTTAATATTCCTGAGGACAGTGGGGGTGTTTTACACTTCACAGGGTTTATCTGACTGTGGGTCATGATATACACAGTGTGTCAGTGAGTGTGTTAATATTAATCTGTGTTCTCTGTCAGTGTGTTAATATTACTGAGGACAGTGGGGGTGTTTTACACTTCACAGGGTGTATCTGACTGTGGGTCATCATATACACAGTGTGTCAGTGAGTGTGTTAATATTAATCTGTGTTCTCTGTCAGTGTGTTAATATTACTGAGGACAGTGGGGGTGTTTTACACTTCACACGGTGTATCTGACTGTGTGTCATGATATACACAGTGTGTCAGTGAGTGTGTTAATATTAATCTGTGTTCTCTGTCAGTGTGTTAATATTACTGAGGACAGTGGGGGTGTTTTACACTTCACAGGGTTTATCTGACTGTGAGTCATGATATACACAGTGTGTCAGTGAGTGTGTTAATATTAATCTGTGTTCTCTGTCAGTGTGTTAATATTCCTGAGGACAGTGGGGGTGTTTTACACTTCACAAGGTGTATCTGACTGTGGGTCATGATATACACAGTGTGTCAGTGAGTGTGTTAATATTAATCTGTGTTCTCTGTCAGTGTGTTAATATTCCTGAGGACAGTGGGGGTGTTTTACACTTCACAGGGTGTATCTGACTGTGGGTCATGATATACACAGTGTGTCAGTGAGTGTGTTAATATTAATCTGTGTTCTCTGTCAGCGTGTTAATATTCCTGAGGACAGTGGGGGTGTTTTACACTTCACAGGGTGTATCTGACTGTGGGTCATGATGTACACAGTTTGTCAGTGAGTGTGTTAATATTAATCTGTGTTCTCTGTCAGTGTGTTAATATTGCTGAGGACAGTGGGGGTGTTTTACACTTCACAGGGTGTATCTGACTGTGGGTCATGATGTACACAGTGTGTCAGTGAGTTTGTTAATATTAATCTGTGTTCTCTGTCAGTGTGTTAATATTCCTGAGGACAGTGGGGGTGTTTTACACTTCACAGGGTATATCTGACTGTGGGTCATGATATACACAGTCTGTCAGTGAGTGTGTTAATATTAATCTGTGTTCTCTGTCAGTGTGTTAATATTACTGAGGACAGTGGGAATGTTTTACACTTCACAGGGTGTATCTGACTGTGGCTCATGATATACACAGTGTGTCAGTGAGTGTGTTAATAGTAATCTGTGTTCTCTGTCAGTGTGTTAATATTCCTGAGGACAGTGGGGGTGTTTTACACTTCACAGGGTTTATCTGACTGTGGGTCATGATATACACAGTGTGTCAGTGAGTGTGTTAATATTAATCTGTGTTCTCTGTCAGTGTGTTAATATTACTGAGGACAGTGGGGGTGTTTTACACTTCACAGGGTGTATCTGACTGTGGGTCATGATATACACAGTGTGTCAGTGAGTGTGTTAATATTAATCTGTGTTCTCTGTCAGTGTGTTAATATTACTGAGGACAGTGGGGGTGTTTTACACTTCACAGGGTGTATCTGACTGTGGGTCATGATATACACAGTGTGTCAGTGAGTGTGTTAATATTAATCTGTGTTCTCTGTCAGTGTGTTAATATTCCTGAGGACAGTGGGGGTGTTTTACACTTCACAGGGTGTATCTGACTGTGGGTCATGATATACACAGTGTGTCAGTGAGTGTGTTAATATTAATCTGTGTTCTCTGTCAGTGTGATAATATTACTCACGACAGTGGGGGTGTTTTACACTTCACAAGGTGTATCTGACTGTGGGTCATGATATACACAGTGTGTCAGTGAGTGTGTTAATATTAATCTGTGTTCTCTGTCAGTGTGTTAATATTACTGAGGACAGTGGGGGTGTTTTACACTTCACAGGGTGTATCTGACTGTGGGTCATGATGTACACAGTGTGTCAGTGAGTGTGTTAATATTAATCTGTGTTCTCTGTCAGTGTGTTAATATTCCTGAGGACAGTGGGGGTGTTTTACACTTCACAGGGTGGATCTGACTGTGGGTCATGATATACACAGTGTGTCAGTGAGTGTGTTAATATTAATCTGTGTTCTCTGTCAGCGTGTTAATATTCCTGAGGACAGTGGGGGTGTTTTACACTTCACAGGGTGTATCTGACTGTGGGTCATGATGTACACAGTTTGTCAGTGAGTGTGTTAATATTGATCTGTGTTCTCTGTCAGTGTGTTAATATTGCTGAGGACAGTGGGGGTGTTTTACACTTCACAGGGTGTATCTGACTGTGGGTCATGATGTACACAGTGTGTCAGTGAGTTTGTTAATATTAATCTGTGTTCTCTGTCATTGTGTTAATATTCCTGAGGACAGTGGGGGTGTTTTACACTTCACTGGGTATATCTGACTGTGGGTCATGATATACACAGTCTGTCATTGAGTGTGTTAATATTAATCTGTGTTCTCTGTCAGTGTGTTAATATTACTGAGGACAGTGGGAATGTTTTACACTTCACAGGGTGTATCTGACTGTGGGTCATGATATACACAGTGTGTCAGTGAGTGTGTTAATAGTAATCTGTGTTCTCTGTCAGTGTGTTAATATTCCTGAGGACAGTGGGGGTGTTTTACACTTCACAGGGTTTATCTGACTGTGGGTCATGATATACACAGTGTGTCAGTGAGTGTGTTAATATTAATCTGTGTTCTCTGTCAGTGTGTTAATATTACTGAGGACAGTGGGGGTGTTTTACACTTCACAGGGTGTATCTGACTGTGGGTCATGATATACACAGTGTGTCAGTGAGTGTGTTAATATTAATCTGTGTTCTCTGTCAGTGTGTTAATATTCCTGAGGACAGTGGGGGTGTTTTACACTTCACAGGGTGTATCTGACTGTGGGTCATGATATACACAGTGTGTCAGTGAGTGTGTTAATATTAATCTGTGTTCTCTGTCAGTGTGATAATATTACTCACGACAGTGGGGGTGTTTTACACTTCACAAGGTGTATCTGACTGTGGGTCATGATATACACAGTGTGTCAGTGAGTGTGTTAATATTAATCTGTGTTCTCTGTCAGTGTGTTAATATTACTGAGGACAGTGGGGGTGTTTTACACTTCACAGGGTGTATCTGACTGTGGGTCATGATGTACACAGTGTGTCAGTGAGTGTGTTAATATTAATCTGTGTTCTCTGTCAGTGTGTTAATATTCCTGAGGACAGTGGGGGTGTTTTACACTTCACAGGGTGTATCTGACTGTGGGTCATGATATACACAGTGTGTCAGTGAGTGTGTTAATATTAATCTGTGTTCTCTGTCAGCGTGTTAATATTCCTGAGGACAGTGGGGGTGTTTTACACTTCACAGGGTGTATCTGACTGTGGGTCATGATGTACACAGTGTGTCAGTGAGTTTGTTAATATTAATCTGTGTTCTCTGTCAGTGTGTTAATATTCCTGAGGACAGTGGGGGTGTTTTACACTTCACAGGGTATATCTGACTGTGGGTCATGATATACACAGTCTGTCATTGAGTGTGTTAATATTAATCTGTGTTCTCTGTCAGTGTGTTAATATTACTGAGGACAGTGGGAATGTTTTACACTTCACAGGGTGTATCTGACTGTGGGTCATGATATACACAGTGTGTCAGTGAGTGTGTTAATAGTAATCTGTGTTCTCTGTCAGTGTGTTAATATTCCTGAGGACAGTGGGGGTGTTTTACACTTCACAGGGTTTATCTGACTGTGGGTCATGATATACACAGTGTGTCAGTGAGTGTGTTAATATTAATCTGTGTTCTCTGTCAGTGTGTTAATATTACTGAGGACAGTGGGGGTGTTTTACACTTCACAGGGTGTATCTGACTGTGGGTCATGATATACACAGTGTGTCAGTGAGTGTGTTAATATTAATCTGTGTTCTCTGTCAGTGTGTTAATATTACTGAGGACAGTGGGGGTGTTTTACACTTCACAGGGTGTATCTGACTGTGGGTCATGATATACACAGTGTGTCAGTGAGTGTGTTAATATTAATCTGTGTTCTCTGTCAGTGTGTTAATATTCCTGAGGACAGTGGGGGTGTTTTACACTTCACAGGGTTTATCTGACTGTGGGTCATGATATACACAGTGTGTCAGTGAGTGTGTTAATATTAATCTGTGTTCTCTGTCAGTGTGTTAATATTCCTGAGGACAGTGGGGGTGTTTTACACTTCACAAGGTGTATCTGACTGTGGGTCATGATGTACACAGTTTGTCAGTGAGTGTGTTAATATTAATCTGTGTTCTCTGTCAGTGTGTTAATATTGCTGAGGACAGTGGGGGTGTTTTACACTTCAAAGGGTGTATCTGACTGTGGGTCATGATGTACACAGTGTGTCAGTGAGTTTGTTAATATTAATCTGTGTTCTCTGTCAGTGTGTTAATATTCCTGAGGACAGTGGGGGTGTTTTACACTTCACAGGGTATATCTGACTGTGGGTCATGATATACACAGTCTGTCATTGAGTGTGTTAATATTAATCTGTGTTCTCTGTCAGTGTGTTAATATTACTGAGGACAGTGGGAATGTTTTACACTTCACAGGGTGTATCTGACTGTGGGTCATGATATACACAGTGTGTCAGTGAGTGTGTTAATAGTAATCTGTGTTCTCTGTCAGTGTGTTAATATTCCTGAGGACAGTGGGGGTGTTTTACACTTCACAGGGTTTATCTGACTGTTGGTCATGATATACACAGTGTGTCAGTGAGTGTGTTAATATTAATCTGTGTTCTCTGTCAGTGTGTTAATATTACTGAGGACAGTGGGGGTGTTTTACACTTCACAGGGTGTATCTGACTGTGGGTCATGATATACACAGTGTGTCAGTGAGTGTGTTAATATTAATCTGTGTTCTCTGTCAGTGTGTTAATATTCCTGAGGACAGTGGGGGTGTTTTACACTTCACAGGGTGTATCTGACTGTGGGTCATGATATACACAGTGTGTCAGTGAGTGTGTTAATATTAATCTGTGTTCTCTGTCAGTGTGATAATATTACTCACGACAGTGGGGGTGTTTTACACTTCACAAGGTGTATCTGACTGTGGGTCATGATATACACAGTGTGTCAGTGAGTGTGTTAATATTAATCTGTGTTCTCTGTCAGTGTGTTAATATTACTGAGGACAGTGGGGGTGTTTTACACTTCACAGGGTGTATCTGACTGTGGGTCATGATGTACACAGTGTGTCAGTGAGTGTGTTAATATTAATCTGTGTTCTCTGTCAGTGTGTTAATATTCCTGAGGACAGTGGGGGTGTTTTACACTTCACAGGGTGTATCTGACTGTGGGTCATGATATACACAGTGTGTCAGTGAGTGTGTTAATATTAATCTGTGTTCTCTGTCAGCGTGTTAATATTCCTGAGGACAGTGGGGGTGTTTTACACTTCACAGGGTGTATCTGACTGTGGGTCATGATGTACACAGTGTGTCAGTGAGTTTGTTAATATTAATCTGTGTTCTCTGTCAGTGTGTTAATATTCCTGAGGACAGTGGGGGTGTTTTACACTTCACAGGGTATATCTGACTGTGGGTCATGATATACACAGTCTGTCATTGAGTGTGTTAATATTAATCTGTGTTCTCTGTCAGTGTGTTAATATTACTGAGGACAGTGGGAATGTTTTACACTTCACAGGGTGTATCTGACTGTGGGTCATGATATACACAGTGTGTCAGTGAGTGTGTTAATAGTAATCTGTGTTCTCTGTCAGTGTGTTAATATTCCTGAGGACAGTGGGGGTGTTTTACACTTCACAGGGTTTATCTGACTGTGGGTCATGATATACACAGTGTGTCAGTGAGTGTGTTAATATTAATCTGTGTTCTCTGTCAGTGTGTTAATATTACTGAGGACAGTGGGGGTGTTTTACACTTCACAGGGTGTATCTGACTGTGGGTCATGATATACACAGTGTGTCAGTGAGTGTGTTAATATTAATCTGTGTTCTCTGTCAGTGTGTTAATATTACTGAGGACAGTGGGGGTGTTTTACACTTCACAGGGTGTATCTGACTGTGGGTCATGATATACACAGTGTGTCAGTGAGTGTGTTAATATTAATCTGTGTTCTCTGTCAGTGTGTTAATATTACTGAGGACAGTGGGGGTGTTTTACACTTCACAGGGTTTATCTGACTGTGGGTCATGATATACACAGTGTGTCAGTGAGTGTGTTAATATTAATCTGTGTTCTCTGTCAGTGTGTTAATATTCCTGAGGACAGTGGGGGTGTTTTACACTTCACAAGGTGTATCTGACTGTGGGTCATGATATACACAGTGTGTCAGTGAGTGTGTTAATATTAATCTGTCTTCTCTGTCAGTGTGTTAATATTCCTGAGGACAGTGGGGGTGTTTTACACTTCACAGGGTGTATCTGACTGTGGGTCATGATATACACAGTGTGTCAGTGAGTGTGTTAATATTAATCTGTGTTCTCTGTCAGTGTGATAATATTACTCACGACAGTGGGGGTGTTTTACACTTCACAAGGTGTATCTGACTGTGGGTCATGATATACACAGTGTGTCAGTGAGTGTGTTAATATTAATCTGTGTTCACTGTCAGTGTGTTAATATTACTGAGGACAGTGGGGGTGTTTTACACTTCACAGGGTGTATCTGACTGTGGGTCATGATGTACACAGTGTGTCAGTGAGTGTGTTAATATTAATCTGTGTTCTCTGTCAGTGTGTTAATATTCCTGAGGACAGTGGGGGTGTTTTACACTTCACAGGGTGTATCTGACTGTGGGTCATGATATACACAGTGTGTCAGTGAGTGTGTTAATATTAATCTGTGTTCTCTGTCAGCGTGTTAATATTCCTGAGGACAGTGGGGGTGTTTTACACTTCACAGGGTGTATCTGACTGTGGGTCATGATGTACACAGTTTGTCAGTGAGTGTGTTAATATTAATCTGTGTTCTCTGTCAGTGTGTTAATATTGCTGAGGACAGTGGGGGTGTTTTACACTTCGCAGGGTGTATCTGACTGTGGGTCATGATGTACACAGTGTGTCAGTGAGTTTGTTAATATTAATCTGTGTTCTCTGTCAGTGTGTTAATATTCCTGAGGACAGTGGGGGTGTTTTACACTTCACAGGGTATATCTGACTGTGGGTCATAATATACACAGTCTGTCAGTGAGTGTGTTAATATTAATCTGTGTTCTCTGTCAGTGTGTTAATATTACTGAGGACAGTGGGAATGTTTTACACTTCACAGGGTGTATCTGACTGTGGGTCATGATATACACAGTGTGTCAGTGAGTGTGTTAATAGTAATCTGTGTTCTCTGTCAGTGTGTTAATATTCCTGAGGGCAGTGGGGGTGTTTTACACTTCACAGGGTGCATCTGACTGTGGGTCATGATATACACAGTGTGTCAGTGAGTGTGTTAATATCTATCTGTGTTCTCTGTCAGTGTGTTAATATTCCTGAGGACAGTGGGGGTGTTTTACACTTCACAGGGTGTATCTGACTGTGGGTCATGATATACACAGTGTGTCAGTGAGTGTGTTAATATTAATCTGTGTTCTCTGTCAGTGTGTTAATATTACTGAGGACAGTGGGGGTGTTTTACACTTCACAGGGTGTATCTGACTGTGGGTCATGATATACACAGTGTGTCAGTGAGTGTGTTAATATTAATCTGTGTTCTCTGTCAGTGTGTTAATATTCCTGAGGAGAGTGGGGGTGTTTTACACTTCACAGGGTGTATCTGACTCTGGGTCATGATTAACACAGTGTGTCAGTGAGTGTGTTAATATTAATCTGTTTTCTCTGTCAGTGTGTTAATATTACTGAGGACAGTGGGGGTGTTTTACACTTCACAGGGTGTATCTGACTGTGGATCATGATATACACAGTGTGTCAGTGAGTGTGTTAATATTAATCTGTGTTCTCTGTCAGTGTGTTAATATTGCTAAGGACAGTGGGGGTGTTTTACACTTCACAGGGTGTATCTGACTGTGAGTCATGATATACACATTGTGTCAGTGAGTGTGTTAATATTAATCTGTGTTCTCTGTCAGTGTGTTAATATTCCTGAGGACAGTGGGGATGTTTTACACTTCACAGTGTGTATCTGGCTGTGGGTCATGATGTACACAGTGTGTCAGTGAGTGTGTTAATATTAATCTGTGTTCTCTGTCAGTGTGTTAATATTGCTAAGGACAGTGGGGGTGTTTTACACTTCACAGGGTGTATCTGACTGTGAGTCATGATATACACAGTGTGTCAGTGAGTGTGTTAATATTAATCTGTGTTCTCTGTCAGTGTGTTAATATTCCTGAGGACAGTGGGGGTGTTTTACACTTCACAGGGTGTATCTGTCTGTGGGTCATGATATACACAGTGTGTCAGTGAGTGTGTTATTATTAATCTGTGTTCTCTGTCAGTGTGTTAATATTCCTGAGGACAGTGGTGTGTTTTACACTTCACAGGGTGTATCTGACTGTGGGTCATGATGTACGCAGTGTGTCAGTGAGTGTGTTAATATTAATCTGTGTTCTCTGTCAGTGTGTTAATATTCCTGAGGACAGTGGGGGTGTTTTACACTTCACAGGGTTTATCTGACTGTAGGTGATGATATACACAGTGTGTCAGTGAGTGTGTTAATATTAATCTGTGTTCTCTGTCAGTGTGTTAATATTCCTGAGGACAGTGGGGGTGTTTTACACTTCACAGGGCTAATCTGGCTGTGGGTCATGATATACACAGTGTGTCAGTGAGTGTGTTAATATTAATCTGTGTTCTCTGTCAGTGTGTTAATATTACTGAGGACAGTGGGGGTTTTTTACACTTCACAGAGTGTATCTGACTGTGGGTCATGATATACACAGTGTGTCAGTGAGTGTGTTAATATTAATCTGTGTTCTCTGTCAGTGTGTTAATATTCCTGAGGACAGTGGGGGTGTTTTACACTTCACAGGGTGTATCTGACTCTGGGTCATGATATACACAGTGTGTCAGTGAGTGTGTTAATATTAATCTGTGTTCTCTGTCAGTGTGTTAATATTACTGAGGACATTGGGGGTGTTTTACACTTCACAGGGTGTATCTGACTCTGGGTCATGATATACACAGTGTGTCAGTGAGTGTGTTAATATTAATCTGTGTTCTCTGTCAGTGTGTTAATATTCCTGAGGACAGTGGGGGTGTTTTACACTTCACAGGGTGTATCTGACTCTGGGTCATGATATACACAGTGTGTCAGTGAGTGTGTTAATATTAATCTGTGTTCTCTGTCAGTGTGTTAATATTCCTGAGGACAGTGGGGTTGTTTTACACTTCACAGGGTGTATCTGACTGTGGGTCATGATATACACAGTGTGTCAGTGAGTGTGTTAATATTAATCTGTGTTCTCTGTCAGTGTGTTAATATTCCTGAGGACAGTGGGGATGTTTTACACTTCACAGGGTGCATCTGACTGTGGGTCATGATGTACACAGTGTGTCAGTGAGTGTGTTAATATTAATCTGTGTTCTCTGTCAGTGTGTTAATATTCCTGAGGACAGTGGGGGTGTTTTACACTTCACAGGGTGTATCTGACTGTGGGTCATGATGTACACAGTGTGTCAGTGAGTGTGTTAATATTAATCTGTGTTCTCTGTCAGTGTGTTAATATTACTGAGGACAGTGGGGGTGTTTTACACTTCACAGGGGGTATCTGACTGTAGGTCATGATATACACAGTGTGTCAGTGAGTGTGTTAATATTAATCTGTGTTCTCTGTCAGTGTGTTAATATTCCTGAGGACAGTGGGGGTGTTTTATACTTCACAGGGTGTATCTAACTGTGGGTCATGATATACACAGTGTGTCAGTGAGTGTGTTAATATTTATCTGTGTTCTCTGTCAGTGTGTTAATATTGCTGAGGACAGTGGGGGTGTTTTACACTTCACAGGGTTTATCTGACTGTGGGTCATGATGTTCACAGTGTGTCAGTGAGTGTGTTAATATTAATCTTTGTTCTCTGTCAGTGTGTTAATATTCCTGAGGACAGTGGGGGTGTTTTACACTTCACAAGGTGTATCTGACTGTGGGTCATGATATACACAGTGTGTCAGTGAGTGTGTTAACATTAATCTGTGTTCTCTGTCAGTGTGTTAATATTCCTGAGGACAGTGGGGATGTTTTACACTTCACAAGGTGTATCTGACTGTGGGTCATGATACACACAGTGTGTCAGTGAGTGTGTTAATATTAATCTGTGTTCTCTGTCAGTGTGTTAATATTCCTGAGGACAGTGGGGGTGTTTTACACTTCACAGGGTGTATCTGACAGTGGGTCATGATATACACAGTGTGTCAGTGAGTGTGTTAACATTAATCTGTGTTCTCTGTCAGTGTGTTAATATTCCTGAGGACAGTGGGGATGTTTTACACTTCACAAGGTGTATCTGACTGTGGGTCATGATACACACAGTGTGTCAGTGAGTGTGTTAATATTAATCTGTGTTCTCTGTCAGTGTGTTAAGATTCCTGAGGACAGTGGGGGTGTTTTACACTTCACAGGGTGTATCTGACTGTGGGTCATGATGTACACAGTGTGTCAGTGAGTGTGCTAATATTAATCTGTGTTCTCTGTCAGTGTGTAAATATTACTGAGGACAGTGGGGGTGTTTTACACTTCACCGGGTGTATCTGACTGTGGGTCATGATATACACAGTGTGTCAGTGAGTGTGTTAATATTAATCTGTGTTCTCTGTCAGTGTGTTAATATTCCTGAGGACAGTGGGGGTGTTTTACACTTCACAGGGTGTATCTGACTGTGGGTCATGATATACACAGTGTGTCAGTGAGTGTGTTAATATTAATCTGTGTTCTCTGTCAGTGTGTTCATATTACTGAGGACAGTGGGGGTGTTTTATACTTCACAGGGTTTATCTGACTGTGGGTCATGATGTTCACAGTGTGTCAGTGAGTGTGTTAATATTAATCTGTGTTCTCTGTCAGTGTTTTAATCTTCCTGAGGACGGTGGGGGTGTTTTACACTTCACAGGGTGTATCTGACTGTGGGTCATGATATACACAGTGTGTCAGTGAGTGTGTTAATATTAATCTGTGTTGTCTGTCAGTGTGTTAATATTCCTGAGGACAGTGGGGGTGTTTTACACTTCACAGGGTGTATCTGACTGTGGGTCATGATATACACAGTGTGTCAGTGAGTGTGTTAATATTAATCTGTGTTCTCTGTCAGTGTGTTAATATTCCTGAGGACAGTGGGGGTGTTTTACACTTCACAGGGTGTATCTGACTGTGGGTCATGATGTACACAGTGTGTCAGTGAGTGTGTTAATATTAATCTGTGTTCTCTGTCAGTGTGTTAATATTACTGAGGACAGTGGGGGTGTTTTACACTTCACAGGGTGTATCTGACTGTGGGTCATGATATACACAGTGTGTCAGTGAGTGTGTTAATATTAATCTGTGTTCTCTGTCAGTGTGTTAATATTCCTGAGGACAGTGGGGGTGTTTTACACTTCACAGGGTGTATCTGACTGTGGGTCATGATGTACACAGTGTGTCAGTGAGTGTGTTAATATTAATCTGTGTTCTCTGTCAGTGTGTTAATATTCCTGAGGACAGTGGGGGTGTTTTACACTTCACAGGGTTTATCTGACTGTGGGTGATGATATACACAGTGTGTCAGTGAGTGTGTTAATATTAATCTGTGTTCTCTGTCAGTGTGTTAATATTACTGAGGACAGTGGGGGTGTTTTACACTTCACAGGGTGTATCTGACTGTGGGTCATGATATACACAGTGTGTCAGTGAGTGTGTTAATATTAATCTGTGTTCTCTGTCAGTGTGTTAATATTACTGAGGACAGTGGGGATGTTTTACACTTCACAGGGTGCATCTGACTGTGGGTCATGATGTACACAGTGTGTCAGTGAGTGTGTTAATATTAATCTGTGTTCTCTGTCAGTGTGTTAATATTCCTGAGGACAGTGGGGGTGTTTTACACTTCACAGGGTGTATCTAACTGTTGGTCATGATATACACAGTGTGTCAGTGAGTGTGTTAATATTTATCTGTGTTCTCTGTCAGTGTGTTAATATTGCTGAGGACAGTGGGGGTGTTTTACACTTCACAGGGTTTATCTGACTGTGGGTCATGATGTTCACAGTGTGTCAGTGAGTGTGTTAATATTAATCTGCGTTCTCTGTCAGTGTTTTAATCTTCCTGAGGACGGTGGGGGTGTTTTACACTTCACAGGGTGTATCTGACTGTGAGTCATGATATACACAGTGTGTCAGTGAGTTTGTTAATATTAATCTGTGTTCTCTGTCAGTGTGATAATATTACTGAGGACAGTGGGGGTGTTTTACACTTCACCGGGTGTATCTGACTGTGAGTCATGATATACACAGTGTGTCAGTGAGTTTGTTAATATTAATCTGTGTTCTCTGTCAGTGTGTTAATATTACTGAGGACAGTGGGAGTGTTTTACACTTCACAGGGTGTATCTGACTGTGGGTCATGATATACACAGTGTGTCAGTGAGTGTGTTAATATTAATCTGTGTTCTCTGTCAGTGTGTTAATATTCCTGAGGACAGTGGGGGTGTTTTACACTTCACAGGGTGTATCTGACTGTGGGTCATGATGTACACAGTGTGTCAGTGAGTGTGTTAACATTAATCTGTGTTCTCTGTCAGTGTGTTAATATTCCTGAGGACAGTGGGGATGTTTTACACTTCACAGGGTGTATCTGACTGTGGGTCATGATATACACAGTGTGTCAGTGAGTGTGTTAATATTAATCTGTGTTCTCTGTCAGTGTGTTAATATTCCTGAGGACAGTGGGGGTGTTTTACACTTCACAGGGTGTATCTGACTGTGAGTCATGATATACACAGTGTGTCAGTGAGTGTGTTAATATTAATCTGTGTTCTCTGTCAGTGTGTTAATATTCCTGAGGACAGTGGGAATGTTTTACACTTCACAGGGTTTATCTGACTGTGGGTCATGATATACACAGTGTGTCAGTGAGTGTGTTAATATTAATCTGTGTTCTCTGTCAGTGTGTTAATATTCCTGAGGACAGTGGGGGTGTTTTAGACTTCACAGGGTGTATCTGACTGTGGGTCATGATATACACAGTGTGTCAGTGAGTGTGTTAATATTAATCTGTGTTCTCTGTCAGTGTGTTAATATTCCTGAGGACAGTGGGGGTGTTTTACACTTCACAGGGTGTATCTGACTGTGGGTCATGATGTACACAGTGTGTCAGTGAGTGTGTTAATATTAATCTGTGTTCTCTGTCAGTGTGTTAATATTACTGAGGACAGTGGGGGTGTTTTACACTTCACAGGGTGTATCTGACTGTGGGTCATGATATACACAGTGTGTCAGTGAGTGTGTTAATATTAATCTGTGTTCTCTGTCAGTGTGTTAATATTCCTGAGGACAGTGGGGGTGTTTTACACTTCACAGGGTGTATCTGACTGTGGGTCATGATGTACACAGTGTGTCAGTGAGTGTGTTAATATTAATCTGTGTTCTCTGTCAGTGTGTTAATATTCCTGAGGACAGTGGGGGTGTTTTACACTTCACAGGGTGTATCTGACTGTGAGTCATGATATACACAGTGTGTCAGTGAGTGTGTTAATATTAATCTGTGTTCTCTGTCAGTGTGTTAATATTCCTGAGGACAGTGGGAATGTTTTACACTTCACAGGGTTTATCTGACTGTGGGTCATGATATACACAGTGTGTCAGTGAGTGTGTTAATATTAATCTGTGTTCTCTGTCAGTGTGTTAATATTCCTGAGGACAGTGGGGGTGTTTTAGACTTCACAGGGTGTATCTGACTGTGGGTCATGATATACACAGTGTGTCAGTGAGTGTGTTAATATTAATCTGTGTTCTCTGTCAGTGTGTTAATATTCCTGAGGACAGTGGGGGTGTTTTACACTTCACAGGGTGTATCTGACTGTGGGTCATGATGTACACAGTGTGTCAGTGAGTGTGTTAATATTAATCTGTGTTCTCTGTCAGTGTGTTAATATTACTGAGGACAGTGGGGGTGTTTTACACTTCACAGGGTGTATCTGACTGTGGGTCATGATATACACAGTGTGTCAGTGAGTGTGTTAATATTAATCTGTGTTCTCTGTCAGTGTGTTAATATTCCTGAGGACAGTGGGGGTGTTTTACACTTCACAGGGTGTATCTGACTGTGGGTCATGATGTACACAGTGTGTCAGTGAGTGTGTTAATATTAATCTGTGTTCTCTGTCAGTGTGTTAATATTCCTGAGGACAGTGGGGGTGTTTTACACTTCACAGGGTTTATCTGACTGTGGGTGATGATATACACAGTGTGTCAGTGAGTGTGTTAATATTAATCTGTGTTCTCTGTCAGTGTGTTAATATTACTGAGGACAGTGGGGGTGTTTTACACTTCACAGGGTGTATCTGACTGTGGGTCATGATATACACAGTGTGTCAGTGAGTGTGTTAATATTAATCTGTGTTCTCTGTCAGTGTGTTAATATTACTGAGGACAGTGGGGATGTTTTACACTTCACAGGGTGCATCTGACTGTGGGTCATGATGTACACAGTGTGTCAGTGAGTGTGTTAATATTAATCTGTGTTCTCTGTCAGTGTGTTAATATTCCTGAGGACAGTGGGGGTGTTTTACACTTCACAGGGTGTATCTAACTGTTGGTCATGATATACACAGTGTGTCAGTGAGTGTGTTAATATTTATCTGTGTTCTCTGTCAGTGTGTTAATATTGCTGAGGACAGTGGGGGTGTTTTACACTTCACAGGGTTTATCTGACTGTGGGTCATGATGTTCACAGTGTGTCAGTGAGTGTGTTAATATTAATCTGCGTTCTCTGTCAGTGTTTTAATCTTCCTGAGGACGGTGGGGGTGTTTTACACTTCACAGGGTGTATCTGACTGTGAGTCATGATATACACAGTGTGTCAGTGAGTTTGTTAATATTAATCTGTGTTCTCTGTCAGTGTGATAATATTACTGAGGACAGTGGGGGTGTTTTACACTTCACCGGGTGTATCTGACTGTGAGTCATGATATACACAGTGTGTCAGTGAGTTTGTTAATATTAATCTGTGTTCTCTGTCAGTGTGTTAATATTACTGAGGACAGTGGGAGTGTTTTACACTTCACAGGGTGTATCTGACTGTGGGTCATGATATACACAGTGTGTCAGTGAGTGTGTTAATATTAATCTGTGTTCTCTGTCAGTGTGTTAATATTCCTGAGGACAGTGGGGGTGTTTTACACTTCACAGGGTGTATCTGACTGTGGGTCATGATGTACACAGTGTGTCAGTGAGTGTGTTAACATTAATCTGTGTTCTCTGTCAGTGTGTTAATATTCCTGAGGACAGTGGGGATGTTTTACACTTCACAGGGTGTATCTGACTGTGGGACATGATATACACAGTGTGTCAGTGAGTGTGTTAATATTAATCTGTGTTCTCTGTCAGTGTGTTAATATTCCTGAGGACAGTGGGGGTGTTTTACACTTCACAGGGTGTATCTGACTGTGAGTCATGATATACACAGTGTGTCAGTGAGTGTGTTAATATTAATCTGTGTTCTCTGTCAGTGTGTTAATATTCCTGAGGACAGTGGGAATGTTTTACACTTCACAGGGTTTATCTGACTGTGGGTCATGATATACACAGTGTGTCAGTGAGTGTGTTAATATTAATCTGTGTTCTCTGTCAGTGTGTTAATATTCCTGAGGACAGTGGGGGTGTTTTAGACTTCACAGGGTGTATCTGACTGTGGGTCATGATATACACAGTGTGTCAGTGAGTGTGTTAATATTAATCTGTGTTCTCTGTCAGTGTGTTAATATTACTGAGGAGAGTGGGGGTGTTTTACACTTCACAGGGTGTATCTGACTGTGGGTCATGATGTACACAGTGTGTCAGTGAGTGTGTTAATATTAATCTGTGTTCTCTGTCAGTGTGTTAATATTACTGAGGACAGTGGGGGTGTTTTACACTTCACAGGGTGTATCTGACTGTGGATCATGATGTACACAGTATGTCAGTGAGTGTGTTAATATTAATCTGTGTTCTCTGTCAGTGTGTTAATATTACTGAGGACAGTGGGGATGTTTTACACTTCACAAGGTGTATCTGACTGTGGGTCATGATACACACAGTGTGTCAGTGAGTGTGTTAATATTAATCTGTGTTCTCTGTCAGTGTGTTAATATTCCTGAGGACAGTGGGGGCGTTTTACACTTCACAGGGTGTATCTGACAGTGGGTCATGATATACACAGTGTGTCAGTGAGTGTGTTAACATTAATCTGTGTTCTCTGTCAGTGTGTTAATATTCCTGAGGACAGTGGGGATGTTTTACACTTCACAAGGTGTATCTGACTGTGGGTCATGATACACACAGTGTGTCAGTGAGTGTGTTAATATTAATCTGTGTTCTCTGTCAGTGTGTTAATATTCCTGAGGACAGTGGGGGTGTTTTACACTTCACAGGGTGTATCTGACTCTGGGTCATGATATACACAGTGTGTCAGTGAGTGTGTTAATATTAATCTGTGTTCTCTGTCAGTGTGTTAATATTACTGAGGACATTGGGGGTGTTTTACACTTCACAGGGTGTATCTGACTCTGGGTCATGATATACACAGTGTGTCAGTGAGTGTGTTAATATTAATCTGTGTTCTCTGTCAGTGTGTTAATATTCCTGAGGACAGTGGGGGTGTTTTACACTTCACAGGGTGTATCTGACTCTGGGTCATGATATACACAGTGTGTCAGTGAGTGTGTTAATATTAATCTGTGTTCTCTGTCAGTGTGTTAATATTCCTGAGGACAGTGGGGTTGTTTTACACTTCACAGGGTGTATCTGACTGTGGGTCATGATATACACAGTGTGTCAGTGAGTGTGTTAATATTAATCTGTGTTCTCTGTCAGTGTGTTAATATTCCTGAGGACAGTGGGGATGTTTTACACTTCACAGGGTGCATCTGACTGTGGGTCATGATGTACACAGTGTGTCAGTGAGTGTGTTAATATTAATCTGTGTTCTCTGTCAGTGTGTTAATATTCCTGAGGACAGTGGGGGTGTTTTACACTTCACAGGGTGTATCTGACTGTGGGTCATGATGTACACAGTGTGTCAGTGAGTGTGTTAATATTAATCTGTGTTCTCTGTCAGTGTGTTAATATTACTGAGGACAGTGGGGGTGTTTTACACTTCACAGGGGGTATCTGACTGTAGGTCATGATATACACAGTGTGTCAGTGAGTGTGTTAATATTAATCTGTGTTCTCTGTCAGTGTGTTAATATTCCTGAGGACAGTGGGGGTGTTTTATACTTCACAGGGTGTATCTAACTGTGGGTCATGATATACACAGTGTGTCAGTGAGTGTGTTAATATTTATCTGTGTTCTCTGTCAGTGTGTTAATATTGCTGAGGACAGTGGGGGTGTTTTACACTTCACAGGGTTTATCTGACTGTGGGTCATGATGTTCACAGTGTGTCAGTGAGTGTGTTAATATTAATCTTTGTTCTCTGTCAGTGTGTTAATATTCCTGAGGACAGTGGGGGTGTTTTACACTTCACAAGGTGTATCTGACTGTGGGTCATGATATACACAGTGTGTCAGTGAGTGTGTTAACATTAATCTGTGTTCTCTGTCAGTGTGTTAATATTCCTGAGGACAGTGGGGATGTTTTACACTTCACAAGGTGTATCTGACTGTGGGTCATGATACACACAGTGTGTCAGTGAGTGTGTTAATATTAATCTGTGTTCTCTGTCAGTGTGTTAATATTCCTGAGGACAGTGGGGGTGTTTTACACTTCACAGGGTGTATCTGACAGTGGGTCATGATATACACAGTGTGTCAGTGAGTGTGTTAACATTAATCTGTGTTCTCTGTCAGTGTGTTAATATTCCTGAGGACAGTGGGGATGTTTTACACTTCACAAGGTGTATCTGACTGTGGGTCATGATACACACAGTGTGTCAGTGAGTGTGTTAATATTAATCTGTGTTCTCTGTCAGTGTGTTAAGATTCCTGAGGACAGTGGGGGTGTTTTACACTTCACAGGGTGTATCTGACTGTGGGTCATGATGTACACAGTGTGTCAGTGAGTGTGCTAATATTAATCTGTGTTCTCTGTCAGTGTGTAAATATTACTGAGGACAGTGGGGGTGTTTTACACTTCACCGGGTGTATCTGACTGTGGGTCATGATATACACAGTGTGTCAGTGAGTGTGTTAATATTAATCTGTGTTCTCTGTCAGTGTGTTAATATTCCTGAGGACAGTGGGGGTGTTTTACACCTCACAGGGTGTATCTGACTGTGGGTCATGATATACACAGTGTGTCAGTGAGTGTGTTAATATTAATCTGTGATCTCTGTCAGTGTGTTCATATTACTGAGGACAGTGGGGGTGTTTTATACTTCACAGGGTTTATCTGACTGTGGGTCATGATGTTCACAGTGTGTCAGTGAGTGTGTTAATATTAATCTGTGTTCTCTGTCAGTGTTTTAATCTTCCTGAGGACGGTGGGGGTGTTTTACACTTCACAGGGTGTATCTGACTGTGGGTCATGATATACACAGTGTGTCAGTGAGTGTGTTAATATTAATCTGTGTTGTCTGTCAGTGTGTTAATATTCCTGAGGACAGTGGGGGTGTTTTACACTTCACAGGGTGTATCTGACTGTGGGTCATGATATACACAGTGTGTCAGTGAGTGTGTTAATATTAATCTGTGTTCTCTGTCAGTGTGTTAATATTCCTGAGGACAGTGGGGGTGTTTTACACTTCACAGGGTGTATCTGACTGTGGGTCATGATGTACACAGTGTGTCAGTGAGTGTGTTAATATTAATCTGTGTTCTCTGTCAGTGTGTTAATATTACTGAGGACAGTGGGGGTGTGTTACACTTCACAGGGTGTATCTGACTGTGGGTCATGATATACACAGTGTGTCAGTGAGTGTGTTAATATTAATCTGTGTTCTCTGTCAGTGTGTTAATATTCCTGAGGACAGTGGGGGTGTTTTACACTTCACAGGGTGTATCTGACTGTGGGTCATGATGTACACAGTGTGTCAGTGAGTGTGTTAATATTAATCTGTGTTCTCTGTCAGTGTGTTAATATTCCTGAGGACAGTGGGGGTGTTTTACACTTCACAGGGTTTATCTGACTGTGGGTGATGATATACACAGTGTGTCAGTGAGTGTGTTAATATTAATCTGTGTTCTCTGTCAGTGTGTTAATATTACTGAGGACAGTGGGGGTGTTTTACACTTCACAGGGTGTATCTGACTGTGGGTCATGATATACACAGTGTGTCAGTGAGTGTGTTAATATTAATCTGTGTTCTCTGTCAGTGTGTTAATATTACTGAGGACAGTGGGGATGTTTTACACTTCACAGGGTGCATCTGACTGTGGGTCATGATGTACACAATGTGTCAGTGAGTGTGTTAATATTAATCTGTGTTCTCTGTCAGTGTGTTAATATTCCTGAGGACAGTGGGGGTGTTTTACACTTCACAGGGTGTATCTAACTGTTGGTCATGATATACACAGTGTGTCAGTGAGTGTGTTAATATTTATCTGTGTTCTCTGTCAGTGTGTTAATATTGCTGAGGACAGTGGGGGTGTTTTACACTTCACAGGGTTTATCTGACTGTGGGTCATGATGTTCACAGTGTGTCAGTGAGTGTGTTAATATTAATCTGCGTTCTCTGTCAGTGTTTTAATCTTCCTGAGGACGGTGGGGGTGTTTTACACTTCACAGGGTGTATCTGACTGTGAGTCATGATATACACAGTGTGTCAGTGAGTTTGTTAATATTAATCTGTGTTCTCTGTCAGTGTGTTAATATTACTGAGGACAGTGGGAGTGTTTTACACTTCACAGGGTGTATCTGACTGTGGGTCATGATATACACAGTGTGTCAGTGAGTGTGTTAATATTAATCTGTGTTCTCTGTCAGTGTGTTAATATTCCTGAGGACAGTGGGGGTGTTTTACACTTCACAGGGTGTATCTGACTGTGGGTCATGATGTACACAGTGTGTCAGTGAGTGTGTTAACATTAATCTGTGTTCTCTGTCAGTGTGTTAATATTCCTGAGGACAGTGGGGATGTTTTACACTTCACAGGGTGTATCTGACTGTGGGTCATGATATACACAGTGTGTCAGTGAGTGTGTTAATATTAATCTGTGTTCTCTGTCAGTGTGTTAATATTCCTGAGGACAGTGGGGGTGTTTTACACTTCACAGGGTGTATCTGACTGTGAGTCATGATATACACAGTGTGTCAGTGAGTGTGTTAATATTAATCTGTGTTCTCTGTCAGTGTGTTAATATTCCTGAGGACAGTGGGAATGTTTTACACTTCACAGGGTTTATCTGACTGTGGGTCATGATATACACAGTGTGTCAGTGAGTGTGTTAATATTAATCTGTGTTCTCTGTCAGTGTGTTAATATTCCTGAGGACAGTGGGGGTGTTTTAGACTTCACAGGGTGTATCTGACTGTGGGTCATGATATACACAGTGTGTCAGTGAGTGTGTTAATATTAATCTGTGTTCTCTGTCAGTGTGTTAATATTACTGAGGAGAGTGGGGGTGTTTTACACTTCACAGGGTGTATCTGACTGTGGGTCATGATGTACACAGTGTGTCAGTGAGTGTGTTAATATTAATCTGTGTTCTCTGTCAGTGTGTTAATATTACTGAGGACAGTGGGGGTGTTTTACACTTCACAGGGTGTATCTGACTGTGGATCATGATGTACACAGTATGTCAGTGAGTGTGTTAATATTAATCTGTGTTCTCTGTCAGTGTGTTAATATTACTGAGGACAGTGGGGATGTTTTACACTTCACAAGGTGTATCTGACTGTGGGTCATGATACACACAGTGTGTCAGTGAGTGTGTTAATATTAATCTGTGTTCTCTGTCAGTGTGTTAATATTCCTGAGGACAGTGGGGGCGTTTTACACTTCACAGGGTGTATCTGACAGTGGGTCATGATATACACAGTGTGTCAGTGAGTGTGTTAACATTAATCTGTGTTCTCTGTCAGTGTGTTAATATTCCTGAGGACAGTGGGGATGTTTTACACTTCACAAGGTGTATCTGACTGTGGGTCATGATACACACAGTGTGTCAGTGAGTGTGTTAATATTAATCTGTGTTCTCTGTCAGTGTGTTAATATTCCTGAGGACAGTGGGGTTGTTTTACACTTCACAGGGTGTATCTGACTGTGGGTCATGATGTACACAGTGTGTCAGTGAGTGTGTTAATATTAATCTGTGTTCTCTGTCAGTGTGTAAATATTACTGAGGACAGTGGGGGTGTTTTACACTTCACCGGGTGTATCTGACTGTGGGTCATGATATACACAGTGTGTCAGTGAGTGTGTTAATATTAATCTGTGTTCTCTGTCAGTGTGTTAATATTCCTGAGAACAGTGGGGGTGTTTTACACTTCACAGGGTGTATCTGACTGTGGGTCATGATATACACAGTGTGTCAGTGAGTGTGTTAATATTAATCTGTGTTCTCTGTCAGTGTGTTCATATTACTGAGGACAGTGGGGGTGTTTTATACTTCACAGGGTTTATCTGACTGTGAGTCATGATATACACAGTGTGTCAGTGAGTGTGTTAATATTAATCTGTGTACTCTGTCAGTGTGTTAATATTGCTAAGGACAGTGGGGGTCTTTTACACTTCACAGGGTGTATCTGACTGTGAGTCATGATATACACAGTGTGTCAGTGAGTGTGTTAACATTAATCTGTGTTCTCTGTCAGTGTGTTAATATTCCTGAGGACAGTGGGGATGTTTTACACTTCACAAGGTGTATCTGACTGTGGGTCATGATACACACAGTGTGTCAGTGAGTGTGTTAATATTAATCTGTGTTCTCTGTCAGTGTGTTAATATTCCTGAGGACAGTGGGGGTGTTTTACACTTCACAGGGTGTATCTGACAGTGGGTCATGATATACACAGTGTGTCAGTGAGTGTGTTAACATTAATCTGTGTTCTCTGTCAGTGTGTTAATATTCCTGAGGACAGTGGGGATGTTTTACACTTCACAAGGTGTATCTGACTGTGGGTCATGATACACACAGTGTGTCAGTGAGTGTGTTAATATTAATCTGTGTTCTCTGTCAGTGTGTTAAGATTCCTGAGGACAGTGGGGGTGTTTTACACTTCACAGGGTGTATCTGACTGTGGGTCATGATGTACACAGTGTGTCAGTGAGTTTGTTAATATTAATCTGTGTTCTCTGTCAGTGTGTAAATATTACTGAGGACAGTGGGGGTGTTTTACACTTCACCGGGTGTATCTGACTGTGGGTCATGATATACACAGTGTGTCAGTGAGTGTGTTAATATTAATCTGTGTTCTCTGTCAGTGTGTTAATATTCCTGAGGACAGTGGGGGTGTTTTACACTTCACAGGGTGTATCTGACTGTGGGTCATGATATACACAGTGTGTCAGTGAGTGTGTTAATATTAATCTGTGTTCTATGTCAGTGTGTTCATATTACTGAGGACAGTGGGGGTGTTTTATACTTCACAGGGTTTATCTGACTGTGGGTCATGATGTTCACAGTGTGTCAGTGAGTGTGTTAATATTAATCTGTGTTCTCTGTCAGTGTTTTAATCTTCCTGAGGACGGTGGGGGTGTTTTACACTTCACAGGGTGTATCTGACTGTGGGTCATGATATACACAGTGTGTCAGTGAGTGTGTTAATATTAATCTGTGTTCTCTGTCAGTGTGTTAATATTCCTGAGGACAGTGGGGGTGTTTTACACTTCACAGGGTGTATCTGACTGTGGGTCATGATGTACACAGTGTGTCAGTGAGTGTGTTAATATTAATCTGTGTTCTCTGTCAGTGTGTTAATATTACTGAGGACAGTGGGGGTGTTTTACACTTCACAGGGTGTATCTGACTGTGGGTCATGATATACACAGTGTGTCAGTGAGTGTGTTAATATTAATCTGTGTTCTCTGTCAGTGTGTTAATATTCCTGAGGACAGTGGGGGTGTTTTACACTTCACAGGGTGTATCTGACTGTGGGTCATGATGTACACAGTGTGTCAGTGAGTGTGTTAATATTAATCTGTGTTCTCTGTCGGTGTGTTAATATTCCTGAGGACAGTGGGGGTGTTTTACACTTCACAGGGTTTATCTGACTGTGGGTGATGATATACACAGTGTGTCAGTGAGTGTGTTAATATTAATCTGTGTTCTCTGTCAGTGTGTTAATATTACTGAGGACAGTGGGGGTGTTTTACACTTCACAGGGTGTATCTGACTGTGGGTCATGATATACACAGTGTGTCAGTGAGTGTGTTAATATTAATCTGTGTTCTCTGTCAGTGTGTTAATATTACTGAGGACAGTGGGGATGTTTTACACTTCACAGGGTGCATCTGACTGTTGGTCATGATGTACACAGTGTGTCAGTGAGTGTGTTAATATTAATCTGTGTTCTCTGTCAGTGTGTTAATATTCCTGAGGACAGTGGGGGTGTTTTACACTTCACAGGGTGTATCTAACTGTTGGTCATGATATACACAGTGTGTCAGTGAGTGTGTTAATATTTATCTGTGTTCTCTGTCAGTGTGTTAATATTGCTGAGGACAGTGGGGGTGTTTTACACTTCACAGGGTTTATCTGACTGTGGGTCATGATGTTCACAGTGTGTCAGTGAGTGTGTTAATATTAATCTGTGTTCTCTGTCAGTGTTTTAATCTTCCTGAGGACGGTGGGGGTGTTTTACACTTCACAGGGTGTATCTGACTGTGAGTCATGATATACACAGTGTGTCAGTGAGTTTGTTAATATTAATCTGTGTTCTCTGTCAGTGTGATAATGTTACTGAGGACAGTGGGGGTGTTTTACACTTCACCGGGTGTATCTGACTGTGAGTCATGATATACACAGTGTGTCAGTGAGTTTGTTAATATTAATCTGTGTTCTCTGTCAGTGTGTTAATATTACTGAGGACAGTGGGAGTGTTTTACACTTCACAGGGTGTATCTGACTGTGGGTCATGATGTACACAGTGTGTCAGTGAGTGTGTTAATATTAATCTGTGTTCTCTGTCAGTGTGTTAATATTCCTGAGGACAGTGGGGATGTTTTACACTTCACAGGGTGTATCTGACTGTGGGTCATGATATACACAGTGTGTCAGTGAGTGTGTTAATATTAATCTGTGTTCTCTGTCAGTGTGTTAATATTCCTGAGGACAGTGGGGGTGTTTTACACTTCACAGGGTGTATCTGACTGTGAGTCATGATATACACAGTGTGTCAGTGAGTGTGTTAATATTAATCTGTGTTCTCTGTCAGTGTGTTAATATTCCTGAGGACAGTGGGAATGTTTTACACTTCACAGGGTTTATCTGACTGTGGGTCATGATATACACAGTGTGTCAGTGAGTGTGTTAATATTAATCTGTGTTCTCTGTCAGTGTGTTAATATTCCTGAGGACAGTGGGGGTGTTTTAGACTTCACAGGGTGTATCTGACTGTGGGTCATGATGTACACAGTGTGTCAGTGAGTGTGTTAATATTAATCTGTGTTCTCTGTCAGTGTGTTAATATTCCTGAGGACAGTGGGGATGTTTTACACTTCACAGGGTGTATCTGACTGTGGGTCATGATATACACAGTGTGTCAGTGAGTGTGTTAATATTAATCTGTGTTCTCTGTCAGTGTGTTAATATTCCTGAGGACAGTGGGGGTGTTTTACACTTCACAGGGTGTATCTGACTGTGAGTCATGATATACACAGTGTGTCAGTGAGTGTGTTAATATTAATCTGTGTTCTCTGTCAGTGTGTTAATATTCCTGAGGACAGTGGGAATGTTTTACACTTCACAGGGTTTATCTGACTGTGGGTCATGATATACACAGTGTGTCAGTGAGTGTGTTAATATTAATCTGTGTTCTCTGTCAGTGTGTTAATATTCCTGAGGACAGTGGGGGTGTTTTAGACTTCACAGGGTGTATCTGACTGTGGGTCATGATATACACAGTGTGTCAGTGAGTGTGTTAATATTAATCTGTGTTCTCTGTCAGTGTGTTAATATTACTGAGGACAGTGGGGGTGTTTTACACTTCACAGGGTGTATCTGACTGTGGGTCATGATGTACACAGTGTGTCAGTGAGTGTGTTAATATTAATCTGTGTTCTCTGTCAGTGTGTTAATATTACTGAGGACAGTGGGGGTGTTTTACACTTCACAGGGTGTATCTGACTGTGGATCATGATGTACACAGTGTGTCAGTGAGTGTGTTAATATTAATCTGTGTTCTCTGTCAGTGTGTTAATATTACTGAGGACAGTGGGGGTGTTTTACACTTCACAGGGTTTATCTGACTGTGAGTCATGATATACACAGTGTGTCAGTGAGTGTGTTAATATTAATCTGTGTACTCTGTCAGTGTGTTAATATTGCTAAGGACAGTGGGGGTCTTTTACACTTCACAGGGTGTATCTGACTGTGAGTCATGATATACACAGTGTGTCAGTGAGTGTGTTAACATTAATCTGTGTTCTCTGTCAGTGTGTTAATATTCCTGAGGACAGTGGGGATGTTTTACACTTCACAAGGTGTATCTGACTGTGGGTCATGATACACACAGTGTGTCAGTGAGTGTGTTAATATTAATCTGTGTTCTCTGTCAGTGTGTTAATATTCCTGAGGACAGTGGGGGCGTTTTACACTTCACAGGGTGTATCTGACAGTGGGTCATGATATACACAGTGTGTCAGTGAGTGTGTTAACATTAATCTGTGTTCTCTGTCAGTGTGTTAATATTCCTGAGGACAGTGGGGATGTTTTACACTTCACAAGGTGTATCTGACTGTGGGTCATGATACACACAGTGTGTCAGTGAGTGTGTTAATATTAATCTGTGTTCTCTGTCAGTGTGTTAAGATTCCTGAGGACAGTGGGGGTGTTTTACACTTCACAGGGTGTATCTGACTGTGGGTCATGATGTACACAGTGTGTCAGTGAGTGTGTTAATATTAATCTGTGTTCTCTGTCAGTGTGTAAATATTACTGAGGACAGTGGGGGTGTTTTACACTTCACCGGGTGTATCTGACTGTGGGTCATGATATACACAGTGTGTCAGTGAGTGTGTTAATATTAATCTGTGTTCTCTGTCAGTGTGTTAATATTCCTGAGAACAGTGGTGGTGTTTTACACTTCACAGGGTGTATCTGACTGTGGGTCATGATATACACAGTGTGTCAGTGAGTGTGTTAATATTAATCTGTGTTCTCTGTCAGTGTGTTCATATTACTGAGGACAGTGGGGGTGTTTTATACTTCACAGGGTTTATCTGACTGTGAGTCATGATATACACAGTGTGTCAGTGAGTGTGTTAATATTAATCTGTGTACTCTGTCAGTGTGTTAATATTGCTAAGGACAGTGGGGGTCTTTTACACTTCACAGGGTGTATCTGACTGTGAGTCATGATATACACAGTGTGTCAGTGAGTGTGTTAATATTAATCTGTGTTCTCTGTCAGTGTGTTAATATTCCTGAGGACAGTGGGGATGTTTTACACTTCACAAGGTGTATCTGACTGTGGGTCATGATACACACAGTGTGTCAGTGATTGTGTTAATATTAATCTGTGTTCTCTGTCAGTGTGTTAATATTCCTGAGGACAGTGGGGGTGTTTTACACTTCACAGGGTGTATCTGACAGTGGGTCATGATATACACAGTGTGTCAGTGAGTGTGTTAACATTAATCTGTGTTCTCTGTCAGTGTGTTAATATTCCTGAGGACAGTGGGGATGTTTTACACTTCACAAGGTGTATCTGACTGTTGGTCATGATACACACAGTGTGTCAGTGAGTGTGTTAATATTAATCTGTGTTCTCTGTCAGTGTGTTAAGATTCCTGAGGACAGTGGGGGTGTTTTACACTTCACAGGGTGTATCTGACTGTGGGTCATGATGTACACAGTGTGTCAGTGAGTGTGTTAATATTAATCTGTGTTCTCTGTCAGTGTGTAAATATTACTGAGGACAGTGGGGGTGTTTTACACTTCACCGGGTGTATCTGACTGTGGGTCATGATATACACAGTGTGTCAGTGAGTGTGTTAATATTAATCTGTGTTCTCTGTCAGTGTGTTAATATTCCTGAGGACAGTGGGGGTGTTTTACACTTCACAGGGTGTATCTGACTGTGTGTCATGATATACACAGTGTGTCAGTGAGTGTGTTAATATTAATCTGTGTTCTCTGTCAGTGTGTTCATATTACTGAGGACAGTGGGGGTGTTTTATACTTCACAGGGTTTATCTGACTGTGGGTCATGATGTTCACAGTGTGTCAGTGAGTGTGTTAATATTAATCTGTGTTCTCTGTCAGTGTTTTAATCTTCCTGAGGACGGTGGGGGTGTTTTACACTTCACAGGGTGTATCTGACTGTGGGTCATGATATACACAGTGTGTCAGTGAGTGTGTTAATATTAATCTGTGTTCTCTGTCAGTGTGTTAATATTCCTGAGGACAGTGGGGGTGTTTTACACTTCACAGGGTGTATCTGACTGTGGGTCATGATGTACACAGTGTGTCAGTGAGTGTGTTAATATTAATCTGTGTTGTCTGTCAGTGTGTTAATATTACTGAGGACAGTGGGGGTGTTTTACACTTCACAGGGTGTATCTGACTGTGGGTCATGATATACACAGTGTGTCAGTGAGTGTGTTAATATTAATCTGTGTTCTCTGTCAGTGTGTTAATATTCCTGAGGACAGTGGGGGTGTTTTACACTTCACAGGGTGTATCTGACTGTGGGTCATGATGTACACAGTGTGTCAGTGAGTGTGTTAATATTAATCTGTGTTCTCTGTCAGTGTGTTAATATTCCTGAGGACAGTGGGGGTGTTTTACACTTCACAGGGTTTATCTGACTGTGGGTGATGATATACACAGTGTGTCAGTGAGTGTGTTAATATTAATCTGTGTTCTCTGTCAGTGTGTTAATATTACTGAGGACAGTGGGGGTGTTTTACACTTCACAGGGTGTATCTGACTGTGGGTCATGATATACACAGTGTGTCAGTGAGTGTGTTAATATTAATCTGTGTTCTCTGTCAGTGTGTTAATATTACTGAGGACAGTGGGGATGTTTTACACTTCACAGGGTGCATCTGACTGTTGGTCATGATGTACACAGTGTGTCAGTGAGTGTGTTAGTATTAATCTGTGTTCTCTGTCAGTGTGTTAATATTCCCGAGGACAGTGGGGGTGTTTTACACTTCACAGGGTGTATCTAACTGTTGGTCATGATATACACAGTGTGTCAGTGAGTGTGTTAATATTTATCTGTGTTCTCTGTCAGTGTGTTAATATTGCTGAGGACAGTGGGGGTGTTTTACACTTCACAGGGTTTATCTGACTGTGGGTCATGATGTTCACAGTGTTTCAGTGAGTGTGTTAATATTAATCTGTGTTCTCTGTCAGTGTTTTAATCTTCCTGAGGACGGTGGGGGTGTTTTACACTTCACAGGGTGTATCTGACTGTGAGTCATGATATACACAGTGTGTCAGTGAGTTTGTTAATATTAATCTGTGTTCTCTGTCAGTGTGATAATATTACTGAGGACAGTGGGGGTGTTTTACACTTCACCGGGTGTATCTGACTGTGAGTCATGATATACACAGTGTGTCAGTGAGTTTGTTAATATTAATCTGTGTTCTCTGTCAGTGTGTTAATATTACTGAGGACAGTGGGAGTGTTTTACACTTCACAGGGTGTATCTGACTGTGGGTCATGATGTACACAGTGTGTCAGTGAGTGTGTTAATATTAATCTGTGTTCTCTGTCAGTGTGTTAATATTCCTGAGGACAGTGGGGATGTTTTACACTTCACAGGGTGTATCTGACTGTGGGTCATGATATACACAGTGTGTCAGTGAGTGTGTTAATATTAATCTGTGTTCTCTGTCAGTGTGTTAATATTCCTGAGGACAGTGGGGGTGTTTTACACTTCACAGGGTGTATCTGACTGTGAGTCATGATATACACAGTGTGTCAGTGAGTGTGTTAATATTAATCTGTGTTCTCTGTCAGTGTGTTAATATTCCTGAGGACAGTGGGAATGTTTTACACTTCACAGGGTTTATCTGACTGTGGGTCATGATATACACAGTGTGTCAGTGAGTGTGTTAATATTAATCTGTGTTCTCTGTCAGTGTGTTAATATTCCTGAGGACAGTGGGGGTGTTTTAGACTTCACAGGGTGTATCTGACTGTGGGTCATGATATACACAGTGTGTCAGTGAGTGTGTTAATATTAATCTGTGTTCTCTGTCAGTGTGTTAATATTACTGAGGACAGTGGGGGTGTTTTACACTTCACAGGGTGTATCTGACTGTGGGTCATGATGTACACAGTGTGTCAGTGAGTGTGTTAATATTAATCTGTGTTCTCTGTCAGTGTGTTAATATTACTGAGGACAGTGGGGGTGTTTTACACTTCACAGGGTGTATCTGACTGTGGATCATGATGTACACAGTGTGTCAGTGAGTGTGTTAATATTAATCTGTGTTCTCTGTCAGTGTGTTAATATTACTGAGGACAGTGGGGGTGTTTTACACTTTACGGGGTTTATCTGACTGTGAGTCATGATATACACAGTGTGTCAGTGAGTGTGTTAATATTAATCTGTGTACTCTGTCAGTGTGTTAATATTGCTAAGGACAGTGGGGGTCTTTTACACTTCACAGGGTGTATCTGACTGTGAGTCATGATATACACAGTGTGTCAGTGAGTGTGTTAATATTAATCTGTGTTCTCTGTCAGTGTGTTAATATTACTGAGGACAGTGGGGGTGTTTTACACTTCACAGGGTTTATCTGACTGTGAGTCATGATATACACAGTGTGTCAGTGAGTGTGTTAATATTAATCTGTGTACTCTGTCAGTGTGTTAATATTCCTGAGGACAGTGGGGATGTTTTACACTTCACAGGGTGTATCTGACTGTGGGTCATGATATACACAGTGTGTCAGTGAGTGTGTTAATATTAATCTGTGTTCTCTGTCAGTGTGTTAATATTACTGAGGACAGTGGGGGTGTTTTACACTTCACAGGGTGTATCTGACTGTGGGTCATGATATACACAGTGTGTCAGTGAGTGTGTTAATATTAATCTGTGTTCTCTGTCAGTGTGTTAATATTGCTAAGGACAGTGGGGGTCTTTTACACTTCACAGGGTGTATCTGACTGTGAGTCATGATATACACAGTGTGTCAGTGAGTGTGTTAATATTAATCTGTGTTCTCTGTCAGTGTGTAAAATATTCCTGAGGACAGTGGGGGTGTTTTACACTTCACAGGGTGTATCTGACTGTGAGTCATGATATACACAGTGTGTCAGTGAGTGTGTTAATATTAATCTGTGTTCTCTGTCAGTGTGTTAATATTGCTGAGGACAGTGGGGGTGTTTTACACTTCACAGGGTGTATCTGACTGTGGGTCATGATGTACACAGTGTGTCAGTGAGTGTGTTAATATTAATCTGTGTTCTCTGTCAGTGTGTTAATATTACTGAGGACAGTGGGGGTGTTTTACACTTCACAGGGTGTATCTGACTGTGGGTCATGATATACACAGTGTGTCAGTGAGTGTGTTAATATTAATCTGTGTTCTCTGTCAGTGTGTTAATATTCCTGAGGACAGTGGGGGTGTTTTACACTTCACAGGGTGTATCTGACTGTGGGTCATGATGTACACACTGTGTCAGTGAGTGTGTTAATATTAATCTGTGTTCTCTGTCAGTGTGTTAATATTCCTGAGGACAGTGGGGGTGTTTTACACTTCACAGGGTGTATCTGACTGTGGGTCATGATATACACAGTGTGTCAGTGAGTGTGTTAATATTAATCTGTGTTCTCTGTCAGTGTGTTAATATTTCTGAGGACAGTGGGGGTGTTTTACACTTCACAGGGTGTATCTGACTGTGGGTCATGATGTACACAGTGTGTCAGTGAGTGTGTTAATATTAATCTGTGTACTCTGTCAGTGTGTTAATATTGCTAAGGACAGTGGGGGTCTTTTACACTTCACAGGGTGTATCTGACTGTGAGTCATGATATACACAGTGTGTCAGTGAGTGTGTTAATATTAATCTGTGTTCTCTGTCAGTGTGTTAATATTACTGAGGACAGTGGGGGTGTTTTACACTTCACAGGGTTTATCTGACTGTGAGTCATGATATACACAGTGTGTCAGTGAGTGTGTTAATATTAATCTGTGTACTCTGTCAGTGTGTTAATATTCCTGAGGACAGTGGGGATGTTTTACACTTCACAGGGTGTATCTGACTGTGGGTCATGATATACACAGTGTGTCAGTGAGTGTGTTAATATTAATCTGTGTTCTCTGTCAGTGTGTTAATATTACTGAGGACAGTGGGGGTGTTTTACACTTCACAGGGTGTATCTGACTGTGGGTCATGATATACACAGTGTGTCAGTGAGTGTGTTAATATTAATCTGTGTTCTCTGTCAGTGTGTTAATATTGCTAAGGACAGTGGGGGTCTTTTACACTTCACAGGGTGTATCTGACTGTGAGTCATGATATACACAGTGTGTCAGTGAGTGTGTTAATATTAATCTGTGTTCTCTGTCAGTGTGTAAAATATTCCTGAGGACAGTGGGGGTGTTTTACACTTCACAGGGTGTATCTGACTGTGAGTCATGATATACACAGTGTGTCAGTGAGTGTGTTAATATTAATCTGTGTTCTCTGTCAGTGTGTTAATATTGCTGAGGACAGTGGGGGTGTTTTACACTTCACAGGGTGTATCTGACTGTGGGTCATGATGTACACAGTGTGTCAGTGAGTGTGTTAATATTAATCTGTGTTCTCTGTCAGTGTGTTAATATTACTGAGGACAGTGGGGGTGTTTTACACTTCACAGGGTGTATCTGACTGTGGGTCATGATATACACAGTGTGTCAGTGAGTGTGTTAATATTAATCTGTGTTCTCTGTCAGTGTGTTAATATTCCTGAGGACAGTGGGGGTGTTTTACACTTCACAGGGTGTATCTGACTGTGGGTCATGATGTACACACTGTGTCAGTGAGTGTGTTAATATTAATCTGTGTTCTCTGTCAGTGTGTTAATATTCCTGAGGACAGTGGGGGTGTTTTACACTTCACAGGGTGTATCTGACTGTGGGTCATGATATACACAGTGTGTCAGTGAGTGTGTTAATATTAATCTGTGTTCTCTGTCAGTGTGTTAATATTTCTGAGGACAGTGGGGGTGTTTTACACTTCACAGGGTGTATCTGACTGTGGGTCATGATGTACACAGTGTGTCAGTGAGTGTGTTAATATTTATCTGTGTTCTCTGTCAGTGTGTTAATATTACTGAGGACAGTGGGGGTGTTTTACACTTCACAGGGTTTATCTGACTGTGGGTGATGATATACACAGTGTGTCAGTGAGTGTGTTAATATTAATCTGTGTTCTCTGTCAGTGTGTTAATATTACTGAGGACAGTGGGGGTGTTTTACACTTCACAGGGTTTATCTGACTGTGGGTCATGAGATACACAGTGTGTCAGTGAGTGTGTTAATATTAATCTGTGTTCTCTGTCAGTGTGTTAATATTACTGAGGACAGTGGGGGTGTTTTACACTTCACAGGGTGTATCTGACTGTGGGTCATGATATACACAGTGTGTCAGTGAGTGTGTTAATATTAATCTGTGTTCTCTGTCAGTGTGTTAATATTCCTGAGGACAGTGGGGGTGTTTTACACTTCACAGGGTGTATCTGACTGTGGGTCATGATATACACAGTGTGTCAGTGAGTGTGTTAATATTAATCTGTGTTCTCTGTCAGTGTGTTAATATTCCTGAGGACAGTGGGGGTGTTTTACACTTCAGAGGGTGTATCTGACTGTGGGTCATGATGTACACACTGTGTCAGTGAGTGTGTTAATATTAATCTGTGTTCTCTGTCAGTGTGTTAATATTCCTGAGGACAGTGGGGGTGTTTTACACTTCACAGGGTGTATCTGACTGTGGGTCATGATATACACAGTGTGTCAGTGAGTGTGTTAATATTAATCTGTGTTCTCTGTCAGTGTGTTAATATTTCTGAGGACAGTGGGGGTGTTTTACACTTCACAGGGTGTATCTGACTGTGGGTCATGATGTACACAGTGTGTCAGTGAGTGTGTTAATATTTATCTGTGTTCTCTGTCAGTGTGTTAATATTACTGAGGACAGTGGGGGTGTTTTACACTTCACAGGGTTTATCTGACTGTGGGTGATGATATACACAGTGTGTCAGTGAGTGTGTTAATATTAATCTGTGTTCTCTGTCAGTGTGTTAATATTACTGAGGACAGTGGGGGTGTTTTACACTTCACAGGGTTTATCTGACTGTGGGTCATGAGATACACAGTGTGTCAGTGAGTGTGTTAATATTAATCTGTGTTCTCTGTCAGTGTGTTAATATTACTGAGGACAGTGGGGATGTTTTACACTTCACAGGGTGCATCTGACTGTGGGTCATGATGTACACAGTGTGTCAGTGAGTGTGTTAATATTAATCTGTGTTCTCTGTCAGTGTGTTAATATTCCTGAGGACAGTGGGGGTGTTTTACACTTCACAGGGGGTATCTGACTGTGGGTCATGATATACACAGTGTGTCAGTGAGTGTGTTAATATTAATCTGTGTTCTCTGTCAGTGTGTTAATATTGCTGAGGACAGTGGGGGTGTTTTACACTTCACAGGGTGTATCTGACTGTGGGTCATGATATACACAGTGTGTCAGTGAGTGTGTTAATATTAATCTGTGTTCTCTGTCAGTGTGTTAATATTGTGAGGACAGTGGGGGTGTTTTACACTTCACAGGGTGTATCTGACTGTGGGTCATGATATACACAGTGTGTCAGTGAGTGTGTTAATATTAATCTGTGTTCTCTGTCAGTGTGTTAATATTACGGAGGACAGTGGGGGTGTTTTACACTTCACAGGGTGTATCTGACTGTGGGTCATGATGTACACAGTGTGTCAGTGAGTGTGTTAATATTTATCTGTGTTCTCTGTCAGTGTGTTAATATTGCTGAGGACAGTGGGGGTGTTTTACACTTCACAGGGTTTATCTGACTGTGGGTCGTGATGTTCACAGTGTGTCAGTGAGTGTGTTAATATTAATCTGTGTTCTCTGTCAGTGTTTTAATCTTCCTGAGGACGATGGGGGTGTTTTACACTTCACAGGGTGTATCTGACTGTGGGTCATGATATACACAGTGTGTCAGTGAGTGTGTTAATATTAATCTGTGTTCTCTGTCAGTGTGTTAATATTCCTGAGGACAGTGGGGGTGTTTTACACTTCACAGGGTGTATCTGACTGTGGGTCATGATATACACAGTGTGTCAGTGAGTGTGTTAATATTAATCTGTGTTCTCTGTCAGTGTGTTAATATTCCTGAGGACAGTGGGGGTGTTTTACACTTCACAGGGTGTATCTGACTGTGGGTCGTGATATACACAGTGTGTCAGTGAGTGTGTTAATATTAATCTGTGTTCTCTGTCAGTGTGTTCATATTACTGAGGACAGTGGGGGTGTTTTACACTTCACAGGGTGTATCTGACTGTGGGTCATGATATACACAGTGTGTCAGTGAGTGTGTTAATATTAATCTGTGTTCTCTGTCAGTGTGTGAATATTCCTGAGGACAGTGGGGATGTTTTACACTTCACAGGGTGTATCTGACTGTGGGTCATGATATACACAGTGTGTCAGTGAGTGTGTTAATATTAATCTGTGTTCTCTGTCAGTGTGTTAATATTACTGAGGACAGTGGGGGTGTTTTACACTTCACAGGGTTTATCTGACTGTGGGTCATGATATACACAGTGTGTCAGTGAGTGTGTTAATATTAATCTGTGTTCTCTGTCAGTGTGTTAATATTACTGAGGACAGTGGGGGTGTTTTACACTTCACAGGGTGTATCTGATTGTGGATCATGATATAAACAGTGTGTCAGTGAGTGTGTTAATATTAATCTGTGTTCTCTGTCAGTGTGTTAATATTCCTGAGGACAGTGGGGGTTTTTTACACTTCACAGGGTGTATCTGACTCTGGGTCATGATATACACAGTGTGTCAGTGAGTGTGTTAATATTAATCTGTGTTCTCTGTCAGTGTGTTAATATTCCTGAGGACAGTGGGGGTGTTTTACACTTCACAGGGTGTATCTGACTGTGGGTCGTGATATACACAGTGTGTCAGTGAGTGTGTTAATATTAATCTGTGTTCTCTGTCAGTGTGTTAATATTACTGAGGACAGTGGGGGTGTTTTACACTTCACAGGGTTTATCTGACTGTGAGTCATGATATACACAGTGTGTCAGTGAGTGTGTTAATATTAATCTGTGTACTCTGTCAGTGTGTTAATATTGCTAAGGACAGTGGGGGTCTTTTACACTTCACAGGGTGTATCTGACTGTGAGTCATGATATACACAGTGTGTCAGTGAGTGTGTTAATATTAATCTGTGTTGTCTGCCAGTGTGTTAATATTCCTGAGGACAGTGGGGGTGTTTTACACTTCACAGGGTGTATCTGACTGTGAGTCATGATATACACAGTGTGTCAGTGAGTGTGTTAATATTAATCTGTGTTCTCTGTCAGTGTGTTAATATTGCTGAGGACAGTGGGGGTGTTTTACACTTCACAGGGTGTATCTGACTGTGGGTCATGATGTACACAGTGTGTCAGTGAGTGTGTTAATATTAATCTGTGTACTCTGTCAGTGTGTTAATATTGCTAAGGACAGTGGGGGTCTTTTACACTTCACAGGGTGTATCTGACTGTGAGTCATGATATACACAGTGTGTCAGTGAGTGTGTTAATATTAATCTGTGTTGTCTGCCAGTGTGTTAATATTCCTGAGGACAGTGGGGGTGTTTTACACTTCACAGGGTGTATCTGACTGTGAGTCATGATATACACAGTGTGTCAGTGAGTGTGTTAATATTAATCTGTGTTCTCTGTCAGTGTGTTAATATTGCTGAGGACAGTGGGGGTGTTTTACACTTCACAGGGTGTATCTGACTGTGGGTCATGATGTACACAGTGTGTCAGTGAGTGTGTTAATATTAATCTGTGTTCTCTGTCAGTGTGTTAATATTCCTGAGGACAGTGGGGATGTTTTACACTTCACAGGGTGTATCTGACTGTGGGTCATGATATACACAGTGTGTCAGTGAGTGTGTTAATATTAATCTGTGTTCTCTGTCAGTGTGTTAATATTACTGAGGACAGTGGGGGTGTTTTACACTTCACAGGGTGTATCTGACTGTGGGTCATGATATACACAGTGTGTCAGTGAGTGTGTTAATATTAATATGTGTTCTCTGTCAGTGTGTTAATATTACTGAGGACAGTGGGGGTGTTTTACACTTCACAGGGTGTATCTGATTGTGGATCATGATATACACAGTGTGTCAGTGAGTGTGTTAATATTAATCTGTGTTCTCTGTCAGTGTGTTAATATTCCTGAGGACAGTGGGGGTGTTTTACACTTCACAGGGTGTATCTGACTCAGGGTCATGATATACACAGTGTGTCAGTGAGTGTGTTAATATTAATCTGTGTTCTCTGTCAGTGTGTTAATATTCCTGAGGACAGTGGGGGTGTTTTACACTTCACAGGGTGTATCTGACTGTGGGTCGTGATATACACAGTGTGTCAGTGAGTGTGTTAATATTAATCTGTGTTCTCTGTCAGTGTGTTAATATTACTGAGGACAGTGGGGGTGTTTTACACTTCACAGGGTTTATCTGACTGTGAGTCATGATATACACAGTGTGTCAGTGAGTGTGTTAATATTAATCTGTGTACTCTGTCAGTGTGTTAATATTGCTAAGGACAGTGGGGGTCTTTTACACTTCACAGGGTGTATCTGACTGTGAGTCATGATATACACAGTGTGTCAGTGAGTGTGTTAATATTAATCTGTGTTCTCTGTCAGTGTGTTAATATTCCTGAGGACAGTGGGGGTGTTTTACACTTCACAGGGTGTATCTGACTGTGAGTCATGATATACACAGTGTGTCAGTGAGTGTGTTAATATTAATCTGTGTTCTCTGTCAGTGTGTTAATATTGCTGAGGACAGTGGGGGTGTTTTACACTTCACAGGGTGTATCTGACTCTGGGTCATGATGTACACAGTGTGTCAGTGAGTGTGTTAATATTAATCTGTGTTCTCTGTCAGTGTGTTAATATTACTGAGGACAGTGGGGGTGTTTTACACTTCACAGGGTGTATCTGACTGTGGGTCATGATATACACAGTGTGTCAGTGAGTGTGTTAATATTAATCTGTGTTCTCTGTCAGTGTGTTAATATTACTGAGGACAGTGGGGGTGTTTTACACTTCACAGGGTGTATCTGACTGTGGGTCATGATATACACAGTGTGTCAGTGAGTGTGTTAATATTAATCTGTGTTCTCTGTCAGTGTGTTAATATTCCTGAGGACAGTGAGGGTGTTTTACACTTCACAGTGTGTATCTGACTGTGGGTCATGATGTACACACTGTGTCAGTGAGTGTGTTAATATTAATCTGTGTTCTCTGTCAGTGTGTTAATATTCCTGAGGACAGTGGGGGTGTTTTACACTTCACAGGGTGTATCTGACTGTGGGTCATGATATACACAGTGTGTCAGTGAGTGTGTTAATATTAATCTGTGTTCTCTGTCAGTGTGTTAATATTTCTGAGGACAGTGGGGGTGTTTTACACTTCACAGGGTGTATCTGACTGTGGGTCATGATGTACACAGTGTGTCAGTGAGTGTGTTAATATTTATCTGTGTTCTCTGTCAGTGTGTTAATATTACTGAGGACAGTGGGGGTGTTTTACACTTCACAGGGTTTATCTGACTGTGGGTGATGATATACACAGTGTGTCAGTGAGTGTGTTAATATTAATCTGTGTTCTCTGTCAGTGTGTTAATATTACTGAGGACAGTGGGGGTGTTTTACACTTCACAGGGTTTATCTGACTGTGGGTCATGAGATACACAGTGTGTCAGTGAGTGTGTTAATATTAATCTGTGTTCTCTGTCAGTGTGTTAATATTACTGAGGACAGTGGGGATGTTTTACACTTCACAGGGTGCATCTGACTGTGGGTCATGATGTACACAGTGTGTCAGTGAGTGTGTTAATATTAATCTGTGTTCTCTGTCAGTGTGTTAATATTCCTGAGGACAGTGGGGGTGTTTTACACTTCACAGGGGGTATCTGACTGTGGGTCATGATATACACAGTGTGTCAGTGAGTGTGTTAATATTAATCTGTGTTCTCTGTCAGTGTGTTAATATTCCTGAGGACAGTGGGGGTGTTTTACACTTCACAGGGTGTATCTAACTGTGGGTCATGATATACACAGTGTGTCAGTGAGTGTGTTAATATTAATCTGTGTTCTCTGTCAGTGTGTTAATATTACTGAGGACAGTGGGGGTGTTTTACACTTCACAGGGTGTATCTGACTGTGGGTCATGAGATACACAGTGTGTCAGTGAGTGTGTTAATATTAATCTGTGTTCTCTGTCAGTGTGTTAATATTGCTGAGGACAGTGGGGGTGTTTTACACTTCACAGGGTGTATCTGACTGTGGGTCATGATATACACAGTGTGTCAGTGAGTGTGTTAATATTAATCTGTGTTCTCTGTCAGTGTGTTAATATTACTGAGGACAGTGGGGGTGTTTTACACTTCACAGGGTGTATCTGACTGTGGGTCATGATATACACAGTGTGTCAGTGAGTGTGTTAATATTTATCTGTGTTCTCTGTCAGTGTGTTAATATTGCTGAGGACAGTGGGGGTGTTTTACACTTCACAGGGTTTATCTGACTGTGGGTCGTGATGTTCACAGTGTGTCAGTGAGTGTGTTAATATTAATCTGTGCTCTCTGTCAGTGTTTTAATCTTCCTGAGGACGGTGGGGGTGTTTTACACTTCACAGGGTGTATCTGACTGTGGGTCATGATATACACAGTGTGTCAGTGAGTGTGTTAATATTAATCTGTGTTCTCTGTCAGTGTGTTAATATTCCTGAGGACAGTGGGGGTGTTTTACACTTCACAGGGTGTATCTGACTGTGGGTCATGATATACACAGTGTGTCAGTGAGTGTGTTAATATTAATCTGTGTTCTCTGTCAGTGTGTTAATATTCCTGAGGACAGTGGGGGTGTTTTACACTTCACAGGGTGTATCTGACTGTGGGTCGTGATATACACAGTGTGTCAGTGAGTGTGTTAATATTAATCTGTGTTCTCTGTCAGTGTGTTCATATTACTGAGGACAGTGGGGGTGTTTTACACTTCACAGGGTGTATCTGACTGTGGGTCATGATATACACAGTGTGTCAGTGAGTGTGTTAATATTAATCTGTGTTCTCTGTCAGTGTGTTAATATTCCTGAGGACAGTGGGGATGTTTTACACTTCACAGGGTGTATCTGACTGTGGGTCATGATATACACAGTGTGTCAGTGAGTGTGTTAATATTAATCTGTGTTCGCTGTCTGTGTGTTAATATTACTGAGGACAGTGGGGGTGTTTTACACTTCACAGGGTGTATCTGACTGTGGGTCATGATATACACAGTGTGTCAGTGAGTGTGTTAATATTAATCTGTGTTCTCTGTCAGTGTGTTAATATTACTGAGGACAGTGGGGGTGTTTTACACTTCACAGGGTGTATCTGATTGTGGATCATGATATACACAGTGTGTCAGTGAGTGTGTTAATATTAATCTGTGTTCTCTGTCAGTGTGTTAATATTCCTGAGGACAGTGGGGGTGTTTTACACTTCACAGGGTGTATCTGACTCTGGGTCATGATATACACAGTGTGTCAGTGAGTGTGTTAATATTAATCTGTGTTCTCTGTCAGTGTGTTAATATTCCTGAGGACAGTGGGGGTGTTTTACACTTCACAGGGTGTATCTGACTGTGGGTCGTGATATACACAGTGTGTCAGTGAGTGTGTTAATATTAATCTGTGTTCTCTGTCAGTGTGTTCATATTACTGAGGACAGTGGGGGTGTTTTACACTTCACAGGGTGTATCTGACTGTGGGTCATGATATACACAGTGTGTCAGTGAGTGTGTTAATATTAATCTGTGTTCTCTGTCAGTGTGTGAATATTCCTGAGGACAGTGGGGATGTTTTACACTTCACAGGGTGTATCTGACTGTGGGTCATGATATACACAGTGTGTCCGTGAGTGTGTTAATATTAATCTGTGTTCTCTGTCAGTGTGTTAATATTACTGAGGACAGTGGGGGTGTTTTACACTTCACAGGGTGTATCTGACTGTGGGTCATGATATACACAGTGTGTCAGTGAGTGTGTTAATATTAATCTGTGTTCTCTGTCAGTGTGTTAATATTACTGAGGACAGTGGGGGTGTTTTACACTTCACAGGGTGTATCTGATTGTGGATCATGATATACACAGTGTCAGTGAGTGTGTTAATATTAATCTGTGTTCTCTGTCAGTGTGTTAATATTCCTGAGGACAGTGGGGATGTTTTACACTTCACAGGGTGTATCTGACTGTGGGTCATGATATACACAGTGTGTCAGTGAGTGTGTTAATATTAATCTGTGTTCTCTGTCAGTGTGTTAATATTACTGAGGACAGTGGGGGTGTTTTACACTTCACAGGGTTTATCTGACTGTGGGTCATGATGTTCACAGTGTGTCAGTGAGTGTGTTAATATTAATCTGTGTTCTCTGTCAGTGTTTTAATCTTCCTGAGGACGGTGGGGGTGTTTTACACTTCACAGGGTGTATCTGACTGTGGGTCATGATATACACAGTGTGTCAGTGAGTGTGTTAATATTAATCTGTGTTCTCTGTCAGTGTGTTAATATTACTGAGGACAGTGGGGGTGTTTTACACTTCACAGGGTGTATCTGACTGTGGTTCATGATGTACACAGTGTGTCAGTGAGTGTGTTAATATTAATCTGTGTTCTCTGTCAGTGTGTTAATATTACTGAGGACAGTGGGGGTGTTTTACACTTCACCGGGTGTATCTGACTGTGAGTCATGATATACACAGTGTGTCAGTGAGTGTGTTAATATTAATCTGTGTTCTCTGTCAGTGTGTTAATATTGCTAAGGACAGTGGGGGTGTTTTACACTTCACAGGGTGTATCTGGCTGTGGGTCATGATATACACAGTGTGTCAGTGAGTGTGTTAATATTAATCTGTGTTCTCTGTCAGTGTGTTAATATTACTGAGGACAGTGGGGGTGTTTTACACTTCACCGGGTGTATCTGACTGTGAGTCATGATGTACACAGTGTGTCAGTGAGTGTGTTAATATTAATCTGTGTTCTCTGTCAGTGTGTTAATATTACTGAGGACAGAGGGGGTGTTTTACACTTCACCGGGTGTATCTGACTGTGGGTCATGATGTACACAGTGTGTCAGTGAGTGTGTTAATATTAATCTGTGTTCTCTGTCAGTGTGTTAATATTACTGAGGACAGTGGGGGTGTTTTACACTTCACAGGGTGTATCTGACTGTGGGTCATGATATACACAGTGTGTCAGTGAGTGTGTTAATATTAATCTGTGTTCTCTGTCAGTGTGTTAATATTACTGAGGACAGTGGGGGTGTTTTACACTTCACAGGGTGTATCTGATTGTGGATCATGATATACACAGTGTGTCAGTGAGTGTGTTAATATTAATCTGTGTTCTCTGTCAGTGTGTTAATATTCCTGAGGACAGTGGGGGTGTTTTACACTTCATAGGGTGTATCTGACTCTGGGTCATGATATACACAGTGTGACAGTGAGTGTGTTAATATTAATCTGTGTTCTCTGTCAGTGTGTTAATATTCCTGAGGACAGTGGGGGTGTTTTACACTTCACAGGGTGTATCTGACTGTGGGTCATGATATACACAGTGTGTCAGTGAGAGTGTTAATATTAATCTGTGTTCTCTGTCAGTGTGTTAATATTACTGAGGACAGTGGGGGTGTTTTACACTTCACAGGGTGTATCTGACTGTGGGTCGTGATATACACAGTGTGTCAGTGAGTGTGTTAATATTAATCTGTGTTCTCTGTCAGTGTGTTCATATTCCTGAGGACAGTGGGGATGTTTTACACTTCACAGGGTGTATCTGACTGTGGGTCATGATATACACAGTGTGTCAGTGAGTGTGTTAATATTAATCTGTGTTCTCTGTCAGTGTGTTAATATTACTGAGGACAGTGGGGGTGTTTTACACTTCACAGGGTGTATCTGACTGTGGGTCATGATATACACAGTGTGTCAGTGAGTGTGTTAATATTAATCTGTGTTCTCTGTCAGTGTGTTAATATTACTGAGGACAGTGGGGGTGTTTTACACTTCACAGGGTGTATCTGATTGTGGATCATGATATACACAGTGTCAGTGAGTGTGTTAATATTAATCTGTGTTCTCTGTCAGTGTGTTACTATTCCTGAGGACAGTGGGGATGTTTTACACTTCACAGGGTGTATCTGACTGTGGGTCATGATATACACAGTGTGTCAGTGAGTGTGTTAATATTAATCTGTGTTCTCTGTCAGTGTGTTAATATTACTGAGGACAGTGGGGGTGTTTTACACTTCACAGGGTTTATCTGACTGTGGGTCATGATGTTCACAGTGTGTCAGTGAGTGTGTTAATATTAATCTGTGTTCTCTGTCAGTGTTTTAATCTTCCTGAGGACGGTGGGGGTGTTTTACACTTCACAGGGTGTATCTGACTGTGGGTCATGATATACACAGTGTGTCAGTGAGTGTGTTAATATTAATCTGTGTTCTCTGTCAGTGTGTTAATATTACTGAGGACAGTGGGGGTGTTTTACACTTCACAGGGTGTATCTGACTGTGGGTCATGATGTACACAGTGTGTCAGTGAGTGTGTTAATATTAATCTGTGTTCTCTGTCAGTGTGTTAATATTACTGAGGACAGTGGGGGTGTTTTACACTTCACCGGGTGTATCTGACTGTGAGTCATGATATACACAGTGTGTCAGTGAGTGTGTTAATATTAATCTGTGTTCTCTGTCAGTGTGTTAATATTGCTAAGGACAGTGGGGGTGTTTTACACTTCACAGGGTGTATCTGGCTGTGGGTCATGATGTACACAGTGTGTCAGTGAGTGTGTTAATATTAATCTGTGTTCTCTGTCAGTGTGTTAATATTACTGAGGACAGTGGGGGTGTTTTACACTTCACCGGGTGTATCTGACTGTGAGTCATGATGTACACAGTGTGTCAGTGAGTGTGTTAATATTAATCTGTGTTCTCTGTCAGTGTGTTAATATTACTGAGGACAGAGGGGGTGTTTTACACTTCACCGGGTGTATCTGACTGTGGGTCATGATGTACACAGTGTGTCAGTGAGTGTGTTAATATTAATCTGTGTTCTCTGTCAGTGTGTTAATATTACTGAGGACAGTGGGGGTGTTTTACACTTCACAGGGTGTATCTGACTGTGGGTCATGATATACACAGTGTGTCAGTGAGTGTGTTAATATTAATCTGTGTTCTCTGTCAGTGTGTTAATATTCCTGAGGACAGTGGGGGTGTTTTACACTTCACAGGGTGTATCTGACTGTGGGTCATGATATACACAGTGTGTCAGTGAGTGTGTTAATATTAATCTGTGTTCTCTGTCAGTGTGTTAATATTCCTGAGGACAGTGGGGTGTTTTACACTTCACAGGGTGTATCTGACTGTGGGTCATGATATACACAGTGTGTCAGTGAGTGTGTTAATATTAATCTGTGTTCTCTGTCAGTGTGTTAATATTACTGAGGACAGTGGGGATGTTTTACACTTCACAGGGTGCATCTAACAGTGGGTCATGATATACACAGTGTGTCAGTGAGTGTGTTAATATTAATCTGTGTTCTCTGTCAGTGTGTTAATATTACTGAGGACAGTGGGGGTGTTTTACACTTCACAGGGTGTATCTGACTGTGGGTCATGATAGACACAGTGTGTCAGTGAGTGTGTTAATATTAATCTGTGTTCTCTCTCAGTGTGTTAATATTCCTGAGGACAGTGGGGGTGTTTTACACTTCACAGGGTGTATGTGACTGTGGGTCATGATATACACAGTGTGTCAGTGAGTGTGTTAATATTAATCTGTGTTCTCTGTCACTGTGTTAATATTCCTGAGGACAGTGGGGGTGTTTTACACTTCACAGGGTGTATCTGACTGTCGGTCATGATGTACACAGTGTGTCAGTGAGTGTGTTAATATTAATCTGTGTTCTCTGTCAGTGTGTTAATATTACTGAGGACAGTGGGGGTGTTTTACACTTCACAGGGTGTATCTGACTGTGGGTCATGATGTACACAGTGTGTCAGTGAGTGTGTTAATATTAATCTGTGTTCTCTGTCATTGTGTTAATATTACTGAGGACAGTGGGGGTGTTTTACACTTCACAGGGTGTATCTGACTGTGGGTCATGATATACACAGTGTGTCAGTGAGAGTGTTAATATTAATCTGTGTTCTCTGTCAGTGTGTTAATATTCCTGAGGACAGTGGGGGTGTTTTACACTTCACAGGGTTTATCTGACTGTGGGTCATGATGTACACAGTGTGTCAGTGAGTGTGTTAATATTAATCTGTGTTCTCTGTCAGTGTGTTAATATTACTGAGGACAGTGGGGGTGTTTTACACTTCACAGGGTGTATCTGACTGTGGGTCATGATATACACAGTGTGTCAGTGAGTGTGTTAATATTAATCTCTGTTCTCTGTCAGTGTGTTAATATTACTGAGGACAGTGGGGGTGTTTTACACATCACAGGGTGTATCTGACTGTGGGTCATGATATACACAGTGTGTCAGTGAGTGTGTTAATATTAATCTGTGTTCTCTGTCAGTGTGTTAATATTACTGAGGACAGTGGGGGTGTTTTACTCATCACAGGGTTTATCTGACTGTGGGTCATGATATACACAGTGTGTCAGTGAGTGTGTTAATATTAATCTGTGTTCTCTGTCAGGGTGTTAATATTCCTGAGGACAGTGGAGGTGTTTTACACTTCACAGGGTGTATCTGACTGTGGGTCATGATTTATACAGTGTGTCAGTGAGTGTGTTAATATTAATCTGTGTTCTCTGTCAGTGTGTTAATATTGCTGAGGAAAGTGGGGGTGTTTTACACTTCACAGGGTTTATCTGACTGTGGGTCATGATGTTCACAGTGTGTCAGTGAGTGTGTTAATATTAATCTGTGTTCTCTGTCAGTGTTTTAATCTTCCTGAGGACGGTGGGGGTGTTTTACACTTCACAGGGTGTATCTGACTGTGGGTCATGATATACACAGTGTGTCAGTGAGTGTGTTAATATTAATCTGTGTTCTCTGTCAGTGTGTTAATATTCCTGAGGACAGTGGGGGTGTTTTACACTTCACAGGGTTTATCTGACTGTGGGTCATGATGTACACAGTGTGTCAGTGAGTGTGTTAATATTAATCTGTGTTCTCTGTCAGGTGTTAATATTCCTGAGGACAGTGGGGGTGTTTTACACTTCACCGGGTGTATCTGACTGTGGGTCATGATATACACAGTGTGTCAGTGAGTGTGTTAATATTAATCTGTGTTCTCTGTCAGTGTGTTAATATTACTGAGGACCGTGGGGGTGTTTTGCACTTCACAGGGTGTATCTGACTGTGGGTCATGATGTACACAGTGTGTCAGTGAGTGTGTTAATATTAATCTGTGTTCTCTGTCAGGTGTTAATATTACTGAGGACAGTGGGGATGTTTTACACTTCACAGGGTGTATCTGACAGTGGGTCATGATGTACACAGTGTGTCAGTGAGTGTGTTAATATTAATCTGTGTTCTCTGTCAGTGTGTTAATATTACTGAGGACAGTGGGGGTGTTTTACACTTCACCGGGTGTATCTGACTGTGAGTCATGATATACACAGTGTGTCAGTGTGTGTGTTAATATTAATCTGTGTTCTCTGTCAGTGTGTTAATATTGCTAAGGACAGTGGGGGTGTTTTACACTTCACAGGGTGTATCTGGCTGTGGGTCATGATGTACACAGTGTGTCAGTGAGTGTGTTAATATTAATCTGTGTTCTCTGTCAGTGCGTTAATATTACTGAGGACAGTGGGGGTGTTTTACACTTCACAGGGTGTATCTGACTGTGGGTCATGATGTACACAGTGTGTCAGTGAGTGTGTTAATATTAATCTGTGTTCTCTGTCAGTGTGTTAATATTACTGAGGACAGTGGGGGTGTTTTACACTACACCGGGTGTATCTGACTGTGAGTCATGATATACACAGTGTGTCAGTGAGTGTGTTAAAATTAATCTGTGTTCTCTGTCAGTGTTTTAATCTTCCTGAGGACGGTGGGGGTGTTTTACACTTCACAGGGTGTATCTGACTGTGGGTCATGATATACACAGTGTGTCAGTGAGTGTGTTAATATTAATCTGTGTTCTCTGTCAGTGTGTTAATAATACTGAGGACAGTGGGGGTGTTTTACACTTCACAGGGTGTATCTGACTGTGGGTCATGATATACACAGTGTGTCAGTGAGTGTGTTAATATTAATCTGTGTTCTCTGTCAGTGTGTTAACATTCCTGAGGACAGTGGGGGTGTTTTACACTTCACAGGGTGTATCTGACTGTGGGTCATGATATACACAGTGTGTCAGTGAGTGTGTTAATATTAATCTGTGTTCTCTGTCAGTGTGCTAATATTCCTGAGGACAGTGGGGGTGTTTTACACTTCACAGGGTGTATCTGACTGTGGGTCATGATGTACACAGTGTGTCAGTGAGTGTGTTAATATTAATCTGTGTTCTCTGTCAGTGTGTTAATATTACTGAGGACAGTGGGGGTGTTTTACACTTCACAGGGTGTATCTGACTGTGGGTCATGATGTACACAGTGTGTCAGTGAGTGTGTTAATATTAATCTGTGTTCTCTGTCAGTGTGTTAATATTACCGAGGACAGTGGGGTGTTTTACACTTCACAGGGTGTATCTGACTGTGGGTCATGATATACACAGTGTGTCAGTGAGTGTGTTAATATTAATCTGTGTTCTCTGTCAGTGTGTTAATATTGCTGAGGACAGTGGGGGTGTTTTACACTTCACAGGGTGTATCTGACTGTGGGTCATGATATACACAGTGTGTCAGTGAGTGTGTTAATATTAATCTGTGTTCTCTGTCAGTGTGTTAATATTACTGAGGACAGTGGGGAAGTTTTACACTTCACAGGGTGCATCTGACTGTGGGTCATGATGTACACAGTGTGTCAGTGAGTGTGTTAATATTAATCTGTGTTCTCTGTCAGTGTGTTAATATTACTGAGGACAGTGGGGGTGTTTTACACTTCACAGGGTGTATCTGACTGTGGGTCATGATATACACAGTGTGTCAGTGAGTGTGTTAATATTAATCTGTGTTCTCTGTCAGTGTGTTAATATTACTGAGGACAGTGGGGGTGTTTTACACTTCACAGGGTGTATCTGACTGTGGGTCATGATATACACAGTGTGTCAGTGAGTGTGTTAATATTAATCTGTGTTCTCTGTCAGTGTGTTAATATTCCTGAGGACAGTGGGGAAGTTTTACACTTCACAGGGTGCATCTGACTGTGGGTCATGATGTACACAGTGTGTCAGTGAGTGTGTTAATATTAATCTGTGTTCTCTGTCAGTGTGTTAATATTACTGAGGACAGTGGGGGTGTTTTACACTTCACAGGGTGTATCTGACTGTGGGTCATGATATACACAGTGTGTCAGTGAGTGTGTTAATATTAATCTGTGTTCTCTGTCAGTGTGTTAATATTACTGAGGACAGTGGGGGTGTTTTACACTTCACAGGGTGTATCTGACTGTGGGTCATGATATACACAGTGTGTCAGTGAGTGTGTTAATATTAATCTGTGTTCTCTGTCAGTGTGTTAATATTCCTGAGGACAGTGGGGGTGTTTTACACTTCACAGGGGGTATCTGACTGTGGGTCATGATATACACAGTGTGTCAGTGAGTGTGTTAATATTAATCTGTGTTCTCTGTCAGTGTGTTAATATTACTGAGGACAGTGGGGGTGTTTTACACTTCACAGGGTGTATCTGACTGTGGGTCATGATATACACAGTGTGTCAGTGAGTCTGTTAATATTTATCTGTGTTCTCTGTCATTGTGTTAATATTGCTGAGGACAGTGGGGGTGTTTTACACTTCTCAGGGTTTATCTGACTGTGTGTCGTGATGTTCACAGTGTGTCAGTGAGTGTGTTAATATTAATCTATGTTCTCTGTCAGTGTTTTAATCTTCCTGAGGACAGTGGGGGTGTTTTACACTTCACAGGGTGTATCTGACTGTGAGTCATGATGTACACAGTGTGTCAGTGAGTGTGTTAATATTAATCTGTGTTCTCTGTCAGTGTGTTAATATTACTGAGGACAGTGGGGGTGTTTTACACTTCACAGGGTGTATCTGACTGTGGGTCATGATGTACACAGTGTGTCAGTGAGTGTGTTAATATTAATCTGTGTTCTCTGTCAGTGTGTTAATATTACTGAGGACAGTGGGGGTGTTTTACACTTCACAGGGTTTATCTGACTGTGGGTCATGATATACACAGTGTGTCAGTGAGTGTGTTAATATTAACCTGTGTTCTCTGTCAGTGTGTTAATATTACTGAGGACAGTGGGGGTGTTTTACACTTCACAGGGTGTATCTGACTGTGGGTCATGATATACACAGTGTGTCAGTGAGTGTGTTAATATTAATCTGTGTTCTCTGTCAGTGTGTTAATATTACTGAGGACAGTGGGGGTGTTTTACACTTTACAGGGTGTATCTGACTGTGAGTCATGATATACACAGTGTGTCAGTGAGTGTGTTAATATTAATCTGTGTTCTCTGTCAGTGTGTTAATATTACTGAGGACAGTGGGGGTGTTTTACACTTCACAGGGTTTATCTGACTGTGGGTCATGATATACACAGTGTGTCAGTGAGTGTGTTAATATTAATCTGTGTTCTCTGTCAGTGTGTTAATATTCCTGAGGACAGTGGGGGTGTTTTACACTTCACAGGGTGTATCTGACTGTGGGTCATGATATACACAGTGTGTCAGTGAGTGTGTTAATATTAATCTGTGTTCTCTGTCAGTGTGTTAATATTACTGAGGACAGTGGGGGTGTTTTACACTTCACAGGGTGTATCTGACTGTGGGTCATGATATACACAGTATGTCAGTGAGTGTGTTAATATTAATCTGTGTTCTCTGTCAGTGTGTTAATATTACTGAGGACAGTGGGGGTGTTTTACACTTCACAGGGTGTATCTGACTGTGGGTCATGATGTACACAGTGTGTCAGTGAGTGTGTTAATATTAATCTGTGTTCTCTGTCAGTGTGTTAATATTACTGAGGACAGTGGGGGTGTTTTACACTTCACAGGGTGTATCTGACTGTGGGTCATGATATACACAGTGTGTCAGTGAGTGTGTTAATATTAATCTGTGTTCTCTGTCAGTGTGTTAATATTACTGAGGACAGTGGGGGTGTTTTACACTTCACAGGGTGTATCTGACTGTGGGTCATGATGTACATAGTGTGTCAGTGAGTGTGTTAATATTAATCTGTGTTCTCTGTCAGTGTGTTAATATTACTGAGGACAGTGGGGGTGTTTTACACTTCACAGGGTGTATCTGACTGTGGGTCATGATGTACACAGTGTGTCAGTGAGTGTGTTAATATTAATCTGTGTTCTCTGTCAGTGTGTTAATATTAATGAGGACAGTGGGGGTGTTTTACACTTCACAGGGTGCATCTGACTGTGGGTCATGATGTACACAGTGTGTCAGTGAGTGTGTTAATATTAATCTGTGTTCTCTGTCAGTGTGTTAATATTCCTGAGGACAGTGGGGGTGTTTTACACTTCACAGGGTGTATCTGACTGTGGGTCATGATATGCACAGTGTGTCAGTGAGTGTGTTAATATTAATCTGTGTTCTCTGTCAGTGTGTTAATATTACTGAGGACAGTGGGGGTGTTTTACACTTCACAGGGTGTATCTGACTGTGGGTCATGATATACACAGTGTGTCAGTGAGTGTGTTAATATTAATCTGTGTTCTCTGTCAGTGTGTTAATATTCCTGAGGACAGTGGGGGTGTTTTACACTTCACAGGGTGTATCTGACTGTGGGTCATGATATACACAGTGTGTCAGTGAGTGTGTTAATATTAATCTGTGTTCTCTGTCAGTGTGTTAATATTCCTGAGGACAGTGGGGGTGTTTTACACTTCACAGGGTGTATCTGACTGTGGGTCATGATATACACAGTGTGTCAGTGAGTGTGTTAATATTAATCTGTGTTCTCTGTCAGTGTTTTAATCTTCCTGAGGACGGTGGGGGTGTTTTACACTTCACAGGCTGTATCTGACTGTGGGTCATGATATACACAGTGTGTCAGTGAGTGTGTTAATATTAATCTGTGTTCTCTGTCAGTGGGTTAATATTACTGAGGACAGTGGGGGTGTTTTACACTTCACAGGGTGTATCTGACTGTGGGTCATGATATACACAGTGTGTCAGTGAGTGTGTTAATATTAATCTGTGTTCTCTGTCAGTGTGCTAATATTCCTGAGGACAGTGGGGGTGTTTTACACTTCACAGGGTGTATCTGACTGTGGGTCATGATGTACACAGTGTGTCAGTGAGTGTGTTAATATTAATCTGTGTTCTCTGTCAGTGTGTTAATATTACTGAGGACAGTGGGGGTGTTTTACACTTCACAGGGTGTATCTGACTGTGGGTCATGATGTACACAGTGTGTCAGTGAGTGTGTTAATATTAATCTGTGTTCTCTGTCAGTGTGTTAATATTACCGAGGACAGTGGGATGTTTTACACTTCACAGGGTGTATCTGACTGTGGGTCATGATATACACAGTGTGTCAGGGAGTGTGTTAATATTAATCTGTTTTCTCTGTCAGTGCGTTAATATTACTGAGGACAGTGGGGGTGTTTTACACTTTACAGGGTGTATCTGACTGTGAGTCATGATATACACAGTGTGTCAGTGAGTGTGTTAATATTAATCTGTGTTCTCTGTCAGTGTGTTAATATTACTGAGGACAGTGGGGGTGTTTTACACTTCACAGGGTTTATCTGACTGTGGGTCATGATATACACAGTGTGTCAGTGAGTGTGTTAATATTAATCTGTGTTCTCTGTCAGTGTGTTAATATTCCTGAGGACAGTGGGGGTGTTTTACACTTCACAGGGTGTATCTGACTGTGGGTCATGATATACACAGTGTGTCAGTGAGTGTGTTAATATTAATCTGTGTTCTCTGTCAGTGTGTTAATATTACTGAGGACAGTGGGGGTGTTTTACACTTCACAGGGTGTATCTGACTGTGGGTCATGATATACACAGTATGTCAGTGAGTGTGTTAATATTAATCTGTGTTCTCTGTCAGTGTGTTAATATTACTGAGGACAGTGGGGGTGTTTTACACTTCACAGGGTGTATCTGACTGTGGGTCATGATGTACACAGTGTGTCAGTGAGTGTGTTAATATTAATCTGTGTTCTCTGTCAGTGTGTTAATATTCCTGAGGACAGTGGGGGTGTTTTACACTTCACAGGGTGTATCTGACTGTGGGTCATGATATACACAGTGTGTCAGTGAGTGTGTTAATATTAATCTGTGTTCTCTGTCAGTGTGTTAATATTACTGAGGACAGTGGGGGTGTTTTACACTTCACAGGGTGTATCTGACTGTGGGTCATGATATACACAGTGTGTCAGTGAGTGTGTTAATATTAATCTGTGTTCTCTGTCAGTGTGTTAATATTACTGAGGACAGTGGGGGTGTTTTACACTTCACAGGGTGTATCTGACTGTGGGTCATGATGTACACAGTGTGTCAGTGAGTGTGTTAATATTAATCTGTGTTCTCTGTCAGTGTGTTAATATTCCTGAGGACAGTGGGGGTGTTTTACACTTCACAGGGTGTATCTGACTGTGGGTCATGATATGCACAGTGTGTCAGTGAGTGTGTTAATATTAATCTGTGTTCTCTGTCAGTGTGTTAATATTACTGAGGACAGTGGGGGTGTTTTACACTTCACAGGGTGTATCTGACTGTGGGTCATGATATACACAGTGTGTCAGTGAGTGTGTTAATATTAATCTGTGTTCTCTGTCAGTGTGTTAATATTCCTGAGGACAGTGGGGGTGTTTTACACTTCACAGGGTGTATCTGACTGTGGGTCATGATATACACAGTGTGTCAGTGAGTGTGTTAATATTAATCTGTGTTCTCTGTCAGTGTGTTAATATTCCTGAGGACAGTGGGGGTGTTTTACACTTCACAGGGTGTATCTGACTGTGGGTCATGATATACACAGTGTGTCAGTGAGTGTGTTAATATTAATCTGTGTTCTCTGTCAGTGTTTTAATCTTCCTGAGGACGGTGGGGGTGTTTTACACTTCACAGGCTGTATCTGACTGTGGGTCATGATATACACAGTGTGTCAGTGAGTGTGTTAATATTAATCTGTGTTCTCTGTCAGTGGGTTAATATTACTGAGGACAGTGGGGGTGTTTTACACTTCACAGGGTGTATCTGACTGTGGGTCATGATATACACAGTGTGTCAGTGAGTGTGTTAATATTAATCTGTGTTCTCTGTCAGTGTGCTAATATTCCTGAGGACAGTGGGGGTGTTTTACACTTCACAGGGTGTATCTGACTGTGGGTCATGATGTACACAGTGTGTCAGTGAGTGTGTTAATATTAATCTGTGTTCTCTGTCAGTGTGTTAATATTACTGAGGACAGTGGGGGTGTTTTACACTTCACAGGGTGTATCTGACTGTGGGTCATGATGTACACAGTGTGTCAGTGAGTGTGTTAATATTAATCTGTGTTCTCTGTCAGTGTGTTAATATTACCGAGGACAGTGGGGTGTTTTACACTTCACAGGGTGTATCTGACTGTGGGTCATGATATACACAGTGTGTCAGTGAGTGTGTTAATATTAATCTGTTTTCTCTGTCAGTGCGTTAATATTACTGAGGACAGTGGGGGTGTTTTACACTTTACAGGGTGTATCTGACTGTGAGTCATGATATACACAGTGTGTCAGTGAGTGTGTTAATATTAATCTGTGTTCTCTGTCAGTGTGTTAATATTCCTGAGGACAGTGGGGGTGTTTTACACTTCACAGGGTGTATCTGACTGTGGGTCATGATATACACAGTGTGTCAGTGAGTGTGTTAATATTAATCTGTTTTCTCTGTCAGTGTGTTAATATTACTGAGGACAGTGGGGGTGTTTTACACTTTACAGGGTGTATCTGACTGTGAGTCATGATATACACAGTGTGTCAGTGAGTGTGTTAATATTAATCTGTGTTCTCTGTCAGTGTGTTAATATTACTGAGGACAGTGGGGGTGTTTGACACTTCACAGGGTTTATCTGACTGTGGGTCATGATATACACAGTGTGTCAGTGAGTGTGTTAATATTAATCTGTGTTCTCTGTCAGTGTGTTAATATTCCTGAGGACAGTGGGGGTGTTTTACACTTCACAGGGTGTATCTGACTGTGGGTCATGATATACACAGTGTGTCAGTGAGTGTGTTAATATTAATCTGTGTTCTCTGTCAGTGTGTTAATATGACTGAGGACAGTGGGGGTGTTTTACACTTCACAGGGTGTATCTGACTGTGGGTCATGATATACACAGTGTGTCAGTGAGTGTGTTAATATTAATCTGTGTTCTCTGTCAGTGTGTTAATATTACTGAGGACAGTGGGGGTGTTTTACACTTCACAGGGTGTATCTGACTGCGGGTCATGATGTACACAGTGTGTCACTGAGTGTGTTAATATTAATCTGTGTTCTCTGCCAGTGTGTTAATATTACTGAGGACAGTGGGGGTGTTTTACACTTCACAGGGTGTATCTGACTGTGGGTCATGATATACACAGTGTGTCAGTGAGTGTGTTAATATTAATCTGTGTTCTCTGTCAGTGTGTTAATATTCCTGAGGACAGTGGGGGTGTTTTACACTTCACAGGGTGTATCTGACTGTGGGTCATGATATACACAGTGTGTCAGTGAGTGTGTTAATATTAATCTGTGTTCTCTGTCAGTGTTTTAATATTACTGAGGATAGTGGGGGTGTTTTACACTTCACAGGGTGTATCTGACTGTGGGTCATGATATACACAGTGTGTCAGTGAGTGTGTTAATATTAATCTGTGTTCTCTGTCAGTGTGTTAATATTACTGAGGACAGTGGGGGTGTTTTACACTTTACAGGGTGTATCTGACTGTGAGTCATGATATACACAGTGTGTCAGTGAGTGTGTTAATATTAATCTGTGTTCTCTGTCAGTGTGTTAATATTACTGAGGACAGTGGGGGTGTTTTACACTTCACAGGGTTTATCTGACTGTGGGTCATGATATACACAGTGTGTCAGTGAGTGTGTTAATATTAATCTGTGTTCTCTGTCAGTGTGTTAATATTCCTGAGGACAGTGGGGGTGTTTTACACTTCACAGGGTGTATCTGACTGTGGGTCATGATATACACAGTGTGTCAGTGAGGGTGTTAATATTAATCTGTGTTCTCTGTCAGTGTGTCAATATTACTGAGGACAGTGGGGGTGTTTTACACTTCACAGGGTGTATCTGACTGTGGGTCATGATATACACAATGTGTCAGTGAGTGTGTTAATATTAATCTGTGTTCTCTGTCAGTGTGTTAATATTACTGAGGACAGTGGGGGTGTTTTACACTTCACAGGGTGTATCTGACTGTGGGTCATGATGTACACAGTGTGTCAGTGAGTGTGTTAATATTAATCTGTGTTCTCTGTCAGTGTGTTAATATTACTGAGGACAGTGGGGGTGTTTTACACTTCACAGGGTGTATCTGACTGTGGGTCATGATGTACATAGTGTGTCAGTGAGTGTGTTAATATTAATCTGTGTTCTCTGTCAGTGTGTTAATATTACTGAGGGCAGTGGGGGTGTTTTACACTTCACAGGGTGTATCTGACTGTGGGTCATGATGTACACAGTGTGTCAGTGAGTGTGTTAATATTAATCTGTGTTCTCTGTCAGTATGTTAATATTAATGAGGACAGTGGGGGTGTTTTACACTTCACAGGGTGTATCTGACTGTGGGTCATGATGTACACAGTGTGTCAGTGAGTGTGTTAATATTAATCTGTGTTCTCTGTCAGTGTGTTAATATTCCTGAGGACAGTGGGGGTGTTTTACACTTCACAGGGTGTATCTGACTGTGGGTCATGATATGCACAGTGTGTCAGTGAGTGTGTTAATATTAATCTGTGTTCTCTGTCAGTGTGTTAATATTACTGAGGACAGTGGGGGTGTTTTACACTTCACAGGGTTTATCTGACTGTGGGTCATGATGTACACAGTGTGTCAGTGAGTGTGTTAATATTAATCTGTGTTCTCTGTCAGTGTGTTAATATTACTGAGGACAGTGGGGGTGTTTTACACTTTACAGGGTGTATCTGACTGTGAGTCATGATATATACAGTGTGTCAGTGAGTGTGTTAATATTAATCTGTGTTCTCTGTCAGTGTGTTAATATTACTGAGGACAGTGGGGGTGTTTTACACTTCACAGGGTTTATCTGACTGTGGGTCATGATATACACAGTGTGTCAGTGAGTGTGTTAATATTAATCTGTGTTCTCTGTCAGTGTGTTAATATTCCTGAGGACAGTGGGGGTGTTTTACACTTCACAGGGTGTATCTGACTGTGGGTCATGATATACACAGTGTGTCAGTGAGTGTGTTAATATTAATCTGTGTTCTCTGTCAGTGTGTCAATATTACTGAGGACAGTGGGGGTGTTTTACACTTCACAGGGTGTATCTGACTGTGGGTCATGATATACACAGTGTGTCAGTGAGTGTGTTAATATTAATCTGTGTTCTCTGTCAGTGTGTTAATATTACTGAGGACAGTGGGGGTGTTTTACACTTCACAGGGTGTATCTGACTCTGGGGCATGATATACACAGTGTGTCAGTGAGTGTGTTAATATTAATCTGTGTTCTCTGTCAGTGTGTTAATATTACTGAGGACAGTGGGGGTGTTTTACACTTCACAGGGTGTATCTGACTGTGGGTCATGATGTACATAGTGTGTCAGTGAGTTTGTTAATATTAATCTGTGTTCTCTGTCAGTGTGTTAATATTACTGAGGGCAGTGGGGGTGTTTTACACTTCACAAGGTGTATCTGACTGTGGGTCATGATGTACACAGTGTGTCAGTGAGTGTGTTAATATTAATCTGTGTTCTCTGTCAGTGTGTTAATATTAATGAGGACAGTGGGGGTGTTTTACACTTCACAGGGTGTATCTGACTGTGGGTCATGATGTACACAGTGTGTCAGTGAGTGTGTTAATATTAATCTGTGTTCTCTGTCAGTGTGTTAATATTCCTGAGGACAGTGGGGGTGTTTTACACTTCACAGGGTGTATCTGACTGTGGGTCATGATATGCACAGTGTGTCAGTGAGTGTGTTAATATTAATCTGTGTTCTCTGTCAGTGTGTTAATATTATTGAGGACAGTGGGGGTGTTTTACACTTCACAGGGTTTATCTGACTGTGGGTCATGATGTACACAGTGTGTCAGTGAGTGTGTTAATATTAATCTGTGTTCTCTGTCAGTGTGTTAATATTACTGAGGACAGTGGGGGTGTTTTACACTTCACAGGGTGTATCTGACTGTGGGTCATGATATACACAGTGTGTCAGTGAGTGTGTTAATATTAATCTGTGTCCTCTGTCAGTGTGTTAATATTACTGAGGACAGTGGGGGTGTTTTACACTTCACAGGGTGTATCTGACTGTGGGTCATGATGTACACAGTGTGTCAGTGAGTGTGTTAATATTAATCTGTGTTCTCTGTCAGTGTGTTAATATTACTGAGGACAGTGGGGGTGTTTTACACTTCACAGGGTGTATCTGACTGTGGGTCATGATATACACAGTGTGTCAGTGAGTGTGTTAATATTAATCTGTGTTGTCTGTCAGTGTGTTAATATTACTGAGGACAGTGGGGAGTGTTTTACACTTCACAGAGTGTATCTGACTGTGGGTCATGATATACACAGTGTCTCAGTGAGTGTGTTAATATTAATCTGTGTTCTCTGTCAGTGTGTTAATATTACTGAGGACAGTGGGGGTGTTTTACACTTCACAGGGTGTATCTGACTGTGGGTCATGATATGCACAGTGTGTCAGTGAGTGTGTTAATATTAATCTGTGTTCTCTGTCAGTGTGATAATATTGCTGACGACAGTGGGGGTGTTTTACACTTCACAGGGTGTATCTGACTGTGGGTCATGATATACACAGTGTGTCAGTGAGTGTGTTAATATTAATCTGTGTTCTCTGTCAGTGTGTTAATATTCCTGAGGACAGTGGGGGTGTTTTACACTTCACAGGGTGTATCTGACTGTGGGTCGTGATATACACAGTGTGTCAGTGAGTGTGTTAATATTAGTCTGTGTTCTCTGTCAGTGTGTTAATATTCCTGAGGACAGTGGGGCTGTTTTACACTTCACAGGGTGTATCTGACTGTGGGTCATGATATACACAGTGTGTCAGTGAGTGTGTTAATATTAATCTGTGTTCTCTGTCAGTGTGTTAATCTTACTGAGGACAGTGGGGGTGTTTTACACTTCACAGGGTGTATCTGACTGTGGGTCATGATGTACACAGTGTGTCAGTGAGTGTGTTAATATTAATCTGTGTTCTCTGTCAGTGTGTTAATATTCCTGAGGACAGTGGGAGTGTTTTACACTTCACAGGGTGTATCTGACTGTGGGTCATGATATACACAGTGTGTCAGTGAGTGTGTTAATATTAATCTGTGTTCTCTTTCAGTGTCATAATACTGCAGACGACAGTGGGGGTGTTTTACACTTCACAGGGTGTATCTGACTGTGGGTCATGATGTACACAGTGTGTCAGTGAGTGTGTTAATATTAATCTGTGTTCTCTGTCAGTGTGTTAATATTACCGAGGACAGTGGGGTGTTTTACACTTCACAGGGTGTATCTGACTGTGGGTCATGATATACACAGTGTGTCAGTGAGTGTGTTAATATTAATCTGTGTTCTCTGTCAGTGTGTTAATATTGCTGAGGACAGTGGGAATGTTTTACACTTCACAGGGTGTATCTGACTGTGGGTCATGATATACACAGTGTGTCAGTGAGTGTGTTAATATTAATCTGTGTTCTCTGTCAGTGTGATAATATTGCTGACGACAGTGGGGGTGTTTTACACTTCACAGGATTTATCTGACTGTGGGTCATGATATACACAGTGTGTCAGTGAGTGTGTTAATATTAATCTGTGTTCTCTGTCAGTGTGTTAATATTCCTGAGGACAGTGGGGGTGTTTTACACTTCACAGGGTGTATCTGACTGTGGGTCATGATGTACACAGTGTGTCAGTGAGTGTGTTAATATTAATCTGTGTTCTCTGTCAGTGTGTTAATATTACTGAGGACAGTGGGGGTGTTTTACACTTCACAGGGTGTATCTGACTGTGGGTCATGATGGACACAGTGTGTCAGTGAGTGTGTTAATATTAATCTGTGTTCTCTGTCAGTGTGTTAATATTACTGAGGACAGTGGGGGTGTTTTACACTTCACAGGGTGTATCTGACTGTGGGTCATGATATACACAGTGTGTCAGTGAGTGTGTTAATATTAATCTGTGTTCTCTGTCAGTGTGTTAATATTCCTGAGGACAGTGGGGGTGTTTTACACTTCACAGGGTGTATCTGACTGTGGGTCATGATATACACAGTGTGTCAGTGAGTGTGTTAATATTAATCTATGTTCTCTGTCAGTGTGTTAATATTACTGAGGACAGTGGGGGTGTTTTACACTTCACAGGGTGTATCTGACTCTGGGTCATGATATACACAGTGTGTCAGTGAGTGTGTTAATATTAATCTGTGTTCTCTGTCAGTGTGTTAATATTGCTGAGGACAGTGGGGGTGTTTTACACTTCACAGGGTGTATCTGACTGTGGGTCATGATGTACACAGTGTGTCAGTGAGTGTGTTAATATTAATCTGTGTTCTCTGTCAGTGTGTTAATATTACTGAGGACAGTGGGGGTGTTTTACACTTCACAGGGTGTATCTGACTGTGGGTCATGATATACACAGTGTGTCAGTGAGTGTGTTAATATTAATCTGTGTTCTCTGTCAGTGTGTTAATATTACTGAGGACAGTGGGGAGTGTTTTACACTTCACAGAGTGTATCTGACTGTGGGTCATGATATACACAGTGTCTCAGTGAGTGTGTTAATATTAATCTGTGTTCTCTGTCAGTGTGTTAATATTACTGAGGACAGTGGGGGTGTTTTACACTTCACAGGGTGTATCTGACTGTGGGTCATGATATGCACAGTGTGTCAGTGAGTGTGTTAATATTAATCTGTGTTCTCTGTCAGTGTGATAATATTGCTGACGACAGTGGGGGTGTTTTACACTTCACAGGGTGTATCTGACTGTGGGTCATGATATACACAGTGTGTCAGTGAGTGTGTTAATATTAATCTGTGTTCTCTGTCAGTGTGTTAATATTCCTGAGGACAGTGGGGGTGTTTTACACTTCACAGGGTGTATCTGACTGTGGGTCGTGATATACACAGTGTGTCAGTGAGTGTGTTAATATTAATCTGTGTTCTCTGTCAGTGTGTTAATATTCCTGAGGACAGTGGGGCTGTTTTACACTTCACAGGGTGTATCTGACTGTGGGTCATGATATACACAGTGTGTCAGTGAGTGTGTTAATATTAATCTGTGTTCTCTGTCAGTGTGTTAATCTTACTGAGGACAGTGGGGGTGTTTTACACTTCACAGGGTGTATCTGACTGTGGGTCATGATGTACACAGTGTGTCAGTGAGTGTGTTAATATTAATCTGTGTTCTCTGTCAGTGTGTTAATATTCCTGAGGACAGTGGGGGTGTTTTACACTTCACAGGGTGTATCTGACTGTGGGTCATGATATACACAGTGTGTCAGTGAGTGTGTTAATATTAATCTGTGTTCTCTTTCAGTGTCATAATACTGCAGACGACAGTGGGGGTGTTTTACACTTCACAGGGTGTATCTGACTGTGGGTCATGATGTACACAGTGTGTCAGTGAGTGTGTTAATATTAATCTGTGTTCTCTGTCAGTGTGTTAATATTACCGAGGACAGTGGGGTGTTTTACACTTCACAGGGTGTATCTGACTGTGGGTCATGATATACACAGTGTGTCAGTGAGTGTGTTAATATTAATCTGTGTTCTCTGTCAGTGTGTTAATATTGCTGAGGACAGTGGGAATGTTTTACACTTCACAGGGTGTATCTGACTGTGGGTCATGATATACACAGTGTGTCGGTGAGTGTGTTAATATTAATCTGTGTTCTCTGTCAGTGTGATAATATTGCTGACGACAGTGGGGGTGTTTTACACTTCACAGGATTTATCTGACTGTGGGTCATGATATACACAGTGTGTCAGTGAGTGTGTTAATATTAATCTGTGTTCTCTGTCAGTGTGTTAATATTCCTGAGGACAGTGGGGGTGTTTAACACTTCACAGGGTGTATCTGACTGTGGGTCATGATGTACACAGTGTGTCAGTGAGTGTGTTAATATTAATCTGTGTTCTCTGTCAGTGTGTTAATATTACTGAGGACAGTGGGGGTGTTTTACACTTCACAGGGTGTATCTGAATGTGGGTCATGATGGACACAGTGTGACAGTGAGTGTGTTAATATTAATCTGTGTTCTCTGTCAGTGTGTTAATATTACTGAGGACAGTGGGGGTGTTTTACACTTCACAGGGTGTATCTGACTGTGGGTCATGATATACACAGTGTGTCAGTGAGTGTGTTAATATTAATCTGTGTTCTCTGTCAGTGTGTTAATATTCCTGAGGACAGTGGGGGTGTTTTACACTTCACAGGGTGTATCTGACTGTGGGTCATGATATACACAGTGTGTCAGTGAGTGTGTTAATATTAATCTGTGTTCTCTGTCAGTGTGTTAATATTACTGAGGACAGTGGGGGTGTTTTACACTTCACAGGGTGTATCTGACTCTGGGTCATGATATACACAGTGTGTCAGTGAGTGTGTTAATATTAATCTGTGTTCTCTGTCAGTGTGTTAATATTGCTGAGGACAGTGGGGGTGTTTTACACTTCACAGGGTGTATCTGACTGTGGGTCATGATGTACACAGTGTGTCAGTGAGTGTGTTAATATTAATCTGTGTTCTCTGTCAGTGTGTTAATATTACTGAGGACAGTGGGGGTGTTTTACACTTCACAGGGTGTATCTGACTGTGGGTCATGATGTACACAGTGTGTCAGTGAGTGTGTTAATATTAATCTGTGTTCTCTGTCAGTGTGTTAATATTACTGAGGACAGTGGGGGTGTTTTACACTTCACAGGGTTTATCTGACTGTGAGTCATGATATACACAGTGTGTCAGTGAGTGTGTTAATATTAATCTGTGTTCTCTGTCAGTGTGTTAATATTACTGAGGACAGTGGGAATATTTTACACTTCACAGGGTGTATCTGACTGTGGGTCATGATATACACAGTGTGTCAGTGAGTGTGTTAATATTAATCTGTGTTCTCTGTCAGTGTGTTAATATTACTGAGGACAGTGGGGGTGTTTTACACTTCACAGGGTGTATCTGACTGTGGGTCATGATATACACAGTGTGTCAGTGAGTGTGTTAATATTAATCTGTGTTCTCTGTCAGTGTGTTAATATTCCTGAGGACAGTGGGGGTGTTTTACACTTCACAGGGTGTATCTGACTGTGGGTCATGATATACACAGTGTGTCAGTGAGTGTGTTAATATTAATCTGTGTTCTCTGTCAGTGTGTTAATATTACTGAGGACAGTGGGGGTGTTTTACACTTCACAGGGTGTATCTGACTCTGGGTCATGATATACACAGTGTGTCAGTGAGTGTGTTAATATTAATCTGTGTTCTCTGTCAGTGTGTTAATATTGCTGAGGACAGTGGGGGTGTTTTACACTTCACAGGGTGTATCTGACTGTGGGTCACGATGTAGACAGTGTGTCAGTGAGTGTGTTAATATTAATCTGTGTTCTCTGTCAGTGTGTTAATATTACTGAGGACAGTGGGGGTGTTTTACACTTCACAGGGTGTGTCTGACCGTGGATCATGATATACACAGTGTGTCAGTGAGTGTGTTAATATTAATCTGTGTTCTCTTTCAGTGTGTTAATATTCCTGAGGACAGTGGGGGTGTTTTACACTTCACAGGGTGTATCTGACTGTGGGTCATGATATACACAGTGTGTCAGTGAGTGTGTTAATATTAATCTGTGTTCTGTGTCAGTGTGTTAATATTACTGAGGACAGTGGGGGTGTTTTACACTTCACAGGGTGTATCTGACTGTGGGTCATGATATACACAGTGTGTCAGTGAGTGTGTTAATATTAATCTGTGTTCTCTGTCAGTATGTTAATATTACTGAGGACAGTGGGGGTGTTTTACACTTCACAGGGTTTATCTGACTGTGGGTCATGATATACACAGTGTGTCAGTGAGTGTGTTAATATTAATCTGTGTTCTCTGTCAGTGTGTTAATATTACTGAGGACAGTGGGGGTGTTTTACACTTCACAGGGTGTATCTGACTGTGGGTCATGATATACACAGTGTGTCAGTGAGTGTGTTAATATTAATCTGTGTTCTCTGTCAGTGTGTTAATATTCCTGAGGACAGTGGGGATGTTTTACACTTCACCGGGTGTATCTGACTGTGGGTCATGATGTACACAGTGTGTCAGTGAGTGTGTTAATATTAATCTGTGTTCTCTGTCAGTGTGATAATATTACTGAGGACAGTGGGGGTGTTTTACACTTCACAGGGTGTATCTGACTGTGAGTCATGATATACACAGTGTGTCAGTGAGTGTGTTAATATTAATCTGTGTTCTCTGTCAGTGTGTTAATATTCCTGAGGACAGTGGGGGTGTTTTACACTTCACAGGGTGTATCTGACTGTGGGTCATGATATACACAGTGTGTCAGTGAGTGTGTTAATATTAATCTGTGTTCTCTGTCAGTGTGTTAATATTCCTGAGGACAGTGGGGGTGTTTTACACTTCACAGAGTTTATCTGAATGTGAGTCATGATATACACAGTGTGTCAGTGAGTGTGTTAATATTAATCTGTGTTCTCTGTCAGTGTGTTAATATTACTGAGGACAGTGGGGGTGTTTTACACTTCACAGGGTGTATCTGACTGTGGGTCATGATGTACACAGTGTGTCAGTGAGTGTGTTAATATTAATCTGTGTTCTCTGTCAGTGTGTTAATATTACTGAGGACAGTGGGGGTGTTTTACACTTCACAGGGTGTATCTGACTGTGGGTCATGATATACACAGTGTGTCAGTGAGTGTGTTAATATTAATCTGTGTTCTCTGTCAGTGTGTTAATATTCCTGAGGACAGTGGGGGTGTTTTACACTTCACAGGGTGTATCTGACTGTGGGTCATGATATACACAGTGTGTCAGTGAGTGTGTTAATATTAATCTGTGTTCTGTGTCAGTGTGTTAATATTACTGAGGACAGTGGGGGTGTTTTACACTTCACAGGGTGTATCTGACTGTGAGTCATGATATACACAGTGTGTCAGTGAGTGTGTTAATATTAATCTGTGTTCTCTGTCAGCGTGTTAATATTACTGAGGACAGTGGGGGTGTTTTACACTTCACCGGGTGTATCTGACTGTGGGTCATGATGTACACAGTGTGTCAGTGAGTGTGTTAATATTAATCTGTGTTCTCTGTCAGTGTGTTAATATTCCTGAGGACAGTGGGGGTGTTTTACACTTCACAGGGTGTATCTGACTGTGGGTCATGATATACACAGTGTGTCAGTGAGTGTGTTAACATTAATCTGTGTTCTCTGTCAGTGTGTTAATATTACTGAGGACAGTGGGGATGTTTTACACTTCACAGGGTGTATCTGATTGTGGGTCATGATATACACAGTGTGTCAGTGAGTGTGTTAATATTAATCTGTGTTCTCTGTCAGTGTGTTAATATTACTGAGGACAGTGGGGGTGTTTTACACTTCACAGGGTGTGTCTGACCGTGGATCATGATATACACAGTGTGTCAGTGAGTGTGTTAATATTAATCTGTGTTCTCTTTCAGTGTGTTAATATTCCTGAGGACAGTGGGGGTGTTTTACACTTCACAGGGTGTATCTGACTGTGGGTCATGATATACACAGTGTGTCAGTGAGTGTGTTAATATTAATCTGTGTTCTGTGTCAGTGTGTTAATATTACTGAGGACAGTGGGGGTGTTTTACACTTCACAGGGTGTATCTGACTGTGGGTCATGATATACACAGTGTGTCAGTGAGTGTGTTAATATTAATCTGTGTTCTCTGTCAGTATGTTAATATTACTGAGGACAGTGGGGGTGTTTTACACTTCACAGGGTTTATCTGACTGTGGGTCATGATATACACAGTGTGTCAGTGAGTGTGTTAATATTAATCTGTGTTCTCTGTCAGTGTGTTAATATTACTGAGGACAGTGGGGGTGTTTTACACTTCACAGGGTGTATCTGACTGTGGGTCATGATATACACAGTGTGTCAGTGAGTGTGTTAATATTAATCTGTGTTCTCTGTCAGTGTGTTAATATTCCTGAGGACAGTGGGGATGTTTTACACTTCACCGGGTGTATCTGACTGTGGGTCATGATGTACACAGTGTGTCAGTGAGTGTGTTAATATTAATCTGTGTTCTCTGTCAGTGTGATAATATTACTGAGGACAGTGGGGGTGTTTTACACTTCACAGGGTGTATCTGACTGTGAGTCATGATATACACAGTGTGTCAGTGAGTGTGTTAATATTAATCTGTGTTCTCTGTCAGTGTGTTAATATTCCTGAGGACAGTGGGGGTGTTTTACACTTCACAGGGTGTATCTGACTGTGGGTCATGATATACACAGTGTGTCAGTGAGTGTGTTAATATTAATCTGTGTTCTCTGTCAGTGTGTTAATATTCCTGAGGACAGTGGGGGTGTTTTACACTTCACAGAGTTTATCTGAATGTGAGTCATGATATACACAGTGTGTCAGTGAGTGTGTTAATATTAATCTGTGTTCTCTGTCAGTGTGTTAATATTACTGAGGACAGTGGGGGTGTTTTACACTTCACAGGGTGTATCTGACTGTGGGTCATGATGTACACAGTGTGTCAGTGAGTGTGTTAATATTAATCTGTGTTCTCTGTCAGTGTGTTAATATTACTGAGGACAGTGGGGGTGTTTTACACTTCACAGGGTGTATCTGACTGTGGGTCATGATATACACAGTGTGTCAGTGAGTGTGTTAATATTAATCTGTGTTCTCTGTCAGTGTGTTAATATTCCTGAGGACAGTGGGGGTGTTTTACACTTCACAGGGTGTATCTGACTGTGGGTCATGATATACACAGTGTGTCAGTGAGTGTGTTAATATTAATCTGTGTTCTGTGTCAGTGTGTTAATATTACTGAGGACAGTGGGGGTGTTTTACACTTCACAGGGTGTATCTGACTGTGAGTCATGATATACACAGTGTGTCAGTGAGTGTGTTAATATTAATCTGTGTTCTCTGTCAGCGTGTTAATATTACTGAGGACAGTGGGGGTGTTTTACACTTCACCGGGTGTATCTGACTGTGGGTCATGATGTACACAGTGTGTCAGTGAGTGTGTTAATATTAATCTGTGTTCTCTGTCAGTGTGTTAATATTCCTGAGGACAGTGGGGGTGTTTTACACTTCACAGGGTGTATCTGACTGTGGGTCATGATATACACAGTGTGTCAGTGAGTGTGTTAACATTAATCTGTGTTCTCTGTCAGTGTGTTAATATTACTGAGGACAGTGGGGATGTTTTACACTTCACAGGGTGTATCTGATTGTGGGTCATGATATACACAGTGTGTCAGTGAGTGTGTTAATATTAATCTGTGTTCTCTGTCAGTGTGTTAATATTACTGAGGACAGTGGGGGTGTTTTACACTTCACAGGGTGTATCTAACTGTGGGTCATGATATACACAGTGTGTCAGTGAGTGTGTTAATATTAATCTGTGTTCTCTGTCAGTGTGTTAATATTACTGAGGACAGTGGGGATGTTTTACACTTCACAGGGTTTATCTGACTGTGGGTCATGATATACACAGTGTGTCAGTGAGTGTGTTAATATTAATCTGTGTTCTCTGTCAGTGTGTTAATATTACTGAGGACAGTGGGAATGTTTTACACTTCACAGGGTGTATCTGACTGTGGTCATGATATACACAGTGTGTCAGTGAGTGTGTTAATATTAATCTGTGTTCTCTGTCAGTGTGTTAATATTCCTGAGGACAGTGGGGGTGTTTTACACTTCACAGGGTGTATCTGACTGTGGGTCATGATATACTCAGTGTGTCAGTGAGTGTGTTAATATTAATCTGTGTTCTCTGTCAGTGTGTTAATATTACTGAGGACAGTGGGGATGTTTTACACTTCACAGGGTTTATCTGACTGTGGGTCATGATGTACACATTGTGTCAGTGAGTGTGTTAATATTAATCTGTGTTCTCTGTCAGTGTGTTAATATTACTGAGGACAGTGGGGGTGTTTTACACTTCACAGGGTGTATCTGACTGTGGGTCATGATATACACAGTGTGTCAGTGAGTGTGTTAATATTAGTCTGTGTTCTCTATCAGTGTGTTAATATTACTGAGGACAGTGGGGGTGTTTTACACTTCACAGGGTGTATCTGACTGTGGGTCATGATATACACAGTGTGTCAGTGAGTGTGTTAATATTAATCTGTGTTCTCTGTCAGTGTGTTAATATTACTGAGGACAGTGGGGGTGTTTTACACTTCACAGGGTGTATCTGACTGTGGGTCATGATGTACACAGTGTGTCAGTGAGTGTGTTAATATTAATCTGTGTTCTCTGTCAGTGTGTTAATATTCCTGTGGACAGTGGGGGTGTTTTACACTTCACAGGGTTTATCTGATTCTGGGTCATGATATACACAGTGTGTCAGTGAGTGTGTTAATATTAATCTGTGTTCTCTGTCAGTGTGTTAATATTCCTGAGGACAGTGGGGGTGTTTTACACTTCACAGGGTGTATCTGACTGTGGGTCATGATATACACAGTGTGTCAGTGAGTGTGTTAATATTAATCTGTGTTCTCTGTCAGTGTGTTAATATTCCTGAGGACAGTGGGGGTGTTTTACACTTCACAGGGTGTATCTGACTGTGGGTCATGATATACACAGTGTGTCAGTGAGTGTGTTAATATTAATCTGTGTTCTCTGTCAGTGTGTTAATATTACTGAGGACAGTGGGGGTGTTTTACACTTCACAGGGTGTATCTGACTGTGAGTCATGATATACACAGTGTGTCAGTGAGTGTGTTAATATTAATCTGTGTTCTCTGTCAGTGTGTTAATATTACTGAGAACAGTGGGGGTGTTTTACACTTCACAGGGTGTATCTGACTGTGGATCATGATATACACAGTGTGTCAGTGAGTGTGTTAATATTAATCTGTGTTCTCTGTCAGTGTGTTAATATTACTGAGGACAGTGGGGCTGTTTTACACTTCACCGGGTGTATCTGACTGTGGATCATGATATACACAGTGTGTCAGTAAGTGTGTTAATATTAATCTGTGTTCTCTGTCAGTGTGTTAATATTACTGAGGACAGTGGTGGTGTTTTACACTTCACAGGGTGTATCTGACTCTGGGTCATGATATGCACAGTGTGTCAGTGAGTGTGTTAATATTAATCTGTGTTCTCTGTCAGTGTGTTAATATTACTGAGGACAGTGGGGGTGTTTTACACTTCACAGGGTGTATCTGACTGTGGGTCATGATGTACACAGTGTGTCAGTGAGTGTGTTAATATTAATCTGTGTTCTCTGTCAGTGTGTTAATATTACTGAGGACAGTGGGGATGTTTTACACTTCACAGGGTGTATCTGACTGTGGGTCATGATATACACAGTGTGTCAGTGAGTGTGTTAATATTAATCTGTGTTCTCTGTCAGTGTGTTAATATTCCTGAGGACAGTGGGGATGTTTTACACTTCACAGGGTGTATCTGACTCTGGGTCATGATATACACAGTGTGTCAGTGAGTGTGTTAATATTAATCTGTGTTCTCTGTCAGTGTGTTAATATTACTGAGGACAGTGGGGGTGTTTTACACTTCACAGGGTGTATCTGGCTGTGGGTCATGATACACACAGTGTGTCAGTGAGTGTGTTAATATTAATCTGTGTTCTCTGTCAGTGTGTTAATATTACTGAGGACAGAGGGGGTGTTTTACACTTCACAGGGTGTATCTGACTGTGGGTCATGATGTACACAGTGTGTCAGTGAGTGTGTTAATATCAATCTGTGTTCTCTGTCAGTGTGTTAATATTCCTGAGGACAGTGGGGGTGTTTTACACTTCACAGGGTTTATCTGACTGTGGGTGATGATATACACAGTGTGTCAGTGAGTGTGTTAATATTAATCTGTGTTCTCTGTCAGTGTGTTAATATTACTGAGGACAGTGGGGGTGTTTTACACTTCACAGGGTGTATCTGACAGTGGGTCATGATGCACACAGTGTGTCAGTGAGAGTGTTAATATTAATCAGTGTTCTCTGTCAGTGTGTTAATATTACTGAGGACAGTGGGAGTGTTTTACACTTCACAGGGTGTATCTGGCTGTGGATCATGATACACACAGTGTGTCAGTGAGTGCGTTAATATTAATCTGTGTTCTCTGTCAGTGTGTTAATATTACTGAGGACAGTGGGGATGTTTTACACTTCACAGGGTGTATCTGACTGTGGGTCATGATGTACACAGTGTGTCAGTGAGAGTGTTAATATTAATCTGTGTTCTCTGTCAGTGTGTTAATATTACTGAGGACAGTGGGGGTGTTTTACACTTCACAGGGTGTATCTGACTGTGGGTCATGATGTACACAGTGTGTCAGTGAGTGTGTTAATATTAATCTGTGTTCTCTGTCAGTGTGTTAATATTACTGAGGACAGTGGGGATGTTTTACACTTCACAGGGTTTATCTGACTGTGGGTCATGATGTACACATTGTGTCAGAGAGTGTGTTAATATTAATCTGTGTTCTCTGTCAGTGTGTTAATATTACTGAGGACAGTGGGGGTGTTTTACACTTCACAGGGTGTATCTGACTGTGGGTCATGATGTACACAGTGTGTCAGTGAGTGTGTTAATATTAATCTGTGTTCTCTGTCAGTGTGTTAATATTCCTGAGGACAGTGGGAATGTTTTACACTTCACAGGGTGTATCTGACTGTGGGTCATGATGTACACAGTGTGTCAGTGAGTGTGTTAATATTAATCTGTGTTCTCTGTCAGTGTGTTAATATTACTGAGGACAGTGGGGGTGTTTTACACTTCACAGGGTGTATCTGACTGTGGGTCATGATGTACACAGTGTGTCAGTGAGTGTGTTAATATTAATCTGTGTTCTCTGTCAGTGTGTTAATATTACTGAGGACAGTGGGGGTGTTTTACACTTCACAGGGTGTATCTGACTGTGGGTCATGATATACACAGTGTGTCATTGAGTGTGTTAATATTAATCTGTGTTCTCTGTCAGTGTGTTAATATTCCTGAGGACAGTGGGGATGTTTTACACTTCACAGGGTGTATCTGACTGTGGGTCATGATATACACAGTGTGTCAGTGAGTGTGTTAATATTAATCTGTGTTCTCTGTCAGTGTGTTAATATTACTGAGGACAGTGGGGGTGTTTTACACTTCACAGGGTGTATCTGACTGTGGGTCATGATGTACACAGTGTGTCAGTGAGTGTGTTAATATTAATCTGTGTTCTCTGTCAGTGTGTTAATATTCCTGAGGACAGTGGGAATGTTTTACACTTCACAGGGTGTATCTGACTGTGGGTCATGATGTACACAGTGTGTCAGTGAGTGTGTTAATATTAATCTGTGTTCTCTGTCAGTGTGTTAATATTACTGAGGACAGTGGGGGTGTTTTACACTTCACAGGGTGTATCTGACTCTGGGTCATGATATACACAGTGTGTCATTGAGTGTGTTAATATTAATCTGTGTTCTCTGTCAGTGTGTTAATATTCCTGAGGACAGTGGGGATGTTTTACACTTCACAGGGTGTATCTGACTGTGGGTCATGATATACACAGTGTGTCAGTGAGTGTGTTAATATTAATCTGTGTTCTCTGTCAGTGTGTTAATATTACTGAGGACAGTGGGGGTGTTTTACACTTCACAGGGTGTATCTGACTGTTGGTCATGATATACACAGTGTGTCAGTGAGTGTGTTAATATTAATCTGTGTTCTCTGTCAGTGTGTTAATATTACTGAGGACAGTGGGGGTGTTTTACACTTCACAGGGTGTATCTGACTCTGGGTCATGATGTACACAGTGTGTCAGTGAGTGTGTTAATATTAATCTGTGTTCTCTGTCAGTGTGTTAATATTACTGAGGACAGTGGGGGTGTTTTACACTTCACAGGGTGTATCTGACTGTGGGTCATGATATACACAGTGTGTCAGTGAGTGTGTTAATATTAATCTGTGTTCTCTGTCAGTGTGTTAATATTACTGAGGACAGTGGGGGTGTTTTACACTTCACAGGGTGTATCTGGCTGTGGGTCATGATATACACAGTGTGTCAGTGAGTGTGTTAATATTAATCTGTGTTCTCTGTCTGTGTGTTAATATTCCTGAGGACAGTGGGGGTGTTTTACACTTCACAGGGTGTATCTGACTGTGGGTCATGATATACACAGTGTGTCAGTGAGTGTGTTAATATTAATCTGTGTTCTCTGTCAGTGTGTTAATATTCCTGAGGACAGTGGGGGTGTTTTACACTTCACAGGGTGTATCTGACTGTGGGTCATGATATACACAGTGTGTCAGTGAGTGTGTTAATATTAATCTGTGTTCTCTGACAGTGTGTTAATATTCCTGAGGACAGTGGGGGTGTTTTACACTTCACGGGGTTATCTGACTGTGGGTCATGATATACACAGTGTGTCAGTGAGTGTGTTAATATTAATCTGTGTTCTCTGTCAGTGTGTTAATATTCCTGAGGACAGTGGGGGTGTTTAACACTTCACCGGGTGTATCTGACTGTGGGTCATGATATACACAGTGTGTCAGTGAGTGTTTTAATATTAATCTGTGTTCTCTGTCAGTGTGTTAATATTCCTGAGGACAGTGGGGGTGTTTTACACTTCACAGTGTGTATCTGACTGTGGGTCATGATATACACAGTGTGTCAGTGAGTGTGTTAATATTAATCTGTGTTCTCTGTCAGTGTGTTAATATTCCTGAGGACAGTGGGGGTGTTTTACACTTCACAGGGTGTATCTGACTGTGGGTCATGATATACACAGTGTGTCAGTGAGTGTGTTAATATTAATCTGTGTTCTCTGTCAGTGTGTTAATATTCCTGAGGACAGTGGGGGTGTTTTACACTTCACAGGGTGTATCTGACTGTGGGTCATGATATACACAGTGTGTCAGTGAGTGTGTTAATATTAATCTGTGTTCTCTGTCAGTGTGTTAATATTACTGAGGACAGTGGGGGTGTTTTACACTTCACAGGGTTTATCTGACTGTGAGTCATGATATGCACAGTGTGTCAGTGAGTGTGTTAATATTAATCTGTGTTCTCTGTCAGTGTGTTAATATTACTGAGAACAGTGGGGTTGTTTTACACTTCACAGGGTGTATCTGACTCTGGGTCATGATATAGACAGTGTGTCAGTGAGTGTGTTAATATTAATCTGTGTTCTCTGTCAGTGTGTTAATATTACTGAGGACAGTGGGGGTGTTTTACACTTCACAGGGTGTATCTGACAGTGGGTCATGATATACACAGTGTGTCAGTGAGTGTGTTAATATTAATCTGTGGTCTCTGTCAGTGTGTTAATATTGCTGAGGGCAGTGGGGGTGTTTTACACTTCACAGGGTTTATCGGACTGTGGGTCATGATGTACACAGTGTGTCAGTGAGTGTGTTAATATTAATCTGTGTTCTCTGTCAGTGTGTTAATATTCCTGAGGACAGTGGGGGTGTTTTACACTTCACAGGGTGTATCTGACTGTGGGTCATGATATACACAGTGTGTCAGTGAGTGTGTTAATATTAATCTGTGTTCTCTGTCAGTGTGTTAATATTCCTGAGGACAGTGGGGGTGTTTTACACTTCACAGGGTTTATCTGACTGTGGGTCATGATATACACAGTGTGTCAGTGAGTGTGTTAATATTAATCTGTGTTCTCTGTCAGTGTGTTAATATTCCTGAGGACAGTGGGGGTGTTTTACACTTCACAGGGTGTATCTGACTGTGGGTCATGATGTACACAGTGTGTCAGTGAGTGTGTTAATATTAATCTGTGTTCTCTGTCAGTGTGTTAATATTACAGAGGACAGTGGGGGTCTTTTACACTTCACAGGGTGTATCTGACTGTGGGTCATGATGTACACAGTGTGTCAGTGAGTGTGTTAATATTAATCTGTGTTCTCTGTCAGTGTGTTAATATTCCTGAGGACAGTGGGGGTGTTTAACACTTCACAGGGTGTCTCTGACTGTGGGTCATGATGTACACAGTGTGTCAGTGAGTGTGTTAATATTAATCTGTGTTCTCTGTCAGTCTGTTAATATTCCTGAGGACAGTGGGGGTGTTTTACACTTCACAGGGTGTATCTGACTGTGGGTCATCATATACACAGTGTGTCAGTGAGTGTGTTAATATTAATCTGTGTTCTCTGTCAGTGTGTTAATATTACTGAGGACAGTGGGGGTGTTTTACACTTCACAGGGTGTATCTGACTGTGGGTCATGATATACACAGTGTGTCAGTGAGTGTGTTAATATTAATCTGTGTTCTCTGTCAGTGTGTTAATATTCCTGAGGACAGTGGGGGTGTTTTACACTTCACAGGGTTTATCTGACTGTGGGTCATGATATACACAGTGTGTCAGTGAGTGTGTTAATATTAATCTGTGTTCTCTGTCAGTGTGTTAATATTCCTGAGGACAGTGGGGGTGTTTTACACGTCACAGGGTGTATCTGACTGTGGGTCATGATGTACACAGTGTGTCAGTGAGTGTGTTAATATTAATCTGTGTTCTCTGTCAGTGTGTTAATATTACAGAGGACAGTGGGGGTGTTTTACACTTCACAGGGTGTATCTGACTGTGGGTCATGATGTACACAGTGTGTCAGTGAGTGTGTTAATATTAATCTGTGTTCTCTGTCAGTGTGTTAATATTCCTGAGGACAGTGGGGGTGTTTTACACTTCACAGGGTGTATCTGACTGTGGGTCATGATATACACAGTGTGTCAGTGAGTGTGTTAATATTAATCTGTGTTCTCTGTCAGTGTGTTAATATTATTGAGGACAGTGGGGGTGTTTTACACTTCACAGGGTGTATCTGACTGTGGGTCATGATATACACAGTGTGTCAGTGAGTGTGTTAATATTAATCTGTGTTCTCTGTCAGTGTGTTAATATGACTGAGGACAGTGGGGGTGTTTTACACTTCACAGGGTGTATCTGACTGTGGGTCATGATATACACAGTGTGTCAGTGAGTGTGTTAATATTAATCTGTGTTCTCTGTCAGTGTGTTAATATTACTGAGGACAGTGGGGGTGTTTTACACTTCACAGGGTGTATCTGACTGTGGGTCATGATATACAGAGTGTGTCAGTGAGTGTGTTAATATTAATCTGTGTTCTCTGTCAGTGTGTTAATATTACTGAGGACAGTGGGGATGTTTTACACTTCACAGGGTGTATATGACTGTGGGTCATGATGTACACAGTGTGTCAGTGAGGATGTTAATATTAATCTGTGTTCTCTGTCAGTGTGTTAATATTCCTGAGGACAGTGGGGGTGTTTTACACTTCACAGGGTGTATCTGACTGTGGGTCATGATGTACACAGTGTGTCAGTGAGTGTGTTAATATTAATCTGTGTTCTCTGTCAGTGTGTTAATATTACAGAGGACAGTGGGGGTCTTTTACACTTCACAGGGTGTATCTGACTGTGGGTCATGATGTACACAGTGTGTCAGTGAGTGTGTTAATATTAATCTGTGTTCTCTGTCAGTGTGTTAATATTCCTGAGGACAGTGGGGGTGTTTAACACTTCACAGGGTGTCTCTGACTGTGGGTCATGATGTACACAGTGTGTCAGTGAGTGTGTTAATATTAATCTGTGTTCTCTGTCAGTCTGTTAATATTCCTGAGGACAGTGGGGGTGTTTTACACTTCACAGGGTGTATCTGACTGTGGGTCATCATATACACAGTGTGTCAGTGAGTGTGTTAATATTAATCTGTGTTCTCTGTCAGTGTGTTAATATTACTGAGGACAGTGGGGGTGTTTTACACTTCACAGGGTGTATCTGACTGTGGGTCATGATATACACAGTGTGTCAGTGAGTGTGTTAATATTAATCTGTGTTCTCTGTCAGTGTGTTAATATTCCTGAGGACAGTGGGGGTGTTTTACACTTCACAGGGTTTATCTGACTGTGGGTCATGATATACACAGTGTGTCAGTGAGTGTGTTAATATTAATCTGTGTTCTCTGTCAGTGTGTTAATATTCCTGAGGACAGTGGGGGTGTTTTACACGTCACAGGGTGTATCTGACTGTGGGTCATGATGTACACAGTGTGTCAGTGAGTGTGTTAATATTAATCTGTGTTCTCTGTCAGTGTGTTAATATTACAGAGGACAGTGGGGGTGTTTTACACTTCACAGGGTGTATCTGACTGTGGGTCATGATGTACACAGTGTGTCAGTGAGTGTGTTAATATTAATCTGTGTTCTCTGTCAGTGTGTTAATATTCCTGAGGACAGTGGGGGTGTTTTACACTTCACAGGGTGTATCTGACTGTGGGTCATGATATACACAGTGTGTCAGTGAGTGTGTTAATATTAATCTGTGTTCTCTGTCAGTGTGTTAATATTATTGAGGACAGTGGGGGTGTTTTACACTTCACAGGGTGTATCTGACTGTGGGTCATGATATACACAGTGTGTCAGTGAGTGTGTTAATATTAATCTGTGTTCTCTGTCAGTGTGTTAATATGACTGAGGACAGTGGGGGTGTTTTACACTTCACAGGGTGTATCTGACTGTGGGTCATGATATACACAGTGTGTCAGTGAGTGTGTTAATATTAATCTGTGTTCTCTGTCAGTGTGTTAATATTACTGAGGACAGTGGGGGTGTTTTACACTTCACAGGGTGTATCTGACTGTGGGTCATGATATACAGAGTGTGTCAGTGAGTGTGTTAATATTAATCTGTGTTCTCTGTCAGTGTGTTAATATTACTGAGGACAGTGGGGATGTTTTACACTTCACAGGGTGTATATGACTGTGGGTCATGATGTACACAGTGTGTCAGTGAGGATGTTAATATTAATCTGTGTTCTCTGTCAGTGTGTTAATATTCCTGAGGACAGTGGGGTGTTTTACACTTCACATGGTGTATCTGACTGTGAGTCATGATATACACAGTGTGTCAGTGAGTGTGTTAATATTAATCTGTGTTCTCTGTCAGTGTGTTAATATTCCTGAGGACAGTGGGGGTGTTTTACACTTCACAGGGTGTATCTGACTGTGGGTCATGATGTACACAGTGTGTCAGTGAGTGTGTTAATATTAATCTGTGTTCTCTGTCAGTGTGTTAATATTCCTGAGGACAGTGGGGGTGTTTTACACTTCTCAGGGTTTATCTGACTGTGGGTCATGATACACACAGTGTGTCAGTGAGTGTGTTAATATTAATCTGTGTTCTCTGTCAGTGTGTTAATATTCCTGAGGACAGTGGGGGTCTTTTACACTTCACAGGGTGTATCTGACTGTGAGTCATGATGTACACAGTGTGTCAGTGAGTGTGTTAATATTAATCTGTGTTCTCTGTCAGTGTGTTAATATTACTGAGGACAGTGGGGATGTTTTACACTTCACAGGGTGTATCTGACTGTGGGTCATGATATACACAGTGTGTCAGTGAGTGTGTTAATATTAATCTGTGTTCTCTGTCAGTGTGTTAATATTCCTGAGGACAGTGGGGGTGTTTTGCACTTCACCGGGTGTATCTGACTGTGGGTCATGATATACACAGTGTGTCAGTGAGTGTGTTAATATTAATCTGTGTTCTCTGTCAGTGTGTTAATATTCCTGAGGACAGTGGGGGTGTTTTACACTTCACAGGGTTATCTGACTGTGGGTCATGATATACACAGTGTGTCAGTGAGTGTGTTAATATTAATCTGTGTTCTCTGTCAGTGTGTTAATATTCCTGAGGACAGTGGGGGTGTTTTGCACTTCACCGGGTGTATCTGACTGTGGGTCATGATATACACAGTGTGTCAGTGAGTGTGTTAATATTAATCTGTGTTCTCTGTCAGTGTGTTAATATTCCTGAGGACAGTGGGGGTGTTTTACACTTCACAGGGTGTATCTGACTCTGGGTCATGATATACACAGTGTGTCAGTGAGTGTGTTAATATTAATCTGTGTTCTCTGTCAGTGTGTTAATATTACTGAGGACAGTGGGGGTGTTTTACACTTCACAGGGTGTATCTGACTGTGGGTCATGATATACACAGTGTGTCAGTGAGTGTGTTAATATTAATCTGTGTTCTCTGTCAGTGTGTTAATATTACTGAGGACAGTGGGGTTGTTTTACACTTCACAGGGTGTATCTGACTGTGGATCATGATATACACAGTGTGTTAGTGAGTGTGTTAATATTAATCTGTGTTCTCTGTCAGTGTGTTAATATTCCTGAGGACAGTGGGGGTGTTTTACACTTCACAGGGTGTATCTGACTGTGGGTCATGATGTACACAGTGTGTCAGTGAGTGTGTTAATATTAATCTGTGTTCTCTGTCAGTGTGTTAATATTACTGAGGACAGTGGGGTTGTTTTACACTTCACAGGGTTTATCTGACTGTGAGTCATGACATACACAGTGTGTCAGTGAGTGTGTTAATATTAATCTGTGTTCTCTGTCAGTGTGATAATATTCCTGAGGACAGTGGGGGTGTTTTACACTTCACAGGGTTTATCTGACTGTGGGTCATGATATACACAGTGTGTCAGTGAGTGTGTTAATATTAATCTGTGTTCTCTGTCAGTGTGTTAATATTCCTGAGGACCGTGGGGGTGTTTTACACTTCACAGGGTGTATCTGACTGTGGGTCATGATGTACACAGTGTGTCAGTGAGTTTGTTAATATTAATCTGTGTTCTCTGTCAGTGTGTTAATATTACTGAGGACAGTGGGGGTGTTTTACACTTCACAGGGTGTATCTGACTGTGGGTCATGATGTACACAGTGTGTCAGTGAGTGTGTTAATATTAATCTGTGTTCTCTGTCAGTGTGTTAATATTCCTGAGGACAGTGGGGGTGTTTTACACTTCACAGGGTGTATCTGACTGTGGGTCATGATGTACACAGTGTGTCAGTGAGTGTGTTAATATTAATCTGTGTTCTCTGTCAGTGTGTTAATATTACTGAGGACAGTGGGGGTGTTTTACACTTCACAGGGTGTATCTAACTGTGGGTCATGATGTACACAGTGTGTCAGTGAGTGTGTTAATATTAATCTGTGTTCTCTGTCAGTGTGTTAATATTACTGAGGACAGTGGGGGTGTTTTACACTTCACAGGGTGTATCTGACTGTGGGTCATGATGTACACAGTGTGTCAGTGAGTGTGTTAATATTAATCTGTGTTCTCTGTCAGTGTGTTAATATTCCTGAGGACAGTGGGGGTGTTTTACACTTCACAGGGTTTATATGACTGTGGGTCATGATATACACAGTGTGTCAGTGAGTGTGTTAATATTAATCTGTGTTCTCTGTCAGTGTGTTAATATTACTGAGGACAGTGGGGGTGTTTTACACTTCACAGGGTGTATCTGACTGTGGGTCATGATGTACACAGTGTGTCAGTGAGTGTGTTAATATTAATCTGTGTTCTCTGTCAGTGTGTTAATATTCCTGAGGACAGTGGGGATGTTTTACACTTCACAGGGTGTATCTGACTGTGAGTCATGATATACACAGTGTGTCAGTGAGTGTGTTAATATTAATCTGTGTTCTCTGTCAGTGTGTTAATATTACTGAGGACAGTGGGGGTGTTTTACACTTCACAGGGTGTATCTGACTGTGGGTCATGATATACACAGTGTGTCAGTGAGTGTGTTAATATTAATCTGTGTTCTCTGTCAGTGTGTTAATATTCCTGAGGACAGTGGGGGTGTTTTACACTTCACAGGGTGTATCTGACTGTGGGTCATGATGTACACAGTGTGTCAGTGAGTGTGTTAATATTAATCTGTGTTCTCTGTCAGTATGTTAATATTCCTGAGGGCAGTGGGGGTGTTTTACACTTCACAGGGTTTATCTGACTGTGGGTCATGATATACACAGTGTGTCAGTGAGTGTGTTAATATTAATCTGTGTTCTCTGTCAGTGTGTTAATATTCCTGAGGACAGTGGGGGTGTTTTACACTTCACAGGGTTTATCTGACTGTGGGTCATGATATACACAGTGTGTCAGTGAGTGTGTTAATATTAATCTGTGTTCTCTGTCAGTGTGTTAATATTCCTGAGGACAGTGGGGGTGTTTTACACTTCACAGGGTGTATCTGACTGTGGGTCATGATACACACAGTGTGTCAGTGAGTGTGTTAATATTAATCTGTGTTCTCTGTCAGTGTGTTAATATTACTGAGGACAGTGGGGGTGTTTTACACTTCACAGGCTTTATCTGACTGTGGGTCATGATATACACAGTGTGTCAGTGAGTGTGTTAATATTAATCTGTGTTCTCTGTCAGTGTGTTAATATTACTGAGGACAGTGGGGGTGTTTTACACTTCACAGGGTGTATCTGACTGTGGGTCATGATGTACACAGTGTGTCAGTGAGTGTGTTAATATTAATCTGTGTTCTCTGTCAGTGTGTTAATATTGCTGAGGACAGTGGTGTGTTTTACACTTCACAGGGTGTATCTGACTGTGGGTCATGATGTACACAGTGTGTCAGTGAGTGTGTTAATATTAATCTGTGTTCTCTGTCAGTGTGTTAATATTACTGAGGACAGTGGGGTGTTTTACACTTCACAGGGTGTATCTGACTCTGGGTCATGATGTACACAGTGTGTCAGTGAGTGTGTTAATATTAATCTGTGTTCTCTGTCAGTGTGTTAATATTACTGAGGACAGTGGGGGTGTTTTACACTTCACAGGGTGTATCTGACTGTGGGTCATGATATACACAGTGTGTCAGTGAGTGTGTTAATATTAATCTGTGTTCTCTGTCAGTGTGTTAATATTCCTGAGGACAGTGGGGGTGTTTTACACTTCACAGTGTTATCTGACTGTGGGTCATGATATACACAGTGTGTCAGTGAGTGTGTTAATATTAATCTGTGTTCTCTGTCAGTGTGTTAATATTCCTGAGGACAGTGGGGGTGTTTTACACTTCACAGGGTGTATCTGACTGTGGGTCATGATGTACACAGTGTGTCAGTGAGTGTGTTAATATTAATCTGTGTTCTCTGTCAGTGTGTTAATATTACTGAGGACAGTGGGGTTGTTTTACACTTCACAGGGTTTATCTGACTGTGAGTCATGACATACACAGTGTGTCAGTGAGTGTGTTAATATTAATCTGTGTTCTCTGTCAGTGTGATAATATTCCTGAGGACAGTGGGGGTGTTTTACACTTCACAGGGTGTATCTGACTGTGGGTCATGATGTACACAGTGTGTCAGTGAGTGTGTTAATATTAATCTGTGTTCTCTGTCAGTGTGTTAATATTACTGAGGACAGTGGGGTTGTTTTACACTTCACAGGGTTTATCTGACTGTGAGTCATGACATACACAGTGTGTCAGTGAGTGTGTTAATATTAATCTGTGTTCTCTGTCAGTGTGTTAATATTCCTGAGGACAGTGGGGGTGTTTTACACTTCACAGGGTTTATCTGACTGTGGGTCATGATATACACAGTGTGTCAGTGAGTGTGTTAATATTAATCTGTGTTCTCTGTCAGTGTGTTAATATTCCTGAGGACCGTGGGGGTGTTTTACACTTCACAGGGTGTATCTGACTGTGGGTCATGATGTACACAGTGTGTCAGTGAGTTTGTTAATATTAATCTGTGTTCTCTGTCAGTGTGTTAATATTACTGAGGACAGTGGGGGTGTTTTACACTTCACAGGGTGTATCTGACTGTGGGTCATGATGTACACAGTGTGTCAGTGAGTGTGTTAATATTAATCTGTGTTCTCTGTCAGTGTGTTAATATTCCTGAGGACAGTGGGGGTGTTTTACACTTCACAGGGTGTATCTGACTGTGGGTCATGATGTACACAGTGTGTCAGTGAGTGTGTTAATATTAATCTGTGTTCTCTGTCAGTGTGTTAATATTACTGAGGACAGTGGGGGTGTTTTACACTTCACAGGGTGTATCTAACTGTGGGTCATGATGTACACAGTGTGTCAGTGAGTGTGTTAATATTAATCTGTGTTCTCTGTCAGTGTGTTAATATTACTGAGGACAGTGGGGGTGTTTTACACTTCACAGGGTGTATCTGACTGTGGGTCATGATGTACACAGTGTGTCAGTGAGTGTGTTAATATTAATCTGTGTTCTCTGTCAGTGTGTTAATATTCCTGAGGACAGTGGGGGTGTTTTACACTTCACAGGGTTTATCTGACTGTGGGTCATGATATACACAGTGTGTCAGTGAGTGTGTTAATATTAATCTGTGTTCTCTGTCAGTGTGTTAATATTACTGAGGACAGTGGGGGTGTTTTACACTTCACAGGGTGTATCTGACTGTGGGTCATGATGTACACAGTGTGTCAGTGAGTGTGTTAATATTAATCTGTGTTCTCTGTCAGTGTGTTAATATTCCTGAGGACAGTGGGGATGTTTTACACTTCACAGGGTGTATCTGACTGTGAGTCATGATATACACAGTGTGTCAGTGAGTGTGTTAATATTAATCTGTGTTCTCTGTCAGTGTGTTAATATTACTGAGGACAGTGGGGGTGTTTTACACTTCACAGGGTGTATCTGACTGTGGGTCATGATATACACAGTGTGTCAGTGAGTGTGTTAATATTAATCTGTGTTCTCTGTCAGTGTGTTAATATTCCTGAGGACAGTGGGGGTGTTTTACACTTCACAGGGTGTATCTGACTGTGGGTCATGATGTACACAGTGTGTCAGTGAGTGTGTTAATATTAATCTGTGTTCTCTGTCAGTATGTTAATATTCCTGAGGGCAGTGGGGGTGTTTTACACTTCACAGGGTTTATCTGACTGTGGGTCATGATATACACAGTGTGTCAGTGAGTGTGTTAATATTAATCTGTGTTCTCTGTCAGTGTGTTAATATTCCTGAGGACAGTGGGGGTGTTTTACACTTCACAGGGTTTATCTGACTGTGGGTCATGATATACACAGTGTGTCAGTGAGTGTGTTAATATTAATCTGTGTTCTCTGTCAGTGTGTTAATATTCCTGAGGACAGTGGGGGTGTTTTACACTTCACAGGGTGTATCTGACTGTGGGTCATGATACACACAGTGTGTCAGTGAGTGTGTTAATATTAATCTGTGTTCTCTGTCAGTGTGTTAATATTACTGAGGACAGTGGGGGTGTTTTACACTTCACAGGCTTTATCTGACTGTGGGTCATGATATACACAGTGTGTCAGTGAGTGTGTTAATATTAATCTGTGTTCTCTGTCAGTGTGTTAATATTACTGAGGACAGTGGGGGTGTTTTACACTTCACAGGGTGTATCTGACTGTGGGTCATGATGTACACAGTGTGTCAGTGAGTGTGTTAATATTAATCTGTGTTCTCTGTCAGTGTGTTAATATTGCTGAGGACAGTGGTGTGTTTTACACTTCACAGGGTGTATCTGACTGTGGGTCATGATGTACACAGTGTGTCAGTGAGTGTGTTAATATTAATCTGTGTTCTCTGTCAGTGTGTTAATATTACTGAGGACAGTGGGGTGTTTTACACTTCACAGGGTGTATCTGACTGTGGGTCATGATGTACACAGTGTGTCAGTGAGTGTGTTAATATTAATCTGTGTTCTCTGTCAGTGTGTTAATATTACTGAGGACAGTGGGGGTGTTTTACACTTCACAGGGTGTATCTGACTGTGGGTCATGATATACACAGTGTGTCAGTGAGTGTGTTAATATTAATCTGTGTTCTCTGTCAGTGTGTTAATATTCCTGAGGACAGTGGGGGTGTTTTACACTTCACAGTGTTATCTGACTGTGGGTCATGATATACACAGTGTGTCAGTGAGTGTGTTAATATTAATCTGTGTTCTCTGTCAGTGTGTTAATATTCCTGAGGACAGTGGGGGTGTTTTACACTTCACAGGGTGTATCTGACTGTGGGTCATGATGTACACAGTGTGTCAGTGAGTGTGTTAATATTAATCTGTGTTCTCTGTCAGTGTGTTAATATTACTGAGGACAGTGGGGGTGTTTTACACTTCACAGGGTGTATCTGACTGTGGGTCATGATGTACACAGTGTGTCAGTGAGTGTGTTAATATTAATCTGTGTTCTCTGTCAGTGTGTTAATATTGCTGAGGACTGTGGGGTTGTTTTACCCTTCACAGGGTGTATCTAACAGTGGGTCATGATGTACACAGTGTGTCAGTGAGTGTGTTAATATTAATCTGTGTTCTCTGTCATTGTGTTAATATTGCTGAGGACAGTGGGGGTGTTTTACACTTCACCGGGTGTATCTGACTGTGGGTCATGATGTACACAGTGTGTCAGTGAGTGTGTTAATATTAATCTGTGTTCTCTGTCAGTGTCTTAATATTACTGAGGACAGTGGGGTGTTTTACACTTCACAGGGTGTATCTGACTGTGGGTCATGATATACACAGTGTGTCAGTGAGTGTGTTAATATTAATCTGTGTTCTCTGTCAGTGTGTTAATATTCCTGAGGACAGTGGGGGTGTTTTACACTTCACTGGGTGTATCTGACTCTGGGTCATGATATACACAGTGTGTCAGTGAGTGTGTTAATATTAATCTGTGTCCTCTGTCAGTGTGTTAATATTACTGAGGACAGTGGGGGTGTTTTACACTTCACTGGGTGTATCTGACTGTGGGTCATGATATACACAGTGTGTCAGTGAGTGTGTTAATATTAATCTGTGTTCTCTGTCAGTGTGTTAATATTACTGAGGACAGTGGGGGTGTTTTACACTTCACAGGGTGTATCTGACTGTGGGTCATGATGTACACAGTGTATCAGTGAGTGTGTTAATATTAATCTGTGTTCTCTGTCAGTGTGTTAATATTTCTGAGGACAGTGGGGGTGTTTTACACTTCACAGGGTTTATCTGACTGTGAGTCATGATATACACAGTGTGTCAGTGAGTGTGTTAATATTAATCTGTGTTCTCTGTCAGTGTGTTAATATTACTGAGAACAGTGGGGGTGTTTTACACTTCACAGGGTGTATCTGACTGTGGGTCATGATATACACAGTGTGTCAGTGAGTGTGTTAATATTAATCTGTGTTCTCTGTCAGTGTGTGAATATTACTGAGGACAGTGGGGGTGTTTTACACTTCACAGGGTGTATCTGACTGTGAATCATGATGTACACAGTGTGTCAGTGAGTGTGTTAATATTAATCTGTGTTCTCTGTCAGTGTGTTAATATTACTGAGGACAGTGGGGTGTTTTACACTTCACAGGGTGTATCTGACTGTGGGTCATGATGTACACAGTGTGTCAGTGAGTGTGTTAATATTAATCTGTGTTCTCTGTCAGTGTGTTAATATTACTGAGGACAGTGGGGGTGTTTTACACTTCACAGGGTGTATCTGACTGTGGGTCATGATATACACAGTGTGTCAGTGAGTGTGTTAATATTAATCTGTGTTCTCTGTCAGTGTGTTAATATTCCTGAGGACAGTGGGGTGTTTTACACTTCACAGTGTTATCTGACTGTGGGTCATGATATACACAGTGTGTCAGTGAGTGTGTTAATATTAATCTGTGTTCTCTGTCAGTGTGTTAATATTCCTGAGGACAGTGGGGGTGTTTTACACTTCACAGGGTGTATCTGACTGTGGGTCATGATGTACACAGTGTGTCAGTGAGTGTGTTAATATTAATCTGTGTTCTCTGTCAGTGTGTTAATATTACTGAGGACAGTGGGGGTGTTTTACACTTCACAGGGTGTATCTGACTGTGGGTCATGATGTACACAGTGTGTCAGTGAGTGTGTTAATATTAATCTGTGTTCTCTGTCAGTGTGTTAATATTGCTGAGGACTGTGGGGTTGTTTTACCCTTCACAGGGTGTATCTAACAGTGGGTCATGATGTACACAGTGTGTCAGTGAGTGTGTTAATATTAATCTGTGTTCTCTGTCATTGTGTTAATATTGCTGAGGACAGTGGGGGTGTTTTACACTTCACCGGGTGTATCTGACTGTGGGTCATGATGTACACAGTGTGTCAGTGAGTGTGTTAATATTAATCTGTGTTCTCTGTCAGTGTGTTAATATTACTGAGGACAGTGGGGTGTTTTACACTTCACAGGGTGTATCTGACTGTGGGTCATGATATACACAGTGTGTCAGTGAGTGTGTTAATATTAATCTGTGTTCTCTGTCAGTGTGTTAATATTCCTGAGGACAGTGGGGGTGTTTTACACTTCACTGGGTGTATCTGACTGTGGGTCATGATATACACAGTGTGTCAGTGAGTGTGTTAATATTAATCTGTGTTCTCTGTCAGTGTGTTAATATTCCTGAGGACAGTGGGGGTGTTTTTCACTTCACAGGGTGTATCTGACTCTGGGTCATGATATACACAGTGTGTCAGTGAGTGTGTTAATATTAATCTGTGTCCTCTGTCAGTGTGTTAATATTACTGAGGACAGTGGGGGTGTTTTACACTTCACAGGGTGTATCTGACTGTGGGTCATGATATACACAGTGTGTCAGTGAGTGTGTTAATATTAATCTGTGTTCTCTGTCAGTGTGTTAATATTACTGAGGACAGTGGGGGTGTTTTACACTTCACAGGGTGTATCTGACTGTGGGTCATGATGTACACAGTGTATCAGTGAGTGTGTTAATATTAATCTGTGTTCTCTGTCAGTGTGTTAATATTACTGAGGACAGTGGGGGTGTTTTACACTTCACAGGGTTTATCTGACTGTGAGTCATGATATACACAGTGTGTCAGTGAGTGTGTTAATATTAATCTGTGTTCTCTGTCAGTGTGTTAATATTACTGAGAACAGTGGGGGTGTTTTACACTTCACAGGGTGTATCTGACTGTGGGTCATGATATACACAGTGTGTCAGTGAGTGTGTTAATATTAATCTGTGTTCCCTGTCAGTGTGTGAATATTACTGAGGACAGTGGGGGTGTTTTACACTTCACAGGGTGTATCTGACTGTGAGTCATGATGTACACAGTGTGTCAGTGAGTGTGTTAATATTAATCTTTGTTCTCTGTCAGTGTGTTAATATTCCTGAGGACAGTGGGGGTGTTTTACACTTCACAGGGTGTATCTGACTGTGGGTCATGATATACACAGTGTGTCAGTGAGTGTGTTAATATTAATCTGTGTTCTCTGTCAGTGTGTTAATATTCCTGTGGACAGTGGGGATGTTTTACACTTCACAGGGTGTATCTGACTGTGGGTCATGATATACACAGTGTGTCAGTGAGTGTGTTAATATTAATCTGTGTTCTCTGTCAGTGTGTTAATATTACTGAGGACAGTGGGGGTGTTTTACACTTCACAGGGTGTATCTGACTGTGGGTCATGATATACACAGTGTGTCAGTGAGTGTGTTCATATTAATCTGTGTTCTCTGTCAGTGTGTTAATATTACTGAGGACAGTGGGGGTGTTTTACACTTCACAAGGTGTATCTGACTGTGGGTCATGATCTACACAGTGTGTCAGTGAGTGTGTTAATATTAATCTGTGTTCTCTGTCAGTGTGTTAATATTACTGAGGACAGTGGGGGTGTTTTACACTTCACAGGGTGTATCTGACTGTGGGTCATGATATACACAGTGTGTCAGTGAGTGTGTTAATATTAATCTGTGTTCTCTGTCAGTGTGTTAATATTACTGAGGACAGTGGGGGTGTTTTACACTTCATAGGGTGTATCCGACTGTGGGTCATGATGTACACATTGTGTCAGTGAGTGTGTTAATATTAATCTGTGTTCTCTGTCAGTGTGTTAATATTCCAGAGGACAGTGGGGATGTTTTACACTTCACAGGGTGTATCTGACTGTGGGTCATGATATACACAGTGTGTCAGTGAGTGTGTTAATATTAATCTGTGTTCTCTGTCAGTGTGTTAATATTCCTGAGGACAGTGGGGGTGTTTTACACTTCACAGGGTTTATCTGACTGTGGGTCATGATATACACAGTGTGTCAGTGAGTGTGTTAATATTAATCTGTGTTCTCTGTCAGTGTGTTAATATTCCTGTGGACAGTGGGGGTGTTTTACACTTCACAGGGTGTATCTGACTGTGGGTCATGATATACACAGTGTGTCAGTGAGTGTGTTAATATTAATCTGTGTTCTCTGTCAGTGTGTTAATATTCCTGAGGACAGTGGGGGTGTTTTACACTTCACAGGGTGTATCTGACTGTGGGTCATGATGTACACAGTGTGTCAGTGAGTGTGTTAATATTAATCTGTGTTCTCTGTCAGTGTGTTAATATTACTGAGGACAGTGGGGGTGTTTTACACTTCACAGGGTGTATCTGACTGTGGGTCGTGATATACACAGTGTGTCAGTAAGTGTGTTAATATTAATCTGTGTTCTCTGTCAGTGTGTTAATATTCCTGAGGACAGTGGGGGTGTTTTACACTTCACAGGGTGTATCTGACTGTGGGTCATGATGTACACAGTGTGTCAGTGAGTGTGTTAATATTAATCTGTGTTCTCTGTCAGTGTGTTAATATTCCTGAGGACAGTGGGGGTGTTTTACACTTCACAGTGTTTATCTGACTGTGGGTCATGATATACACAGTGTGTCAGTGAGTGTGTTAATATTAATCTGTGTTCTCTGTCAGTGTGTTAATATTCCTGAGGACAGTGGGGGTGTTTTACACTTCACAGGGTGTATCTGACTGTGGGTCATGATATACACAGTGTGTCAGTGAGTGTGTTAATATTAATCTGTGTTCTCTGTCAGTGTGTTAATATTCCTGAGGACAGTGGGGTGTTTTACACTTCACAGGGTGTATCTGACTGTGGGTCATGATGTACACAGTGTGTCAGTGAGTGTGTTAATATTAATCTGTGTTCTCTGTCAGTGTGTTAATATTCCTGAGGACAGTGGTGGTGTTTTACACTTCACAGTGTTTATCTGACTGTGGGTCATGATATACACAGTGTGTCAGTGAGTGTGTTAATATTAATCTGTGTTCTCTGTCAGTGTGTTAATATTCCTGAGGACAGTGGGGGTGTTTTACACTTCACAGGGTGTATCTGACTGTGGGTCATGATATACACAGTGTGTCAGTGAGTGTGTTAATATTAATCTGTGTTCTCTGTCAGTGTGTTAATATTCCTGAGGACAGTGGGGGTGTTTTACACTTCACAGGGTGTATCTAACTGTGAGTCATGATATACACATTGTGTCAGTGAGTGTGTTAATATTAATCTGTGTTCTCTGTCAGTGTGTTAATATTCCTGAGGACAGAGGGGGTGTTTTACACTTCACAGGGTGAATCTAACTGTGAGTCATGATATACACAGTGTGTCAGTGAGTGTGTTAATATTAATCTGTGTCCTCTGTCAGTGTGTTAATATTACTGAGGACAGTGGGGGTGTTTTACACTTCACAGGGTGTATCTGACTCTGGGTCATGATATACACAGTGTGTCAGTGAGTGTGTTAATATTAATCTGTGTTCTCTGTCAGTGTGTTAATATTACTGAGGACAGTGGGGATGTTTTACACTTCACAGGGTTTATCTGACTGTGGGTCATGATATACACAGTGTGTCAGTGAGTGTGTTAATATTAATCTGTGTTCTCTGTCAGTGTGTTAATATTCCTGAGGACAGTGGGGGTGTTTTACACTTCACAGGGTGTATCTGACTGTGGGTCATGATATACACAGTGTGTCAGTGAGTGTGTTAATATTAATCTGTGTTCTCTGTCAGTGTGTTAATATTACTGAGGACAGTGGGGATGTTTTACACTTCACAGGGTTTATCTGACTGTGGGTCATGATATACACAGTGTGTCAGTGAGTGTGTTAATATTAATCTGTGTTCTCTGTCAGTGTGTTAATATTCCTGAGGACAGTGGGGGTGTTTTACACTTCACAGGGTGTATCTAACTGTGAGTCATGATATATACAGTGTGTCAGTGAGTGTGTTAATATTAATCTGTGTTCTCTGTCAGTGTGTTAATATTCCTGAGGACAGTGGGGGTGTTTTACACTTCACAGGGTGTATCTAACTGTGAGTCATGATATACACAGTGTGTCAGTGAGTGTGTTAATATTAATCTGTGTTCTCTGTCAGTGTGTTAATATTCCTGAGGACAGTGGGGGTGTTTTACACTTCACAGGGTGTATCTGACTGTGGGTCATGATATACACAGTGTGTCAGTGAGTGTGTTAATATTAATCTGTGTTCTCTGTCAGTGTGTTAATATTCCTGAGGACAGTGGGGGTGTTTTACACTTCACAGTGTTTATCTGACTGTGGGTCATGATATACACAGTGTGTCAGTGAGTGTGTTAATATTAATCTGTGTTCTCTGTCAGTGTGTTAATATTCCTGAGGACAGTGGGGGTGTTTTACACTTCACAGGGTGTATCTGACTGTGGGTCATGATATACACAGTGTGTCAGTGAGTGTGTTAATATTAATCTGTGTTCTCTGTCAGTGTGTTAATATTCCTGAGGACAGTGGGGGTGTTTTACACTTCACAGGGTGTATCTGACTGTGGGTCATGATGTACACAGTGTGTCAGTGAGTGTGTTAATATTAATCTGTGTTCTCTGTCAGTGTGTTAATATTCCTGAGGACAGTGGTGGTGTTTTACACTTCACAGGGTGTATCTGACTGTGGGTCATGATATACACAGTGTGTCAGTGAGTGTGTTAATATTAATCTGTGTTCTCTGTCAGTGTGTTAATATTCCTGAGGACAGTGGGGGTGTTTTACACTTCACAGGGTGTATCTAACTGTGAGTCATGATATACACATTGTGTCAGTGAGTGTGTTAATATTAATCTGTGTTCTCTGTCAGTGTGTTAATATTCCTGAGGACAGAGGGGGTGTTTTACACTTCACAGGGTGAATCTAACTGTGAGTCATGATATACACAGTGTGTCAGTGAGTGTGTTAATATTAATCTGTGTCCTCTGTCAGTGTGTTAATATTACTGAGGACAGTGGGGGTGTTTTACACTTCACAGGGTGTATCTGACTCTGGGTCATGATATACACAGTGTGTCAGTGAGTGTGTTAATATTAATCTGTGTTCTCTGTCAGTGTGTTAATATTACTGAGGACAGTGGGGATGTTTTACACTTCACAGGGTTTATCTGACTGTGGGTCATGATATACACAGTGTGTCAGTGAGTGTGTTAATATTAATCTGTGTTCTCTGTCAGTGTGTTAATATTCCTGAGGACAGTGGGGGTGTTTTACACTTCACAGGGTGTATCTGACTGTGGGTCATGATATACACAGTGTGTCAGTGAGTGTGTTAATATTAATCTGTGTTCTCTGTCAGTGTGTTAATATTACTGAGGACAGTGGGGATGTTTTACACTTCACAGGGTTTATCTGACTGTGGGTCATGATATACACAGTGTGTCAGTGAGTGTGTTAATATTAATCTGTGTTCTCTGTCAGTGTGTTAATATTCCTGAGGACAGTGGGGGTGTTTTACACTTCACAGGGTGTATCTAACTGTGAGTCATGATATATACAGTGTGTCAGTGAGTGTGTTAATATTAATCTGTGTTCTCTGTCAGTGTGTTAATATTCCTGAGGACAGTGGGGGTGTTTTACACTTCACAGGGTGTATCTAACTGTGAGTCATGATATACACAGTGTGTCAGTGAGTGTGTTAATATTAATCTGTGTTCTCTGTCAGTGTGTTAATATTCCTGAGGACAGTGGGGGTGTTTTACACTTCACAGGGTGTATCTGACTGTGGGTCATGATATACACAGTGTGTCAGTGAGTGTGTTAATATTAATCTGTGTTCTCTGTCAGTGTGTTAATATTCCTGAGGACAGTGGGGGTGTTTTACACTTCACAGTGTTTATCTGACTGTGGGTCATGATATACACAGTGTGTCAGTGAGTGTGTTAATATTAATCTGTGTTCTCTGTCAGTGTGTTAATATTCCTGAGGACAGTGGGGGTGTTTTACACTTCACAGGGTGTATCTGACTGTGGGTCATGATATACACAGTGTGTCAGTGAGTGTGTTAATATTAATCTGTGTTCTCTGTCAGTGTGTTAATATTCCTGAGGACAGTGGGGGTGTTTTACACTTCACAGGGTGTATCTGACTGTGGGTCATGATGTACACAGTGTGTCAGTGAGTGTGTTAATATTAATCTGTGTTCTCTGTCAGTGTGTTAATATTCCTGAGGACAGTGGTGGTGTTTTACACTTCACAGGGTGTATCTGACTGTGGGTCATGATATACACAGTGTGTCAGTGAGTGTGTTAATATTAATCTGTGTTCTCTGTCAGTGTGTTAATATTCCTGAGGACAGTGGGGGTGTTTTACACTTCACAGGGTGTATCTGACTGTGGGTCATGATATACACAGTGTGTCAGTGAGTGTGTTAATATTAATCTGTGTTCTCTGTCAGTGTGTTAATATTCCTGAGGACAGTGGGGGTGTTTTACACTTCACAGGGTGTATCTAACTGTGAGTCATGATATACACATTGTGTCAGTGAGTGTGTTAATATTAATCTGTGTTCTCTGTCAGTGTGTTAATATTCCTGAGGACAGTGGGGGTGTTTTACACTTCACAGGGTGTATCTAACTGTGAGTCATGATATACACAGTGTGTCAGTGAGTGTGTTAATATTAATCTGTGTCCTCTGTCAGTGTGTTAATATTACTGAGGACAGTGGGGGTGTTTTACACTTCACAGGGTGTATCTGACTCTGGGTCATGATATACACAGTGTGTCAGTGAGTGTGTTAATATTAATCTGTGTTCTCTGTCAGTGTGTTAATATTACTGAGGACAGTGGGGATGTTTTACACTTCACAGGGTTTATCTGACTGTGGGTCATGATATACACAGTGTGTCAGTGAGTGTGTTAATATTAATCTGTGTTCTCTGTCAGTGTGTTAATATTCCTGAGGACAGTGGGGGTGTTTTACACTTCACAGGGTGTATCTGACTGTGGGTCATGATATACACAGTGTGTCAGTGAGTGTGTTAATATTAATCTGTGTTCTCTGTCAGTGTGTTAATATTACTGAGGACAGTGGGGATGTTTTACACTTCACAGGGTTTATCTGACTGTGGGTCATGATATACACATTGTGTCAGTGAGAGTGTTAATATTAATCTGTGTTCTCTGTCAGTGTGTTAATATTCCTGAGGACAGTGGGGGTGTTTTACACTTCACAGGGTCTATCTAACTGTGAGTCATGATATATACAGTGTGTCAGTGAGTGTGTTAATATTAATCTGTGTTCTCTGTCAGTGTGTTAATATTCCTGAGGACAGTGGGGGTGTTTTACACTTCACAGGGTGTATCTAACTGTGAGTCATGATATACACAGTGTGTCAGTGAGTGTGTTAATATTAATCTGTGTTCTCTGTCAGTGTGTTAATATTCCTGAGGACAGTGGGGGTGTTTTACACTTCACAGGGTGTATCTGACTGTGGGTCATGATATACACAGTGTGTCAGTGAGTGTGTTAATATTAATCTGTGTTCTCTGTCAGTGTGTTAATATTCCTGAGGACAGTGGGGTGTTTTACACTTCACAGGGTGTATCTAACTGTGAGTCATGATATACACAGTGTGTCAGTGAGTGTGTTAATATTAATCTGTGTCCTCTGTCAGTGTGTTAATATTACTGAGGACAGTGGGGGTGTTTTACACTTCACAGGGTGTATCTGACTCTGGGTCATGATATACACAGTGTGTCAGTGAGTGTGTTAATATTAATCTGTGTTCTCTGTCAGTGTGTTAATATTACTGAGGACAGTGGGGATGTTTTACACTTCACAGGGTTTATCTGACTGTGGGTCATGATATACACAGTGTGTCAGTGAGTGTGTTAATATTAATCTGTGTTCTCTGTCAGTGTGTTAATATTCCTGAGGACAGTGGGGGTGTTTTACACTTCACAGGGTGTATCTGACTGTGGGTCATGATATACACAGTGTGTCAGTGAGTGTGTTAATATTAATCTGTGTTCTCTGTCAGTGTGTTAATATTACTGAGGACAGTGGGGATGTTTTACACTTCACAGGGTTTATCTGACTGTGGGTCATGATATACACATTGTGTCAGTGAGAGTGTTAATATTAATCTGTGTTCTCTGTCAGTGTGTTAATATTCCTGAGGACAGTGGGGGTGTTTTACACTTCACAGGGTCTATCTAACTGTGAGTCATGATATATACAGTGTGTCAGTGAGTGTGTTAATATTAATCTGTGTTCTCTGTCAGTGTGTTAATATTCCTGAGGACAGTGGGGGTGTTTTACACTTCACAGGGTGTATCTAACTGTGAGTCATGATATACACAGTGTGTCAGTGAGTGTGTTAATATTAATCTGTGTTCTCTGTCAGTGTGTTAATATTCCTGAGGACAGTGGGGGTGTTTTACACTTCACAGGGTGTATCTGACTGTGGGTCATGATATACACAGTGTGTCAGTGAGTGTGTTAATATTAATCTGTGTTCTCTGTCAGTGTGTTAATATTCCTGAGGACAGTGGGGGTGTTTTACACTTCACAGGGTGTATCTAACTGTGAGTCATGATATACACAGTGTGTCAGTGAGTGTGTTAATATTAATCTGTGTCCTCTGTCAGTGTGTTAATATTACTGAGGACAGTGGGGGTGTTTTACACTTCACAGGGTGTATCTGACTCTGGGTCATGATATACACAGTGTGTCAGTGAGTGTGTTAATATTAATCTGTGTTCTCTGTCAGTGTGTTAATATTACTGAGGACAGTGGGGTTGTTTTACACTTCACAGGGTTTATCTGACTGTGGGTCATGATATACACAGTGTGTCAGTGAGTGTGTTAATATTAATCTGTGTTCTCTGTCAGTGTGTTAATATTCCTGAGGACAGTGGGGGTGTTTTACACTTCACAGGGTGTATCTGACTGTGGGTCATGATATACACAGTGTGTCAGTGAGTGTGTTAATATTAATCTGTGTTCTCTGTCAGTGTGATAATATTGCTGAGGACATTGGGGGTGTTTTACACTTCACAGGGTGTATCTGACTGTGGGTCATGATATACACAGTGTGTCAGTGAGTGTGTTAATATTAATCTGTGTTCTCTGTCAGTGTGTTAATATTCCTGAGGACAGTGGGGGTGTTTTACACTTCACAGGGTTTATCTGACTGTGGGTCATGATATACACAGTGTGTCAGTGAGTGTGTTAATATTAATCTGTGTTCTCTGTCAGTGTGTTAATATTCCTGAGGACAGTGGTGGTGTTTTACACTTCACAGGGTTTATCTGACTGTGGGTCATGATATACACAGTGTGTCAGTGAGTGTGTTAATATTAATCTGTGTTCTCTGTCAGTGTGTTAATATTACTGAGGACAGTGGGGATGTTTTACACTTCACAGGGTTTATCTGACTGTGGGTCATGATATACACAGTGTGTCAGTGAGTGTGTTAATATTAATCTGTGTTCTCTGTCAGTGTGTTAATATTACTGAGGACAGTGGGGATGTTTTACACTTCACAGGGTTTATCTGACTGTGGGTCATGATATACACAGTGTGTCAGTGAGTGTGTTAATATTAATCTGTGTTCTCTGTCAGTGTGTTAATATTCCTGAGGACAGTGGGGGTGTTTTACACTTCACAGGGTGTATCTGACTGTGGGTCATGATATACACAGTGTGTCAGTGAGTGTGTTAATATTAATCTGTGTTCTCTGTCAGTGTGTTAATATTCCACCCTAGCCAAATCGCCCCTGTCACATTTTGCTCTCTCTCTCCCCCCACAACTCCTCTTGCACCTTCTCCTCCTTTGAGCTCATCACTTTGTTCCCCAAATCCCCATCCCGACTCCCATACACCATTCCCCGATACCACTACCCCGTAACACCCCTCCCTCACTCCCATATCCCACATCCCACCCAGCCACCCCTCCCCCACTCTCCTACCCCACTCCCCCACTCCCCTCCCCAACTCCCCTCAACTGCTCCACGCCCCAACTCCACCACCATATCCCCTCCCCCACTCCCCTCCCCAACTCCCCTCCGCAAATCACCTCCCCCAGTCCCGTCCCCACTCTCCTTCCCAACTCCCCTCCCCTACTCACCTCTCCCCTCCCCTCCCACACTACCCGCCCTTACTCCCCAGCCCACTTCCCTCCCCCACTCCCCTACCCCATTCCTGCTGACACTCCCCTACCCCACTCCCCTTCCCCACTCCTACACACCACTTACCTACCACACTCCCCTTCCCTACTCCCTTCCCACACTCCCCCTACCGAACTCCCCTCCCACACTCCCCTGCCACACGCCCCTCCCCCACACCCCTCTCCCCGCCCCGACTCACCTACCGCACTCCCCTGCCCCACTTCCTGTCCCCCACTTCCCTCCCTCACTCCCTTCACTCACTCCCCTACCCCACTTCTCTCACCCACTCCTGTCCCCACTCCCATATATCACACCCCTACCCCACTCCCTGTCCCCCACTCGCCTCCCCCACTCCCCTACCTCACTCCCCTATCCCACTCCCCTACCCCACTCCCCTCCCCCACTTCCCTACCCCACTCCACTTTATCACTCCCCTACCCCACTCCCTGTCCCCAACTCCCTGTCCCCCACTCCCCTCCCCAACACCCCTCCCCCACTCCCCTACCCCACTCCCTGTCCCCCACTCCCTTTCCCACACTCCCTGTCCCCCACTACCCTGACCAACGTCCCTCCCCCACACCCGTACCCCACTCCCCCACCCCACTCCCAAACCCACTCCTCTACCCAACTCCTCTCCCCAACTCCCCTCCCCCACTCCCCTCCCCCACTCCCCCACTCCCCACCCCAACTCATTACCCCACACCCCTACACCACTCCCCTCCCCAACACCCCTCCCCCACTCCCCTACCCCACTCCCTGTCCCCTAAACCCTTTCCCCCACTCCCTGTCCCCCACTCCCCTCCCCACACTCCTCCCCCACTCCCCCACTCCCCACCCCAGCTCATTACCCCACACCCCGACCCCACTCCCCTCCCCCACTCCCCTCACTAACTCCCATACCCCATGCCCGTACTCCACTCCCCTCCCCAACTTACCTCCCCCACTCCCCGCCCCAACTCCCCTCCCTCACTTCCCTCCCCCACACCCCTCCCCAACTCCCCCCAACAGCCCGCCCCAACTCCCCTCCCTCACTTCCCTCCCCCACACCCCTCCCCAATCCCCTCCGCATCTCCTATCCCCCACTCCCCTCCCCCACTCCCCGCCCCAGCTCCCCTCGCCCACTCCCCTCGCCCACTCCCCTCCCGCACTAACTTCACCCACTCTCCTCCCCACTCCCCTCCCCCACTCCCCGCCTCCACTCCCCTCCCCCACTCCCCTACCTCCCAAACCCACTCCTCTACCCAACCCCTCTCCCCAACTCCCCTCCCCCACTCCCCTCCCCCACTCCCCCACTCCCCACCCCAACTCATTACCCCACTCCCCTCCCCCACTCCCCTACCCACTCCCCTATATCACTCCCCTACCCATCTCCCTGTCCCCCACTCCCTTTCCCCCAATCCCTGTCTCCCACTCCCCTCCCCAACGCCTCTCCCCCACACCCCTACCCCACTCCCCCACCCCACTCCCAAACCCACTCCTCTACCCAACTCCCCTCCCCAACTCCTCTCCCCCACTCCCCTCCCCCACACTCCTCCCCCACTCCCCCACTCCCCACCCCAACTCATTACCCCACACCCCTACCCCACTCCCCTCCCCCACTCCCCTCACTAACTCGCATACCCCATGCCCGTACTCCACTCCCCTCCCCAACTTACCTCCCCCACTCCCCGCCCCAACTCCCCTCCCTCACTTCCCTCCGCCACACTCCTCCCCAACTCCCCCCAACTGCCCTCCCCCACATCCCTCCCCTAATTCCCTCCCCCACACCCCTCCCCAATCCCCTGCGCATCTCCTATCCCCCACTCCCCTCCCCCACTCCCCGCCCCAGCTCCCCTCGCCCACTCCCCTCGCCCATTCCCCTCCTACACTAACTTCCCCCACTCTCCTCCCCACTCCCCTCACCAACTAGCCTCCCAAACTCCGCTACAGCACACCCCTACCCCATTCGCAGAAACCACTCCCTTACCACACCCCACCACCAATCCCCTCCCCGACTCCGATCCACCACTCCGTTTCCCTCCATTATTTCACTGCCCTCACCAAAGACAATCACATCCCCAACTACCCTCCCCCACTCCCCTGCCCCACTCCCCGACCTCACACCCCGACGGCAGACCCCTCCACAACTCTCCTACCCCACTCCCCTACCATACTCCCCTACGCCACTCCCCGACCCCACTCCCCTACCGCTCTCCCCTCCGCAACTCCCCTACCCCACTCCCCTAACCCACTCCCCTACCACACTACCCTACCCCACTCCCCTCCCCCACTCCCCTCCTCCACTCCCCTCCCCCACTCCCCTACCTCACTCCCCTCCCCTACACCCCTACCCACCTCTCCTACCCCACCCCATCCCCCACTCACCTTCTCTCCACCTCCTCACTGCCCTCCAATACCCAACGCCCCGACCCCACTCCACTATCCCACTCCACTATCCCACTCCCCTTTCCCACTCCCCTACCCCACTCCCCTCCCCCACTCGCCTCCCCCACTCCCCTACATCACTCCCATACCCCACGCCCTGTCCCCACTCCCTGTCCCCCACTCCCCTCCCAAACTCCCATCCCCCACTCCCCTACCCCACTCCTCACACCACTTCCATCCCACACTCCTCTACCCCACTCCCCTCCCCAGGTCCCCTCACCAATTCCTCTCCCCCACTCCCCTACGCCGCTCCCCACCCCAACACCCCTATCCCACTCCCCTCCCCAACTCCCCTCCCCATATCCCCTTACCAACTCCCATACCCCACTCCCCTACCCCACTTACATACCCACTCCCCTCCCCAACACCCCTGCCTCACTTCCTTCCCCCACTCCCCTCCCCAACTCCTCCCAACTCCCCTCCCCCACCCCCCGGCCCAACTCTCCTCCCCACTCCCCTCCCAAACTCCCCGACCCCATCCCCTACCCCATTCTCCTACCCCACTCCCCTACCTCACTCCCTTACCACACCCCCTCCTCCAATCACCTCCCCCACTCCCCTCCACCACTCCGATTCCCTCCACCTCTTCACTGCCCTCACCTAAGACAATCCCATCCCCCACTACCCTACCCCACTCTCCTGCCCCACTCCCCGACCCCACACCCTGTGCGCAGTCCCATCCACAACTCCCCTACCCCACTCCCCTACTACACTCCCCTACGCGACTCCCCGACCCCACTCCCCTACCGCACTCCCCTCCACAACTCCCCTACGCCACTCCTCCTACCCCACTCCCCGACCACACTCCCCTACCCCACTCCTCTCCTCCACTCCCCTCCCCCACTCCCCTCCTGACTCCCCTCCCCTACACCCCTACCCACCTCTCCTACCCCACCCCATCCCCCACTCACCTTCTCTCCACCTCCTCACTGCCCTGCAATACGCAACGTCCCGACCCCACTCCACTATCCAACTCCACTATCCCACTCCCCTTTCCCACTCCCCTACCCCACTCCCCTCCCCCACTCGCCTCCCCCACTCCCCTACCTCACTCCCCTACCTCACGCCCTGTCCCCACTCCCTGTCACCCACTCCCCTCCCCAACTCACATCCCCCACTCCCCTACCCCACTCCGCTCCCGAACTCACCTATCCTACTCCCCTCCCCAATCTCCTTCCCTCCACTTCCTCACTGCACTCCCCTACCCCACACCACATTCCCTCTCCCCTACCCTACTCCCCTAACTCACTTCCCTCCCACACTCCCCCGCCCCACACCCCTACCCCACTCCCCTCCACCACACCCCTCCCCCACACCCCTTCCCTGCTCCCATTCCTTCTCCTCCTCACTGCCCTCCCCTACCGAACTCCCCTGTGCCACTGCCCTCACCTACTCCCCACGCCACTCCCCTTCACTCCACCTCCTCACTGCCATCCCCTATGCCACTCCCCTACCCCACTCCCGACCCCACTCGCCTCACCCACTGCCCTACCTCACTCCACTCCCCCAGTTACCACCCCCACTACCCTCCCCCACTCCCCTCCCCTACTCCCCTTCCTTATCCTCCTCACTGCCTTCACCTACCCAACTCCCCTACCCCACTCCCCTCCCACGCTCACCTCACACAATGCCCTTCCCTTCTCCCACACCCCTCCCCCATTCCCCTACCTCACTCCCCTCCCCCACTCCCCTACCCCACTCATTAAACACACTCCCCTCCCCAATTCCCCTCCCCTATTTTCCTCCCCCACTACCATTCCTTCCAAATCCTCACTGCCCTCCCCTCCACCACTCCCCTCCCCTCTCCCCTTTCCTCCAGCTCCTCACTGCTCTCCCCATACCCCACTCACCTACCCCACTCCCTTCCACCACTCCCCTCCACACGACCCTACCCCACTCCACTCCACTGCTCCCCTACCCCACTGCCCACTCCAAATCCCCTTCCCAACTCCCCTTCCCTCCATCTCCTTACAGCCTTCCCCTACCCCTCTCCCCTACACAACTCCGCTCCCCCACTCCGCACCACCACTCCCCTACCCCACTCCCCTCCACAACTCCCATACCTCATTCACCTGCCCTACCCCCTACCCACCTCTCCTACCACGCCCCTTCCCCACTCCCCTTCCCGGCAGCTCCTCACTGCGCTCCCCTATCCCACTCCCCTTCCCCACTTCCCTACCTCACTCCCCTCCACCACTCCCCTCCCCTCTCCCCTTTCCTCCAGCTCCTCACTGCTCTCCCCTACCCCACTCGCCTACCCCACTCCCTTCCACCACTCCCCTCCCACACGTCCCTGCCCCACTCCACTCCCCTGCTCCCCTACCCCACTGCCCACTCCAAATCCCCTTTCCAACTCCCCTTCCCTCCATCTCCTTACAGCCTTCCCCTACCCCTCTCCCCTACACCACTCCGCTCCAATACTCCGCACCACCACTCCCCTACCCCACTCCCCTCCACAACTCCCATACCTCATTCACCTCCCCTACCCCCTACCCACCTCTCCTACCACGCCCCTTCCCCACTCCCCTTCCCGGCAGCTCCTCACTGCGCTCCCCTATCCCACTCCCCTTCCCCACTTCCCTACCTCACTCCCCTCCACCTCTCCCCTCCCCCACTCCCCTCTCCCACTCCCCTACTGCAGTCCGCTACCCCACACCCCTGCCTCACTCCCCTCCCCCACTCCCCTACATCACTCCGCTACCCCACTCCCTGACCCCCACTCCCCTCCCCACTCCCCTCACCAATTCCCCTCCTCCACTCCCATCCCCCACTCCTCTTCCCCACTTCCCTCTCCAACTCCCCTCCCCAACTCCCCTCCCCCACTCCCATTCTCCACTCCTCTACCCCACTCCCCTCCACAACTCCCCTGCCTCACTCCCCTCCCCCACTCCCCTCCCCAACTCCCCTACCCCATTCCTCTACTACACTGCCCTACCCCACTCCCCTCGACAACTCCCCTACCCCACTCCCCTACACCACTCCCCTACCCCACTCCCCGACCCCACTCCCCTACCCCAATCCCCTCCCCCACTCCCCTACCCCACACCCCTCACCTACTCCCCTACCCGCCTCTCCTACCCCACTCCCCTACCCCACTCCCTCCACAACTCCCCTACCCCACTCAGCTATCCCAATCCCCTTTCCCACTCCCCTATGCCACTCCCCTACCTCAGTCTCCTCACCCACTCCCCTACACCACTCCACGACTCACACCCCTACCACACTTCCCTCCCCACTACCCTCCCCCACCCCCATCACCTACTCCCCTTCCTTATCCTCCTCATTGCCCTCCCCTACCAAACTCCCCTACGCCAGTGCCCTCCCCCACTCCCCACGCAACTCCGCTCCCCCACACCCCTACCCCACTCCCCTCCCCCACTCCCCTCACTAACTCCCATACCCCATGCCCGTACTCCACTCCCCTCCCCAACTTACCTCCCCCACTCCCCGCCCCAACTCCCCTCCCTCACTTCCCTCCCCCACACCCCTCCCCAACTCCCCCCAACTGCCCTCCCCCACATCCCTCCCCTACTTCCCTCCCCCACACCCCTCCCCAATCCCCTCCGCATCTCCTATCCCCCACTCCCCTCCCCCACTCCCCGCCCCAGCTCCCCTCGCCCACTCCCCTCGCCCACTCCCCTCCCGCACTAACTTCACCCACTCTCCTCCCCACTCCCCTCCCCCACTTCCCTCCTCCACTCCCCTCCCCCACTCCCCTACCTCCCAAACCCACTCCTCTACCCAACCCCTCTCCCCAACTCCCCTCCCCCACTCCCCTCCCCCACTCCCCCACTCCCCACCCCAACTCATTACCCCACTCCCCTCCCCCACTCCCCTACCCACTCCCCTATATCACTCCCCTACCCATCTCCCTGTCCCCCACTCCCTTTCCCCCAATCCCTGTCTCCCACTTCCCTCCCCAACGCCTCTCCCCCACACCCCGACCCCACTCCCCCACCCCACTCCCAAACCCACTCCTCTACCCAACTCCCCTCCCCAACTCCTCTCCCCCACTCCCCTCCCCCACACTCCTCCCCCACTCCCCCACTCCCCACCCCAACTCATTACCCCACACCCCTACCCCACTCCCCTCCCCCACTCCCCTCACTAACTCGCATACCCCATGCCCGTACTCCACTCCCCTCCCCAACTTACCTCCCCCACTCCCCGCCCCAACTCCCCTCCCTCACTTCCCTCCGCCACACTCCTCCCCAACTCCCCCCAACTGCCCTCCCCCACATCCCTCCCCTACTTCCCTCCCCCACACCCCTCCCCATTCCCCGCGCATCTCCTATCCCCCACTCCCCTCCCCCACTCCCCGCCCCAGCTCCCCTCGCCCACTCCCCTCGCCCATTCCCCTCCTAAACTAACTTCCCCCACTCTCCTCCCCACTACCCTCACCAACTAGCCTCCCAAACTCCGCTACAGCACACCCCTACCCCATTCGCAGAAACCACTCCCTTACCACACCCCACCACCAATCCCCTCCCCCACTCCGATCCACCACTCCGTTTCCCTCCATTATTTCACTGCCCTCACCAAAGACAATCACATCCCCAACTACCCTCCCCCACTCCCCTGCCCCACTCCCCGACCTCACACCCCGACCGCAGACCCCTCCACAACTCTCCTACCCCACTCCCCTACCACACTCCCCTACGCCACTCCCCGACCCCACTCCCCTACCGCTCTCCCCTCCGCAACTCCCCTACCCCACTCCCCTACCCCACTCCCCTACCACACTACCCTACCCCACTCCCCTCCCCCACTCCCCTCCTCCACTCCCCTCCCCCACTCCCCTACCTCACTCCCCTCCCCTACACCCCTACCCACCTCTCCTACCCCACCCCATCCCCCACTCACCTTCTCTCCACCTCCTCACTGCCCTCCAATACCCAAAGCCCCGACCCCACTCCACTATCCCACTCCACTATCCCACTCCCCTTTCACACTCCCCTACCCCACTCCCCTCCCCCACTCGCCTCACCCACTCCCCTACATCACTCCCATACCCCACGCCCTGTCCCCACTCCCTGTCCCCCACTCCCCTCCCCAACTCCCATCCCCCACTCCCCTACCCCACTCCTCACCCCACTTCCATCCCACACTGCTCTACCCCACTCCCCTCCCCAAGTCCCCTCACCAATTCCTCTCCCCCACTCCCCTACGCCGCTCCCCACCCCAACACCCCTATCCCACTCCCCTCCCCAACTCCCCTCCCCATATCCCCTTACCAACTCCCATACCCCACTCCCCTACCCCACTTACATACCCACTCCCCTCCCCAACACCCCTGCCTCACTTCCTTCCCCCACTCCCCTCCCCAACTCCTCCCAACTCCCCTCCCCCACCCCCTGGCCCAACTCTCCTCCCCACTCCCCTCCCAAACTCCCCGACCCCATCCCCTACCCCATTCTCCTACCCCACTCCCCTACCTCACTCCCTTACCACACCCCCTCCTCCAATCACCTCCCCCACTCCCCTTCACCACTCCGATTCCCTCCACCTCTTCACTGCCCTCACCTAAGACAATCCCATCCCCCACTACCCTACCCCACTCTCCTGCCCCACTCCCCGACCCCACACCCTGTGCGAAGTCCCATCCACAACTCCCCTACCCCACTCCCCTACTACACTCCCCTACGCGACTCCCCGACCCCACTCCCCTACCCCACTCCCCTACCACACTCCCCTACCCCACTCCTCTCCTCCACTCCCCTCCCCCACTCCCCTCCTGACTCCCCTCCCCTACACCCCTACCCACCTCTCCTACCCCACCCCATCCCCCACTCACCTTCTCTCCACCTCCTCACTGCCCTGCAATATGCAACGTCCCGACCCCACTCCACTATCCAACTCCACTATCCCACTCCCCTTTCCCACTCCCCTACCCCACTCCCCTCCCCCACTCGCCTCCCCCACTCCCCTACCTCACGCCCTGTCCCCACTCCCTGTCACCCACTCCCCTCCCCAACTCACATCCCCCACTCCCCTACCCCACTCCGCTCCCGAACTCACCTATCCTACTCCCCTCCCCAATCTCCTTCCCTCCACTTCCTCACTGCACTCCCCTACCCCACACCACATTCCCGCTCCCCTACCCCACTCCCCTAACTCACTTCCCTCCCACACTCCCCCGCCCCACACCCCTACCCCACTCCCCTCCACCACACCCTTCCCCCACACCCCTTCCCTGCTCCCATTCCTTCTCCTTCTCACTGCCCTCCCCTACCGAACTCCCCTGTGCCACTGCCCTCACCTACTCCACACGCCACTCCCCTTCACTCCACCTCCTCACTGCCATCCCCTATGCCACTCCCCTACCCCACTCCCGACCCCACTCGCCTCACCCACTGCCCTACCTCACTCCACTCCCCCAGTTACCACCCCCACTACCCTCCCCCACTCCCCTCCCCTACTCCCCTTCCTTATCCTCCTCACTGCCTTCACCTACCCAACTCCCCTACCCCACTCCCCTCCCACGCTCACCTCACACAATGCCCTTCCCTTCTCCATACCCCACACCCCTCCCCCATTCCCCTACCTCACTCCCCTCCCCCACTCCCCTACCCCACTCATTAAACACACTCCCCTCCCCAATTCCCCTCCCCTATTTTCCTCCCTCACTACCATTCCTTCCAAATCCTCACTGCCCTCCCCTCCACCACTCCCCCTCCCCTCTCCCCTTTCCTCCAGCTCCTCACTGCTCTCCCCTACCCCACTCGCCTACCCCACTCCCTTCCACCACTCCCCTCCACACGACCCTACCCCACTCCACTCCACTGCTCCCCTACCCCACTGCCCACTCCAAATCCCCTTCCCAACACCCCTTCCCTCCATCTCCTTACAGCCTTCCCCTACCCCTCTCCCATACACCACTCCGCTCCCCCACTCCGCACCACCACTCCCCTACCCCACTCCCCTTCACAACTCCCATACCTTATTCACCTGCCCTACCCCCTACCCACCTCTCCTACCACGCCCCTTCCCACTCCCCTTCCCGGCAGCTCCTCACTGCGCTCCCCTATCCCACTCCCCTTCCCCACTTCCCTACCTCACTCCCGTCCACCACTCCCCTCCCCTCTCCCCTTTCCTCCAGCTCCTCACTGCTCTCCCCTACCCCACTTGCCTACCCCACTCCCTTCCACCACTCCCCTCACAAACGTCCCTACCCCACTCCACTCCCCTGCTCCCCTACCCCACTGTCCACTCCAAATCCCCTTCCCAACTCCCTTTCCCTCCATCTCCTTACAGCCTTCCCCTACCCCACTCCCCTCCACAACTCCCATACCTCATTCACCTCCCCTACCCCCTACCCACCTCTCCTACCACGCCCCTTCCCCACTCCCCTTCCCGGCAGCTCCTCACTGCGCTCCCCTATCCCACTCCCCTTCCCCACTTCCCTACCTCACTCCCCTCCACCTCTCCCCTCCCCCACTCCCCTCCCTCACTCCCCTACCCCACTCCCCTCACCAAATCCCCTCACCCACTCCACTACATCTCTCCCCTACCCCACTCCTTGTCCCCCACTCCCCTCTCCCACTCCCCTACTGCAGTCCGCTACCCCACACCCCTGCCTCACTCCCCTCCCCCACTCCCCTACATCACTCCGCTACCCCACTCCCTGACCCCCACTCCCCTCCCCACTCCCCTCACCAATTCCCCTCCTCCACTCCCATCCCCCACTCCTCTACCCCACTCCCCTCACCAACTCCCCTCCCCAACTCCCCTCCCCCACTCCCATTCTCCACTCCTCTACCCCACTCCCCTCCACAACTCCCCTGCCTCACTCCCCTCCCCCACTCCCCTCCCCAACTCCCCTACCCCATTCCTCTACTACACTGCCCTACCCCACTCCCCTCGACAACTCCCCTACCCCACTCCCCTACACCACTCCCCTACCCCACTCCCCGACCCCACTCCCCTACCCCAATCCCCTCCCCCACTCCCCTACCCCACACCCCTCACCTACTCCCCTACCCGCCTCTCCTACCCCACTCCCCTACCCCACTCCCTCCACAACTCCCCTACCCCACTCAGCTATCCCAATCCCCTTTCCCACTCCCCTATGCCACTCCCCTACCTCAGTCTCCTCACCCACTCCCCTACACCACTCCCCTACTCACACCCCTACCACACTTCCCTCCCCACTACCCTCCCCCACTCCCATCACCTACTCCCCTCCTGACTCCCCTCCCCTACACCCCTACCCACCTCTCCTACCCCACCCCATCCCCCACTCACCTTCTCTCCACCTCCTCACTGCCCTGCAATACACAACGTCCCGACCCCACTCCACTATCCAACTCCACTATCCCACTCCCCTTTCCCACTCCCCTACCCCACTCCCCTCCCCCACTCGCCTCCCCCACTCCCCTACCTCACTCCCCTACCTCACGCCCTGTCCCCACTCCCTGTCACCCCACTCCCCTCCCCAACTCACATCCCCCACTCCCCTACCCCACTCCGCTCCCGAACTCACCTATCCTACTCCCCTCCCCAATCTCCTTCCCTCCACTTCCTCACTGCACTCCCCTACCCCACACCACATTCCCGCTCCCCTACCCCACTCCCCTAACTCACTTCCCTCCCACACTCCCCCGCCCCACACCCCTACCCCACTCCCCTCCACCACACCCTTCCCCCACACCCCTTCCCTGCTCCCATTCCTTCTCCTCCTCACTGCCCTCCCCTACCGAACTCCCCTGTGCCACTGCCCTCACCTACTCCCCACGCCACTCCCCTTCACTCCACCTCCTCACTGCCATCCCCTATGCCACTCCCCTACCCCACTCCCGACCCCACTCGCCTCACCCACTGCCCTACCTCACTCCACGCCCCCAGTTACCACCCCCACTACCCTCCCCCACTCCCCTCCCCTACTCCCCTTCCTTATCCTCCTCACTGCCTTCACCTACCCAACTCCCCTACCCCACTCCCCTCCCACGCTCACCTCACACAATGCCCTTCCCTTCTCCCATACCCCACACCCCTCCCCCATTCCCCTACCTCACTCCCCTCCCCCACTCCCCTACCCCACTCATTAAACACACTCCCCTCCCCAATTCCCCTCCCCTATTTTCCTCCCCCACTACCATTCCTTCCAAATCCTCACTGCCCTCCCCTCCACCACTCCCCTTCCCTCTCCCCTTTCCTCCAGCTCCTCACTGCTCTCCCCTACCCCACTCGCCTACCCCACTCCCTTCCACCACTCCCCTCCACACGACCCTACCCCACTCCACTCCACTGCTCCCCTACCCCACTGCCCACTCCAAATCCCCTTCCCAACTCCCCTTCCCTCCATCTCCTTACAGCCTTCCCCTACCCCTCTCCCCTACACCACTCCGCTCCCCCACTCCGCACCACCACTCCCCTACCCCACTCCCCTCCACAACTCCCATACCTCATTCACCTGCCCTACCCCCCTACCCACCTCTCCTACCACGCCCCTTCCCCACTCCCCTTCCCGGCAGCTCCTCACTGCGCTCCCCTATCCCACTCCCCTTCCCCACTTCCCTACCTCACTCCCCTCCACCACTCCCCTCCCCTCTCCCCTTTCCTCCAGCTCCTCACTGCTCTCCCCTACCCCACTCGCCTACCCCACTCCCTTCCACCACTCCCCTCCCACACGTCCCTACCCCACTCCACTCCCCTGCTCCCCTACCCCACTGCCCACTCCAAATCCCCTTCCCAACTCCCCTTCCCTCCATCTACTTACAGCCTTCCCCTACCCCTCTCCCCTACACCACTCCGCTCCCCCACTCCGCACCACCACGCCCCTTCCCCACTCCCCTTCCCGGCAGCTCCTCACTGCGCTCCCCTATCCTACTCCCCTTCCCCACTTCCCTACCTCACTCCCCTCCACCTCTCCCCTCCCCCACTCCCCTCCCTCACTCCCCTACCCCACTCCCCTCACCAAATCCCCTCACCCACTCCACTACATCTCTCCCCTACCCCACTCCTTGTCCCCCACTCCCCTCTCCCACTCCCCTACTGCAGTCCGCTACCCCCACACCCCTGCCTCACTCCCCTCCCCCACTCCCCTACATCATTCCGCTACCCCACTCCCTGACCCCCACTCCCCTCCCCACTCCCCTCACCAACTCCCCTCCCCCACTCCCATTCTCCACTCCTCTACCCCACTCCCCTCCACAACTCCCCTGCCTCACTCCCCTCCCCCACTCCTCTCCCCAACTCCCCTACCCCATTCCTCTACTACACTGCCCTACCCCACTCCCCGACCCCACTCCCCTACCCCAATCCCCTCCCCCACTCCCCTACCCCACACCCCTCACCTACTCCCCTACCCGCCTCTCCTACCCCACTCCCCTACCCCACTCCCTCCACAACTCCCCTACCCCACTCAGCTATCCCAATCCCCTTTCCCACTCCCCTATGCCTTTCCCCTACCTCAGTCTCCTCGCCCACTCCCCTACACCACTCCCCTACTCACACCCCTACCACACTTCCCTCCCCACTACCCTCCCCCACTCCCATCACCTACTCCCCTTCCTTATCCTCCTCATTGCCCTCCCCTACCAAACTCCCCTACGCCAGTGCCCTCCCCCACTCCCCACGCAACTCCCCTTCACTCCACCTCCTCACTGCCCTCCCCTACCCCACTCCCATCCCCCACTCCCCTCCCCCACTGCCCTACCTCACTCCCCTCCCCCTCTCCTCTCCGCAACACCCCTACCCCAATCCTCTGCCCCACTCCCCGCCTCAACTCCCCTCCCCCACTCCCCTACCCACTCCCCTCCCCAACTCTCCTCCCCCACTCCCTCACCAGTCCCCAAACACCACTCCCCTACTCCACTTCCCTCCCCCACTCCCCTCCCCCACTCCCCTCCCCCACACACCTCCACATCCCCCCTCCCTCATTCCCCTCCCTCATTCCCCACCCCCACTCCCCTCCCAAACTCCCCTCCCCATGTCCCCTCCCCAACTTCCCTACTGCACTCCCATCCCCCACTCCCCTCCGCCACCCCCTCCCCCACTCCCCTTCCCCACTCCCGTCCACCACTCCACTTCCCTCCACCTCCCCTACCCTACCTCCCTACCCCACTCCACTCACCCACACCCCTACCGCACTCACCTCCACAACTCCCACACCCCACTCCCCTACCCCACTACCCGACGCAACACCCCTACCCCACTCCCCGACCACACTCCCCCACCCCCACTCCCCTACCACACTGCCCTTACCACTGCCCTACGCCACTCCGCACCCCAACTCTCCTATCCTGCTCCCGTCCCCCACTCCCCTTCCCTCCATCTCCTCACTGCCCTCCGCTACCCAACGCCCCTACTCCACTCCCTTCCACCACTGCCCTCCCCTCTCCCCTTCCCTCCATCTCCTTACAGCCTTCCCCTACCCCTCTCCCCTACACCACTCTGCTCCCCCACTCCGCTCCACCACTCCCCTACCACCCTCCCCTCCACAACTCCCATACCTCACTCAACTCCCCTACTCCCCTACCCACCTCTCCTACCACATCCCTTCCCCACTCCCCTTCCCTCCATCTCCTCACTGCCCTCCACTACCCAACGCCCCTACTCCACTCCCTTCCACCACTCCCCTCCCCTCTCCCCTTTCCTCCACCTCCTCACTGCCCTCCCCTACCCCACTCCCCTACTCCACTCCCTATCACAACTCCCCTCCCACATGACCCTACCACACTCCACTCCCCTACGCCCCTCCCCCACACCCCTCCCCCACACCCCTCCCCCACACCCCTTCCCAACTCCCCTCCCCAACGCCCTATCCCACTCCCCTCCCCTGCTCCCCTACCCCACTGCCCACTCCAACTCCCCTTCCCTCCATCTCCTTACAGCCTTCCCCTACCCCTCTCCCCTAGACCACTACGCACCCCCACTCCGCTCCCCCACTCCCCTCCCAAGCTCCCCTACCTAACCCCTCCCCCACTCCCCTCCCCCACTCCCTTCCCCCACACCACTCCGCTCTCCCAGCCCCATCTCCTCTCCGCAACATCCCTCCTCCACTCCCCTCCGCCACTCCCTTACCCCACTCCCATACCCCACTCCCCTCCCCAACTCCCCAACTCCCCTCCCCCACACCCCCTCCCACCTCCCCTCCCCAACTCCCTATCCCACTCCCCTCCCCTGCTCCCCTACCCCACTACCCACTCCAAATCCCCTCCCAAACTCCCCTTCCCTCCATCTCCTTGCAGCATGCCCCTACCCCTCTCCCCTACACCACACCGCTCCCCCACTACCATCCCCCACTCCCCTACCCCACTCCCCTCCCATGCTCCCCTACCAAACCCCTCTCCCACTCCCCTCCCCTACTCCCATCCTCCACACCACTCCCCTCTCCCAGCCCCATCTCCTCTCCGCAACATCCCTCCTCCACTCCTCTCCCCCACTCCCCGCCTCAACTCCCCTCCTGCACTCCCCTACCCCACTCCCCTCCCCCATTCCCTTCCCCAACTCCCCTCCCCAACTCCCCTCCCCAACTCTCCTCCACACCTCTCCTCCCCCACTCTCCTCAGCAACTCCCATATCGCACTATCCTACCCCACTCTCCTCCCCAACTCCCCGCCCCCACACCCCTCTCCCACTCCACTCAACCAGCTCCCCTCCACCACTCCCATGCCCCCCTCCCCTACATCACACTCCTCCCCCACTCCACTCCCCTCTCCCCGCCCCAACGGAACTACGCCACTCCCCTACCCCACACCCTGTCCCCCACTCCCCTCCCTCTCTCTCCTCCCCCACTCCCCACCCCCACTCCCACCCCCCACGACACTCCCCGCTCCTCTCACCCACTCTCCTCCCCCTCTCCTCTCCGCAACTCCCTGCATCCACTCCCCTCCCCCACTCCTCTCCCTCACTCCCCTCCCCCACTCCCCTTCCCAACTCCCACCCCCAACTCTCCTCCCCCACTCCCCTCACAAACACCCAAACCCAATTCCCCTGCTCCACTTACCACCCCACTCCCCTCCCCCACACCCCTTCTCAACTCACCTCCCTCACTCCCCTCTCCAACTCCCCTACCGCACTCCACTCCCCCACTCCTCTCCCATCTCCCCTCCCCAAATCTCCACCCCCACTCCCCTTCACAAACTCCCATACCGAACTCCCCTGCTCCACTCCACACCCCACTCCACTCATCACCCCTCTCCCCTCCCAAGCTCCCCTAGCCACTCGCCTCCCCAATCCCCTCCCCCACTCCCCTCCCCCACTCCACTCCCCCCTCCCCTCCCCCACGGACCTACGCCTCTCCCCTACCCCACTCCCTGTCCCCCACTCCCCTCCCTCTTTCCCCTCCCCCAGTCCATATCCCACTCCCCTACACCACACACCGAACCCACTCTCCACCCCCACTCCCATCCCCAACTCCCCTCCCCCACTCCCTTACCCCACTCCCACACACCACTACACTCCCCCACTCCTCTCACCCACTCCCCTCCGCCTCTCCTCTCCGCAACTCCCCGCAACCACTCCTCTCCCCACGCCCCTCCCCCACTCCCTTCCCCCACTCCCTTCCCCCACTCCCCTACCGCAATCCCCTATCCAACCCTCCCCAACTCCCCTTCCCAGCTCCCACCCCCAACTCCCGTCCCCCACTCCCCTAACCAACTCTCATACCCAACTCCCCTGCACCCTTACCACCCCACTCCCTTCCCTCACTCCCCTCCCCAACTCCCCTCCCGCAATACACTCCCCCACTCTCCTCCCCACCACCCCTCCCCAACTCTCCTCCGCAACTCCCCGCAGAAACTCCCGTACCCGACTCCCCTTCTCCACTCCCATCCCCCACTCCTCTCCCCCACATTCCTCCCCATCTCCCCTCTCACACTCCCCTCCCTCACTCCCCTCCCTCTATCCCCTCCCCCACTCCCCTACCCCACTCCCCTACCCCACTCCCCTACCCCACTCACTTACACCACTCCCAACCCCCAGTCCCATCCCCAACTCCCCTCCCCCACTCCCCTCCCCCATAATCCTCTCCAACTCCCCTCCCTCACTCCCCTCCCCACTCCCCTCCCCCACTCCTCTCCCCAACTCTCCTTCCCCACTCCATTTACCAACTCCCATACCCAACTCCCCTGCTCCACACCCCACTCCACTCCCCACCCCACCCCCTCCCAAACTCCCTTACCCACCCCCTCCCCACGCCCCTCCCCCACTCCACTCCCCTCTCCCCACCCCTACGGACCTTTGCCACTCCCCTACCCCATACCCATACCCCACTCCCCACTCCCACTCACATCCGCAACTCCCCTGCCCCAATCCCTTACCCCACTCCCACGCCCCACTACACTCCCCCACTCCTATCACCCTCTCCCCTCCCCCTCTCCTCTCCCCACTCCCCTCCCACACACCTTTCCCCCACTCCCCTACCGCACACCCTTCCCCAACTCCCATACCCAACTCCCCTGCTCCACTTACCACGCCACTCCCCTCCCCCACATCCCTTCTCAACTCCACTCCCTCACTCCCGTCCCCAACACCCCTCCCCAACTCCCCACCCCAACTCTCCTCCCCCACTCCCCGCACCAACTCCCACACCCGGCTCCCCTCCCCCACTCCCCTCCCCCACTCCCCTCCCCCACTCCCCTACCCCACAATCCTCCCCAACTCCCCTCCCTCACTCCCCTACCCCACTCCCCTCCCAACTCCCCTCCCCAACTCTCCTCACCCACTCCCCTTCCCCACTCCAGTCATAAGTCCCCTCCCCCACACCCCTCCTCAACTCCCCTCCCTCACTCCCCTACCCCACTCCCCTCCCAACTCCCCTCCCCAACTCTCCTCACCCACTCCCCTCACCAACTCCCAAACCCCACTCCACTCCACAACTCCACTCCGCAACTCCCCTCCCTTAATCCCCTACCCCACTCCCCTCCCCAACTCCCCTCCCTCACTCCCCTACCCCACTCCCCTCACCAACTCCCCTCCCCAACTCCCCTCCCCAACTCCCCTCCCAAACTCCCCTCCCCAACTCGCCTCCCTCACTCCCCTACACCACTCCCCTCCACAACTCCACACCCCAACTCCCCTCCACTGCTCCACTCCCGAAATCACCTCCCCCAATCCACTCCCCCGCTCGCCTCCCCCACTTATCTATAACAACTCCCCAGCCCCCCACCCCTGCCACCTCCCCTACCTCGCTCTCCTCCCCTACCCCCCTCCCCCACTCCCCTACATCACAACCAATCCCCACACCACTACCCCACTTACCACCCCCAATCCCCTCCACTACTACCCTCACCCAACTCCCCTCCCAACTCCCCCTCCCCCACTCCCCAACCCACTCCCCTCCCCCTCCTCTCTGTAACTCCCCTCCCCTTCTCCCCTACCCCCTCCCCTCCCTCACTCCCCTCCCTCACTCCCCTCCGCACTCCCCTAGGCCACTCCCCTACCCCACCCCCTCCCCACTCCCTCCCCCACTTCCATCCACCACTTTGCTTCCCTGCACCTCCTCACTGCCCTCCCCTACAACACTCCCGTCCCCCACTACCCTCCCCATATCACCCACTCAACTTCCCTCCCCCTCTCCTCTCCGCAACTCCCCTCCACCACTCCTCTCCCCCACTCCCTGCCTCAAATCCCCTCCCCAACGCTCCTCCCCCACTCCCTCACCTACTCCCATACCCCACACCCCTCCTCAATCCCCTCCCCAACTCCCCTCCCCAACTCTGCTCCCCAACTCCCCTACCGCACAGCCACCCCACTCCACTCCCCAACTCCCCTCCCCAGATCACCTCCCCAACTCCCCTACCCCACTCCCCAACGCTACTCACATTCCCCACTCCCCTCCCCATTCCCCTCCCTCAATCCCCTCCCCCACTCCCCTCCCCGACTCCCCTTCCCCACTCCCCTCCCCCACACTCCCCCCACTGCCCTCCCCCTCTCCTGTACGCCACTCCACTCCCCCCTCTCCTCTCCGCAACTCCCCTCAACCACTACGCTCCTCCAACCCCTGCCTCCACTGCCCTATCCCACTCCCTTACCCCACTACCGTCTCCAACTCCCCTCCCCAACAGTCCTCCCCCACTTCCCTCACCAAATCCCATACCCCACTCCCCTGCACCACTCCCCTCCCTCACTCCCCTCCCCACTCCCCTCCCACACTCCCTTTCCCCACACCCCTCCTCAACTCCCCTCCCTCACTCCCCTCCCTTGCTCACCTCCCCAACACCCCTCCCTCACTCCCCAACCCCACTCCCCTCCCCCATTCCAGTCCCCAACTCCCCTCCCCCACTCACCTCCCCAACTCCCCTACCGCAATCCCCTCCCCCACTCCCCTCCCCCACTCCAGTCCCCAACTCGCCCTCCCCCACTCCCCTCCCCCACTCCCATCCCCCACGCCGCTCCCCAAGTTCCCTCCCCAACTACGCGCCCCGACTCCCCCACCGTGCCTTCCCCCATTTCTCTACCCCACCCCCCTCCTCCTCTCCTCTCCACAACTCCCCTCAACCACTCTGCTCCCCCAATCCCTGCCTCATCTCCCCTCCGCCACTCTCCTACCACACTCCCCTACCCCACTCCCCGCATCAGCTCCCCTCCCCAACACTCCGCCCCCACTTCCATCACCAACTCCCATATTCCACTCCCCTACTCCAAAGCCCAACTCCACTCCCCTCACCCACTCCACTCCCCAACACCCCTCCGTCACTCAACTCCCCTACAGCACTCCCCTCCCCCACTCCCCTCCCCACTCCAGTCCCCAACTCCCCTCCTCCACGCCCCTCCCTCACTCCAATCCCCCGCTCCACGCCCCCACTCCCCTCACTAACTCCCCTCCCCAACTCTCCTCCCTCACTCCCCTGACAAACACCCATACCCCACTCCCCTCAGCAACTCCCCTCTGCAACTTCCCTCCCGCACTCCACTCCCAAACCCCCCATCCCATTCCCCACCGCAACACCCCTACCCCGCTCCCCTTCACCCACTCCCCTACCCCAACCCCTCCCCCACTCCCCTCCCCTACTCCCGTCCACCACTCCGCATCCCTGCACCTCCTCACTGCCCTCCACTACCACACTCCCATCCCCCTCTACCCTCCCCCACTCTACTCCCCTACCGCACTCCCCTCCACATATCCCCTACCTCACTCCGCTACAAACACTCCCCGTTACCACACCCTTACACAACTCCCCTTCCCAACTCTCCTCCCCCACTCCACTCACTAACTCCCATACCCGCCTCCCCTACTCTGCTCCCCGACTCCACTCCCCTCCCCCACACCCCTCCGCAACTCCCCTCCTGCACTCCCCTCTCCTACGCCCCTCCCCCACTCCTCACCCCCAATCCCCTCCACTACTACCCTCCCCAACTCCCCTCCCCAACTCCCCTACCCCACTCCCCTCACAAACTCCCCTCCCCAACTGCCCGACCGCACTCCACTCCCCAACTCCCCTCCCCTACTCCCCTCCGCAACTCCTCTCCCCAACTCCCCTCCCCAAATTCCCTACAGCACCCCCCTCCCCCACTGCCCAACCCACTTCCCCCTCCCCCACTCCCCTCCCCCACTCCCCTCCCCTACTCCCATTCCTTCTCCTCCTCACTGCTCTCCCCTACCCAACTCCCCTACCCCACTTCCCTCCCCTACTCCCCACGTCACTCCCCTTCACTCTACCTCCTCACTGCCGTCCCCTATGCCACTCCCCTACCCCACTCCCCGACCCCACTCGCCTCCCCCACTGCCCTACCTCACTCCACTCCCCCAGTTACCACCCCCACTACCCTCCCCCCACTCCCCTCCCCTACTCCCCTTCCTTATCCTCCTCACTGCCTTCCCCTACCCAACTCCTCTACCCCACTCCCATCCCCAACTCCCCTGCCTCACTCCCCTCACCCCATTCCCCTCAACAACTCCAATACCCCACTCTCTGTACTCCCCTCCCCTCCCCAATCACATCCCCCACTCCCCTAACCCACTCCCCGACCCCACTCCCCTACACCACTCCCATTCCCTACTCCCCTACCCACCTCTCCTACCCCACTCCACTACCCCACTCACCTCCATAACTCCCCTCCCCCACTCCCCTACCACACTCCCCTACCCCACTCCCCTACCAGACTCCCCTCCCCACTCTCCTCCCCAACTCCCCTCACCTACTCCCCTTCCTTATCCTCCTCATTGCCGTCCCCTACCAAACTCCCCTACGCCAGTGCCCTCCCCCACTCCCCATGCAACTCCCCTTCACTCCACCTCCTCACTGCCCTCCCCTACCCCACTCCCCTCCCCCACTCCCCTCCAGCACTTCCCTACCTCACTCCCCACCCCTCGCCTCTCCGCAACACCCCTACACCACTCCTCTGCCACACTCCCCGCCTCAACACCCCTCCCCTCTCCCCCTTCCCCTCTCCCCTACCCCTCTCCCCTACTCCACTCCCCTCCCCAACTCCCCTCCCCAACTCCCCTCCCCAACTCCCCTCCCCAACTCTCCTCCCCCACTCTCTTACCAACTCCCAAACACCACTCGCTACTCCACTCCCCTCCCCCACACCCCTCCACATCTCCCCTCCCTCATTCCCCTCCCCCACTCCCCTCCCCAACTCCCCACCCCAACTCCCCTCCCCAACTTCCCTACTGCACTCCCCTCCCCCCCACACCCCTCCGCCAACCCCTCCCCCACTCCCCTTCCCCACTCCAGTCCACCAACTTCGCTTCTTTCCATCTCCTCGCTCCCCTACCCTACCTCCCTAACCCACTCCACTCCCCCACACCCCTACCGCACTCCCCTCCACAACTCCCACACCCCACACCCTTACCCCACTCCCCGACCACACTCCCCTTCCCCACTCTGCACTCCCACTTCCCTACCCCACTCCCCTACCCCACTCCGCTCCCCAACTCTCCTATACGGCTCCCGTCCCCCACTCCCCTTCCCTCCATCTCCTCACTGCCCTCCACTACCCAACGCCCCTACCCCAGACACCTCCCCCACTCTCCTACCCCACTCCCACCCCCTACCCCACTCCGCTCCCCAACTCACCTATCCTACTCCCCTCCCCCACTCTCCTTCCCTCCACCTCCTCACTGTGCTCCCCTACCCCACGCCCCTATCCCACCCCACTTTCCCGCTCCCCTACCCCACTCCCCTAACTCACTTCCCTCCCCCACTCCCCTGCCCCACACCCCTACCCCACTCCACTCGCCCATGCCCCTCCCCCACTCCCCCACACCCCTCCCCCACTCCCCTCCCCTGCTCCCATTCCTTCTCCTCCTCACTGCCCTCCCCTACCGAACTCCCCTACGCCACTGCCCTCACCTACTCCCCACGCCACCCCCTTCACTCCACCTCCTCACTGCCATCCCCTATGCCACTCCCCTACCTCACTCCCGACCCCACTCGCATCCCCCACTGCCCTACCTCACTCCACTCCCCGAGTTACCACCCCCACTACCCTCCCCCACTCCCCTCCCCTACTCCCCTTCCTTATCCTCCTCACTGCCTTCCCCTACCCAACTCCCCTACCCCACTTCCCTCCCCCACTCCTCACCCCACGCCCCTTCCCTCCCACCTTCTCACTGCCCTTCGCTACCCCACTCCACTATGCCACTCCCCTACCCCACTCCCCTCCCCCATTCCCCTACCTCACTCTCCTCCCCCACTCCCCTACCCCACTCATCAAAGACACTCCCCTCCCCAACTCCCCTCCCCTATTTTCCTCCCCCACTACCCTTCCCTCCAAATCCTCACTGCCCTCCCCTCCACCACTCCCCTCCACTCTCCCCTTTGCTCCACCTCCTCACTGCTCTCCCCTACCCCACTCCCCTACTCCACTCCCTTCCAGCACACCCCTCCCACACGACCCTACCCCACTCCACTCCCCTACTCCCCGTCCCCACACCCCTCTGCACACCCCTTCCCAACTCCTCTCCCCCACTCCCCTCCACTGCTCCCCTACCCCACTGCCCACTCCAAATCCCCTCCCCAACTCCCCTTCCCTCCATCTCCTTACAGCCTTCCCCTACCCCTCTCCCCGACACCACTCCGCTCCCCCACTACCCTCCCCACACCCCTACCCCACTCCCCTCCCAAACTCCCCTACAAAACCCCTCCCCCACTCCCCTCCCCCACACCACTCCCCTCTCCCAGCCACATCTCGTCTCCGCAACATCCTTCCTCCACTCCTCTCCCCCACTCCCCGCCTCAACTCCCCCTCCCCACTCCCCTACACCACTCCCCTACCCCACTCCCCTACCCCACTCCCCTCCCCAACTCCCCTCCCCAACTCCCCTCCCCATCTCCCCGCCCCAACTCCCCTCCCCACCTCTCCTCCCCACCTCTCCTCCCCCACTCTCCTCACCAACTCCCATACAGCACTACCCTACCCCACTCTCCTCCCCAACTCCCCGCCCCCACACCCCTCTCCCACTCCACTCAACCAACTCCCCTCCAACACTCCCATGCCCCCCTCCCCTACATCGCACTCCTCCCCCACTCCACTCCCCTCTCCACACCCCCACGGAATTACGCCACTCCCCTACCCCACACCCTGTCCCCCACTCCCCTCCCACTCTCTCCTCCCCCACTCCCCAACCTCACTCTCACACCCCACGACACACCCACACTCCTCTCACCCACTCCCCTCCCCTCTCCTCTCCGCAACTCCCCGCAGTCACTCCTCTCCCCACACCTCTCCCCCACTCCCCTCCCCCACTCCCCGCCGCAACTCCCCTTCCCACTCCCACCCCCCAACTCTCGTCCCCCACTCCCCTCCCCAGCTCCCATACCCAACTCCCCTGATCCACTTACCACCCCACTCCACTACCACCACCACCCCACTCCACTCCACCACCGCCCCACTCCACCAACACCACCGCCCCACACCACCACCACCGCCCCACACCACCACACCACCCACCCCACTCCACCACTACCACCGCCCCACTCCACCACCACCACCGCCCCACTCCACCACCACCACCCGCCCCACTCCACCATCAACTCTCGTCCCCCACTCCCCTCCCCAGCTCCCATACGCAACTCTCCTGATCCACTTACCACCCCACTCCCCTCCCACACACCCCTTCTCAACTCCCCTCCCTCAATGCCCTCCCCAACTCCCCTACCGCACTCCCCTCCCCCACTCTTCTCCCAACTCCCCTCCCCAAATCTCCTCCCCCACTCCCCTCAACAACTCCCATACCCAACACCCCTGCTCCACTTACCACCCCACTCCCCTCCCCCACACCCCTTCTCAACTCCCCTCCCTCACACCCGTCCCCCACTCCCACCCCCAACTCTCCTCCCCCACTCCCCTCCCCCTCTAACCTCCCCCTCTAACCTCCCCCACTACCCTACCCCACAATCCTCTCCCACTCCCCTCCCCCACTCCCCTACCCCACAATCCTTCCCCAACCCCCGTCCCTCACTCCCCTTCCCGACTCCCCTCCCCACACCCACTCCCCTCCCCCACTCCCCCCACTCCCCTACCCCTCAATCCCCTCCACTACTACCCTCCACAACTCCCCTCCCCAACTCCCCTCCCCCACTCCCCCCACCCAACTCCCCTCCCCTCCCCTCCTCTCAGTAACTCCCCTACCCCACTCCCCTCCTCACTCCCTCCTCACTCCCCTCCCCACTCCCCTACCCCACTCCTCTACCCCTCCCCACTCCCACTCCCTCCCACTCCCCTCCCTCACTCCCCTCCCCCACTCCCCTACCCCACTCACATCCCCCCACTCCCCTCCTCTACACTCCCCTTCCTATCCTCCTCACTGCCTTCCCCTACCCAACTCCTCTACACCACTACACCACTCCCAACCCCAACTCCCCTGCCTCACTCCCCTCCCCCATTCCCTCAACAACTCCAATACCCCACTCTCAGTACTCCCCTCCCCTCCCCAAACACATCCCCCACTCCCCTAACCCACTCCCCGCCCCCCAATCCCCTAACCCACTCCCATTCCCTACTCCCCTACCCACCTCTCCTACCCGACTCCACTACCCCACTCGCAACCATAAACTCCCCTACCCCACTCCCCTACCACACTCCCCTACCCCACTCCCCTACCAGACTCCCCTCCCCACTCTCCTCCCCAACTCCCCTGCCTCACTCCCCTCCCCCATTGCCCTCAACAACTCCAATACCCCACTCTCAGTACTCCCCTCCCCTCCCCAATCACCTCCCCCACTCCCCTAACCCACTCCCCGACCCCACTCCCCTAACCCACTCCCATACCCTACTCCCCTACCCACCTCTCCTACCCCACTCCACTCCCCCACTCGCCTCCATAACTCCCTTACCACACTCCCCTACCACACTCCTCTACCCCACTCCCCTACCAGACTCCCCTCCCCAACTCCCCTCACCTACTCCCCTTCCTTATCCTCCTCATTGCCTCCCCACTCCCCTATCAAACTCCCCTATGCCAGTGCCCTCCCCCACTCCCCATGCAACTCCCCTTCACCCCACCTCCTCACTGCCCTCCCCTACCCCACTCCCCTCCCCCACTCCCCTCCACCACTGCCCTACCTCACTCCCCACCCCTCCCCTCTCCGCAACACCCCCTACCCCACTCCTCTGCCACACTCCCCTCCTCAACTCCCCTCACGCTCTCCCCTTCCCCTCTCCCCTACCCCTCTCCCCTACCCCTCTCTCCTCCCCACTCCCCTCCACATCTCCCCTCCCTCATTCCCCTCCCCCACACCCCTCCACATCTCCCCTCCCTCATTCCCCTCCCCCACTCCCCTCTGCCACTCCACTCCCCAACTCTCCTATCCTGCTCCCGTCCCCTACTCCCCTTCCCTCCATCTCCTCACTGCCCTCCACTACCCAACGCCCCTACCCCAGACACCTCCCCCACTCTCCTACCCCACTCCCCTACCCCACTCCGCTCCCCAACTCACCTATCCTACTACCCTCCCCCACTCTCCTTCCCTCCACCTCCTCACTGCGCTCCCCTACACCACGCCCCTATCTCACTCCACTTTCCCGCTCCCCTACCCCACTCCCCTAACTCACTTCCCTCCCCCACTCCCGTGCCCCCACACCCCTACTTCACTCCCCTCCCCTGCTCCCATTCCTTCTCCTCCTCACTGCCCTCCCCTACCGAACTCCCCTATGCCACTGCCCTCTCCTACTCCCCAAGCAACTCCCCTTCACTCCACCTCCTCACTGCCATCCCCTATGCCACTCCCCTACCCCACTCCCGACCCCACATGCCTCCCCCACTGCCCTACCTCACTCCACTCCCCCAGTTACCACCCCCACTACCTACCCTCCCCCACTCCCCTCCGCTACTCCCCTTCCTTATCCTCCTCACTGCCTTCACCTACCCAACTCCCCTACCCCACTTCCCTCCCCCACTCCTTACCCCACGCCCCTTCCCTCCACCTTCACACTGCCCTTCGCTACCCAACTCCCCTACCCCACTCCCCTCCCACGCTCACCTCACGCACTGCCCTTCCCTTCTCCCATACCCCACACCCCTCCCCCATTCCCCTACCTCACTCCCTTCCCCCACTCCCCTACCCCACTCATCAAACATACACCCCTCCCCAACTCCCCTCCCCTATTTTCCTCCCCACTACCCTTCCCTCCAAATCCTCACTGCCCACCCCTCTACCATTCCCCTCCCCCTCTCCCCTTTCCTCCACCTCCTCACTGCTCTCCCCTACCCCACTCCCCTATCCCACTACCTTCCACAACTCCCCTCCCACACGACCCTACCCCACTCCACTCCCCTACTCCCCGCACAAACACCCCTCCCCCACACACCTTCCCAAATCCCCTCCCCCACTCCCTATCCAACTCCCCTCCCCTGCTCCCCTACCCCACTGCCGACTCCAAATCCCCTCCCCAACTCCCCTTCCCTCCATCTCCTTACAGCCTTACCCTACTGCTCTCCCCTACACCACTCCACTCCCCCATTACCCTCCCCCACTCCCCTACCCCCCTCCCCTCCCAAGCTCCCCTGCCAAACCCCTCCCCCACACCCCTCCCCTACTCCCCTCCCCCACACCACTCCCCTCTCCCAGCCACATCTCCTCTCCGCAACATTCCTCCTCCACTCCTAACCCCCACTCCCCGCCTCAACCCCTACCCCACTCCACTACCCCACTCCCCTCCCCAACTCCCCTCCCCAACACCCCTCCCCAACTCCCCACCCCAACTCTCCTCCCCACCTCTCCTCCCCCACTCCCCTCACCAACTGCCATACCGCACGCCCCTACCCCACTCCCTACCCCACTCCCCTACCCCACTCCCCTACCCCACTCCCCTCCCCAACTCCCCTCCCCAACTCCCCTCCCCAACTCCCCACTGCAACTCTCCTCCCCACCTCTCCTCCCCCACTCTCCTCCCCAACTCCCCGCTTCCACTCCCCTCTCCACTCAACCAACTCCCCTCCACCACTCCCTTGCCCCCCTCCCCTACATCGCACTCCTCCCCCACTCCACTCCCCTCTCCCCGCCCCCACGGAACTACGCCACTCCCCTACCCCAAACCCTGTCCCCCACTCCCCTCCCTCTCTCTCCTCCCCCACTCCCCAATATCACTCCCACACGCCACGAAACTCCACCACTCCTCTCACCCACTCTCCTCCCCCTCTCCTCTCCGCAACTCTCCGCAACCATTCCTCTCCCCACTCCCCTCCCCCACTCCCCTCCCCACTCCCCTCCGCAACTCCCCTCCCTCACTCCCCTCCCCCACTCCCCTCCCCCACTCCCCTCCGCAATTCCCCTCCCTCACACCCCTCCCCCACTCCCCTCATCAGCTCCCATACCCAACTCCCCTGATCCACTTACCACCCCACTCCCCTCCCACACACCCCTTCTCAACTCCCCTCCCTCACTCCCCGCCCCAACTCCCCTACCGCTCTCCCCTCCCCCACTCCTCTCCCAACTCCCCTCCCCAAATCTCCGCCCCCACTCCCCTCACAAACTCCCATACCCAACTCCCCTGCTCCACTCCGCACACCACTCCCCATCCCACACCCCTCCCAAGCTCCCCCAGCAACTCCCCTCCCCACTCCCCTCCCCCACTCCACTCCCCTCTCCCCACCCCCACGGACCTATCCACTCCCCTACCCCACTCCCTGTCCCCCACTCCCCTCCCTCTTTCCCCTCCCCCACTCCATACCGCACTCCCATCCCCAACTCCCCTCCCCCACTCCCCTCCCCCACAATCCTCACAAACTCCCCTCCCTCACTCCCCGCCCCCACTCCCCTCCCCACTCCTCTTCCCCAACTCTCATCCCCCACTCCCCTCACCAACTCCCATACCCAACTCCCCTGCTCCACACCTCACCCTACTCCTCACCCCACTCCCCTCCCAAACTCCCCTACCCACTCCCCCCTCGCCCCTCCCCCACTCCACTCCCCTCTCCCACTCCCCTCTCCCCAACCGCACAGACCTTTGCCACTCCCCTACCCCACTCCCCTCCCTCCTTCGCCTCCCCATCTCCCCTTCCCCACTACCCTACCCCACACCCATACCCCACTCTGCACACCCACTCCTATCCCCAACTCCCCTCCCCCACTCACCTCCTCAACACCCCTACCGCAATCCACTCCCCCACTCCCCTCCCCACTCCAGTCCGCAACGCCCCTCCACCACTCCCCTCCCCCACCCCCATCCCCCACGCCACTCCCCAAGTTCCCTCAACAACTATGCGCCCCGACTCCCCCACACTGCCCTCCCCCATTCCTCTACCCCACTCCCCTCCCCCTCTCCCCACCGCAACACCCCGCAATCACTCCGCTCCCCCAATCCCAGCCTCATCTCCCCTCCCCCACTCCCCTCCCCCACTCCCTTCCCCAACTCCCCTCCCTCACTCCCCTACCCCACTCCCCTCCGAAACTCCCCTCCACAACTGCCCTACCGCACTCCACCCCCCAACTCCCCTCCCCAACTCCCCTCCCCATATCCCCTCCCACACTCCCCTGTCCCCCTCCCCTACCTCGCTCACCTCACCCCCTCCCCTACCTCGCTCTCCTCCCCCACTCCTCTCCACCATTCCCCTGCTTCACCACCAATCCCCACTTCCCTCACCAACTCCCATACCCCACTCCCCTACTCCACTCCCCTACTCCACTCCACTCCCCCACTCCAGTCCCCAACTCCCCTCCCCCACTCCCCTCCCTCACTCCCCTCCCCCACTCCCCTCCCCCACTCCCCTCCCCACCCCAGTCCCCAACTCCCCTCCCCCACTCCCCTCCACCACTCCACTCCCCCACTCCCCTCCATACCTCCCCTCCCCAACGCTCCTCCCTTACTCCCCTCACAAACCCCCATACCACACTCCCTGCCCCAACTCCCCTCCCCAACTCCCCTCCCCAACTCCCCTCTGCAACTCCCCTCCCCCACTCCCCTCCCCAACACCCCCACCCCACTCCCCTGCATCATAACCAATCCCCACTCCACTACCCCACTCCCCACCCCCAATCCCCTCCACTACTACCCTCCCCAACTCCCATCCCCAACTCCCCTCCCCCACTCCCCAACCCACTCCTCTCCCCCTCCTCTCTGTAACTCCCCTCCCCCACTCCCCTACCCCATTACCCTCACTCACCCCCCTCCCTCACTCCCCTCCCCCACTCCGCTACCCCGCTCCCCTACCCCACTCCCCTCCCCCACACCCTCCCCAACTCCCCTCCCCCACTCCCCTACCCCATTCCCCTCCCTCACCCCCCGCCCTCACTCCCCTCCTCACTCCGCTACCCCACTCCCATACCCCACTCACCTGCCCCACTCCCCTACCCCACTACCCTCTCTCACTCCCCTCCCACACTCCCCTACATCACTCCCCTACCCCACACCCTCCCCACACCCCTCCCCCACTCCCTTTCACCACTTTGCTTCCCTGCACATCCTCACTGCCCTCCCATACAACACTCACGTCCCCCACTACCCTCCCCCACTCCCCTACCCCACTCACACTCTCAACTCCCCTCCCCTACTCCTCTACCCCACTTCCCTCCCATCTCCTATCCGCAACTCCCCTCCCCCACTCCTCTCCACCACTCCCTGCCTGAAATCCCCTCCCCAACGCTCCTCCCCCACTCCCCGCTCCAACTCCCATTCCCGACACCCCTCCCCCACTCCCCTACCCCACAATCCTCCCCAACTCCCCTCCCTCACTCCCCTACCCCACTCAACTCCCCAGCTCCCCTCCCCAACACCCCTACCGGACTCCCATTGTCACTCCACTCCCACACTCCCCTACCCCACTGCAGTCCCTAACTCCCCTCCCCCACACCCCTCCTCAGCTCCCTCCCTCACTCCCCCACCCCACTCCCCTACACCACTCCCCTACCCAACTCCCCTCCCCAACTCTCCTCACACACTCCCCTCACAAACTCCCATACCCCATACCACTCCCCAACTCCCCTCCCCAACTCCCCTCCCTCACTTCCCTACACCACTCCCCTCCTCAACTCCCCGCCCAAAGTCCCCTTCCTAACTCCCCTCCCCAACTCCCCTCCCCCACTGCACTCTCCAACTCCACGTCCCAACACCCCTACCGCACTCCACTCCCCAACTCCCCTCCCCCAATCCACTCCCCCACTCCCCTCCCCCACTCACCTCTAACAACTCCCCTCCCCAACACCCCTGCCCCCTCCCCTACCTCGATCCCCTCCCTCACTCCCCTACATCACAACCAATCCCCACTCCCTTACCCCACTCCCCACTCCAAATATCCTCCACCACTACCCTCCCCCACTCCCCTCCCCAACTCCCCTCCCCAACCCCCTCCCCACTCCCCAACCCACTCCCCGACCCCTCCTCTCTTTAACTCCCCTCCCCCACTCCCCTCCCTCACTCCCCTCCCCCACTCCCCTACCCCACTCGTCTACACCACTACCCTCCCTCACTCCCCTCCTCCACTCCCCGACCCCAGTCCCCTACCCCACCCCCTCCCCACTTTACTCCCCCACTCCCATCCACCACTTTGCTTCCCTGCACCTCCTCACTACCCTCCCCAACTCCCCTCCCCAACACTCCTCCCCCACTTCCCTCACCAACTCCCATACCTCACTCACATACTCCACTCCCCTCACCCACTCCCCTCCCCCACTCCCCGCCCCCACTCCCCTCACCCACACCCCTCCTCAACTCCCCTCCCTGACTCCCATCCCCCGCTCACCTCCCCAACACCCCTCCCTCACTCCCCTACCACACTCCCCTCCCCCACTCCTGTCCCCAACTCCCCAACCCCACTCACCACCCCAACTCCCCTACCGCAATCCACTCCCCCACACCCCTCCCCACTCCAGTCCCCAACTACCCTCCCCCACTCCCCTCCCTCACCCCCATCCCCCACGCCCCTCCCCAGGTCCCCTCCACAACTACGTTCCCCGACTACCCCACTTCCCTACCCCACTCCTCTACCCCACTCCCCATCCCCACTCCCATACCCCACGCCCCTCTCCAAGTCCCCTCCCCAACTCCGCTCCCACATTCCCCCCCACTACCCTTCCCCACTCCTGTACCCCACTCCCCTCCCCTCTCTTCTCCGCAACTCCCCACAACCATTCCGCTCCTCCAATCCCTGCCTCAACTCCCCTCCCCCACTCCCCTCCCCCACTCCCCTACCCCACTCCCCTACCCCACTACCCTCCCCAACTCCCCTCCCCAACTCCCCTCCAAAACTCCCCTCCCCCACTCCCCAACACACTCCTCTCCACCTCCTCTCTGTAACTCCCCTACCCCACTCCCCTACACCATTCCCCTACCACATTCCACTCCCTCACTCCCCTCCCTCACTCCCCTACCCCATTCCCCTCCCTCACTCCCCTCCCCCACTCCCCTACCCCACTCCCCTATCCCACCCCTCCCCACACCCCTCTCCCACTCCCGTCCACCACTTTGCTTCCCTGCACCTCCTCACTGCCCTCCCCAACAACACACCCGTCCCCCACTACCCTCCCCTACTCCCCTACCCCACTCACGCACTCAACTCCCCTCCCCCACTCCTCTACCCCACTTCTCTCTTCCTCTCCTCTCCGCAACCCCCCTCCCCCACTCCTCTCCGCCACTCCCTGCCTCAAATCCCCTCCCCAACGCTCCTCCCCCACTCCCCGCACAAACTCCCATACCCGACTCCCCTCCCCCACTCCCCTCCCTCACTCCCCTCACCCACTCCCCTACCCCACAATCCTCCACAACTCCCCTCCCTCACTCCCCTCCCCCACTCCCCTCCCCAGGTCCCCTCCCCAACTCCCCTACCGGACTCCCTTCCCCACTCCACTCCCACACACCCCTCCTCTACTCCCCTCCCTCACACCCCTACCCCACTCCCCGACCCCACTCCCCTCCCCAACGCACCTCACCCACTCCCATACCCCACACCATTCCCCAACTCCCCTCCGCAACTCCCATCCACAACTCCCCTTCCCAACTCCTCTCCCTCACTCCCCTACCCCACTCCCATCCCCAACCTCCCTCCCCAACACCCCAACCGAACTCCCCTCCCCAACTCGCCTCCTCAACTCCCCTCCCAAACTCCTTTCCCTCACTCCCCTAGACCACTCCCCTCCCCAACTCCACTCCCGAGCTCCTCTACCGCCCTCACCCCCACGGCCCACCCCCACTCCTGTACCCCACTCCCCTCCCCCTCTCCTCTCCGCAACTCCCCACAACCACTCCGCTCCTCCAATCCCTGCCTCACCTCCCCTCCCCCACTCCGCTCCCCCACTCCCCGACCCCACTCCCCTACCCCACTACCCTCCCCATCTCCCACTCCCCAACACTCTTCCCCCACTTCCCTCACCAAGTCCCATACCACACTCCCCCACTCCACTCCCCTCACCCACTCCCCTCCCTAACCCCATCCCGCACGCCCCTCCCCAAGTCCCCTCCCCAACTACATTTCCCGACTCCCCCCCACTGCCCTCCCCATTCCTCTACCCCACTCACCTCCCCCTCTCCTCTCCGCAACTCCCCTCAAACACTCCGCTCCCCCAATCCCTGCCTTAGCTCCCCTCCCCCACTCTCCTACCCCACTTCCCTACCCCAATCCCCTCCCCAACTCCCCTCCCCAACACTCCTCCCCTACTTCCCTCTCCAACTCCCATACCCCACTTCCCTCCTCCACTCCGCTCAGCCCACTCCAGTCCCCAACTCCCCTCCCCCACTCCAGTGAATCACTCCCCTCCCCCACTCCCATCCCCCACTCCACTCCCCCACTCCACTCCCCCACTCCCCTCCCCAACTCTCCTCCCCCACCCCCCTCACAAACTCCCATACCTCACTCTCCTCCACAACTCCCCATCCCCAACTCCCTCCCCAACTCCATTCTGCAACACGCCTCCCCCACTCCCCTCCCCAACTCCCCTCCCCCACTACCTTCCCTCACTCCCCTCCCGCACTCCACTCCCCAACTCCCCTCCCCAACTTCCCTCCCCTACTCCCCTACCCCACCCCCTCACCCACTCCCCACCCCCACTACCCTCCCCCACTCCACTCCCCCACTCCACTCCCCCACACCCTCCTCAACACCCCTCCCTAACTCCCCTCCCCAACTCTCCACCCTGACTCCCCTCACAAACTCCCATACCCCACTCCCCTACCCAACTCCCCTCCCCAACACCCCTCCCCCACATCCCATCACCAACTCCCCTCCCCAACTCCCCTCCCCCACTACCCTCCCTCACCCCACTGCAGCATCCCACTCCACAACCCCCCTCCCCATTCCCCTCCGCAACTCCCCGACCCCGCTCCCCTTCCCCTACTCCCCTACCCCACCCCCTCACACACTCCCCTCCCCCACTCCCGTCCACCACTCCGCATCCCTGCACCTCCTCACTGCCCTCCCCTACCACGCTCCCATCCCCCACTACCCTCCCCCACCCCACTCGCCTTCCGCACTCCCCGTTACCACACCCCTACACAACTCCGCTTCCCAACTCTCCTCCGCCACTCCCCTCACAAACTCCCATACCACACTCACCTACACTGCTCCCCTAATCCGCTCCCCTCCCCCACACCCCTCCTCAACTCCCCTCCTGCACTCCCCTCCCCTGCTCCCCTCCCCAACTCCCCTCCCTCTCTCACCTACCCCGCTCCCCTCCACAGCTCCCCTCCACAGCTCCCCTCCACAACTCCCCTTCCCAACTCTCCTCCCCCACTCCTCTCACTAACTCCCATACCCCACTCCCCTACTCTGCTCCCCTACTCCGCTTCCCTCCCCCACACCTTTCCTCAACTCCCCTCCCCCACTCCCGTCCACCACTCCGCTACCCTGCACCTCCTCACTGCACTCCCCCACTACACTCCCATCCCCCACTACACTCCCCCACTCCACACCCCTACCGCACTCCACTCCACATATCCCATACCCCACTCCCCTACCCCACTCCCCGTTACCACACCCCTACACAACTCCCCTTCCCAACTCTCCTCCCACACTCCCCACACTAACTGCCATACCCCCTCCCTTAACTCTGCTCCCCTACTCCGCTCCCCTCCCCCACACCCCTCCTCAACTCCCTTCCTGCACTCCCCTCCCCTACTACCCTCACCAACTCCCCTCCCTCACTCACCTACCCCGCTCCCCTCCCTACCTCCCCTCCCCAACTCTCCTCCCTCACTCCCCTCACAAACTCCCATACCCCACTCCCCTCCCCAACTCCCCTCCCCAACTCCCCTCCCGCACCCCACTCCCCAACACCCCTCCCCATTCCCCTCCCCAACGCCCCCCTACCCCACTCCCCTCCCCCACTCCCCTCCCCCACTCCCCTCCCACACTCCCCTCCCCCACACCCTCCTCAACACCCCTCCCTCACTCCCCTCCCCCGCTCACATGCCCAACACATCTCCCTCACTCCCCTGCCCCAATCACTTCCCCCACTCCAGTCCCCAACTCCCCTCCCCCACTCACCTCCCCAACTCCCCTACCGCAATCCCCTCCCACACCCTCCTCCCCACTCCAGTCCCCAACACCCCTCCCCCATTCCTCTACACCACTCCGCTCCCCCTCTCCTCTCCGCAACTCCCCACAACACTCTGCTCCCCCAATCGCTGCCTCAACTCCCCTCCCCCACTCTCCTACCCCACTCCCCTACAGCACTCCCCTCATCCAACTCCCCTCCCCAAAACTCCTCACCCACTTCCCTCACCGACTCCCATACCCGACGCCCCTACTCCACTCCCCTCTCCCACTCCAGTCCCCAACTCCACTCCCCCACTCCCCTCCCTAACTCCCCTCCCCAACTCTCCTCCCTCACTCCCCTCACACACCCCTCCTCACCTCCCCTCCTGCACTCCCCTCCCATTCCCCTCCCCAACTCCCCTACCCCGCTCCCCTTCCCCCACTCCCCTACACCACCCCTCCCCCACTCCCGTCGACCACTCCGCATCCCTGCACCTCCTCACTGCCCTCCCCTACCACACTCCCATCCCCCACTACCCTCCCCCCTCCATTCCCCTGCCGCACACCCCTCCCCATATCCCCTACCCCACTCCCCTACCCCACTCCCCGTTACCACACCCCTACACAACTCCCCTTCCCAATTCTCCTCCCCCACTCCTCTCACTAACTCCCATACCCCACTCCACTACCCTGCTCCCCTACTCCGCTTCCCTCCCCCACACCTCTCCTCAACTCCCCTACCCCACTCCCCTTACCCACTCCCCTAAACCGGTTCCCCACCCCAAATCCCCAACCACTCTTACCCCCAACTCCGCTCCCATACTCCCCCCAACTGCACTCCCCCTCTCCTGACCACCACTCCCATCCCCCTCTCATCTCCGCAACTCCCCACAACCACTCTGCTCCCCCAATCGCTGCCTCAAATCCCCTCCCCCACTCTCCTACCCCACTCCCCTAAACCACCCCCCTCATCCAAATCCCCTCCCCAAAACTCCTCCCCCACTTCCCTCACCAAATCCCATACCCGACGCCCCTACTCCACTCCCCACAACCACTCCGCTCCTCCAATCCCTGCCTCAACTCCCCTCCCCCACTCCCCTGCACCACTCCCCTACCCCATTACCATCGCCAACTCCCCTCCTCAACACACCTCCCCCACTTCCCTCACAAAATCCCATACCCCACTCCCCTACTCCACTCCCCTCCCCCACTCCCCTTCCCCACTCCTCTCCACCACTCCCTCCTCAACTCCCCTCCCTCACTCCCCTCCCCCATGCCACTCCCCCACTCCACTCCCCCACTCCACTCCCCCACTCCACTCCCCAAACTCCCCTCCCCAACTCTCCTCCCCCACTCCCCTCACATACTCCCATACCTCACTCCCCTCCACAACTCCCCATCCCCAACTCCCCTCCCCAACTCCATTCTGCAACACACCTCCCCCACTCCCCTCCCCAACTCCCCTACCCCACTACCCTCCCTCACTCCCCTCCCGCACTCCACTCCCATACCCCTCCCGATTCCCCTCCCCAACTCCCCAACCCCGCTCCCCATCCCCTACTCCCCTACCCCACCCCCTCACCCACTCCCCACCCCCACTCCCATCACCAACTCCCCTCCCCCACTCCCCTCCCCCACTACCCTCCCTCACCCCCCTCCCGCATCCCACTCCCCAACGCTCCTCCCCATTCCCCTCCGCAACTCGCCTACCCCGCTCCCCTTCCCCTACCCAATCCCCTCACACACTCCCCTCCCCCACACCCCTCCTCAACTCCCCTCCACAGCTCCCCTCCCCTAATCCCCGCCCCAACTCCCCTCCCTCACTCACCTACCCCGCTCCCCTCCACAGCTCCCCTCCACAGCTCCCATCCACAACTCCCCTCCCCAACTCCCCGACCACCCTTCCCTCCCCAACTCCCCTCCCGCACTACCCTCCCCATTCCCCTCCCCAACTCCCCTACCCCGCTCCCCTTCCCCCACTCCCCTGCACCACCCCTCCCCCACTCCCATCGACAACTCCGCATCCCTGCACCTTCTCACTGCCCTCCCCTACCACACTCCCATCCCCCACTACCCTCCCCCCTCCATTCCCCTGCCGCACACCCCTCCACATATCCCCTACCCCACTCCCCTACCCCACTCCCCATTACCACACCCCTACACAACTCCCCTTCCCAACTCTCCTCCCTCACTCCTCTCACTAACTCCCATACCCCACTCCCCTACCCTGCTCCCCTACTCCGCTTCCCTCCACCACACCTCTCCTCAACTCCCCTACCCCACTCCCCTTCCCCACTCCTCTCGCCAGCTCCCCACCCCAGCTCCCCAACCACTCTTCCCCCCAACTCCGCTCCCATACTCCCCCCAAACGGAACTCCCCCTCTCCTGTCCACCACTCCCCTCCCCCTCTCATCCTCGCAACTCCCCACAACCACTCCGCTCCTCGAATCCCTGCCTCAACTCCCCTCCCCCACTCCCCTGCCCCAACCCCTACCCAATTACCCTCCCCAACTCCCCTCCTCAACACTCCTCCCCCACTTCCCTCACCAAATCCCATACACCACATCCCTCCTCAACTCCCCTCCCTCACTCCCCTCCCCCGCTCACCTCTCCAACACCCCTCCCTCACTCCCCTACCCCACTCCCCTCCCCCACTCCAGTCCCCAACTCCCCTCCCCCTCTCACCTCCCCAACACCCCTACTGCAATCCCCTCCCCCACTCCCCTCCTCAATCCAGTCCCCAACTCCCCTCCCCCACTCCCCTCCCCCACCCCATCCCCCACGCCCCTCCCCAACTCCCCTCCCCAACTCCCCTCCCCAACTCCATTCTGCAACACGCCTCTCCCACTCACCTCCCCAACTCCCCTACCCCACTCCCCCACCCACTCCCCTCACATACTCCCCTCCCCATCTCCCCTCCCCATCTCCCCTCCCCCACTACCCTCCCTCACTCCCATCCCGCACACCACTCCCCATCCACCTCCCGATTCCCCTCCCCAACTCCCCTACCCCGCTCCCCATCCCCTACTCCCCTACCCCACCCCTCACCCACTCCCCAACCCCACTCCCCTCCCCCACTCCACACCCACACTCCACTCCCCCACTCCACTCCCTAACTCCCCTCCCCAATACTCCACCCTGACTCCCCTCACAAACTCCCATACCCCACTCCCCTCCCCAACTCCCTCCCCAACTCCCCTACCCAACACCCCTCCCCAACTCCCCTACCCCACTCCCCCACCCACTCCCCTCACCAACTCCCCTCCCCAACTCCCCTCCCCCACTACCCTCCCTCACTCCCATCCCGCACACCACTCCCCATCCACCTCCCGATTCCCCTCCCCAACTCCCCTACCCCGCTCCCCATCCCCTACTCCCCTACCCCACCCCTCACCCACTCACCAACCCCACTCCCCTCCCCCACTCCACACCCACACTCCACTCCCCCACTCCACTCCCTAACTCCCCTCCCCAACACTCCACCCTGACTCCCCTCACAAACTCCCATACCCCACTCCCCTCCCCAACTCCCTCCCCAACTCCCCTACCCAACACCCCTCCCCAACACCCCTCCCCCACTCCCCTCCCCCACTCCCCTCCCCCACTCCCATCACAAACTCCCCTCCCCCACTCCCCTCCCTCACCCCCTCCCGCATCCCACTCCCCAACCCTCATCCCCATTCCCCTCCACAACTCCCCTACCCCGCTCCCCTTCCCCTACCCCACCCCCTCACACACTCCCCTCCCCCACTCCCGTCCACCACTCCGCATCCCTGCACCTCCTCACTGCCCTCCCCTACCACGCTCCCATCCCCCACTACCCTCCCCCACTCCACTCACCTACCGCACTCCCCTCCACATAACCCCTACCCCACTCCCCTACCCCACTCCCCGTTACCACACCCCTACACAACTCCGCTTCCCAACTCTCCTCCGCCACTCCCCTCACAAACTCCCATACCACACTCCCCTGCACTGCTCCCCTAATCCGCTCCCCTCCCCCACACCCCTCCTCAACTCCCCTCCACAGCTCCCCTCCCCTAATCCCCTCCCCAACTACCCTCCCTCACTCACCTACCCCGCTCCCCTCCACAGCTCCCCTCCACAGCTCCCCTCCACAACTCCCATCCCCAACTCCCCGACCACACTTCCCTCTCCAACTCCCCTCCCCCACGACCCTCCCCATTCCCCTCCCCAACTCCCCTACCCCGCTCCCCTTCCCCCACTCCCCTACACCACCCCTGCCCCACTCCCGTCGACCACTCCGCATCCCTGCACCTCCTCACTGCCCTCCCGTACCACACTCCCATCCCCCACTACCCTCCCCCCTCCATTCCCCTGCCGCACACCCCTCCACATATCCCCTACCCCACTCCCCTACCCCACTCCCCGTGATCACATCCCTACACAACTCCCCTTCCCAACTCTCCTCCCCCACTCCTCTCACTAACTCCCATACTCCACTCCCATACTCTGCTCCCCTACTCCGCTTCCCTCCCCCACCCCTCTCCTCAACTCCCCTACCCCACTCCCCTTCCCCACTCCCTACAACAACTCCCCAACCACACTTGCCCCCAACTCCGCTCCCATACTCCCCCCAACTGCACTTCCCCTCTCCTGTCCACCACTCCGCTCCCCCTCTCATCTCCGCAACTCCCCACAATCACTCCGCTCCTCCAATCCCTGCCTCAACTCCCCTCCCAACTCCCCTGCCCCACTCCCCTACCCCATTACCCTCCCCAACTCCCCTCCTCAACACTCCTCCCCCACTTCCCTCATCAAATCCCATACACCACATCCCTCCTCAACTCCCCTCCCTCACTCCCCTCCCCGCTCACCTCTCCAACACCCCTCCCTCACTCCCCTCCCCCACTCCCCTCCCCCACTCCAGTCCCGAACTCCCCTCCCCCACTCACCTCCCAATTCCCCTACTGCAATCCCCTCCCCCACTCCCCTCCTCAATCCAGTCCCCAACTCCCCTCCCCCACTCCCCTCCCCCACCCCACCCCCCACGCCCCTCCCCAAGTCCCCTCCCCAACTACATTCCCCGACTCCCCCCCACTGCCCTCCCCATTCCTCTACCCCACTCACCTCCCCCTCTCCTCTCCGCAACTCCCCTCAACCACTCCGCTCCCCCCTATCCCTGCCTTAGCTCCCCTCCCCCACTCTCCTACCCCGCTTACCTACCCCAATCCCCTCCCCAACTCCCCTCCCCAACACTCCTCCCGTACTTCCCTCTCCAACTCCCATACCCCACTCCCCTCCTCCACTCCGCTCAGCCCACTCCAGTCTCCAACTCCCCTCCCCCACTCCAGTGAATCACTCCCCTCCCCCACTCCACACCCCCACTCCACTCCCCCACTCCACTCCCCAACTCTCCTCCCCCACGCCCCTCAGAAACTCCCATACCCCACTCCCCTCACCAACTCCCCTCCCCAACTCCCCTCCCCCACTACCCTCCCTCACTCCCCGCCCGCACTTCACTCCCCAACCCCCTCCCGATTCCCCTCCCCAACTTCCCTACCCCGCTCCCCATCCCCTAATCCCCTACCCCACCCCCTCACCCACTCCCCACCCCCACTCCCCTCCCCCACTCCACACCCCCACTCCACTCCCCCACTCCACTCGTTAACTCCCCTCCCCAACTCTCCACCCTGACTCCCCTCACTAACTCCCATACCCCACTCCCCTACCCAAGTCCCCTCCCCAACTCCCTCCCCAACACCCCTCCCACACTCCCCTCCCCCACTCCCCTCCCCCACTCCCCGACATCACTCCCATCACCAACTCCCCTCCCCCACTCCCCTCCCCCACTACCTTCCCTCACCCCCCTCCCGCATCCCACTCCCCAACCCTCCTCCCCATTCCCCTCCGCAACTCGCCTACCCCGCTCCCCTTCCCCTACCCCACCCCCTCACACACTCCCCTCCCCCACTCCCATCCACCACTCCGCATCCCTGCACCTCCTCACTGCCCTCCCCTACCACGCTCCCATCCCCCACTACCCTCCCCCACTCCACTCGCCGACCGCACTCCACTCCACATATCCCATACCCCACTCCCCTACCCCACTCCCCGTTACCACACCCCTACACAACTCCCCTTCCCAACTCTCCTCCCACACTCCCCACACTAACTGCCTTACCCCACTCCCCTACTCTGCTCCCCTACTCCGCTCCCCTCCCCAACACTCCTCCTCAACTCCCTTCCTGCACTCCCCTCCCCTACTCCCCTCACCAACTCCCCTCCCTCACTCACCTACCCCGCTCCCCTCCCTACCTCCCCTCCCCAACCCTCCTCCGTCACTCCCCTCCAAACTCCCATACCCCACTCCCCTCCCCAACTCCCCTCCCCAGCTCCCCTCCCCCACTACCCTCCCTCACCCCCCTCCCGCATCCCACTCCCCATCCCTCCTCCCCATTCCCATCCTCAACTACCCTACCCCACTCCCCTACTCCACACCCCTATCCTACTCCCCTCCCGCACTCCACTCTCCAACACCCCTTCCCATTCCCCTCACCAACGCTCCCCTACTCCGCTCCCCTGCACCCACTCCCCTACCCCAACCCCTCCCCCACTCCCCTCCCCCACTCCCGTCCACCACTCCGCATCCCTGCACCTCCTCACTGCCCTTCCCTTCCACACTCCCCTACCCCACTCCCCTACCCCACTCCGCTCCCCACTCCGCTACCCCACTCCCCAACACAACACACCTCCCCCACTCCCCTCCCCCACTCCCCTTCACTCCACCTCCTCACTGCCCTCCACTACCCAACTCTCCTACCCCAAACACGTCCCTCACTCCACTCCCCCACTCCCCTTCCGTCCACTCCCCTCCCCCACTCCACTCCTGTCTCCCCGCCCCCACTCAAATATGCCACTCCCCTACCCCACTCCCCTACTCCACACCCTGTCCCCCACTCCCCTCCCTCCCTCCCCTACCCCACTCACTCACCCCACTCCTCTACCACACTCCTCTACCACACTCCTCTACCCCTCGCCTCTCCGCAACTCCCCTCCCCAACTCTCCTACCCCACTCCCCTCCCCAACTCCCATTCCAACTCCCCAACCGCACTCACCTCCCCATTCCCCTCCCCCACTCTCCTCCCTCATTCACCACCCCAACTCCCCTCGCCCACTTCCCCTGCCCCACACCCCTCCCACACTCCCCTCCCACACTCCCCTCCCCCACTCTCTTACCCAACTCCCCGACCCCACTCCCCTACCCCACTCCACTACCCCACTCCCCTGCCCCACTCCCCTTCCCCACTCCTCTATCCCACTCCACTTTCCCAGTCCCCTACTCCACTCCCCTAAATCACCTCTCTCCCCCACTCCCCGACCCCACCCCCCTACCCCACTTCCCTCCCAAACTCCCCTCCCCCACTCCCCTTACCTCTACCTCCTTACTGCCCTCCACTACCCAACTCTCCTACCCCACACACGGCCCCCACTCACCTATCACACTCCACTTTCCCACTCCCCTACCCCACTCCCCTAACTCACTCCCCTCCCCCACTCCCCTTCCCAACTCACCTATCCCACTCCACTTTCCCACTCCCCTATCCCACTCCCCTAACTCACTGCCCTACCCAACTCTCCTACCCCACACACCTCGCCCACTCCCCTACCCCACTCCCCTCCCCGATTCCCCTACCTCACTCCCCTCCAAACTCCCCTACCCCACATCCATACCCCACTCCACTCACTAACTCCCATACCCCACTCCCCTACTCTGCTCCCCGACTCAGCTCCTCACGCCCTCACCCCTCCTCAACTCCCCTCCTGCACTCCCTTCCCCTACTCCCCTCCCCTACTCCCCTCCGAAACTCCCCTCCGCAACTCACCTACCCCGCTCCCCTCCCCAGCTCCCCTCCCCAACTCCCCTCCCCAACTCCCCGATCACACTGCCCTCCCCAACTCCCCTCGCCCACTTCCCTCCCGCAATCCACTTTCAACCCCCTCCCCTATCCACTCCCCAATTCCCCTACACCGCTCCCCGTTACCACACCTAAACACAACACCCCTTCCCAACTCTCCTCCCCCACTCCCCTCTCTAACTCACATCCCCCACGCCCCTACTCTGCTCTCCTGCTGCGCTCCCCTCCAACGCACCCCTGCTCAACTCCCCTCCTGCACTCCCCTTCCCTACTCCCATCCCCAACTCCCCTACCTCACTCACCTACCCCGCTCCCCTCCCCAGCTCCCCTCCCCCAGCTCCCCTCCCCAGCTCCCCTCCCCAACTCCCATCCCCAACTCCCCGACCACACTGCCCTCCCCAACTCCCCTCCCCCACTACCCACCCCCACTCCCCACACGCAATCCACTCCTCAACACCCTCCCCATTTCCCTCCCCAACTCCCCTACCCCGCTCCCCTTCCCCCACTCCCCTACCCCACCCCCTCCCCCACTCCTGTAAACCACTCCGCATCCCTGCACCTCCTCACTGCCCTCCCTTACCACACTCTCATCTCCCCTTTCCTCTCCCACTCCATTCACCTATCCCACTCCCCTCCTCAACTCCCCTCCTGCACACCCCTCCCCTACACCCCTCCCTAACTCCCCTCCGTCACTCACCTACCATGCTCCACTCCCCAGCTCCCCACCCCAACTCCCCTCCCCAACTCCCCGACCACACTGCCCTCCCCAACTCCCCTCCCCCTCTACCCTCCCCCACTCCCCTCCCGCACTCCACTCCATAACCCCTCTCCCCATTCCCCTCCCCAACTCCCCTGCCCCGCTCCCCTTCCCCCACTCCTCTGCCCCACCCCCTCCCCCACTCCCGTCCACCACTCCGCATCCCTGCACCTCATCACTGCCCTCACCTACGACACTCCCATCCCCACTCCACTCCACTACCACACTCCCCTCCACATATCCTCTACCCCACTCCCCGTTACCACACCCCGATACGACTCCCCTTCCCAACTTTCCTCCCCCACTCCCCTCACTAACTCCCACACTACACTCCCCCACTCTGCTCACCTACCCCGCTCCCCTCCCCAGCTCCCCGCCCCAACTCCCCGACCACACTGCCCTCCCCAACTCCCCTCCCCACTACCCTCCCCCACTCCCCTCCCCCACCACTCCACTCCCCAACCCCTCTCCCCATTCCCCTCCCCCACTCACCTCCCCAACTCCCCTCCCCAACTCCCCTCCCCAACTCCCCCTCCCCCACTCCACTCCCAAACTCCCCTGCCCCACTCCCCTGTCCCACTCCGCACTCCCACTCCTCTCCCGAACTCCCCACCCCAACCCCCCTCCCCCACTCTCCTCCCACACTCCCCTCCCTCACTCCCCCTCCACAACTCCCCTCCCCCGCTCCCCTCCCTCGCCCCCCTCCCACTCTAACCTCCCCCATAACGCTCTCGAACTCCTCTGCCCCACTCCTCTACCCAACTCCTCTGCCCCACACCCCTCCCCCACTCCCCTCCCCCACTATCCTCCCCCAGTCCCGTTCCAACACTCCGCTTCCCTGCACCTCCTCACTGCCCTCCCGTACCACACTCCCATCCACCACTACTCTCCCCCACTCTCCTACCCCACTCCCCTACCCCACTCAGCTCCCCACTCCGCTACCCCACTCCCCAACACAACACACCTCCCCCACTCCCCTCTCCCACTCCCCTTCACTCCACCTCCTCACTGCCCTCCACTACCCAACTCTCCTACCCCAAACACGTCCATCACTCCACTCCCCCACTCCCCTTCCGTCCACTCCCCTCCCCCACTCCACTCCTGTCTCCCCGCCCCCCACTCAAATATGCCACTCCCCTACCCCACTCACCTACTCCACACCCTGTCCCCCACTCCCCTCCCTCCCTCCCCTACCCCACTCACTCACCCCACTCCTCTACCACACTCCTCTACCACACTCCTCTACCCCTCGCCTCTCCGCAACTCCCCTCCCCAACTCTCCTACCCCACTCCCCTCCCCAACTCCCATTCCAACTCCCCAACCGCACTCACCTCCCCATTCCCCTCCCCCACTCTCCTCCCTCATTCACCACCCCAACTCCCCTCGCCCACTTCCCCTGCCCACACCCCACACCCCTCCCACACTCCCCTCCCACACTCCCCTCCCCCACTCTCTTACCCACTCCCCCGACCCCACTCCCCTACCCCACTCCACTACCCCACTCCCCTGCCCCACTCCCCTTCCCCACTCCTCTATCCCACTCCACTTTCCCAGTCCCCTACTCCACTCCCCTAAATCACCTCTCTCCCCCACTCCCCGACCCCACCCCCCCTACCCCACTTCCCTCCCAAACTCCCCCTCCCCCCACTCCCCTTACCTCTACCTCCTTACTGCCCTCCACTACCCAACTCTCCTACCCCACACACGGCCCCCACTCACCTATCACACTCCACTTTCCCACTCCCCTACCCCCACTCCCCTAACTCACTCCCCTCCCCCACTCCCCTTCCCAACTCACCTATCCCACTCCACTTTCCCACTCCCCTATCCCACTCACCGAACTCACTGCCCTACCCAACTCTCCTACCCCACACACCTCGCCCACTCCCCTACCCCACTCCCCTCCCCAATTCCCCTACCTCACTCCCCTCCAAACTCCCCTACCCCACATCCATACCCCACTCCACTCACTAACTCCCATACCCCACCCCTTACTCTGCTCCCCCAGTCCGCTCCCCTCTCCCACACCCCTCCTCAACTCCCCTCCTGCACTCCCCTCCCCTATTCCCCTCCCCAACTCCACTCCCTCAATCACCTGCCCCGATCCCCTCCCCAGCTCCCCTCCCCAACTCCCCTCCCCAACTCCCCGACCACACTGCCCTCCCTAACTCCCCTCCCCCACTACCCTCCCCCAGTCCCCACCCGCACACCCCTCCCGCACACCACTCACCACTCCCCAACCCACCTCCCCATTCCCCTCCCCAACTCCCCTCCCCATATCCCCAACCACACTCCCCAACTCGCCTCCCCATTCCCCCACTCCCCTACCCCACCCCTCCCTCACTCCCCTTCACCACTCTGCATCCCTGCACCTCCTCACTGCCCTCCCCTACCACACTCCCATCCCCCATTACCCTCCCCCACTCCACTCCCCTACCGCACTCCCCTCCACATATCCCCTTTCCCACTCCCCGTTCCCACACCCCGACACAACTCCCCTTCCCAACTCTCCTCCTCCCCCACTCCCCTCACTAACTCCCATACCCCACTCCCCTACTCTGCTCCCCTACTCCGCTCCTCACGCCCTCACCCCTCCTCAACTCCCCTCCTGCACTCCCTTCCCCTACTCCCCTCCCCTACTCCCCTCCCCAACTCCCCTCCCCAACTCCTTGACCACCCTGCCCTCCCAAACTCCCCTCGCCCACTTCCCTCCCGCAATCCACTTTCAACCCCCTCCCCTATCCCCTCCCCAACTCCCCTACACCGCTCCCCGCTACCACACCTAAACACAACACCCCTTCCCAACTCTCCTCCCCCACTCCCCTCTCTAACTCACATACCCCACGCCCCTACTCTGCTCTCCTGCTGCGCTCCCCTCCAACGCACCCCTGCTCAACTCTCCTCCTGCACTCCCCTTCCCTACTCCCATCCCCAACTCCCCTACCTCACTCACCTACCCCGCTCCCCTCCCCAGCTCCCCTCCCCAGCTCCCCTCCCCAACTCCCATCCCCAACTCCCCGACCACACTGCCCTCCCCAACTCCCCTCCCCCACTACCCACCCCCACTCCCCACTCGCAATCCACTCCTCAACACCCCTCCCCATTTCCCTCCCCAACTCCCCTACCACGCTCCCCTTCCCCCACTCCCCTACCCCACCCCCTCCCCCACTCCTGTAAACCACTCCGCATCCCTGCACCTCCTCACTGCCCTCCCTTACCACACTCTCATCTCCCCTCTCCTCCCCCACTCCACTCCCCTACCCCACTCCCCTCATCAACTCCCCTCCTGCACACCCCTCCCCTACACCCCGCCCTAACTCACCTCCGTCACTCACCTACCACGCTCCACTCCCCAGCTCCCCACCCAACTCCCCTCCCCAACTCCCCGACCACTCTGCCCTCCCCCTCTACCCTCCCCCACTCCCCTCCCGCACTCCACGCCCCAACCCCTCTCCCCATTCCCCTCCCCAACTCCCCTGCCCCTCTCCCTTCCCCCACTCCCCTGCCCCACCCCCCCCACTCCCGTCCACCACTCCGCATCCCTGCACCTCATCACTGCCCTCACCTACGACACTCCCATCCACACTCCACTCCACTACCACACTCCCCTCCACATATCCTCTACCCCACTCCCCTACCCCACTCCCCGTTACCACACCCCGATACAACTCCCCTTCCCAACTTTCCTCCCCCACTCCCCTCACTAACTCCCACACTACACTCCCCCACTCTGCTCACCTACCCCGCTCCCCTCCCCAGCTCCCCTCCCCAACTCCCTGATCACACTGCCCTCCCCAACTCCCCTCCCCACTACCCTCCCCCACTCCCCTCCCCCACTCCACTCCCCAACCCCTCTCCCCATTCCCCTCCCCCACTCCACTCCCACACTCCCCTACCCCTCTCCCTGACACCACACCCCTACTACTCTCCCCTACCGCACTCCACTCCCCAACCCTCCAACCGCACTCCCCTCCCCTCCACCTCCTCACTGCCCTGCACTACCCAACTCACCTACCCCACATACCTGCCCAACTCCACTCTCCCACTCCCCATCCCTCCTCTCCCCTCCCCCACTCCACTCCACTCTCCCCGCCCCCACTCATTACGCCACACCCCTACCCCACTCCCTGTCCCCCACTCCCCTCCCTTACTCCCCTACCACACTCACACAGCCCACTCCTCTCCCCCACTCCCTTGCCTCAACCCCCCTCCACCACTCCCCTCCCCCACTCCCCTCTCCAAGACCCATCCCCCACTCCCCTCCCCCACTCCAAACCCCAACTCCCCACCCCCCCCTCCCCTCCCCACTTCCCTCCCCCACTCTCCTCCCACACTCCCCTCCCTCACTCACCTCCACAACTCCCCTCCCTCGCTCCCCTCCCCCACTAACCTCCCCCAAAACGCTCCCCACTACCCTCCCCACTCCCCTCCCACACTCCCTCCCACACTCCCCTCCCCCACTCCCCTCCCCCACTCCCGTTCCACCACTCTGCTCCACTGCACCTCCAAACTCCCCGTCACCACACCCCTACTCCACTCCCCTACCCCACTTCGCTCCCCCACTCCCCCTACCCACACCCCGACTCCACACCCCTACCCCACTAACATACCGCAATCCGCTTCCCAACTCTCCGACCCCACTCCCCTCCCATCCACCTCCTGACTGCCCTCAACTCCCCAACTCTCCTGCCCTACACACCTCGCCCACTCCATTCCCCCACTCCACTCCACTCTCCCCGCCCCCACTCACTTACGCAACTCCCCTACCCATCTCCCTGTCCCCCACTCCCCTCCCTCACACCTCTACCCCACTCACACATGTCACACCCCACCCTCTCTCAACCCAACTCCCCTCCCCTACTCCTCTCCGCAACTCCCCTCCCCCACTCCGCTCCCTCACACCCTGCCTCAACTCCCCTACCCCACTCCCTGCGCCAACTCCCATACCCCACTCCCCTACACTGAACCACACACCCACACCCCTGCCCCACACCCCTCCACAACTCCCCTCCCTCACTCCTCTCCCCCACTCCCCTCCCCAACTACCCTCTGTCGCTCCCCTACCCCACTCCCCTCCCCAACTCCCATTCCAACTTCCATTCCAACTCCCATTCCAACTCCCATCCCAACTCCCATTCCAACTCCCCTACCGCACTCCCCTCGCCCACTCCCCTCCCCCACTCCCCTCCCCCACTCCCCTCCCCCACTCCCCTCCCCCACTCCCGTCCACCACTCCGCTTCCCTTCACCTGCTCTGCCCTCCGGTAACACGCTCCCATTCCCCACTACACTCCCCCACTCCCCTACCCCACTCCACTCCCTCAATCCCCTACCGCACTCCTCGAAAGCACTCCCCTCCACACCACCCCTACCTCACTTCCCTCCCCCACTCCCCATCACCACACCCCTACCCGACTCCCCTACCCCACTCCGCTCCCCCACTCCCCTACCCAACTCCCCTCCGTCGCTCCCCAACCTCACACCCCTCCCCAACTTCCATTCCAACTCCCATTCCAACTCCGCTACCGCACTCCCCTCCCCCACCCCCCTCGCCCACTCCCCTCCCCCTCTCCCGTATACCACTCCGCTTCCCTTCAACTCCTCACTGCCCTCCCGTAACACGCTCCCACTCCTCACTACCCTTCATCACTCCCCTACCCCACTCCACTCCCCCACTCCCCTACCGCAGTCCCCTAACGCACTCCCATCCACACCACCCCTACCTCACCTCCCGACCCCATTCCCCATCACCACACCCCTACCCGACTCCCCTACCCCACTCCGCTCCCCCACTCCCCTACCCCACTCCCCAACACGACACCCCTACCCAACTCCCCTCCCCCACTCCCCTTCCCTCCACCTCCTCACTGCCCTCCACTACCCAACTCTCCTACCCCAAATATGTCCCCAACTCCACTCCGCACTCCCCTTCCCTCACCTCCCCTCCCACACTCAACTCCCCTTTCCCCGCCCCCACTCAAATACGCCACACCATTATCCCACACCCTGTCCCCCACTCCCATCCCTCACTTCCCAACCCTGCTCACTCACCCTACTCCTCTACCACACACCTCTACCCCATTCCCCTCCCCCTCTCCACTCCACCACTCCCCTGCCCAACACTCCACCCCCACACCCCTCACCAATGCCCATACCCCACTCCTCTACAACGCTCCCCTCCCCCACTCCCCTACCCCACTCCCCGACACCACACCCCTACCCCACTCCCCTACTCTGCTCCCCTCCCCCACTCCACTACCCCATTCAACGACACTACACCCCTACCCCACTCCCCTACGCAGCTCCCCTCCTCCACTCCCTGTCCTCCACTCCCCTCCTTCACTCACCTACCCCACTCACACACCCTCCTCCAATACCCCACTCCTCTACCCCACTCCCTTCCCACTCTCCTCTCCGCAACACCCCTCCCCAACTCCCCGCCCCAACTCTCCTCCCCAACTCCCATCCCCCACTCCCCTACTCCACTCCCCTCCCTCACTCCCCTCCCCCACTCCCCTCCCCAACTGCCCTCCCTCACTCCGCTACCCCGCTCCCCTCCCCAACTCCCCTCCCCAACTCCCCTCCCTCACTCCACGCCCCAACTCCAATGCCCCACTCCCCTCCCTCACTCCCCTCCCACACTCCCATCCACAACTCCCCTCCCCAACTCCCCTCCCCCACCCTCCTCCCACTCTCCCCTCCCTCACTCACTTCCACAACTCGCCTCCGTGCTCCCCTCCCCCAATCCCCTCCCACGCTCCCCTCCCGCACAAACCTGCCCCACAACGCTCCCCACTCCTCTCCCCCACTCCAATCGCCCACTCCACTCCCCCACAACCCTCCCCCACACCCGTTCCACCACTCCGCTTCCCTGCACCTCCTCACTTCCCTCCCGTACCACACTCCCATCCACCACTACCCGCCCCCACTCCCCTACCCCACTCCCCAACCCCACTCCCCTACCCCACTCCCCTACACCACTCCACTCCCCCACTCCACAACACGACACCCCTACCCCTCTCCCCGCCCCCACTCCCACTCCCCTTCCCTCCACCTCTTCACTGCCTTCCACTACCCAACTCTCCTACACCAAACACGTCCCCCACTCCACTCCCCCACTCACCTTCCCTCCACTCCCCTCCCCCACTCCACTCCCCTCTCCCCTTCCCCACTCAAATACGCCACTCCCCTCCCCCACTCCCTGTCCCCCACTCCCCTCCCTCACTCCCCTACCCACTCACTCACCCCACTCCTCTATCACACTCCTCCACCACACTCCTCTACCCCTCTCCTCTCCGCAACTCCCCTCCCCGACTCTCCACCACCACTCCCCTCACCAACTCCCATACCCCACTCCCCTACTCCGCCCCCCGCCCCCACTCCGCTCCCCAACTCTCCTACCGCCTCCCCTTCCATCCACCTCCTCATTGCCCTCCACTCCCCAACTCTCCTCCCCCACTCCCCTTACCAACTCTCATACCCCACTCCCCTACTCCGCTGCCCTCCCTCACTCCCCTCCCCCACTCCCCTCCCCAACTGCCCTCCCTCAGTCCGCTACCCCGCTCCCCTCCCCAACTCCCCTCCCCAACTCCCCTCCCACACTCCACGCCCCAACTCCAATGCCCCACTCCCCTCCCCACCCTCCTCCCACACTCCCCTCCCTCACTCACTTCCACAACTCGCCTCCGTGCTCCCCTCCCCGATCCCCTCCCCCGCTCCCCTCCCGCACAAACCTGCCCCACAACGCTCCCCACTCCTCTCCCCCACTCCAATCGCCCACTCCACTCCCCCACTACCCTCCCCCACACCCGTTCCACCACTCCGCTTCCCTGCACCTCCTCACTTCCCTCCCGTACCACACTCCCATCCACCACTACACGCCCCCACTCCCCTACCCCACTCCCCAACCCCAATCCCCTACCCCACACCCCTACCCCACTCCGCACCCCCACTCCACAACACGACACAACTACCCCTCTCCCCGCCCCCAATCCCACTCCCCTTCCCTCCACTTCTTCACTGCCTTCCACTACCCAACTCTCCTACCCCAAACATGTCCCCCACTCCACTCCCCCACTCACCTTCCCTCCACTCCCCTCCCCCACTCCACTCCCCTCTCCCCTTCCCCACTCAAATACGCCACTCCCCTCCCCCACTCCCTGTCCCCCACTCCCCTCCCTCACTCCCCTACCCACTCACTCGCCCCACTCCTCTATCACACTCCTCTACCACACTCCTCTACCACACTCCTCTACCCCTCTCCTCTCCGCAACTCCCCTCCCCGACTCTCCACCACAACTCCCCTCACCAACTCCCATACCCCACTCCCCTACTCCGCTCCCCGCCCCCACTACGCTCCCCAACTCTCCTACCGCCTCCCCTTCCATCCACCTCCTCACTGCCCTCCACTCCCCAACTCTCCTGCCCAACACACCTCCGCCACTCCATTCCCCCACTCCACTCCACTCTACACGCCCCCACTCCCCTACCCAACTCCCTTTCCCCCACTCCCCTCCCTCACCTCTCTACCCCACTCACACATCACACAACCCTCCCCCACTCTACCCAACTCCCCTCCCCTAATCCTCTCCGCAACTCCCCTCCCCCACAACTCTCCCCCACACCCTGCCTCAACTCCCCTATCCCACTCCCTGCGCCAACTCCCATACCCCACTTCCCTACTCTGAACCCCTCCCCCACTCCCCTGCCCCAGCTCCCCTCCGTCGCTCCCCTACCCCACGCCCCTCCCCAACTCCCATTCCAACTCCCATTCCAACTCCCCTACGCACTCCCCTCCCCCACTACCCTCCCGCACTCCCCTTCCCCTCTCCCATCCACCACTCCGCTTCCCTTCACCTCCTCACTCCACTCCCGTACCACACTCCCATTCCCCACTACCCTCCCCCACTCCCCTACCCCACTCCACTCCCCCACCCCCTACCTCACTCCTCTAACGCACTCCCCTCCACACCACCCCACCTCACTTCCCGACCCACTCCCCATCACCACACCCATACCCCACTCCGCTCCCCCACTCCTCTACCCCACTCCCCAACACGACACCCCTACCCCACTCCCCTTCCCCACTCCCCTTCCCTCCACTCGCCTCCCACACTCCACTCCGCTCTCCCCGCCCCCACTCAAATACGCCACTCCCCTATCCCACACCCTGTCCCCCACTCCCCTCCCTCACTCCCCAACCATACTCACTCACCCTACTCCTGTACCACACACCTCTACCCCACTCCCCTCCCCCTCTCCACTCCGCCACTCCCCACCGCAACTCTCTTCCCCCACTCCCCTCACCAACGCCCATACCCCACTCCCCGACTCCGCTCCCCTCCCCCACTTCCCTTCCCAACTCCCCTACCCCTCTCCCCGACACCACACCCCTACCCCACGCGTCTACTCCGCACCCCTACCCCACTCCACGCCACCACACCCCTACCCCACTCCCCTACTCCGCTCCCCTCCCCCACTCCCCTCCCCCCACTCCCCTAACCCACTCCCCTGCCCAACACCCCTCCTCAACTCCCCTCCCTCACTCCTCTCCCCCACTCCCCTCCCCAACTCCCTTCCCCAACTCCCCTACCCCACTCCCCTCCCCAACTCACATTCCAACTCCCATTCCAACTCCCCTACCGCACTCCCCTCCCCCACTCCCCTCCCCCTCTCCCGTCCACCACTCCGCTTCCCTTCACCTCCTCACTGCCCTCCCGTACCACGCTCCCATTCCCCACTACCATCCCCCACTCCCTTACCCCACTCCACTCCCCCACTCCCCTACCGCACTCCCCTAACGCACTCCCCTCCACACCACCCTTACCTCACTTACCGACCCACTCCCCATCACCACACCCCTACCTGACTCCCCTACCGCACACCGCTCCCCCACTCCCCTACCCGACACCCCTACCTCACTCCCCTCCCCCACTCCCCTACCACACTCCCCAACACGACACCCCTACCCCACTCCCCTTCCCCACTCCCCTTCCCTCCACTCGCCTCCCACACTCCACTCCGCTCTCCCCGCCCGCACTCAAATACGCCACTCCCCTATCCCACACCCTGTCCCCCACTCCCCTCCCTCACTCCCCAACCCTACTCACTCACCCTACTCCTCTACCACACACCTCTACCCCACTCCCCTCCCCCTCTTCACTCCGCCACTCCCCTCCGCAACTCTCTTCCCCCACTCCCCTCACCAACGCCCGTACCCCACTCCCCGACTCCGCTCCCCTCCCCCACTTCCCTTCCCAACTCCCCTACCCCACTCCCCGACAACACACCCCTACCCCACTCGTCTACTCCGCACCCCTACCCCACTCCACGCCACCACACCCCTACCCCACTCCCCTACTCCGCTCCTCTCCCCCACTCCCCTCCCCCCACTCCCCTAACCCACTCCCCTAGTCTGAACCCCTCCCCCACTCCCCTGCCCAACACCCCTCCTCAACTCCCCTCCCTCACTCCTCTCCCCCACTCCCCTCCCCAACTCCCTTCCCCAACTCCCCTACCCCACTCCCCTCCCCAACTCACATTCCAACTCCCATTCCAACTCCCCTACCGCACTCCCCTCCCCCACTCCCCTCCCCCTCTCCCGTCCACCACTCCGCTTCCCTTCACCTCCTCACTGCCCTCCCGTACCACGCTCCCATTCCCCACTACCATCCCCCACTCCCTTACCCCACTCCACGCCCCCACTCCCCTACCGCACTCCCCTAACGCACACCCCTCCACACCACCCTTACCTCACTTACCGGCCCCACTCCCCATCACCACACCCCTACCTGACTCCCCTACCCCACACCGCTCCCCCACTCCCCTACCCGACACCCCTACCCCACTCCCCTCCCCCACTCCCCTTCCCTCCACCTCCTCACTGCCCTCCTCTACCCAACTCTCTTACCCCAAATATGTCCCCAACTCCACTTCCCACTTCCCTTTCCCTCCACTCCCCTCCCACACTCCACTCCACTCTCCCCGCCCCCACTCAAATACGCCACTCCCCTATCCCACACCCTGTCCCCCACTCCCCTGCCCCTCTCCACCCCGCCACTCCCTTCCCCAACTCTCCTCCCCTGCTACCCTCACCAACGCCCATACCCCACCCCCCGACTCCGATCCCCTCCCCCACTCCCCTTCCCAACTCCCCTACCCCACTCCCCGCCACCACACCCCTACCCCACTCCCCTACTCCGCTCCCCTCCCCCACTTCCCTCCCCCCACTCCCCTACCCCACTCCCTGTCCCCCACTCCCCTCCTTCACTCACCTACCCAAATCATACACCCTACTCCAATACCCAACTCCTCTATCCCACTCCCTTCCCCCTCTCCTCTCCGCAACTCCCCTCCCCAACTCCCATACCCCACTCCCCTACTACGCTCCCCTCCGTCACTCCCCTCCCCCACTCCCCTCCCTCCCCTCTCTACCCCACTCACACATCCCACACCCCTCCCCCACTCTACCCCACTCCCCTCCCCTACTCCTCTCCGCAACTCCCCTTACCCTCTCCTCTCCCCCACACCCTGCCTCAACTCCCCTACCCCACTCCCGGCGCCAACTCCCATACCCCACTCCCCTACTCTGAACCCCTCCCCGATCCCCTGCCCCAAACCCCTCCTCAACTCCCCTCCCTCACTCCTCTCCCCCACTCCCCTCCACAGCTCCCCTCCGTCGCTCCCCTACCCCAACCCCCTCCCCAACTCCCATTCCAACTCCCATTCCAAGTCCCCTACTGCACTCCACTCCCCCACTCCCCTCCCCCACTCCCCATCCCCTCTCCCGTCCACCACTCCGCTTCCCTTCACCTCCTCACTCCCCTCCCGTACCACGCTCCCATTCCCCACTACCCTCCCCCACTCCCCCAACCCCACTCCACTCCCCCACCCCCCTACCGCACTCCCCTAATGCACTCCCCTCCACACCACCCTTACCTCACTTCCCGACCCCACTCTCCATCACCACACCCCTACCCGACTCCCCTTCCATCCACCTCCTCATTGCCCTCCACTCCCCAACTCTCCTGCCCTACACAGCTCCCCCACTCCATTCCCCCACTCCACTCCACTCTCCCTGCCCCCACTCACTTACGCCACTCCCCTACCCAACTCCCCGTTCCCCACTCACACATCCCACACCCCTCCCCCATTCTACCCCACTCCATTCCCCTACTCCTCTCCGCAACTCCCCTCCCCCACTCCTCTCCCCCACACCCTGCCTCAACTCCCCTACCCCACTCCCTGCGGCAACTCCCAAACCCCACTCCCCTAGTCTGAACCCCTCCCCCACTCCCCTGCCCAACACCTCTCCTCAACTCCCCTCCCTCACTCCTCTCCCCCACTCCCCTCCCCACTCCCCTCCCCAACTCCCCTACCACACTCCCCTCCCCAACTCCCATTCCAACTCCCATTCCAACTCCCCTACCGCACTCCCCTCCCCCACTCCCCTCACCCACTCCCCTTCCCCTCTCCCGTCCACCACTCCACTTCCCTTCACCTCCTCACTCCCCTGCCGTACCACGCTCCCATTCCCCACTACCCTCCCTCACTCCCTTACCCCACTCCACTCCCCCACTCCCCTACCGCTCTCCCCTAACGCACTCCCCTCCACACCATCCTTACCTCACTTCCCGACCCCACTCTCCATCACCACACCCCTACCCGACTCCCCTACCCCACACCGCGCCCCCACTCCCCTACCCGACACCCCTACCCCACTCCCCTCCCCCACTCCCCTTCCCTCCACCTCCTCACTGCCCTCCACTACCCAACTCTCTTACCCCAAATATGTCCCCAACTCCACTTCCCACTCCCCTTCCCTCCACTCCGCTCCCACACTCCACTCCACTCTCCCCGCCCCCACTCAAATACGCCACTCCCCTATCCCACACCCTGTCCCCCACTCCCCTCCCTCACTCCCCAACACTACTCACTCACCCTACTCCTCTACCACACACCTGTACCCCACTCCCTTCCCCCTCTCCACCCCGCCACTCCCTTCCCCAACTCTCCTCCCCTACTCCCCTCACCAACGCCCATACCCCACTCCCCTACTCCGCTCCCCTCCCCCACTCCCCTTCCCAACTCCCCTACGACACTCCCCGACACCACTCCTCTACCCCACTCGCCTACTCTGCACCCCTGCCCCACTCCCCGCCACCACTCCCCTACCCCACTCCCCTACCCCACTCCACTCACCCACTCCACTACCCCACTCCCCGACAGCACACCGCTTCCCCACTCCCCTACTCCGCTCCCCTCCCCCACTTCCCTCCCCCCACTCCCCTACCCCACTCCACTCACCCACTCCACTACCCCACTCCCCGACACCACACCGCTTCCCCACTCCCCTGCTCCGCTCCCCTCCCCCACTTCCCTCCCCCCACTCCTCTACCCCACTCCCTTCCCCCTCTCCTCTCCGCAACTCCCCTCCCCAACTCCCCTCCCCAACTCTCCTCCTCAACTCTCCTCCCCCACTCCCCTCACCAACTCCCATACCCCACTCCGCTCCCCCACTCCCCTCCCTCACCTCTCTACCCCACTCACACATCCCACACCCCTCCCCCACTCTACCCCACTCCCCTCCCCTACTCCTCTCCGCAACTCCCCTCCCCCACTCCTCTCCCCCACACCCTGCCTCAACTCCCATACCCCATTCCCCTACTCTGAACCCCTCCCCGATCCCCTGCCCCATACCCCTCCTCAACTCCCCTCCTTCACTCCTCTCCCCCACTCCCCTCCCCAGATCCCCTCCATCGCACCCCTACCCCACCCCTCTCCCCAACTCCCATTCCAACTCCCATTCCAACTCCCCTGCCGCACTCCCCTCCCCCACTCCCGTCCCCACTCCCCTTCCCCTCTCCCGTCCACCACTCCGCTTCCCTTCACCTCCTCACTCCCCTCCCGTACCACGCTCCCATTCCCCACTACCCTCCCCCACTTCCCCAACCCCACTCCACTCCCCCACCCCCCTACCGCACTCCCCTAACGCGCTCCCCTCCACACGACCCCTACCTCACTTCCCGACCCCACTCCCCATCGCCACACCCCTACCCGACTCCCCTACCTCACTCCGCTCCCCCCAATCCCCTTCCCTCCACTCGCCTGCCACACTCCACTCCCGTCTCCCCGCCCCCACTCAAATACACCACTCCCCTATCCCACACCCTGTCCCCCACTCCCCTCCCTCACTCCCCAACCCTACTCACTCACCCTACTCCTCTACCACACACTACTACCCCACTCCCCTCCCCCTCTCCACTCCGCCACTCCCCTCCCCAACTCTCCTCCCCCACTCACCTTACCAACGCCCATACCCCACTCCCCTACTCCGCTCCCCTCCCCCACTTCCCTTCCCAACTCCCCTACCCCACTCCCCGACATCGCACCCCTACCCCACTCGTCTACTCCACGCCCCTACCCCACTCCCCGCCACCACACCCCTACCCCACTCCCCTACCCCTCACTATGCCCCCACTCCACTACCCCACTTCCCGACACCACACCCCTACCCCACTCCCCTACCCCACTCCCCTCCCCCACTCCCCTCCCCCCACTCCCCTACTCCACTCCCTGCCCCCCATTCCCCTCCTTCACTCACCTACCCCACTCACACACCCCACACCAATACCCCACTCCTCTACCCCACTCCCATCCCCCTCTCCTCTCTGCAACTCCCCTCCCCAACGCCCCTCCCCAACTCTCCTCCCCAACTCTCCTCCCCCACTCCCCTTAACAACTCCCATACCCCACTCCCCTACTCCGCTCCCCTCCCTCACTCCCCACCGCCACTCCCCTCCCCAACTGCCCTCCCTCGCTCCGCTACCCCGCCCCCCTCCCCAACTCCCTTCCCCAACTCCCCTTCCCCACTCCACTCCCCAACTCCCCTTCCTCACTCCCCTCCCCCACTCCCCTACCACACTCCCCTCCCCAACACCCCTCCCCAACTCCCCTCACCCACCCTCTTCTCACACTCCCCTCCCTCACTCACTTCCACAACTCGCCTACGTGCTCCCCTCCCCCGCTCCATTCCCCCGCTCCCCTCCCGCACTTACCTGCCTCACAACGCTCCCCACTCCTCTGACCCACTCCAATGGCCCACTCCTCTCCCCCACTCCCCTCCTCAAGTCCCCTCCCCAACTCCCCTACCCCTCTCCCCTCCCCAACTCCCATTCCAACTCCCATTCCAACTCCCCTACCGCACTCCCCTCCCCCACTCCCGTCCCCCACTCCCCTCACCCTCTCCCGTCCACCACTCCGCTTCCCTTCACCTCCTCACTGCCCCCCCGTTCCACGCTCCCATTCCCCACTACCCTCCCCCACTCCTCTACCGCACTCCCCTAACGCACTCCCCTCCACACCACCCCTACCTCACTTCCCGACCCCACTCCCCATCGCCACACCCCGACCCGACTCCCCAACCCCACTCCCCTCCTCCACTCCGGTCCCCAACTCCCCTCACCCTCCCTTACCCCACTTCCCTCCCCAACTCCTCTCCCCAACACCCCTCCCCAACTCTCCTCCCCCACTCCTCACACAAACTCCCATACCCCAAATCGCCTCCCCAACTCCCCTCCCCAACTCCCCTCCCCAACTCTCCTCCCACACTCTTCTCACGAACTCCCATACCCCACTCCCCTACTCCGCATCCCTCCCCCACTCACCACCCTACTCCTACACCCCACTCCTCTACCCCGCTCCTCTCCGCAACGCCCCTCCCCAACTCTCCTCCCCCACTCCCCTTACCAACTCCCATACCCCACTCCCCTACTCCGCTCCGCTCGCTCACTCCCCTCCCAACTCCCCTCCCTCACTCCCCTACCCCGCTCCCCTCCCCAACTCCCCTCCCCAACTCCCCTCTCCAACTCCCCTCCCCAACTCCCCTCTCCAACTCCCCTCCCCAACTCTCCTCCCCACTCTCCTCCCACACTCCCCTCCCTCACTCACTTCCACTACTACCCTCCCCCCCTCCCCTCCCCCGCTCCCCTCCCACACTAACCTCCCCCAAAACGCTCCCCACTCCTCTGCTCCACTCCTCTGCACCACTCCTCTGCCCATTCCCCTACACCACTCCCCACCCCCACTCCCCTCCCCAACTCCCCTCCCCCACTCCCCTCCCACAATCCCCTCCCCAACTCCCCTCCCCAACTACCCTCCCCCACACTCCTCCCACACTCCCCTCCCTCACTCACTTCCACAACTCCCCTCCGTGCTCCCCTCCCCCGCACTCCTGCCCCGCTCCCCTCCCGCACTAACCTCCCCCACACCGATCCTCACTCCTCTGCCCCACTCCTCTGCCCCACTTACCTCCCCACTCCACTCCCCCACTACCCTCCCCCACACCCGTTCCACCACTCCGCTTCCCTGCACCTCCTCACTTCCCTCCACTACCCAACTCTCCTACCCCAAACACGTCCCCCACTCCAATCCCTCACTCCCCTTCCCTCCACTCCCCTCCCCCACTCCACTCCCCTATCCCCGCCCCCACTCAAATACGCCACTCCCCTACCCCACCCCCTGTCCCCCACTCCCCTCCCTCTCTCCCCAACCCCACTCACTCACCCCACTCCTCTACCACACACTACTACCCCACTCCCCTACCCCACTCCCTTCCCCCACTCCCCTCCCACCCTCCCCTGCCCAACTCCCCTCCCCAACGCCCCTCCCCCACCCTCCTCCCACACTCCACTCCCTCACTCACTTCCACAACTCCCCTCCCCCACTCCCCTCCCACACTCCCCTGCCCAACTCCCCTCCCCAACTACCCTCCCCCACCCTCCTCCCACACTCCCCTCCCTCACTCACTTCCACAACTCCCCTCCGTGCTCCCCTCCCCCGCACTCCTGCCCCGCTCCCCTCCCGCACTAACCTCCCCCACACCGATCCTCACTCCTCTGCCCCACTCCTCTGCCCCACTTGCCTCCCCACTCCCCTCCCCCACTCCCCTCCCACCCTCCCCTGCCCAACTCCCCTCCCCAACTCCCCTCCCCCACCCTCCTCCCACACTCCACTCCCTCACTCACTTCCACAACTCCCCTCCCCCACTCCCCTCCCACACTCCCCTGCCCAACTCCCCTCCCCAACTCCCCTCCCCCACCCTCCTCCCACACTCCACTCCCTCACTCACTTCCACAACTCCTGTGCCCCACTCCTCTGCCTCACTCCCCTCACCCACTCCACTCCCCCAATACCCTCCCCCGCACCCGTTTCACCACTCCGCTTCCCTGCACCTCCTCACTGCCCTCGCGTACCACACTCCCATTCACCTCTACCCGCCCCCACTCCCCTACCCCACTCCCCTAACTCACTCCGCTCCCCCACTCCCCAACACGACACCCCTACCACACTCCCCTCCCCACTCCCCTTCCCTCCACCTCCTCACTGCCCTCCACTACACAACTGTCCTACCCCAAACACGTCCCCCACTCCACTCCCCCACTCCCCTTCCGTCCACTCCCCTCCCCCACTCCACTCCCCTCTCCTCGCCCCCACTCAAATACGCCACTCCCCTACCCCACTCCCTGTCCCCCCTCCCCTCCCTCAATCCCCAACCGCACTCACTCACGTCACTCCTCTACCACACACCACTACCCCACTCCCCTACCCCACTCCGCTCCCCCTCTCCACTACCCCACTCCCCGACACCACTCCCCTACCCCACTCCCCTACTCCGCTCCCCTCCCCCACTCCCCTCCCCCCACTCCCGTACCCCACTCCCTGTCCCCCACTCCCCTCCTTCACTCACCTACCCCACTCACACAGCCTACTCCTGTACCCCACCTTTCGATCCCACTCCCCTTCCCCTCTCCTCTCCGCAACTCCCCTCCCCAAATTCCCCTCCCCAACTCTCCTCCCCAACTCTCCTCCCCCACTCCCGTCACCAACTCCCATACCCCACTCCACTACTCCGCTCCACTCCCCAACTGCCCTCCCTCACTCCGCAACCCCGCGCCCCTCCAAAACCCCCCTCCCCAACTCCCCTCCCCAAGTCTCCTCCACCACTCCACTCCCCAACTCCCCTGCCCCACTCCCCTCTCCCACTCCCCTCCCACAATCCCCTCCCCAACTGCCCTCCCCATCTCCCCACCCCCCTCTCTCCTCCCACACTTCCCTCCCTCAATCACTTACACAACTCCACTCCCCGCTCCCCTCCGCCGCTCCCTTCCCACACGAACCTCCCCCACAACGCTCCCCACTCCTCTGCCCCACTCTTCTGCCCCACTCCTCTGCCCCACTCCCCTCGACCACTCCGCTCCTCCACTCCCTTACCCCACTCCCCTCCACCACACCCCTACCCCACTCCCCTACCCCACTCCCTGTCCCCCACTCCCCTCCCTCATTCCCCTACCCCACTGACCACCCTACCCCTATACCCCACTCCTCTACGCCACTCCCCTCCCCCTCTCCTCTCCGCAATGCCCCTCCCCAACTCTCCTCCCCCACTCCCCTCACCAACTCCCATACCCCACTCCCATAATCCGCTCTCCTACCTCACTCCCCTCCCCACTCCCCTCCCTCACTCCCCTACCCCGCTCCCCTCCCCAGATCCCCTCCACAACTCCCCTCCCCCACTCCACTCCCCAACTCCCCTGCTGCACTCCCCTGCCACACTCCCTTCCCCCACTCCCCTCCCCAACTCTCCTCCCCCACTCCCCTCCCTCACTCACCTCCACAACTCCCCTCTCCCGCTCCCCTCCCACACTAACCTCCACCACTCCTCTGCCCCACTCCTCTGCTCCACTCCTCTGCCCCACTCCCCTTCCCCACTCCCCTCCCCCACTCCGCTTCCCTGCACCTCCTCACTGCATCCCGTACAACACCCAGCCCCCACTATCCTCCCCCACTACCATCCCCCACTCCCCTACCCCACTCCACTCCCCCACTCCCCTACCGCACTCCCCTCCACTACTCCCCTACCCCACTCCCATACACCACACCACCAACCCCACTCCCCTTCCCCACTCCCCTACCCCACTCCGCTCCCCCACTCCCCTACCCCACTCCCCGACACTACACCCCTACCCCATTCCCCTCCCCTCCGCCTCCTCACTGCACTCCACTACCCAACTCTCCTGCCCCACACACTTCCCCCACTCCACTCCCCACTCCCCTTCCCTCCGCTCGCCTCGACCACTCCATTCCCCTCTCTCCGCCCCCACTCACTTACGCCACTCCCCCACCCCACTCCATGTCCCCCACTCCCCTCCCTCACTCCCATAACGCTCTCACACACCCCACTCCCCTCCCCCACTCCTCTACCCAACTCCCCTCCCCCTCTCCTCACCGCAACTTCCCTCCAACACTCCACTCCCCCACTCCCTGCATGAACACCCCTCCCCCACTCCCGTACCAACCTCCCCTTGCCCCTCCCATCCCCAACTCCCCTCCCCAACACCCGTACGGCACTCCCCTCCCTACTCCCCTCCTCCACTCCAGTCCCCAACTCCCCTCACCCTCCCTTCCCCCACTTCCCTCCCCAACTCCTCTCCCCAACACCCCTCCATAACTCTCCTCCCCCACTCCTCACACAAACTCCCATACCCCAAATCCCCTCACCCACTCCACTCCCCTCTCCCCGCCCCCACACAAATACGCCACTCCCCTACCCCACTCCCTGTCCCCCACTCCTCTCCCTCACTCCCCTACCCTAATCACTCGCCCCACTCCTCTACCACACTCCTCTACCACTCTCCTCTACCCCTTTCCTCTCCGCAACTCCCCTCCCCAACTCTCCTCCCCGACTCCCCTCACTAACTCCCATACCCCACTCCCCTACTCCGCTCCCTGCCCCCACTCCCCTCCCCCCACTCCCCTATCACACTCCCCGACACCACCCGCCTGCCCCACTCCCCTACTCCGCTACCCTCCCCCACACCCCTCCACCATCTCCCTTACTCCACTCCCCGCCACCACAGCCCTACCACACTCCCCTACCCCTCTCCGCTCCCCCACTCCCCTACCCCACTCCCCCACCCCACTCCATGTCCCCCACTCCCCTCCCTCACTCCCCTACCCCTCTCACACATCCCACTCCCCTCCCCACTCCTCTACCCAACTCCCCTCCCCCTCTCCTCACCGCAACTTCCCTCCACCACTCCACTCCCCCACTCCCTGCATAAACACCCCTCCCCCGCTCCCGTACCAACCTCCCCTTGCCCCTCCCCTCCCCATCTCCCCTCCCCAACACCCGTACGGCACTCCCCTCCCGACTCCCCTCCTCCACTCCAGTCCCCAACTCCCCTCACCCTCCCTTCCCCCACTTCCCTCCCCAACTCCTCTCCCCAACACCCCTCCCCAACTCTCCTCCCCCACTCCTCACACAAACTCCCATACCCCAAATCGCCTCCCCAACTCCCCTCCCCAACTCCCCTCCCCAACTCTCCTCCCACACTCTTCTCACCAACTCCCATACCCCACTCCCCTACTCCGCATCCCTCCCCCACTCACCACCCTACTCCTACACCCCACTCCTCTACCCCGCTCCTCTCCGCAACGCCCCTCCCCAACTCTCCTCCCCCACTCCCCTTACCAACTCCCATACCCCACACCCCTACTCCGCTCCGCTCGCTCACTCCCCTCCCAACTCCCCTCCCTCACTCCCCTACCCCGCTCCCCTCCCCAACTCCCCTCCCCAACTCCCCTCTCCAACTCCCCTCCCCAACTCCCCTCTCCAACTCCCCTCCCCAACTCCCCTCCCCCACTCTCCTCCCACACTCCCCTCCCTCACTCACTTCCACTACTACCCTCCCCCGCTCCCCTCCCCCGCTCCCCTCCCACACTAACCTCCCCCAAAACGCTCCCCACTCCTCTGCCCCACTCCTCTGCCCCACTCCTCTGCCCATTCCCCTACACCACTCCCCACCCCCACTCCCCTCCCCCACTCCCCTCCCCCACGCCCGTTCCACCACTCCGCTTCCCTGCACCTCCTCACTGCCCTCCCGTACCACACTCCCCTCCCCCACTCCACTCTCCTCTCCCCGCCCCCACACAAATACGCCACTCCCCTACCCCACTCCCTGTCCCCCACTCCCCTCCCTCACTCCCCTACCCCAATCACTCACCCCACTCCTCTACCACACTCCTCTACCCCTCTCCTCTCCGCAACTCTCCTCCCCAACTCTCCTCCCCCACTCCCCACACTAACTCCCATACCCCACTCCCCTACTCCGCTCCCTGCCCCCACTCCCCTCCCCCCACTCCCCTATCACACTCCCCGACACAACACCCCTTCCCCACTCCCCTACTCCGCTCCCCTCCCCCACACCCCTACCCCACTCCCCTACCCCAATCCCTGTCCCCCACTCCCCTCCCTCATTCCCCTACCCCACTCACCACCCTACTCCTACACCCCACTCCTCTACCCAACTCCCCTCCCCTCCCCCACTTCCCTCCCCAACTCCCCTCCCCAACTCCCCTCCCCAACTCTCGTCCCCCACTCCACACACAAACTCCCATACCCTAAAACCCCTCCCCAACTCCCCTCCCCAACTCACCTCCCCAACACCCCTCTGCAACTCCCCTCTGCAACGCCCCTCCCCAACTCCCCTCCCCCACTTCCCTCCCCAACTCCCCACACCAACTCCCCTCCCCAACTCTCCTCCCCCACTCCTCACACAAACTCCCATACCCCAACTACCCTCCCCAACTCCCATCCCGAACTCCCCTCTGCAACTCCTCTCTGCAATGTCCCTCACCAACTCCCCTCCCCAACTCCCCTCCCCCTTCTCCTCCCCCACGCCCCTCACCAACTCCCATACCCCACCCCCTACTCCGCATCCCTCCCCCACACCCCTCCCCCACACCCCTCCTCAACTCCCATTCCAACTCCCCTCCCGCACTCCCCTCCCCCACTCCCCTCCCCCACTCCGCTCCCCAACTCCCCTCCCCCACTCCCCAACTCCCCTCCCCCACTCTCCTCCCTCACTCACCTCCCCAACTCCCCTCCCCCACTCCCCTGCCCCACTCCCCTGCCCCACCTCCTCCCCCACTCTTTTACCCAACTCCCCGACCCCACTCCCCTACCACACTCCCCTCCCCCACTCTCCTCCCTCACTCACCTCCCCAACTCCCCTCCCCCACTCCCCTGCCCCACTCCCCTGCCCCACCTCCTCCCCCACTCTTTTACCCAACTCCCCGACCCCACTCCCCTACCACACTCCACTCCCCCACTCCCCTCCCCAACACCCTTCCCCACTCTTTTACCCAACTCCCCGACCCCACTCCCCTACCACACTCCACTCCCCCACTCCCCTCCCCAACACCCTTCCCCACTCTCTTACCCAACTCCCCGACCCCACTCCCCTACCCCTCTCCACTACCCCACTCCCCGACACCACGCCCCTACACCACACCCCTACTCCGCTCCCCTCCCCCACTCCCCTGCCCCACTCCCCTGCCCCACCTCCTCCCCCACTCTTTTACCCAACTCCCCGACCCCACTCCCCTACCACACTCCACTCCCCCACTCCCCTCCCCAACTCCCTTCCCCACTCTCTTACCCAACTCCCCGACCCCACTCCCCTACCCCACTCCACTACCCCACTCCCCGACACCATACCCCTACCCCACATCCCTACTCCGCTCCCCTCCCCACTCCCATATCCCACTCCCTGTCGCCCACTCCACTCCTTCACTCACCTACCCCACTCACACACCCTACTCCTATACCACACTCCTCTACCCCACTCCCCTCCCCCTCTCCTCTCCGTAAATCTCCTCCCCAACTCTCCTCCCCAACTCTCATCCCCCACTCACCTCACAAACTCCCATAACCCACTTCCCTGCCCCGCTCCCCACCCTCACTCCCCTACCCACTCCCCTCCCGAACTGCCCTCCGTCACTCCCCTACCCCGCCCCCCTCCCCAACTCCCCTCCCCAACACCCCTCCCTAACTCCCCTCCCCCACTCCACTCCCCAACTCCCCTGCCCCACCCCCCTCCCCCACTCCCCTCCCCAACTCCCATCCCCAACTCCCCTCCCCAACTCCCCTCACCCACTCTCCTCTCACACTCCCCTCCCTCACTCACTTCCACAACTCCCCTCCCCGCTCCCCTTCCCCGCTCCCCTCCCACACTAACCTCCCCCACTCCCCTCCCCACTCCTCTTCCCCACTCCTCTGCCCCATTCCCCTTCCCCACTCCCCTCCCCACTCCCCTCCACCACTACCCTTTCCCACTCGCGTTCCACCACTCCGCTTCCCTGCACCTCCTCACTGCCCTCCCGCAGCACAATCCCATCCACCACTACCCTCCCCCACTCCCTACCCCACACCCCTACCCCACTCCCCTACCCCACAACACTCCCCCACTCCCGTAACCCACTCCCCAACTCGACACACCTACCGCATTCCCCTACCCCACTCCCCTTCCCTCCAACTCCTCACTGCCCTGCACTACCCAACTCTCCTACCCCAAACACGTCCCCCACTCCACTCCCCAACTCCCCTTCCCTCCACTCCCCTCCCCCACTCCGCTCCGCTCACCCCGCGCCCACTCAAACACGCCTCTCCCCTACACCACTTCCTGTCCCCAAACCCCTCCCTCACTCCCCTACCCCAATCACTCACCCCACTCCTTTACCACACTCCGCTACTGCACTCCTCTACCCCTCTCCTCTCTGCAACTCCCCTCCCCAACTCTCCTCCCCACTCCCCTCACAAACTCCCATTCCCCACTCCCCTACTCCGCTCCCTGCCCACACTCCCCTCCCCGCCCTCCCCTACCCCACATCCCAACACCACACCCCTACCCCACTCCCCTACTCCGCTCCGCTCCCCCACTCCTCTCCCCTTCCCTCCCCACTCTCACACTCACTTCCCCCACGCCCCTCCTCCACTGCCCTTGTACATTCCCCTCATCAGTCCACTGCCCTCCGCACTCACCCTCTCCAACACCGCTGCCCCACTCTCTTCCCCCTCCTTACCCCAAATTCCTATCCCACCCACTCCATTCACACACTCCCTTACCCGTCCCCTCCCCATTCCTCTCCCCCATCCACTCCCCACCCCTCCTTTCCCCACTCCTCTCCCCCACTCCTCTCCCCCACTCCTCTCCACTACACCCTCCCCCTCTTCATTCCCCTCCACCACCCCCTCCCTCCCCCTCTTCATTCCCATCCACCACCCCCTCCCTCCACATCTTCATTCCCCTCCACCACCCCCTCCCTCCGCCTGTTCATTGCCCACCTCCCCCTCCCTCCCCTTCGTCCCCTCTTCATTCCCATCCACCACCTCCTCCCTCCAGATCTTCATTCCCCTCCACCACCCCCTCCCTCCGCCTGTTCATTGCCCACCTCCCCCTCCCTCCCCCTTCGTCCCCTCTTCATTCCCATCCACCACCTCCTCCCTCCACTTCTTCATTCCCCTCCACTCCCCCTCCCTCCGCATCTTCATTCCCATCCAACTCCCACTCCCTCCCCCTCCTCATTCCACTCCACCACCCCCTCCCTCCCCCTCTTCATTCCACTCCACCACCCCCTCCATAACCCTCTTAATTCCACTCCACCACCCCCTCCCTCCCCCTCTTCATTCCACTCCACCACCCCCTCCATAACCCTCTTAATTCGACTCCACCACCCCATCCCTCCCCATCGTCATTCCCATCCACCACCCCTCCCTACCTCCCTCTCTTCATTCCCATCCAACACCCCCTCCTTCCTTCTCTTCATTGCCCTCCACCTCCTCCTCCCTCCCCCTCTTCATTCCCCTCCACCACCACTCCCTCCTTCTCTTCATTCCCCTCCACCTACCCCTCCCTCCCCCTCTTCATTCCCATCCACAACACCCTCTCTCCCCCTCTTCATTCCCATCCACCTCCGCCTCCCTCCCCCTCTTCATTCCCCTCCACCTCCCCCTCCCTCCCCCTCTTCATTCCCCTCCACCTCCCCCTCCCTCCCCCTCTTTATTCCCCTCCACCTCCCCCTCCCTCCCCCTCTTCATTCCCATCCACCTACCCCTCCCTCCCCCTCTTCATTCCCCTCCACCTCCCCCTCCCTCCCCCTCTTCATTCCCATCCACCTCCGCCTCCCTCCACCTCTTCATTCCCCTCCACCTCCCCCTCCCTCCCCCTCTTCATTCCCCTCCTCCTCCCCCTCCCTCCCCCTCTTCATTCCCATCCACCTCCGCCTCCCTCCCCCTCTTCATTCCTTTCCACCTCCCCCTCCCTCCCCCTCTTCATTCCCCTCCACTTGCCCCTCCCTCCCCCTCTTCATTCCCCTCCACCTCCCCGTCCCTCCCCCTCTTCATTCCCATCCTCCTCCCCCTCCCTCCCCATCTTCATTCCCCTCCACAAACCCCTCCCTCCCCTCTACATTCCCCTCCACCACCCCTCCCTCCCCCTCTTCTTTCCCCTCCACACCCCCTGCCTCCCTCTCTTCATTCCCCTCAAGCTCCCCCTCCCTCACCTTCTTCATTCTTCACCAAGCCCTTCCTGCCCCTCTTCATTCCACTCCACCTCCCCCTCCCTCCCTCTCTTCATTCGCCTCCACCTCCACTCCCTCCCCCTCTTCATTCCCCTCCACCACCCCCTCCCTCCCCCTCTTCATTCCCCTCCACCACCCCCTCCCTCCGCCTCATCATTCCCCTCCACCACTCCCTCCCTCCCTCTCTTCATTCCCCTCCACCATCCCCTCCCTCCGCCTCTTCATTCTCCACCACCACTCCCTCCCTCCCCCTCTTCATTCTCCTCCACCACTCCCTCCCTTCCTCTCTTCATTCCCCTCCACCATCCCCTCCCTCCCCCTCTTCTTTCTCCTCCACCACCCCCACCCTCCCCCTCTTCTTTCTCCTCCACCACCCACACCCACCCCCTCTTCATTCCCCTCCACCACCCCCTCCCTCCGCCTCATCATTCCCCTCCACCACTCCCTCCCTCCCCCTCCTCATTCCACTCCACCACCCCCTCCCTCCCCCTCTTCATTCCACTCCACCACCCCCTCCATAACCCTCTTAATTCCACTCCACCACCCCCTCGCTCCCCCTCTTCATTCCACTCCACCACCCCCTCCATAACCCTCTTAATTCCACTCCACCACCCCATCCCTCCCCCTCTTCATTCTCCTCCACCACCCCTCCCTCCCTCTCTTCATTCCCATCCAACACCCCCTCCTTCCTTCTCTTCATTCCCCTCCACCTACCCCTCCCTCCCCCTCTTCATTCCCCTCCTCCTCCCACTCCCTCCCCCTCTTCATTCCCATCCAACACCCCCTCCTTCCTTCTCTACATTCCACTCCACCACCCCCTCCATAACCCTCTTAATTCCACTCCACCACACCCTCCCTCCCTCTCTTCATTCCCCTCCACCATCCCCTCCCTCCCCCTCTTCATTCTCCACCACCACCCCCACCCTCCCCCTCTTCATTCCCCTCCACCACCCCCTCCCTCCGCCTCATCATTCCCCTCCACCACTCCCTCCCTCCCTCTCTTCATTCCCCTTCACCATCCCCTCCCTCCCCCTCTTCTTTCTCCTCCACCACCCACACCCTCCCCCTCTTCATTCCCCTCCACCAACCACTCCCTCCCCCTCTTCATTCCACTCCAACTCCCCCTCCCTCCATTCCCTTCCACCAACCAGTCCCTCCCCATCTTCATTCTCCTCCACCTCCCCCTCTCTCCCCCTCTTCATTCCCCTCCGCCTCCCCCTCCTTCCCCCTCTTCATTCCCCTACACATCCCCCTCCCTCTCCATTCCCCTCCAGATCCCCTTCTCTCCCCATCTTCATTCTACTCCACCACCCACATCCTTCCCCTCTTCATTCCCCTCCACCTGCCCCTCCCTCCCCATCTTCATTCTCCTGCACCACCCCCTCCCTCCACCTCTTCATTCCCCTCCACCTACCCCTCCCTCCACCTCTTCATTCCCCTACACATCCCCCTCCCTCTCCCTCTCCATTCCCCTCCAGCTCCCCCTCACTCCCCCTCTTCATACCCCTCCACCACCCCCTCCCTCCCCCTCTTCATTCCCATCCACCTCCCCCTCCCTCCCCATCTTCATTCCCCTCCACCACTCCCTCCCTCCCCCTCTTCATTCCCCTCAAGCTCCCCCTCCCTCCCCCTTCATTATTCACCAAGCCCTTCCTGCCCCTCTTCATTCCACTCCACCTCCCCTCCCTCCCCCTCTTCATTCCCCTCCACCTCCTCTCCCTCCCCCTCTTCATTCCCATCCACCTCCCCACCGTCCTCCTCTACTTTCCCCTCCACCACCCCCTCCCTCCCCCTCTTCATTCCCCTCCACCACTCACTCCTTCCCCCTCTTCATTCCCCTCCACCACCACCTCCCTCCCCCTTTGCATTTTCCTCCACCACCCCATCCCGCCCCCTCTTCTTTCTCCTCTACCACCCACTCCCTCCCCCTTTTCATTCCCATCCAACACCACCACCCTCCCCCACTTTATTCCCCTCCACCACCCCTCCCTCCCCCCTTCATTCATCTCCACCTCCCCCTCCCTCCATTATCCATCACCAACCCCTCCCTCCCCACTTTCATACCCCATCCACCACCCCCTCCCTCCGCATCTTCATTCCCATCCAACACCCCCTCCTTCCTTCTCTTCATTCCCCTCCACCTACCCCTCCCTCCCCCTCTTCATTCCCCTCCTCCTCCCCCTCCCTCCCCCTCTTCATTCCCATCCAACACCCCCTCCTTCCTTCTCTTCATTCCCCTCCACCTACCCCTCCCTCCCCTCTTCATTTTCCTCCACCACCCCCTCTCTCCCCCTCTTCATTCCCATCCTCCTCCCCCTCCCTCCCCATCTTCATTCCCCTCCACAAACCCCTCCCTCCCCTCTTCATTCCCCTCCACCACCCCTGCCTCCCTCTCTTCATTCCCCTCAAGCTCCCCCTCCCTCACCTTCTTCATTCTTCACCAAGCCCTTCCTGCCCCTCTTCATTCCACTCCACCTCCCCCTCCCTCCCTCTCTTCATTCCCCTCCACCTCCACTCCCTCCCCCTCTTCATTCCCATCCACCTCCCCCCCTCCTACTCTTCATTCCCCTCCACCACCTCCTCCCTCCCCCTCTTCATTCCCCTCCACCACTCCCTCCCTCCCTCTCTTCATTCCCCTCCACCATCCCCTCCCTCCCCCTCTTCATTCTCCACCACCACCCCCACCCTCCCCCTCTTCTTTCTCCTCCACCACCCCCTCCCTCCCCCTCTTCATTCCCCTCCACCACCCCCTCCCTCCGCCTCTTCATTCCCCTCCACCACTCCCTCCCTCCCCCTCTTCTTTCTCCTCCACCACCCACACCCTCCCCCTCTTTATTCCCCTCCACCAACCACTCCCTCCCCCTCTTCATTCCACTCCAACTCCCCCTCCCTCCATTCCCTTCCACCAACCAGTCCCTCCCCATCTTCATTCTCCTCCACCTCCCCCTCTCTCCCCCTCTTCATTCCCCTCCGCCTCCCCCTCCCTCCCCCTCTTCATACCCCTACACATCCCCCTCCCTCTCCCTCTCCATTCCCCTCCAGCTCCCCTTCTCTCCCCATCTTCATTCTACTCCATCACCCACACCCTTCCCCTCTTCATTCCCCTCCACCTGCCCCTCCCTCCCCATCTTCATTCTCCTGCACCACCCCCTCCCTCCACCTCTTCATTCCCCTCCACCAACCCCTCCCTCCACCTCTTCATTCCCCTACACATCCCCCTCCCTCTCCCTCTCCATTCCCCTCCAGCTCCCCCTCACTCCCCCTCTTCATACCCCTCCAGCACCCCCTCCCTCCCCCTCTTCATTCCCATCCACCTCCCCCTCCCTCCCCATCTTCATTCCCCTCCACCACTCCCTCCCTCCCCCTCTTCATTCCCATCCTCCTCCCCCTCCCTCCCCATCTTCATTCCCCTCCACAACCCTCTCCCTCCCACTCATAATTCCCCTCCACACCCCCTGCCTCCCTCTCTTCATTCCCCTCAAGCTCCCCCTCCCTCCCCCTCTTCATTATTCACCAAGCCCTTCCTGCCCCTCTTCATTCCACTCCACCTCCCCTCCCTCCCTCTCTTCATTCCCCTCCACCTCCTCTCCCTCCCCCTCTTCATTCCCATCCACCTCCCCACCGTCCTCCTCTTCTTTCCCCTCCACCACCCCCTCCCTCCCCCTCTTCATTCCCCTCCACCACTCACTCCTTCCCCCTCTTCATTCCCCTCCACCACCACCTCCCTCCCCCTTTGCATTTTCCTCCACCACCCCATCCCGCCCCCTCTTCTTTCTCCTCTACCACCCACACCCTCCCCCTTTTCATTCCCATCCAACACCACCACCCTCCCCCACTTTATTCCCCTCCACCACCCCTCCCTCCCCCCTTCATTCATCTCCACCTCCCCGTCCCTCCATTTTCCATCACCAACCCCTCCCTCCCCACTTTCATACCCCTCCACCACCCCCTCCCTCCGCATCTTCATTCCCATCCACCACCCCCTCCCTCCCTCTCTTCATTCCCCAACACCACCCCCTCCCTCCCCCTCTTCATTCTCCTCCACCACCCCCTCCCTCTCTTCATTCCCCAACACCACCCCCTCCCTCCGCATCTTCATTCCCATCCACCACCTCCTCCCTCCCCCTCTTTATTCCCCTACACCTCCCCCTCCCTCTCCCTCTTCATTCTCCTCCACCACCCCCTCCCTCTCCATCTTCATTCCCCTCCAGCTCCCCCTCACTCCCCTCTTCATACCCCTCCACCACCCCCTCCCTCCCCCTCTTCATTCCCATCCTCCTCCCCCTCCCTCCCCCTCTTCATTCCCATCCACCTACCCCTCCCTTCCCATCTTCATTCCCCTCCACCACCCCCTCACTCCCCCTCTTCATTCCCCTCCACAACCCCTCCCTCCCCCTCTTCATTCCCCTACACCTCCCCCTCCCTCCCCCTCTTCATTCCCCCCACCACTCCCTCCCTCCCCATCTTCATTCCCATCCTCCTCCCCCTCCCTCCCCCTCTTCATTCCCCTCCACCACCCCCTCCCTCCCCCTCTTCATTCCCCTCCACCACCCCCTCCCTCCTCTCTTCATTCCCCGATACCTCCCCCTCCCTCTGCCTCTCCATTCCCCTCCACCACCCCCTCCCTCCCCTCTTCATTCCCCTCCACAACCCTCTCCCTCCCCCTCTTCATTCCCCTCCACTTACCCCTCCCTCCCACTCTTAATTCCCCTCCACCACCCCTCCCTCCCCCTCTTCATTCCCCTCCACCACTCACTCCCTCCCCCTCTTCATTCCCCTCCACCACCACCTCCCTTCCCCCTCTGCATTTTCCTCCACCACCCCATCCCTCCCCCTCTTCTTTCTCTTCCACCACCCACTCCCTCCCCCACTTTATTCCCCTCCACCTCCCCCTCCCTCCATTATCCATCACCAACCCCTCCCTCCCTATTTTCATACCCCTCCACCACCCCCTCCCTCCGCATCATCATTCCCATCCACCTCCCCCTCCCTACACCTCGTTATTCCCCTCCACCACTCCGTCCCTCCCCTCTTCATTCCCCTCCACCACCACCTCAGTCCCCCTCTTCATTCTCCTCCACCACCCCCTCCCTCCCCCTATTCATTCACCTCCACCACCCACTCCTTTCCCGTCTTCATTCACCTCCCCCTCCCCCTCCCTCCCCCTCTTCTTTCCCCTCCACCTCCCACTCCCTCCTCCTCTTCATTCCCCTCCACATCCCCCTCCCACCCCCTCTTCATTCCCCTCCACCACCCCTCCCTCCCCCTTTTCGTTCCCCTCCACCTCCCCCTCCCTCCCCTCTTCATTCCCCTCCACCTCCCCCTCCCTCCCCCTCCTCATTCCCCTCCGACTCCCCCTCCCTCCCCCTCTTCATTCTCCTCCACCACCAGCTCCCTCCCCTTCTTCTTTCTCCTCCACCACCCCCTCCCTCCCCCTCTTCATTCCCCTCCACCACCCCCTCCCTCCCCCTCTTCATTCCACTCCACCACACCCTCCCTCCACCTCTTCATTCCCCTACACATCCCCCTCCCTCTCCCTCTCCATTCCCCTCCAGCTCCCCCTCACTCCCCCTCTTCATACCCCTCCACCACCCCCTCCCTCCCCCTCTTCATTCCCATCCACCTCCCCCTCCCTCCCCATCTTCATTCCCCTCCACCACTCCCTCCCTCCCCCTCTTCATTCCCCTCAAGCTCCCCCTCCCTCCCCCTTCATTATTCACCAAGCCCTTCCTGCCCCTCTTCATTCCACTCCACCTCCCCTCCCTCCCCCTCTTCATTCCCCTCCACCTCCTCTCCCTCCCCCTCTTCATTCCCATCCACCTCCCCACCGTCCTCCTCTACTTTCCCCTCCACCACCCCCTCCCTCCCCCTCTTCATTCCCCTCCACCACTCACTCCTTCCCCCTCTTCATTCCCCTCCACCACCACCTCCCTCCCCCTTTGCATTTTCCTCCACCACCCCATCCCGCCCCCTCTTCTTTCTCCTCTACCACCCACTCCCTCCCCCTTTTCATTCCCATCCAACACCACCACCCTCCCCCACTTTATTCCCCTCCACCACCCCTCCCTCCCCCCTTCATTCATCTCCACCTCCCCCTCCCTCCATTATCCATCACCAACCCCTCCCTCCCCACTTTCATACCCCATCCACCACCCCCTCCCTCCGCATCTTCATTCCCATCCAACACCCCCTCCTTCCTTCTCTTCATTCCCCTCCACCTACCCCTCCCTCCCCCTCTTCATTCCCCTCCTCCTCCCCCTCCCTCCCCCTCTTCATTCCCATCCAACACCCCCTCCTTCCTTCTCTTCATTCCCCTCCACCTACCCCTCCCTCCCCTCTTCATTTTCCTCCACCACCCCCTCTCTCCCCCTCTTCATTCCCATCCTCCTCCCCCTCCCTCCCCATCTTCATTCCCCTCCACAAACCCCTCCCTCCCCTCTTCATTCCCCTCCACCACCCCTGCCTCCCTCTCTTCATTCCCCTCAAGCTCCCCCTCCCTCACCTTCTTCATTCTTCACCAAGCCCTTCCTGCCCCTCTTCATTCCACTCCACCTCCCCCTCCCTCCCTCTCTTCATTCCCCTCCACCTCCACTCCCTCCCCCTCTTCATTCCCATCCACCTCCCCCCCTCCTACTCTTCATTCCCCTCCACCACCTCCTCCCTCCCCCTCTTCATTCCCCTCCACCACTCCCTCCCTCCCTCTCTTCATTCCCCTCCACCATCCCCTCCCTCCCCCTCTTCATTCTCCACCACCACCCCCACCCTCCCCCTCTTCTTTCTCCTCCACCACCCCCTCCCTCCCCCTCTTCATTCCCCTCCACCACCCCCTCCCTCCGCCTCTTCATTCCCCTCCACCACTCCCTCCCTCCCCCTCTTCTTTCTCCTCCACCACCCACACCCTCCCCCTCTTTATTCCCCTCCACCAACCACTCCCTCCCCCTCTTCATTCCACTCCAACTCCCCCTCCCTCCATTCCCTTCCACCAACCAGTCCCTCCCCATCTTCATTCTCCTCCACCTCCCCCTCTCTCCCCCTCTTCATTCCCCTCCGCCTCCCCCTCCCTCCCCCTCTTCATACCCCTACACATCCCCCTCCCTCTCCCTCTCCATTCCCCTCCAGCTCCCCTTCTCTCCCCATCTTCATTCTACTCCATCACCCACACCCTTCCCCTCTTCATTCCCCTCCACCTGCCCCTCCCTCCCCATCTTCATTCTCCTGCACCACCCCCTCCCTCCACCTCTTCATTCCCCTCCACCAACCCCTCCCTCCACCTCTTCATTCCCCTACACATCCCCCTCCCTCTCCCTCTCCATTCCCCTCCAGCTCCCCCTCACTCCCCCTCTTCATACCCCTCCAGCACCCCCTCCCTCCCCCTCTTCATTCCCATCCACCTCCCCCTCCCTCCCCATCTTCATTCCCCTCCACCACTCCCTCCCTCCCCCTCTTCATTCCCATCCTCCTCCCCCTCCCTCCCCATCTTCATTCCCCTCCACAACCCTCTCCCTCCCACTCATAATTCCCCTCCACACCCCCTGCCTCCCTCTCTTCATTCCCCTCAAGCTCCCCCTCCCTCCCCCTCTTCATTATTCACCAAGCCCTTCCTGCCCCTCTTCATTCCACTCCACCTCCCCTCCCTCCCTCTCTTCATTCCCCTCCACCTCCTCTCCCTCCCCCTCTTCATTCCCATCCACCTCCCCACCGTCCTCCTCTTCTTTCCCCTCCACCACCCCCTCCCTCCCCCTCTTCATTCCCCTCCACCACTCACTCCTTCCCCCTCTTCATTCCCCTCCACCACCACCTCCCTCCCCCTTTGCATTTTCCTCCACCACCCCATCCCGCCCCCTCTTCTTTCTCCTCTACCACCCACACCCTCCCCCTTTTCATTCCCATCCAACACCACCACCCTCCCCCACTTTATTCCCCTCCACCACCCCTCCCTCCCCCCTTCATTCATCTCCACCTCCCCGTCCCTCCATTTTCCATCACCAACCCCTCCCTCCCCACTTTCATACCCCTCCACCACCCCCTCCCTCCGCATCTTCATTCCCATCCACCACCCCCTCCCTCCCTCTCTTCATTCCCCAACACCACCCCCTCCCTCCCCCTCTTCATTCTCCTCCACCACCCCCTCCCTCTCTTCATTCCCCAACACCACCCCCTCCCTCCGCATCTTCATTCCCATCCACCACCTCCTCCCTCCCCCTCTTTATTCCCCTACACCTCCCCCTCCCTCTCCCTCTTCATTCTCCTCCACCACCCCCTCCCTCTCCATCTTCATTCCCCTCCAGCTCCCCCTCACTCCCCTCTTCATACCCCTCCACCACCCCCTCCCTCCCCCTCTTCATTCCCATCCTCCTCCCCCTCCCTCCCCCTCTTCATTCCCATCCACCTACCCCTCCCTTCCCATCTTCATTCCCCTCCACCACCCCCTCACTCCCCCTCTTCATTCCCCTCCACAACCCCTCCCTCCCCCCTCTTCATTCCCCTACACCTCCCCCTCCCTCCCCTCTTCATTCCCCCCACCACTCCCTCCCTCCCCATCTTCATTCCCATCCTCCTCCCCCTCCCTCCCCCTCTTCATTCCCCTCCACCACCCCCTCCCTCCCCCTCTTCATTCCCCTCCACCACCCCCTCCCTCCTCTCTTCATTCCCCGATACCTCCCCCTCCCTCTGCCTCTCCATTCCCCTCCACCACCCCCTCCCTCCCCTCTTCATTCCCCTCCACAACCCTCTCCCTCCCCCTCTTCATTCCCCTCCACTTACCCCTCCCTCCCACTCTTAATTCCCCTCCACCACCCCTCCCTCCCCCTCTTCATTCCCCTCCACCACTCACTCCCTCCCCCTCTTCATTCCCCTCCACCACCACCTCCCTTCCCCCTCTGCATTTTCCTCCACCACCCCATCCCTCCCCCTCTTCTTTCTCTTCCACCACCCACTCCCTCCCCCACTTTATTCCCCTCCACCTCCCCCTCCCTCCATTATCCATCACCAACCCCTCCCTCCCTATTTTCATACCCCTCCACCACCCCCTCCCTCCGCATCATCATTCCCATCCACCTCCCCCTCCCTACACCTCGTTATTCCCCTCCACCACTCCGTCCCTCCCCTCTTCATTCCCCTCCACCACCACCTCAGTCCCCCTCTTCATTCTCCTCCACCACCCCCTCCCTCCCCCTATTCATTCACCTCCACCACCCACTCCTTTCCCGTCTTCATTCACCTCCCCCTCCCCCTCCCTCCCCCTCTTCTTTCCCCTCCACCTCCCACTCCCTCCTCCTCTTCATTCCCCTCCACATCCCCCTCCCACCCCCTCTTCATTCCCCTCCACCACCCCTCCCTCCCCCTTTTCGTTCCCCTCCACCTCCCCCTCCCTCCCCTCTTCATTCCCCTCCACCTCCCCCTCCCTCCCCCTCCTCATTCCCCTCCGACTCCCCCTCCCTCCCCCTCTTCATTCTCCTCCACCACCAGCTCCCTCCCCTTCTTCTTTCTCCTCCACCACCCCCTCCCTCCCCCTCTTCATTCCCCTCCACCACCCCCTCCCTCCCCCTCTTCATTCCACTCCACCACACCCTCCCTCCCCCTCTTCATTCCCCTCCACCTCCCCCTCCCTCCCCCTCTTCATTCCCCTCCACCTCCCCCTCCCTCCCCTTCTTCATTCCCCTCCACCTCCCCCTCCCTCCCCCTCTTCATTCCCCTTCAACACATGCTCCCTCCCCCTCTTCATTCCCTTCCACCTCCCCCACCCCCCTCTTCATTCCCCTCCACCTCTACCTCCCTCCCCCTCTGCATTCCACTTTACCACCCCCTCCCTCCCCCTCTTCATTCCCCTCCACCTCCCCCTCCCTCCCCCTCTTCATTCCCCTTCACCACCCGCTCCCTCCCCCTCTTCATTCCCTTCCATCTCCCCCTCCCCCCTCTTCATTCCCCTCCACCACCCCCTCCCTCCCCTCTTCATTCCACTCCACCTTCCCCTCCCTCTCCCTCTTCATTCCCCTCCACATTCCCCTCCCTCCCTTCTTCATTCCCCTCCAACACCCCCTCCCTCCGACACTTCATACCCCTCCACCTTGCCCTCCCGCCCCCTCTTCATTCCCCTACCCTCTCCCCCACTCCCTTCCACCACTCCCTTCCAATCTCCCCTCCGCCGATCTCACTCTCTCCTTCTACCACACTCCTCCTCCCACTCTCCCCCTCCCTTCTGACCATTTCCCTCCCCCACTCCCCTCTCCAACTCCCCTTCCCCACTCTCTGCCACACTCCCCCTCCCCATCCCCCACTCCCCTCCCCAACCTCCTTCCACACTACCCTCTCCCTCCCCCTCACACTCCCCTCCCCCTCCCACTCCCCTCCCCCTCACCATTACACACACTCCCCTTCCCCTTCCTATTTCCCCACTCCCCATCCTCCACTCCACTTCTGCATTCCCCACTCACCTCCCCTCTCATTCTGCCATTCCCCTCAATGCACCCCTCCCCCACTCGACTCCGGTCCCCACTCCCCTTTCCCCTCCCACATCCCACTCCCCTCCCTCACTCCTATCGTCCACTCCAGTCCCCCACTGCACACTTCGCTCCCCTACACCCCTTGTCCGCACCCTCTCCCCCTCACACCTGGTTTCCCTCCACACTGCCCTCCCCCTCACATCCCCCACTTCCCTCCAACCCCACACTCCCTCTCACCCACACCCATCCGCCACTCCCCTACAACGGCCCTACCCTCAAATGCCCCTCCCCCACTACCTTCCCCCACTACCCTCTCTCCCGTCCCTCGTCCCCAACTCCCCTACCCCACTCCCCACTCCTCCACCGCCCCTCCCAAACACCCCTCCCAACTCCTCTGCCAACTCACCTTCACCCCCGCCCCTCCCCCACTCGCCTCGCCCATACCCCTGCCCCTCTACCTCCCCCCAACACCCTGCACCCAATCCCCTCCCTCACTACCCTCCCATACCCACCTCACCCCCACTCCCCTGCCCCAAAGACCTACCCACTCCCCGCTCTCCTGTCCCCCTCCCCCACTCCCCTCCATCTCCTCCCCCACTGCACTCCCTCCCCTCTCCCACTTCTCTCCCTCCCCTACCATTACCCCACTCCACTCCCAAACACCCCTCCCCTACTCCCCTCCACCCCACTCCACTCCCCCACTCCCATCCTCCACTACCGTCCCCCACTCCCCTCCCCCCTCCCCTCCCACTCTGCCCTCCCCAACTCTCCCCACACTCCCCTACCCCACTCCCATCCCTCACTCACCCTAACCCTAACCCACTCCCGTTCCCCTGCACCCTCATTCCAACTCTCCCTCCCCCACAACCCTGACCTCCCCCACACCCCTGCCCCCCCCCACATGCCTCACCACCCCCTCCCCTCCACTCCCCTCCCACTCCCAACTGCAAATCCACTCCTCCATTCCCTCCTCCATTCCCCTAACTACCCTCTCCCCACTCCACTCCCCCTCTCCCCTCCCTCCCCAACCCCTCCCCTCACTCCTGTCCCCAATCCCCTCCCCCCACTCCCCTCCCCCACTCCGCCCCCACTCCCCTCCCCCACTCCTCCCTACTCCCCTCCCCCACTCCCCTTCCTCAAACGGTTCCCCCAGCCTCTCCCCTCCCCCAAGACCTCCCCTCCCCCACTCCTCTCCCCCACTCACCTACCCCACACCCCACTCCCCTCCGCACTTCCCTCCCCACTCGTCTCCCATCCCTCTACCCCCTCCCCACTATCCTCCTCCACACCCGCTGCCACCATTGCCCTCCCCTCCGCGACTCCCTTCACCTCTCACATATCCCTCCCCTCACAGCCCCCTACTCTACTCCACTTCCTCTCCCACATCTCCCACCGCCCTTCCCTCCCCCACCCCTTCCCAACTCCCCTCCTTTCACCTGCCCCACCTCACACACTCACTCCAATTTCCCCAACCGCCTTCACCCACTCCCCTTTCCTAGTCCCTCCCTAACTCCCACTTCTCTCACCCAGTCCCCTCTCCCATTCCCCTCCCCCACTCCCTCCCCTCACCCCCTCCTCTCCCGCACTCCCCTCCAGCAGAACCCTCCCCACCCCAATCCACTCCCACTCCCCTCCCCACCCCCGAACTCCCCTCCTCTTCCCCACTCCATTCCCCCACTCCCTTCCCTCTCCGACCCCTCGCCTCACTCCTCTCCCCACTCATCTCCCTCACTCCCCTCCCTCCCCAACCCTTACAACCCCAACCCTTACCCCCCAACCCCTCCCTCACTCCCCTCCCCAACACACCTCTCCCACTCCCCTCCCCCACTCTTCTGCCAATCCCACCACTCCTCCCCCACTCTGCCACACTCCCTACCCCCAACCCCTCCCACACTCCCCTCCTCACTCTTCTCTCCCGCCCAACCCACCAACCCCTCCCACCACTCCCCTCCCCTGCTCCCCTCCCCAATTCCCTCCCCTAACCCCCAACTCTCCCCTCCCCCACTCCTCTCCATCACTCCCATCTTTGCTCCCTCACTCCCCTCCTAATATCCTTCCCACATCTCCCTCCCCCACTCCCCTGTCACGTCCCCCACTCCCTCACTCTCATCCTCCACTCCACTCCCCACGCCCCTCCCCCAATCCCACTCACCCTCCCCCAATCTCACTCACCCTCCCCCAATCCCACTCACCCTCCCCCAATCCCACTCACCCCTCTCCCACTCCACTCCCCCCACACCCCTCCCCCACTTCCCTCCCTCACCCCCTTCCACACCTATCTCACCACTTCCCTCCTTTCCCCACGCCCCTCATGACTCCCCTCCCCTTTCCACTACTCCAATTCACACATCCACTCCCCAATCCTCCTCAATCACCTCCACCTCCCCTCTCCCATTCCTCTCTCCACTCTCCTCCCCCATTCCTCATTCCGCCAGCCCATCCCACCCTCCCCTCCCCATTCCCTCCCCCCACCCCCATTCCCTTTCCCCTCTCCTCCCCAACACCCCATCACCGACCCCCTCCCCTCTCCTCCCCAACAACCCACCCACTTCCCCCTCCCCTCTCCTCCCCAACACCCCCTCCCCCTCAACTCCCCTCCCCGACTCCCCTCTCCACTCCCCTCCCCCTCCCCCACTACCCTCCCACATTCCCTTCCCCTCCCCTCCCCCTCCCCACTCCCCACCACCACGCCCTTCCCCCTCCCCATGCCCACTCTATTCCCCCACTCCCATCCCTCTCCCCTTCCCCCTTCCCCCTTCCCTCTTCCCCCTCCCCAAACCCTCCACAACACCCACCCCCTACTTCTCATCAGCCTCCCACACTCCGCTCCGCCACTCCCATCTTTCACTACCCTCCCCAACTACCCTCCCACACTACCCTCCACCACTACCCTACACCTCCCCCACTACCCTCCTCGAGTCCCCTTCTTCACTGCCCTGTCCACTCGCCTCCTTTCCCCACTCCACTCCCCTCTCCCCTCCCCCACCACCCTCTGCACACTCACTTGCGTCTCCCAATTCCCTCCCCCTCCCCAATCACCTACTCACCCTCCCCTGCCCCACTCCACTTCCCGTCCCACATCCCCCTCCCCCACTCGCCTCCCCCACTCCCCTTTCCCCTCCCTCCCCCACTCCACCACTTTCCTCCTTCACTCCCATCCGCCACTAGACTCCCCACTCCTCTCCCCTCCCCTACACCCCTTCACTCACAACCCTCTCCCGCTCCCATACCCTCTCCCTCCCCACAACCCTCCCTCTGCCCCACTCACCCTCCCCCACTCCCCTAACGCTCCTCCCCGTTCCCTGCACCCCTTCCCACTGCCCTCACTTATTCCCTTCCTGCTCCCCCTCTACCACTCCCATCCCCCTCCCCGCCCTTCCCCCTCCTTCCCCACTCTATTCCCCCACTCCCTTCCATCTCCCCTTCACCCTTCCGCCCTACCCCCTCCCCAATACCCTCCACAACACCCACCCCCTAATTCTCATCGGCCTCCCCCACTCCTCTCCACCATTCCCATCTTTCACTACCCTTCCCACTACCCTCACCCACAACCCTCCACCACTACCCTCCAACACTACCCTACACCTCCCCCACTACCCTCCGCGAGTCCCTTCTCCACTGCCCTGTCCACTCCACTCCTTTCCCCACTCCACTCCCGTCCCTCCTCCTCCCCACCACACTCTGCACACTCACTCCCATCTCCCACTCCACTTCCCCCTCCCTCCCCCTCTTCATTCCCCTACACCTCCCCCTCCCTCTCCCTCTTCATTCCCCTCCAGCTCCCCCTCCCTCCCCCTCCTCATTCCCCTCCCCACCCCCTCCCACCCCCTCTTCATTCCCATCCACCTCCCCCTCCCTCCCCCTCTTCATTTCCCTCCACCTGCCCCTCCCTCTCCCTCTTCATTCCCCCCGCCACTCCCTCCCTCCCCCTCTTCATTCCCATCCTCCTCCCCCTCCCTTCCCATCTTCATTGCCCTCGACAAACCTCTCCCTCGCCCTATTCATTCCCCTCCACCTCCCCCTCCCTCACACTCTTCATTCCCCTCCACCTCCCCCTCCCTCCCTCACTTCATTCCCCTCCACCTCCCCCTCCCTCCCCCTCTTCATTCCCATCTACCTCCCCCACCCTCCTCCTCTTCATTCCCCTCCACCACCCCCTCCCTCCCCCTCTTCATTCCCCTCCACCACCCCCTCCTTCCCCCTCTTCATTCCCCTCCACCAATCCCTCCCTCCCCCTCTTCATTCCCCTCCACCACCCCCTCCCTCCCCCTCTTCATTCTCCTCCATCACCCCCTCCCTCCCCCTCTTCTTTCTCCTCCACCACCCCCTCCCTCCCCCTCTTCATTCCCCTCCACCACCCCCTCCCTCCCCCTCTTCATTCCCCTCCACCAATCCCTCCCTCCCCCTCTTCATTCCATCCACCACCCCCTCCCTCCCCCTCTTCATTCCACTCCACCTCCCCCTCCCTCCATTCCCCTCCACCAACCCCTCCCTCCCCCTCTTCATTCCCCTCCACCACCCCCTCCCTCCCCCTCTTAATCCCCTCCACCTGCCCCTCCCTCCCCCTCTTCTTTCCCCTCCACGAACCCCTCCCTCCTCCTCTTCATTCCCCTCCACATCCCCCTCCCTCCTCCTCTTCATTCCCCTTCACCACCCCCTCCCTCCCCCTCTTCATTCCCCTCCACCTCCCCCTCCCTCCCCTCTTCATTCCCCTCCACCTCCTCCTCCCTCCCCTCTTCATTCTCCTCCACCACCCCCTCCCTCCCCCTCTTCATTCTCCTCCACCTCCTCCTCCCTCCCCCTCTTCATTCTCCTCCACCACCCCCTCCCTCCCCCTCTTCTTTCTCCTCCACCTCCCCCTACCTCCCCCTCTTCATTCCCCTCCACCTCCCCCTCCCTCCCCCTCTTCATTCTCCTCCTCCTCCCCCTCCCTCCCCCTCTTCATTCTCCTCCACCTCCCCCTCCCTCCCCCTCTTCATTCCCCTCCACCTCTACCTCCCTCCCCCTCCTCATTCCCCTCCACCTCCCACTCCCGCCCACTCTTCTTTCCCCTGCCCTCTCCCCCACTCCCTTCCCCCACTCCCTTCCACTCTCCCCTCCGCCCATCTCACACTCTCTCCTTCTACCACACTCCTCCTCCCACTCTCCCCCTCCCTTCTGACCATTTCCCTCCCCCACTCCCCTCTCCAACTCCCCTCCCCCACTCTCTGCCACACTCCCCCTCCCCATCCCCCCACTCCCCTCCCCAACCTCCTTCCACACTACCCTCTCCCTCCCCCTCACACTCTCCTCCCCCTCCCACTCCCCTCCCCCTCACCATTGCACACCCTCCCCTTCCCCTTCCTATTTCCCCACTCCCCATCCTCCACTCCACTTCCGCATTCCCCACTCACCTCCCCTCTCATTCTGCCATTCCCCTCAATGCACCCCTCCCCCACTCGTCTTCGGTCCCCACTCCCCTTTCCCCTCCCACATCCCACTCCCCTCCCTCACTCCTATCGTCCACTCCAGTCCCCCTCTTCTCACTTCGCTCCCCTACACCCCTTGTCCGCACCCTTTCCCCCCTCACACCTAGTTTCCCTCCAAACTCCCCTCCCCCTCACATCCCCCACTTCCCTTCACTCCCACACTCCCTCTCACCCACACCCATCCGCCACTCCCCTCCAACTGCCCTACCCTCAAATGCCCCTCCCCCACTACCTTCGCCCACTACCCTCCGCCACTACCCACGCCACTCGGTCAACTCCCCTCCCCAACTCCCCTCTCTCCCGTCCCTCGTCCCCAACTCCCCTACCCCACTCCCCAATCCTCCACCTCCCCTCCCAAAAACCCCTCCCAACTCCTCTGCCAACTCACCTTCACCCCCGCCCCTCCCCCACTCCCCTCGCCCTTACCCCTGCCCCTCTACCTCCCCCCAGCACCCTGCACTCAATCCCCTCCCTCACTACCCTCCCATCCCCACCTCACCCCCACTCCCCTGCCCCAAAGACCTACCCACTCCCCGCTCTCCTGTCCCCCTCCCCCACTCCCCTCTCCTCCCCCACTGCACTCCCTCCCCTCTCGCACTTCTCTCCCTCCCCTACCATTACCCCACTCCACTCCCAAACACCCCTCCCCTACTCCCCTCCCCTCCACCCCACACCACTCCCCCACTCTCATCCTCCACTACCGGCCCCCACTCCCCTCCCCCTCCCCTCCCACTCTGCCCTCCCCAACTCTCCCCACACTCCCCTACCCCTTTCCCGTCCGCACTCACCCTCACCCTAACCCACTCCCGTTGCCCTGCACCCTCATTCCACCTCTCCCTCCCCCACATCCCTGCCCCTCCCCCACAACCCTGCCCCTCCCCCACATGCCTCACAAACCCCTCCCCTCCACTCCCCTCCCAGTCCGAACTGCAAATCCCCTCCTCCATTTCCTAACTACCCTCTGCCCACTCCACTCCCCTCACTCCCAACCCCTCCTCTCACTCCTGTCCCCAAACCCCTCCCACCACTCCCCTCGCCCACCCCTCCCCCACTACTCCCCGCACTCCTTCCCCACTCCTCACCACTCCCAACTCCAAATCCCCTCACCCACTCTGCTAACTCCGCGCCGCACTCCCCTAACTTCCCTCTGCCCACTCCATTCCCCATCTCCCCTCCCTCCCCAACCCCTCCCCTCACTCCTGTCCTCAATCCCCTCCCCCACTCCCCTCCCCCACGCCGCCCCACTCCCCTCCCCCACTCCTCCCTACTCCCCTCCCCCACTCACCTTCCTCAAACCGCTCGTCCAGCTTCTCCCCTCCCCCAAGACCTCCCCTCCCCCACTCCTCTCCCCCACTTACCTACCCCACTCCCCACTCCCCTCCCCTTCCCTCCCCACTCTCACACTCACTTCCCCCACGCCCCTCCTCCACTGCCCTTGTACATTCCCCTCCTCTGTCCACTGCCATCCGCACTCACCCTCTCCAACACCGCTGCCCTACTCTCTTCCCCCTCCTTACCCCAATTTCCTATCCCACCCACTCCATTCACACACTCCCTTACCCGTCCCCTCCCCTCCCCATTCTCCTCTCCCCCATCCACTCCCCACCCCTCCTTTCCCCACTCCTCTCCCCCACTCCTCTCCCCCACCCCTATCCACCACTCCCCTCCCCCAGTTCCCTCCCCACTCGTCTCCCATCCCTCAATCCCCTCCCCCACTTTCCTCCTCCAGACCCGCTGCCGCCATTGCCCTCCCATCCGCGACTCCCTTCACCTCACACGTATCCCTCCCCTCACAGCCCCTACTCCACTCCACGTCCTCTCCCAAATATCCCACCGCCCTTCCCTCCCCCACCCCTTCCCAACTCCCCTCCTTTCCCCTGCCCCACCTCACACACTCACTCCAATTTCCCCACCCGCCTTCCCCCACTCCCCTTTCCAAGTCCCTCCCTAACTCCCACTTCTCTCACCCAGTCCCCTCTCCCATTCCCCTCCCCAGCCCCTCCCCTCACCCACTCCTCTCCCACACTCCCCTCCAGCAGAACCCTCCCCACCCCAATCCACTCCCACTCCCCTCCCCACACCCCCGAACTACCCTCCTCTTCCCCACTCCATTCCCCCACTCCCTTCCCTCTCTGACCCTGAGCCTCACTCCTCTCCCCACACCCTTCCCTCACTCCCCTCCCTCCCCAACCCTTACCCCCCAACCCCTCCCTCACTCCCCTCCCCAACTACCCTCCCCAACACACCTCTCCCACTCCCCTCCCCCACTCTTCTGCCAGTCTCACCACTCCTCCCACACTCTGCCACACTCCCTACCCCCAACCCCTCCCACACTCCCCTCCCCACCCTCCTCTCCCGCCCAACCCACCAACCCCTCCCCCCACTCCCCTCCCCTGCTCCCCTCCCCAATTCCCTCCCCTAACCCCCAACTCTCCCCTCCCACACTCCTCTCCATCACTCCCATCTTTGCTTTCTCACTCCCCTCCGATTATCCTTCCCACATCTCCCTCCCCCACTCCCCTGCCACGTCCCCCACTCCCTCACTCTCATCCTCCACTCCACTCCCCACTCCCCTCTTCCAATCCCGCTCACCCTCCCCCAATCCCACTCCCCTCCCCCAATCCCACTCACCCTCCCCCAATCCCACTCCCCTCCCCCAATCCCACTCACCCTCCCCCAATCTCACTCACCCTCCCCCAATCCCACTCACCCTCCACCAATCCTACTCACCCTCCCCCAATCCCACTCACCCTCTCCCACTCCACTCCCCCACTCCCCTCCCCCACTTCCCTCCCTCACCCCCTTCCACACCTAGCTCACCACTTCCCTCTCTTCCCCACGCCCCTCATGACTCCCCTCCCCCTTTCCACTACTCCAATTCACACATCCACTCCCCTAATCCTCCTCACACACCTCCACCTCCCCACTCCCATTCCTCTCTCCACTCTCCTCCCCCACTCCTCAGTCACTCAGCCCCCTCCCGCACTCCCCTCCCTATTCCCTCCCCCCACCCCCATTCCGTTTCCCCTCTCCTCCCCAACACCCCATCACCTATCCCCTCCCCTCCCCTCCCCAACAACCCACCCACTTCCCCCTCCCCTCTCCTCCCCAACACCCCCTCCCCCTCAACTCCCCTCCCCGACTCCCCTCTCCGCTTCCCTCCCCCTCCCCCACTACCCTCCCCATTCCCTTCCCCTCCCCCTCCCCCACTCCCCACCACCACGCCCTTCCCCCTCCCCATGCCCACTCTATTCCCCCACTCCCTTCCCTCTCCCCTTCCCTCTTCCCCCTCCCCAATCCCCTGCACAACACCCACCCCTACTTCTCATCGGCCTCCCCCACTCCCCTCCGCCACTCCCATCTTTCACTACCCTCTCCAACTACCCTCCCCCACTACCCTACACCTCCCCCACTACCCTCCTCGAGTCCCCTTCTCCACTGCCCTGTCCACTCGCCTCCTTTCCATACTCCACTCCCGTCTCCCCTCCCCACCACACTCTGCACACTCACTTGCGTCTCCCACTTCCCTCCCCCTCCCCACTCACCTACTCACCCTCCCCTGCCCCACTCCCCTTCCCGTCCCACATCCCCCTCCCCCACTCGCCTCCCCCACTCCCTTCCTCCACTCCCCTTTCCCCTCCATCTCCCCCACTCCAAGCCCCCATTCCCCACCCCCTCCCCCACTCCACCACTTTCCTCCCTCACTCCCATCCGCCAGCACACTCCCCACTCCTCTCCCCTCACCTACACCCCTTCACTCACCACCCTCTCCCCCTTACATACCCTCTCTCTCACCCTCACATCCCCTCTCCCTCCCCACAACCCTCTCTCTGCCCCACTCACCCTCCCCCACTCCCCTAACTCCCCTCCCCATTCCCTACACCCCACCCCACTGCCCTCCCTTATTCCCTTACTGCTCTCCCTCTACCACTCCCATCCCCCTCCCCGCCCTTCCCCCTTCCTCCCCACTCTATTCCCCCACTCCCTTTCATCTCCCCTTCCCCCTTCCGCCCTACCCCCTCCCTAATCCCTTCCACAACACCCACCCCCTAATTCTCATCGGCCTCCCCCACTCATCTCCACCATTCCCATCTTTCACTACCCTCCCCCACTACCCTCACCCACTACCCTCCACCATTACCCTACACCTCCCCCACTACCCTCCGCGAGTCCCCTTCTCCAGTGCCCTGTCCACTCCCCTCCTCCTCCCCACCACACTCTGCACACTCACTCCCATCTACCACTTCCCTACCCCTCCCCACTCCCCCTCTCCCCTACTCCCTTTCCCCTGCATCACTTCCCTTACCTTCCCACATCCCCCTCCTCCACTCGCCTCCCCCACTCCCTCCCCCACTCCACTACTCTCCTGCCTCACTCCCATCCGCCACTCCACTCATACTCCTCTCTCCCCTCCCCTACACCCCTTCATTCAATACCCTCTCCCCTTCACATTCCCTCTCCCTCCCCACAACCCTCCCCCTGCCCCACTCACTATCCCTCACTCCCCTAACTCTGCACCCCCACTCCCCTAACTCCCCTCCCTGTTCCTTGCACCCCACCCCACTGCCCTCCCTTATTCCCTTCCTGCATCCCCTCTACCACTCCCATCCCCCTCCCTGCCCTTCCCCGTCCCCTTCCCCACTCTATTCCACCACTCCCTTCCCTCTCCCCTTCTCCCCCTCCCCAATCCCCTCCCCCACTCACCTACCCTACTCCTCATTGGCTTACCCCATTCCCCTCCGCCACTCTCCTCCCCCACGACCATCCACCTACCCCGTTACCCTCCACGAGTCCCCTTCCCCACATCCCTACCCCACTGCCCTCCCAACACCCCTCCTTTCCCCACTCCCCTCTCACCTCCCCTCCCCAACTCCGCACACTCACTCCCATTTCTCACTCCACTCTCACTGCCACCTCGCCCATTCCTCTCCCTGCTCCCCTCCCCCTCCCCTGCCCAGTCCCCTCCCCCACTCCCCTCCCCAACCCCCTGCACTCCCCTCCCACACTCCCCCCTCTCCTCCCTCACTCGCATCCTCCATTCCAGTTCCCACTCCTCTCTCCCCTCCCTGATACCCCCCACTCACCACCCTCTCTTCCTCACTCTCCCTCTCCCTCCCCACTACCCTCCCCCAATCCCACTCACCCTCCCCCACTCTCCCTCCCCCGTGTCCCTTCTGCTCTGCCCTCCCCCTTCCCCACGCCCCATCCCCAATCCCTTCCCCCACACCTTTCCCCCAGTCCCTTCAACCCTCCCCTCCCCCTTCCCCCTCACGCAACACCCCCTCCTACACTCCCCAGCACCTCCCCCACTCCTCTTCTGCCTCCCTTCCCCTACCCCCAACCTCCACCCCCCTCCCCCCACTCCCCTCCCCACTCCCCTCCCCCACTGTCCACCCCCATTCCATTCCCCACACCCTTCCCTCCTCCCCTCCCATCTCCCACTCCCCTTCCCCTCCCCCACTCCCCTCCCACACTTCCGTCCCCTATTACCCTCACCCACACCCCTCCCCCGAACGCCTCTTCTTCACTTCTTGACCGCTCCCCCTCCCCCTCCTTCACTCCGCTTCACCACTCCCACACTCTCCTCCATCACTACCATCCTACACTCCACTCCCAACTCCACTTTCCGTACCCTACACTTCCCACTCACCTCCTTCTCCCCTCACACTCCTTCTCCTTCCCCACTCCCATCCCCGAATCCCACTGCCCCTCTCCCACTCACATCACCCTCCCCTCCCTCACTCCCTTCTCCACTTCTGCACACACCTCCCCCTCTCCCCTTCTCAACTCTCCTCCCGCAATCCCATCCTTCACTCCCCTCCCCACTCCCCTCCCCCACAACCCTCACCCACTCCGCTCACCCGTCCCCCACTCCTCACTCTCCACTCCCCTCCCCCACTCGCCTATCTGCCTCGCCCACTCCGTCTCCCCCACTTCCCTCCACAACTCCCCCTCCCTCGCTCCCCTCCCCACTCCCCTCCTCACCACCCTCCCCGACGCCTCTCCCACAATCCGCTCACCCCTACCACACTCCTCACTCACCAATTCCCTCCCCAACTCCGCACTCCTCACTCCCCTCCCTAACACCTCTCCCCCTCTCCCTCCCCACTCCCCTCCCGCACACCACGCTCCCTCCCCCACTCCCCACCCCTCACTCCCCACTCCCCACTCCTCACTCTCCATTCCCCTCACCTCCCCCTCCACTCCCCCACTCCCAACAACCCTCCCCCACTACCCTCCCTAACCCCTCTCCCCCACACCTCTCCCCCACTCCCCTCCCCCACTCCCCCTCCCCGACTCAGCCCTGACCCTCTATCACTGCCCTCCCCCACACCCCACTCCGCACTCCTCACTCCCTACTCCACTCCACACTCCCCCCTTCCACTCCGCCACTCCCCCACTCCCCTCCCCCACTCCCCACTCTCCCACTCCACTCCTCACTCCCCACCCACCCCTCACTCACCACTCCACTCCCCCACTCCTCACTCCTCTCCCCCACTCCCCTCCCCCACTAACCACTCCCCTCCCCAACTACCCACTCCCCAATCCCCTCCCCCACTCCTCACCCCACACCCCCACTCCTCACTTCAATCCCATAAACCCCACTCCCCTCCCACCAACCCCACTCCCCTCACCCACTCCCCACTCCCCTCACACACTCCCCGCTCCCCTCCCCCACTCCCCACTCCCCTCCCCCTCACCCGACTCCTCACTCCCCACTCCCCTCTCCCACACCCGACTCCTCACTCCCCACTCCACTCCCCCACTCCCCCACTCCCCACTTCTCACTCCCTACTCAACTCCACACTCCCCCACTCCCCTCCCCCACTCCCCTCCCCCACTCCCCACTCTCCCACTCCCCACTCCTCACTCCCCTCTCCACTCCTCACTCCCCGACTCCTCACTCCCCACTCCCCCACTCACCTCTCTCCCACACTCCACTCCTCACTCCACACTCCCCTCCCCCACTCCCCTCCCCCACTCCCCTCCCCCACTCCCCACTCTCCCACTCCCCACTCCTCACTCCCCTCTCCACTCCTCACTCCCCGACTCCTCACTCCCCACTCCCCCACTCACCTCTCTCCCACACTCCACTCCCCACTCCCCTCCCCCACTCCCCTCCCCCACTAACAACTCCCCCACTCCCCACTCCTCACTCACCACTCCCCCACTCACCTCTACCCCACTCCCCACTCCTCACTCATCACTCCACTCCCCACTCCTCACTCCCCTCCCCCACTACCCTCCCCCACTCCCCTTCCCCACTTACCACTCCCCTCCCCAACTACCAACTCCCCAATCCATCCCCCACTCCTCACTCCCCTCCCCCACTCCTCACTCCAATCCCATAAACCCCACTCCCCTCCCACCAACCCCACTCCCCTCCCCCACACCCCACTCCTCACGCCCCTCTCAACTCGCCCACTCCCCACTACCCACTTCTCAATCCACTCCCCCACTCCCCACTTCCCACTCCCCACTCAACTCCACACTCCCCCACTCCCCTCCCCCACTCCCCTTCCCCACTCCCCACTCTCCCACTCCCCACTCCTCACTCCCCACTCCACTCCTCACTCTCCCACTCCCCACTCCCCGCTCCAGTCCCCCACTCCTCGCTACCCACTTCTCACTCCTCTCCCCCATTCCCCACTTGTCACTCCCCACTCAACTCCCCACTCCCCACTCCCCCTCCACATTCCCCACTCCACTCCTCACTCACCCACTCGCCACTCCTCACTCCCCACACCTCTCCGCACTCCCCCACTGCCCACTACTCACTCCCCACTCTACTCCTCACTCTCCACTCCCCTCACCCACTCCCCTCTCAACCATCCCTTCCCCAACCCCACTCCCCACTCCTCACTCCACTCCCCACTCCCCCACTCCCCACTCCTCACTCCCCATAACACTCCCCACTACCCCACTGCCCACTCTTCACTCCCAACTCCACACCCAACTCCACACTCCCCTCCCTACTCCTCATTCACGTCACCCACTCACCACTCCCCTACCCCACTCCCCACACCACTATCCCCTCCCCGACTCCTCACTCCCCTCCCTCACTCCACACTCCCATCCCGCAAACCCCACTCCCCTCCCCCACTCCTGTCCCCACCCCCTCCCCGACTCCCCACATGACTCCTCCACACCCCACTCCTCACTCCCCACTCCACTCCCCCACTCCCCACTCCCCCCTTCCCTCCCCAGTCCTCACTCCACTCCCCCCTCCCCCACTCTCCACTCCCGACTCAATTCCCCCACTACCCACTCCCCTATCCCACTCTACACTCCCGTCCCCCACTCCCCTCTCCCACTCTACACTCCTGTCCCCACTCCCCTCTCCCCACTCACCAATCCTCTCCCCCACTTCCCTCCCCCACTTCCACCCCTCTCCTCTTGCCCTCCTTCCCTCTCCCCACAACCACACCCACACCCAATCCTTTCCCCACTCTCACTCCTGCGCTTCCAACTCACCTCCCCACAAACCCACCCCCACCCCCACTCCCCCTCCTCACTCCCCTGCCAACTCACCTCCCCATTCCCCCAACCCCACTCCTCCTCCTCACTCCCCTCCCGCAATCTCCACGCCCCTCACCACTCCCCCACCCACACTCCCCTTCCTCACTCCCCTCCTAACTCACCTCCCCACTACCCCACCCCCACTCCTCCTCCTCACTCCCCTCCCGCACCCTCCACGCCCCTCCCCCACTCCCCCACCCCCACTCCCCCTCCTCACTCCCCTCCCGCACTCCCCACTCCCTTCCCCAACTCCCTTCCCCACTCCCTTCCCCCACTCCCTTCCCCACTCCCTTCCCCCACACCACTCCCCCACTCCCCACTCCAGTTTTCACCTCTGCCCTCCTCCACTCCCCTCCCCTCCCCCAATCCTCTCCCCCACTCCCCACTCACCTCCTCCAATCCCCCCCTGCACGCCTCCACTCACCGACAACACACTCCAACTCCCCTCCCCAACTCTCCATTCCCCCACCCCCTCACTCCCCACTCACCTCCTCTACTCCCCCCCTGCACGCCTCCATTCCCAACTCACCTCCCGCATGCCCCACACCCCTCCCCCAAAGCCCTCCCACTCCCCCTCTCTCCTCCCACTCTACACCTCTCCCCTCCCCTCCCTCATTCGCCTCCTCTTCCCTCCCCTCCCCCACTCCCCACTCCTGACTCAATTCCCCCACTTCCCACTCTCCACTCCGGGACACCCCTCCCCCACTCCTTTCACCATTCCACTTCCCACTCCCCTATCCCTCACACCTCCTCCACTCACCTCGACCTCTCCCCTCCACTCCCCTCCCCTCTCCCCTCCCTCACTCCACTTCCCACTCCCCTATTCCTCACCCCTCCCCCACTCCCCTCGCCTCTCTTCTCCTCTCCCCTCTCCACTCCTCTTCAAACGTCGCACCCCCACTCTCCTCCCCCTCTCCCATCTTCTCCCATCCCCCACTTCCCTCCCCAACTCCCCTCTCTCCACTTCTCACTCCAACTCCCCTTCGCCACAAGTCTGGATTGAATTGGCTCTTTCCTGGTGCGTGACTGGGACTCAGTCCCACTCCAGCTGGTATTAATAGAGATCTGGATTGATTTGCCTCTTTCCTGGTGTGTGAGTGGGACTCAGTGCCACTCCAGCTGGTATGAATAGAGGTCTGGATAGAATTGGCTCTTTCCGGGTGTGTAAGTGGGGCTCAGTCCCACTCCAGCTGGTATTGATAGAGGCCTGAATTGAATTGGCTCTTTACTGGTGTTTGAGTGGGGTTCAGTACCACTCCAGCTGGTATTTATAGAGTTCTGGATTGCATTCTCTTTTTCCTGGTGTGTGAGAGAGACTCAGTGCAACTCCAGATGCTATTAATGGAGGTCTATATTGAATTCTCACTTTCCTGGTGTGTGAGTGGGACTCAGTCCCACTCCAGCTGGTATTAACAGACACCTGGATTGATCTGCCTCTTCCAGGTGTGTGAGTGGGACTCAGTCCCACTCCAGCTGGTATTAACAGACACCTGGATTGATCTGCCTCTTCCTGGTGTGTGAGCGAGTCTCAGTACCACTCCAGCTGGTCTTAATAAAGGTTTGCATTGAATTGGCTCTTTTCTGGTATGTGCGTGAGACTCAGTACCACTCCAGCAGATATCAATAGAGCTCTGGATTGAATTGGCTCTTTCCTGGTGTGTGAGTGGGGCTCAGTAACACTCCAGCTGGTATTAAATTAGCCTGGATTGATTTTGCCCTTTCCTGGTGTGTGGGTGGGACTCAGTACCACTCCAGCTGGTATTAATAGGTGTCTGGATTGAATTGGCTCTTTCCTGGAGTGTGAGTGGGACTCAAAACAATTCCAGCTGGTATTAATAGAGGTCTGGATTGAATTGGCTCTTTCTTGGTGTGTGAGTGGGGATCAGTACCACTCCAGCTGGTATTTATAGAGGCCTGGAAAGTACTGGCTCTTCCCTGCTGTTTGAGTGTGAGTTGATTCCAGTACAGCTGGTTCTAATAGAGATCTGGATTGAATTGGCTCTTTCCTGTTGTGTGAGTGGGACTCAGTACCACTCAAGCTGGTATTAATGGAGATCAGGACTGATTTGGCTCTTTCTGGTGTGTGAGTGGGACTCAGTACCACTCCAGCTGGTATTAATGGAGATCAGGATTGAATTGCCTCTTTCCTGGTGTGTGAGTGGGACTCAGTACCACTCCAGCTGGTATTAATAGAGGTCTGGATTGAATTGGCTCTTTCTGGTGTGTGAGTGGGACTCAGTACCACTCCAGCTGGTATTATTAGAGACCTGGATCGAATTGCCTCTTTCCTGGTGTGTGAGTGAGACTCAGTGCCATTCCAGCTGGTATTAATAGAGGCCTGTAATGAACTGACTCTTCCCTGGTGTGTGAATCGGACTCAGTCCCGCTCCAGCTGGTATTAATAGAGGTCTGGATTGAATTGGCTCTTTTCTGGTGTGTGCGTGAGACTCAGTACCACTCCAGCAGATATTAATAGATGTCTGGATTGAATTGGTTCTTTCCTGGTGTGTGAGTGGGCCTCCGTACCACTCCAGATGCTATTAATAGATGTCTGGATTGAATTGGCTCTTTCCTGGTGTGTGAGTGCGACTCAGTACCACTCTAGCTGGTATTGAAAGAGGTCTGGATTGCATTGGCTCTTTCCTGGTGTGTGAGTGAGACTCAGTACCACTCCAGCTGGTAATAATGGAAGCCTCGATTGAATTGGCTCTTTCTGGTGTGTGAGTGGGACTCAGTCCCACTTCAGCTGGTATTTATAGAGGCCTGGATTTAAGTAGCTCTTTCCTGGTGGGTGACTGGGGTTCAGTCCCACTCCAGCTGGTATTAATAGAGGCCTGGATTGAATTGGCTCTTTCCTGGTGGGTGACTGGGGTTCAGTGCCACTCCAGCTGGTATTAATAGAGGCCTGGATTGAACTGGCTCTTTCCTGATGTGTGTGTGGGTCTCAGTACCACTCCAGCTGGTATAAATAGAGGCCTGGATTGAATTGGCTCTTTCCTGCTGAATGGGTGGCACTCAGTCCCACTCCAGCTGGTATTAATAGAGGCCTGGATTGAACTGGCTCTTTCCTGCTGAATGGGTGGCACTCAGTCCCACTCCAGCTGGTATTAATAGAGGCCTGGATTGAACTGGCTCTTTCCTGCTGAATGGGTGGCACTCAGTCCCACTCCAGCTGGTATTAATAGAGGCCTGGATTGAACTGGCTCTTTCCTGCTGAATGGGTGGCACTCAGTCCCACTCCAGCTGGTATTAATAGAGGCCTGGAATGTACTGGCTCTTTCCTGCTGAATGGGTGGCACTCAGTCCCACTCCAGCTGGTATTAGTAGAGGCCTGGATTGAACTGGCTCTTTCCTGATGTGTGTGTGGGACTCAGTACCACTCCAGCTGGTATTAATAGAGGCCTGGATTGAATTGGCTCTTTCCTGCTGAATGGGTGGCACTCAGTCTCACTCCAGCTGGTATTAATAGAGGCCTGGATTGAACTGGCTCTTTCCTGCTGAATGGGTGGCACTCAGTCTCACTCCAGCTGGTATTAATAGAGGCCTGGATTGAACTGGCTCTTTCCTGCTGAATGGGTGGCACTCAGTCCCACTCCAGCTGGTATTAATAGAGGCCTGGATTGAACTGGCTCTTTCCTGCTGAATGGGTGGCACTCAGTCCCACTCCAGCTGGTATTAATAGAGGCCTGGATTAAACTGGCTCTTTTTTTTTGTGTGAGCGATTCTCAGTACCACTCCAGCTGGTATTATTAGAGGCCTGGATTGAACTGGGTCTTTCCTGATGTTTGCGTGGGACTCAGTACCACTCCAGCTTGTATTTATAGAGGCCTGGAATGTACTGGCTCTTCCCTGGTGTGTGAATGGGACTCTGTACCTCAGCAGCTGGTATTTATAGAGGCCTGGATTTAAGTAGCTCTTTCCTGGTGGGTGACTGGGGTTCAGTACCACTCCAGCTGGTACTAATATTGGTCTGGATTGAATTGACTCTTTCCTGGTGTGTGTGTGGGACTCAGTTCCACTCCAGCTGTTATGAACAGAGGTCTGGATTGTATTGACTCTTTCCTGGTGTGTGAGTGGGACTCAGTTCCACTCCAGCTGGTCTTAATAGAGGCCTGGATTGAACTGGCTCTTTCCTGGTATGTGAGTGGGACTCAGTACCACTCCAGCTGTTCCTAATAAAGGTTTGCATTGAATTGGCACTTTTCTGGTGTGTGAGTGAGACTCAGTACCTCTCCAGCTGGTATTTATAGAGGCCTGGATTTAAGTGGCTCTTTCCTGGTGGGTGACTGGGGTTCAGTTCCACTCCAGCTGGTATTAATAGAGGTCTGGATTTAATTGGCTCTTTCCTGGTGTGTGAGTGGGACTCAGTACCACTCCAGCTGGTATTAATAGATGTCTGGATTGATTTGGCTCTTTCCTGGTGATTGAGTGGGGCTCAGTCCCACTCCAGCTGGCATTAAGATGTCTGGATTGAATTGGCTCTTTCCTGGTGTATGAGTGGGGCTCAGTCCCACTCCAGCTGGTATTTATCGAGGTGTGGATTGAATTGCCTCAATCCTGGTGTGTGAGTGGGGCTCAGTACCACTTCAGCTGGTATTTATAGAGGCCTGGATTGAATTGGCTCTTTCCTGGTGAGTGAGTGGGGCTCAGTCCCACTCCAGCTGGTATTTATCGAGGTGTGGATTGAATTGCCTCAATCCTGGTGTGTGAGTGGGGCTCAGTACCACTTCAGCTGGTATTAATAGAGGCCTGGATTGAATTGCCTCTTTCCTGGTGTGTGAGTGGGACTAAAAACACTCCAGCTGGTATGAATAGAGGTCTGGATTGAATTGCCTCTTTTCTGGTGTGTGAGTGGGACTCGGTAACACTCCAGCTGGTATTAATAGAGGTCTGGATTTAATTGGCTCCTTCCTGGTGATTGAGTGGAGCTCAGTCCCACTCCAGCTGGTATTAATAGAGGACTGGATTGACTTGGATCTTTCCTGGTGTGTGAGTCGGACTCAGTTCCACTCCAGCTGGTATTAATAGAGGACTGGATTGACTTGGATCTTTCCTGGTGTGTGAGTGGGGCTCAGTTCCACTCCAGCTGGTATTAATAGAGGTCTGGATTGAATTGGCTCTTTCCTGGTGAGTGAGTGGGGCTCAGTACCACTCCAGCTGGTATTTATCGAGGTGTGGATTGAATTGCCTCAATCGTGGTGTGTGAGTGGGGCTCAGTACCACTTCAGCTGGTATTAATAGAGGCCTGGATTGAATTGCCTCTTTCCTGGTGAGTGAGTGGGGCTCAGTACCACTCCAGCTGGTGTTAATAGAGGTCTGGATTGAATTGGCTCTTTCCTGGTGAGTGAGTGGGGCTCAGTACCACTCCAGTTGGTATTTATCGAGGTGTGGATTGAATTGCCTCAATCGTGGTGTGTGAGTGGGGCTCAGTACCACTTCAGCTGGTATTAATAGAGGCCTGGATAGAATTGCCTCTTTCCTGGTGAGTGAGTGGGGCTCAGTACCACTTCAGCTGGTATTAATAGAGGCCTGGATTGAATTGCCTCTTTCCTGGTGAGTGAGTGGGGCTCAGTACCACTCCAGCTGGTATTTATCGAGGTGTGGATTGAATTGCCTCAATCCTGGTGTGTGAGTGGGGCTCAGTACCACTCCAGCTGGTATTAATAGAGGTGTGGATTGAATTGCCTCTTTCCTGGTTGTGAGTGGGACTCAGTACCACTCCAGTTGGTATTAATAGAGGTGTGGATTGAATTGCATCTTTCCTGGTGTGTGAGTGGGACTCAGTACCACTCCAGCTGGTATTAATAGAGGTGTGGATTGAATTGCCTCTTTCCTGGTGTGTGAGTGGGGCTCAGTACCACTCCAGCTGGAGTTAATAGAGGTCTGGATTGAATTGGCTCTTTCCTGGTGAGTGAGTGGGGCTCAGTATCACTCCAGCTGGTATTTATCGAGGTGTGGATTGAATTGCCTCAATCGTGGTGTGTGAGTGGGCTCAGTACCACTTCAGCTGGTATTAATAGAGGCCTGGATTGAATTGCCTCTTTCCTGGTGAGTGAGTGGGGCTCAGTACCACTTCAGCTGGTATTAATAGAGGCCTGGATTGAATTGCCTCTTTCCTGGTGTGTGAGTGGGACTCAGTACCACTCCAGCTGGTATTAATAGAGGTGTGGATTGAATTGCCTCTTTCCTGGTGTGTGAGTGGGACTCAGTACCTCTCCAGCTGGTGTTAATAGAGGTCTGGATTGAATTGCCTCCTTACTGGTGATTGAGTTGGACTCAGTACCACTCCAGCTGGCATTAAGATGTCTGGATTGAATTGGCTCTTTCCTGGTGTGTGAGTGGTGCTCAGTCCCACTCCAGCTGGTATTTATCGAGGTGTGGATTGAATTGCCTCAATCCTGGTGTGTGAGTGGGACTCAGTACCACTCCAGCTGGCATTAATAGAGGTCTGAGTTGAATTGCCTCCATCCTGGTGAGTGAGTGGGGCTCAGTCCCACTCCAGCTGGTATTAATAGAGGTCTGGATTGAATTGACTCTTTCCTGGTGAGTGAGTGGGACTCAGTACCACTCCAGCTGGTGTTAAGAGAGACCTGGTTTGAATTGACTCTTTCCTAGTGTGTGAGTGGGACTCAGTCCCACTCCAGCTGGTATTTATCGAGGTGTGGATTGAATTGCCTCTTTACTGGTGAGTGAGTGGGACTCAGTACCACTCCAGCTGGTGTTAATAGAGACCTGGTTTGAATTGACTCTTTCCTAGTGTGTGAGTGGGACTCAGGTCCACTCCAGCTGGTATTAATAGAGGTCTAGATTGACTTGGCTCTTTCCTGATGTGTGAGTGGGACTCGGTTCCACTCCAGCTGGTATGAATAGAGGCCTGGATTGACTTGGCTCTTTCCTGGTGCATCACTGGGGCTCAGAACCACTCCAGCTAGTATTAATAGATGCCTGGATTGAATAGACTCTTTCCTGGTGTGTGAGTGGGACTCAGTCCCACTCCAGCTTGTATTAATAGAGGTCTGGATTGAATTGGCTCTTCCCTGGTGTGTTTGTGGGGCTCAGTACCACTCCAGCTGGTATTAATAGAGCTATGGATTGAATTGGCTCTTCCCTGGTGTGTGGGTGGGGCTCAGTACCACTCCAGCTGGCATTAAGATGTCTGGATTGAATTGACTCTTTCCTGGTGTGTGACTGGGACTCAGTACCACTCCAGCTGGTGTTAAGAGAGGTCTGGATTGAATTGACTCTTTCCTGGTGTGTGAGTGGGGATCAGTACCTCTCCAGCTGGTATTAATAGAGGTCTGGATTGATTTGGCTCTTTCCTGGTGGGTGACTGGGGCTCCGTACCACTCCAGCTGGTATTAATCGAGGCCTGGATTGAAATGGCTCCTTCCTGGTGCGTGACTGGGACTCAGTACCACTTCAGCTGGTATTTATAGAGGCCTGGATTGAATTGGCTCTTTCCTGGTGTGTGAGTGGGACTCAGTACCACTCCAGCTGGTATTAATAGAGACCTGGTTTGAATTGGCTCCTTCCTGGTGTGTGAGTGAGACTCAGTACCACTCCAGCTGGTATTAATAGAGACCTGGATTTAATTGCCTCTTTCCTGGTGTGTCAGTGGGTCTCGGTACCACTCCAGCTGGTATTAATAGAGGTCTGGATTGAATTGGCTCTTTCCTGGTGTGTGAGTGGGGCTCAGTACCACTTCAGCTGGTATTTATAGAGGCCTGGATTGAATTGGCTCTTTCCTGGTGTGTGAGTGGGACTCAGTACCACTCCAGCTGGTGTTAATAGAGGTCTGGATTGAATTGCCTCCTTACTGGTGATTGAGTTGGACTCAGTCCCACTCCAGCTGGCATTAAGATGTCTGGATTGAATTGCCTCTTTCCTGGTGTGTGAGTGAGACTCAGTACCACTCCAGCTGGTATTTATAGAGGCCTGGATTGACTTGGCTCCTTCCTGGTGTGTGAGTGGGGATCTGTACCACTCCAGCTGGTATTAATAGAGGCCTGGATTGAATTGGCTCTTTCCTTGTGTGTGAGTGGTGCTCAGTCCCACTCCAGCTGGTATTTATCGAGGTGTGGATTGAATTGCCTCAATCCTGGTGTGTGAGTGGGACTCAGGACCACTCCAGCTGCTATTAATAGAGGTCTGAGTTGAATTGCCTCCATCCTGGTGAGTGAGTGGGGCTCAGTACCACTCCAGCTGGTATTAGTAGAGGTCGGGATTGAATTGCCTCTTTCCTGTTGTGTGAGTGGGACTCAGTCCCACTCCAGCTGGTATTAATAGAGGTCTGGATTGAATTGACTCTTTCCTGGTGAGTGAGTGGGACTCAGTACCACTCCAGCTGGTGTTAATAGAGACCTGGTTTGAATTGACTCTTTCCTGGTGTGTGAGTGGGACTCAAGTCCACTCCAGCTGGTATTAATAGAGGTCTAGATTGACTTGGCTCTTTCCTGATGTGTGAGTGGGACTCAGTCCCACTCCAGCTGGTATTTATCGAGGTGTGGATTGAATTGCCTCTTTACTGGTGAGTGAGTGGGACTCAGTACCACTCCAGCTGGTGTTAATAGAGGTCTGGATTGACTTGGCTCTTTCCTGATGTGTGAGTGGGACTCAGTTCCACTCCAGCTGGTATGAATAGAGGCCTGGATTGACTTGGCTCTTTCCTGGTGCGTCAATGGGGCTCAGAACCACTCCTGCTAGTATTAATAGATGCCTGGATTGAATAGACTCTTTCCTGGTGAGTGAGTGGGACTCAGTCCCACTCCAGCTGGCATTAATAGAGGTCTGGATTGAATTGGCTCTTCCCTGGTGTGTGAGTGGGGCTCAGTACCACTCCAGCTGGTATTAATAGAGCTATGGATTGAATTGGCTCTTTCCTGGTGTGTGAGTGGGGCTCAGTACCACTCCAGCTGGCATTAAGATGTCTGGATTGAATTGACTCTTTCCTGGTGTGTGAGTGGGACTCAGTACCACTCCAGCTGGTGTTAAGAGAGGTCTGGATTGAATTGACTCTTTCCTGGTGTGTGAGTGGGGATCAGTACCTCTCCAGCTGGTATTAATAGAGGTCTGGATTGATTTGGCTCTTTCCTGGTGCGTGACTGGGACTCAGTACCACTTCAGCTGGTATTAATCGAGGCCTGGATTGAAATGGCTCCTTCCTGGTGCGTGACTGGGACTCAGTACCACTTCAGCTGGTATTTATAGAGGCCTGGATTGAATTGGCTCTTTCCAGGACTGTGAGTGAGACTCAGTAACACTCCAGCTGGTATTAATAGAGACCTGGATTTAATTGCCTCTTTCCTGGTGTGTGAGTGGGACTCAGTACCACTCCAGCTGGTATTAATAGAGGTCTGGATTGAATTGCCTCTTACCTGGTGTGTCAGTGGGTCTCGGTACCACTCCAGCTGGTATTAATAGAGGTCTGGATTGAATTGGCTCTTTCCTGGTGTGTCAGTGGGTCTCGGTACCACTCCAGCTGGTATTAATAGAGGTCTGGATTGAATTGGCTCTTTCCTGGTGTGTGAGTGGGGCTCAGTACCACTTCAGCTGGTATTTATAGAGGCCTGGATTGAATTGGCTCTTTCCTGGTGTGTGAGTGGGACTCAGTACCACTCCAGCTGGTATTAATAGAGACCTGGTTTGAATTGGCTCCTTCCTGGTGAGTGAGTGGGACTCAGTACCACTCCAGCTGGTATTAATAGAGACCTGGTTTGAATTGGCTCTTTCCTGGTGTGTGAGTGGGGCTCAGTACCACTTCAGCTGGTATTTATAGAGGCCTGGATTGAATTGGCTCTTTCCTGGTGTGTGAGTGGGGCTCAGTACCACTTCAGCTGGTATTTATCGAGGTGTGGATTGAATTGCCTCTTTACTGGTGAGTGAGTGGGTCTCAGTACCACTCCAGCTGGTGTTAATAGAGGTCTGGATTGAATTGACTCTTTCCTGGTGTGTGAGTGGGGATCAGTACCACTCCAGCTGGTGTTAAGAGAGGTCTGGATTGAATTGACTCTTTCCTGGTGTGTGAGTGGGGATCAGTACCTCTCCAGCTGGTATTAATAGAGGTCTGGATTGAATTGGCTCTTTCCTGGTGTGTGAGTGGGGCTCAGTACCACTTCAGCTGGTATTTATAGAGGCCTGGATTGAATTGGCTCTTTCCTGGTGTGTGAGTGGGACTCAGTATCACTCTAGCTGTTATCAATAGAGGTCTGGATTGAATTGCCTCCATCCTGGTGAGTGTGTGGGGCTCAGTACCACTCCAGCTGGTATTAATAGAGACCTGGTTTGAATTGGCTCCTTCCTGGTCAGTGAGTGGGGCTCAGTACCACTCCAGCTGGTATTAATAGAGACCTGGTTTGAATTGGCTCCTTCCTGGTGTGTGAGTGGGGCTCAGTGCCACTTCATCTGGTATTTATAGAGGCCTGGAATGAATTGGCTCTTTGCTGGTGTGTGAGTGGGACTCAGTACCACTCCAGCTGGTATTAATAGAGGTGTGGATTGAATTGCCTCTTTCCTGGTGTGTGAGTTGGACTCAGTACCACTCCAGCTGGTATTAATAGAGGTGTGGATTGAATTGGCTCTTTCCTGGTGTATGAGTGGGGCTCAGTACCTCTCCAGCTGGTGTTAATAGAGGTCTGGATTGAATTGGCTCTTTCCTGGTGTGTGAGTGAGGCTCAGAACCGCTCCAGCTGGTGTTAATAGAGGTGTGGATTGAATTGCCTCTTTCCTGGTGTTTGAGTGGGACTCAGTACCACTCCAGCTGGTGTTAATAGAGGCCTGGATTGAATTGCCTCTTTCCTGGTGTGTGAGTGGGGCTCAGAACCACTCCAGCTGGTGTTAATAGAGGTGTGGATTGAATTGCCTCTTTCCTGGTGTGTGAGTGGGACTCAGTACCACTCCAGCTGGTGTTAATAGAGGTCTGGATTGATTTGGCTCTTTCCTGGTGTGTGAGTGGGGCTCAGTACCACTCCAGCTGGCATTAAGATGTCTGGATTGAATTGGCTCTTTCCTGGTGTATGAGTGGGACACAGTCCCACTCCAGCTGGCATTAAGATGTCTGGATTGAATTGGCTCTTTCCTGGTGTTTGAGTGGGACTCAGTCCCACTCCAGCTGGCATTAAGATGTCTGGATTGAATTGGCTCTTTCCTGGTGTATGAGTGGGGCTCCGTACCACTTCAGCTGGTATTTATAGAGGCCTGGATTGAATTGGCTCTTTCCTGGTGTGTGAGTGGGGCTCAGTACCACTCCAGCTGGTATTAATAGAGACATGGATTTAATTGACTCTTTCCTGGTGTGTGAGTGGGACTCAGTCCCACTCCAGCTGGTATTAATAGAGGCCTGGATTGAATTGCCTCTTTCCTGGTGTGTGAGTGGGACTTGGTAACACTCCAGCTGGTGTTAATAGAGACCTGGTTTGAATTGACTCTTTCCGCGTGTGTGAGTGGGACTCAGTACCTCTCCAGCTGGTATTAATAGAGGACTGGATTGACTTGGATCTTTCCTGGTGTGTGACTGGGGCTCAGAACCACTCCAGCTGGTATGAATAGATGCCTGGATTGAATTGCCTCTTTCCTGGTGTGTGAGTGGGACTCAGTACCACTCCAGCTGATATTAATAGAGGTGTGGATTGAATTGCCTCTTTCCTGGTGTGTGAGTGGGACTCAGTACCACTCCAGCTGGTATTAATAGAGGTGTGGATTGAATTGGCTCTTTCCTGGTGTGTGAGTGGGGCTCAGTACCACTCCAGCTGGTATTAATAGAGGTCTGGATTGAATTGGCTCTTTCCTGGTGTGTGAGTGGGGCTCAGTAACACTCCAGCTGGTATGCATTGAGACCGGGATTGAATTGCCTCTTAGCTGGTGTGTGAATGGGACTCAGTACCACTCCTGCTGGTATTAATGGAGGCCTGGATTGAATTGACTCTTTCCTGATGTGTGAGTGGGACTCAGTACCACTCCAGCTGGTGTTAATAGAGGTCTGAATTGAATTGGCTCCTTACTGGTGATTGAGTTGGACTCAGTCCCACTCCAGCTGGTATTAAGATGTCTGGATTGAATTGGCTCTTTCCTGGTGTGTGAGTGGGGCTCAGTCCCACTCCAGCTGGTATTTATCGAGGTGTGGATTGAATTGCCTCAATCCTGGTGTGTGAGTGGGACTCAGTACCACTGCAGCTGGTATTAATAGAGGCCTGGATTGAATTGCCTCTTTCCTGGTGTGTGAGTGGGGCTCAGTACCACAACAGCTTGTATTAATAGAAGTCTGGATTGAATTGGTTCTTTCCTGGTGTGTGAGTGGGACTCAGTACCACTCCAGCTGGTATTAATAGAGGTCTGGATTGAATTGGTTCTTTCCTGGTGTGTGAGTGGGGCTCAGTACCACTCCAGCTGGTATTAATAGAAGCCTGGATTGAATTGGCTCTTTCCTGGTGTGTGAGTGGGACTCGGTAACACTCCAGCTGGTATTCATTGAGACCGGGATTGAATTGCCTCTTAGCTGGTGTGTGAATGGGACTCAGTACCACTCCTGCTGGTATTAATAGAGGTCTGGATTGAATTGCCTCCTTACTGGTGATTGAGTTGGACTCAGTCCCACTCCAGCTGGCATTAAGATGTCTGGATTGAATTGCCTCTTTCCTGGTGTGTGAGTGAGACTCAGTACCACTCCAGCTGGTATTTATAGAGGCCTGGATTGACTTGGCTCCTTCCTGGTGTGTGAGTGGGGATCTGTACCACTCCAGCTGGTATTAATAGAGGCCTGGATTGAATTGGCTCTTTCCTGGTGTGTGAGTGGTGCTCAGTCCCACTCCAGCTGGTATTTATCGAGGTGTGGATTGAATTGCCTCAATCCTGGTGTGTGAGTGGGACTCAGGACCACTCCAGCTGCTATTAATAGAGGTCTGAGTTGAATTGCCTCCATCCTGGTGAGTGAGTGGGGCTCAGTACCACTCCAGCTGGTATTAGTAGAGGTCGGGATTGAATTGCCTCTTTCCTGTTGTGTGAGTGGGACTCAGTCCCACTCCAGCTGGTATTAATAGAGGTCTGGATTGAATTGACTCTTTCCTGGTGAGTGAGTGGGACTCAGTACCACTCCAGCTGGTGTTAATAGAGACCTGGTTTGAATTGACTCTTTCCTGGTGTGTGAGTGGGACTCAAGTCCACTCCAGCTGGTATTAATAGAGGTCTAGATTGACTTGGCTCTTTCCTGATGTGTGAGTGGGACTCAGTCCCACTCCAGCTGGTATTTATCGAGGTGTGGATTGAATTGCCTCTTTACTGGTGAGTGAGTGGGACTCAGTACCACTCCAGCTGGTGTTAATAGAGGTCTGGATTGACTTGGCTCTTTCCTGATGTGTGAGTGGGACTCAGTTCCACTCCAGCTGGTATGAATAGAGGCCTGGATTGACTTGGCTCTTTCCTGGTGCGTCAATGGGGCTCAGAACCACTCCTGCTAGTATTAATAGATGCCTGGATTGAATAGACTCTTTCCTGGTGAGTGAGTGGGACGCAGTCCCACTCCAGCTGGTATTAATAGAGGTCAAGATTGACTTGGCTCTTTCCTGATGTGTGAGTGGGACTCAGTTCCACTCCAGCTGGTATGAATAGAGGCCTGGATTGACTTGGCTCTTTCCTGATGTGTGAGTGGGACTCAGTTCCACTCCAGCTGGTATGAATAGAGGCCTGGATTGACTTGGCTCTTTCCTGGTGTGTCACTGGGGCTCAGAGCCACTCCAGCTGGTATTAATAGATGCCTGGATTGAATAGACTCTTTCCTGGTGAGTGAGTGGGACTCAGTCCCACTCCAGCTGGTATTAATAGAGGTCTGGATTGAATTGGCTCTTCCCTGGTGTGTGAGTGGGGCTCAGTACCACTCCAGCTGGTATTAATAGAGCTATGGATTGAATTGGCTCTTTCCTGGTGTGTGAGTGGGGCTCAGTACCACTCCAGCTGGCATTAAGATGTCTGGATTGAATTGACTCTTTCCTGGTGTGTGAGTGGGACTCAGTACCACTCCAGCTGGTGTTAAGAGAGGTCTGGATTGAATTGACTCTTTCCTGGTGTGTGAGTGGGGATCAGTACCTCTCCAGCTGGTATTAATAGAGGTCTGGATTGATTTGGCTCTTTCCTGGTGCGTGACTGGGACTCAGTACCACTTCAGCTGGTATTAATCGAGGCCTGGATTGAAATGGCTCCTTCCTGGTGCGTGACTGGGACTCAGTACCACTTCAGCTGGTATTTATAGAGGCCTGGATTGAATTGGCTCTTTCCAGGACTGTGAGTGAGACTCAGTAACACTCCAGCTGGTATTAATAGAGACCTGGATTTAATTGCCTCTTTCCTGGTGTGTGAGTGGGACTCAGTACCACTCCAGCTGGTATTAATAGAGGTCTGGATTGAATTGCCTCTTACCTGGTGTGTCAGTGGGTCTCGGTACCACTCCAGCTGGTATTAATAGAGGTCTGGATTGAATTGGCTCTTTCCTGGTGTGTCAGTGGGTCTCGGTACCACACCAGCTGGTATTAATAGAGGTCTGGATTGAATTGGCTCTTTCCTGGTGTGTGAGTGGGGCTCAGTACCACTTCAGCTGGTATTTATAGAGGCCTGGATTGAATTGCCTCTTTCCTGGTGTGTGAGTGGGACTCAGTACCACTCCAGCTGGTATTAATAGAGACCTGGTTTGAATTGGCTCCTTCCTGGTGAGTGAGTGGGACTCAGTACCACTCCAGCTGGTATTAATAGAGACCTGGTTTGAATTGGCTCTTTCCTGGTGTGTGAGTGGGGCTCAGTACCACTTCAGCTGGTATTTATAGAGGCCTGGATTGAATTGGCTCTTTCCTGGTGTGTGAGTGGGGCTCAGTACCACTTCAGCTGGTATTTATCGAGGTGTGGATTGAATTGCCTCTTTACTGGTGAGTGAGTGGGTCTCAGTACCACTCCAGCTGGTGTTAATAGAGGTCTGGATTGAATTGACTCTTTCCTGGTGTGTGAGTGGGGATCAGTACCACTCCAGCTGGTGTTAAGAGAGGTCTGGATTGAATTGACTCTTTCCTGGTGTGTGAGTGGGGATCAGTACCTCTCCAGCTGGTATTAATAGAGGTCTGGATTGAATTGGCTCTTTCCTGGTGTGTGAGTGGGGCTCAGTACCACTTCAGCTGGTATTTATAGAGGCCTGGATTGAATTGGCTCTTTCCTGGTGTGTGAGTGGGACTCAGTATCACTCTAGCTGTTATCAATAGAGGTCTGGATTGAATTGCCTCCATCCTGGTGAGTGTGTGGGGCTCAGTACCACTCCAGCTGGTATTAATAGAGACCTGGTTTGAATTGGCTCCTTCCTGGTCAGTGAGTGGGGCTCAGTACCACTCCAGCTGGTATTAATAGAGACCTGGTTTGAATTGGCTCCTTCCTGGTGTGTGAGTGGGGCTCAGTGCCACTTCATCTGGTATTTATAGAGGCCTGGAATGAATTGGCTCTTTGCTGGTGTGTGAGTGGGACTCAGTACCACTCCAGCTGGTATTAATAGAGGTGTGGATTGAATTGCCTCTTTCCTGGTGTGTGAGTTGGACTCAGTACCACTCCAGCTGGTATTAATAGAGGTGTGGATTGAATTGGCTCTTTCCTGGTGTATGAGTGGGGCTCAGTACCTCTCCAGCTGGTGTTAATAGAGGTCTGGATTGAATTGGCTCTTTCCTGGTGTGTGAGTGGGGCTCAGAACCGCTCCAGCTGGTGTTAATAGAGGTGTGGATTGAATTGCCTCTTTCCTGGTGTTTGAGTGGGACTCAGTACCACTCCAGCTGGTGTTAATAGAGGCCTGGATTGAATTGCCTCTTTCCTGGTGTGTGAGTGGGGCTCAGAACCACTCCAGCTGGTGTTAATAGAGGTGTGGATTGAATTGCCTCTTTCCTGGTGTGTGAGTGGGACTCAGTACCACTCCAGCTGGTGTTAATAGAGGTCTGGATTGATTTGGCTCTTTCCTGGTGTGTGAGTGGGGCTCAGTACCACTCCAGCTGGCATTAAGATGTCTGGATTGAATTGGCTCTTTCCTGGTGTATGAGTGGGACACAGTCCCACTCCAGCTGGCATTAAGATGTCTGGATTGAATTGGCTCTTTCCTGGTGTTTGAGTGGGACTCAGTCCCACTCCAGCTGGCATTAAGATGTCTGGATTGAATTGGCTCTTTCCTGGTGTATGAGTGGGGCTCCGTACCACTTCAGCTGGTATTTATAGAGGCCTGGATTGAATTGGCTCTTTCCTGGTGTGTGAGTGGGGCTCAGTACCACTCCAGCTGGTATTAATAGAGACATGGATTTAATTGACTCTTTCCTGGTGTGTGAGTGGGACTCAGTCCCACTCCAGCTGGTATTAATAGAGGCCTGGATTGAATTGCCTCTTTCCTGGTGTGTGAGTGGGACTTGGTAACACTCCAGCTGGTGTTAATAGAGACCTGGTTTGAATTGACTCTTTCCGCGTGTGTGAGTGGGACTCAGTACCTCTCCAGCTGGTATTAATAGAGGACTGGATTGACTTGGATCTTTCCTGGTGTGTGACTGGGGCTCAGAACCACTCCAGCTGGTATGAATAGATGCCTGGATTGAATTGCCTCTTTCCTGGTGTGTGAGTGGGACTCAGTACCACTCCAGCTGGTATTAATAGAGGTGTGGATTGAATTGCCTCTTTCCTGGTGTGTGAGTGGGACTCAGTACCACTCCAGCTGGTATTAATAGAGGTGTGGATTGAATTGGCTCTTTCCTGGTGTGTGAGTGTGGCTCAGTACCACTCCAGCTGGTATTAATAGAGGTCTGGATTGAATTGGCTCTTTCCTGGTGTGTGAGTGGGGCTCAGTAACACTCCAGCTGGTATGCATTGAGACCGGGATTGAATTGCCTCTTAGCTGGTGTGTGAATGGGACTCAGTACCACTCCTGCTGGTATTAATGGAGGCCTGGATTGAATTGACTCTTTCCTGATGTGTGAGTGGGACTCAGTACCACTCCAGCTGGTGTTAATAGAGGTCTGAATTGAATTGGCTCCTTACTGGTGATTGAGTTGGACTCAGTCCCACTCCAGCTGGTATTAAGATGTCTGGATTGAATTGGCTCTTTCCTGGTGTGTGAGTGGGGCTCAGTCCCACTCCAGCTGGTATTTATCGAGGTGTGGATTGAATTGCCTCAATCCTGGTGTGTGAGTGGGACTCAGTACCACTGCAGCTGGTATTAATAGAGGCCTGGATTGAATTGCCTCTTTCCTGGTGTGTGAGTGGGGCTCAGTACCACAACAGCTTGTATTAATAGAAGTCTGGATTGAATTGGTTCTTTCCTGGTGTGTGAGTGGGACTCAGTACCACTCCAGCTGGTATTAATAGAGGTCTGGATTGAATTGGTTCTTTCCTGGTGTGTGAGTGGGGCTCAGTACCACTCCAGCTGGTATTAATAGAAGCCTGGATTGAATTGGCTCTTTCCTGGTGTGTGAGTGGGACTCGGTAACACTCCAGCTGGTATTCATTGAGACCGGGATTGAATTGCCTCTTAGCTGGTGTGTGAATGGGACTCAGTACCACTCCTGCTGGTATTAATGGAGGCCTGGATTGAATTGACTCTTTCCTGGTGTGTGAATGGGACTCAGTACCACTCCAGCTGGTATTCATAGAGGTCTGGATTGAATTGGCTCCATCCTGGTGAGTGAGTGGGGCTCAGTACCACTCCAGCTGGTATTAATAGAGGCCTGGATTGAATTGACTCTTTCCTGGTGTGTGAGTGGGACTCGGTAACACTCCAGCTGGTATTAATAGAGGTCTGGATTGAATTGACTCTTTCCTGGTGTGTGAGTGGGACTCGGTAACACTCCAGCTGGTATTCATTGAGACCGGGATTGAATTGCCTCTTAGCTGGTGTGTGAATGGGACTCAGTACCACTCCTGCTGGTATTAATGGAGGCCTGGATTGAATTGACTCTTTCCTGGTGTGTGAATGGGACTCAGTACCACTCCAGCTGGTATTCATAGAGGTCTGGATTGAATTGGCTCCATCCTGGTGAGTGAGTGGGGCTCAGTACCACTCCAGCTGGTATTAATAGAGGCCTGGATTGAATTGACTCTTTCCTGGTGAGTGAGTGGGACTCAGTACCTCTCCAACTGGTATTTATAGAGGCCTGTTTTGAATTGACACTATCCTGGTGTGTGAATGGGACTCAGGTCCACTCCAGCTGGTATTAATAGAGGTCTGGATTGAATTGCCTCTTTCCTGGTGAGTGAGTGGGACTCAGTACCTCTCCAGCTGGTATCAATAGAGGTCTGGATTGATTTGGCTCTTTCCTGGTGTTTGAGTGGGACTCAGTACCACTCCAGCTGGTATTTATAGAGGGCTGGATTGAATTGGCTCTTTCCTGGTGTGTGAGTGGGGCTCAGTACCTCTCCAGCTGGTGTTTATAAGAGGTCTGGATTGAATTGACTCTTTCCTGGTGTGTGAGTGGGGCTCAGTACCTCTCCAGCTGGTGTTTATAAGAGGTCTGGATTGATTTGGCTCTTTCCTGATGTTTGAGTGGGACTCAGTCCCACTCCAGCTGGTATTAATAGAGGTCTGGATTGAATTGGCTCTTTCCTGGTGTGTGAGTGGGACTCAGTTCCACTCCAGCTGGTATTAATAGAGGCCTGGTTTGAATTGACTCTTTCCTGGTGTGTGAATGGGCCTCAGTTCCACTCCAGCTGGTATTAATAGAGACCTGGTTTGATTTGCCTCTTTCCTGGTGTGTGAGTGGGACTCAGGTCCACTCCAGCTGGTATTAATAGAAGTCTGGATTGAATTGACTCTTTCCTGGTGTGTGAGTGGGACTCAGTACCACTCCAGCTGGTATTAATAGAGGCCTGGATTGAATTTGCTCTTTCCTGGTGCGTGACAGGGACTCAGTACCACTCCAGCTGGTATTAATAGAGGCCTGGTTAGAATTGACTCATTCCTGGTGTGTGAGTGGGACTCAGTTCCACTCCAGCTGGTATCAAAAGAGGCCTGGTTTGAATTGCCTCTTTCCTGGTGTGCGTGTGGGACTCAGTTCCACTCCAGCTGGTATTAATAGAGGCCTGGTTGAATTGACTCTTTCCTGGTGAGTGAGTGGGACTCAGTACCACTCCAGCTGGTGTTAATAGAGGTCTGGATTGAATTGGCTCCTTCCTGGTGAGTGAGTGGGGCTCAGTCCCACTCCAGCTGGTATTAAGAGGTCTGGATTGAATTGGCTCTTTGCTGGTGTGTGAGTGGGACTCAGGTCCACTCCAGCTGGTATTAATGGAGGCCTGGTTTGAATTGACTCTTTCCTGGTGTGTGAGTGGGACTCAGTACCACTCCAGCTGGTGTTAATAGAGGTCTGGATTGAATTGGCTCCTTCCTGGTGAGTGAGTGGGGCTCAGTCCCACTCCAGCTGGTATTAAGAGGTCTGGATTGAATTGGCTCTTTCCTGGTGTGTGAGTGGGACTCAGGTCCACTCCAGCTGGTATTAATGGAGGCCTGGTTTGAATTGACTCTTTCCTGGTGTGTGAGTGGGACTCAGTACCTCTCCAGCTGGTATTAATAGAAGCCTGGTTTGAATTGACTCTTTCCTGGTATGTGACTGGGACTCAGTGCCACTCCAGCTGGTATTAATAGAGGTGTGGATTGAATTGGCTCTTTCCTGGTGTGTGAGTGGGGCTCAGTACCACTCCAGCTGGTATTAATAGAGGTCTGGATTGAATTGGCTCTTTCCTGGTGTGTGAGTGGGGCTCAGTAACACTCCAGCTGGTATTCATTGAGACCGGGATTGAATTGCCTCTTAGCTGGTGTGTGAATGGGACTCAGTACCACTCCTGCTGGTATTAATGGAGGCCTGGATTGAATTGACTCTTTCCTGGTGTGTGAATGGGACTCAGTACCACTCCAGCTGGTATTCATAGAGGTCTGGATTGAATTGGCTCCATCCTGGTGAGTGAGTGGGGCTCAGTACCACTCCAGCTGGTATTAATAGAGGCCTGGATTGAATTGACTCTTTCCTGGTGAGTGAGTGGGACTCAGTACCACTCCAACTGGTATTTATAGAGGGCTGTTTTGAATTGACACTATCCTGGTGTGTGAATGGGACTCAGGTCCACTCCAGCTGGTATTAATAGAGGTCTGGATTGAATTGCCTCTTTCCTGGTGAGTGAGTGGGACTCAGTACCTCTCCAGCTGGTATCAATAGAGGTCTGGATTGATTTGGCTCTTTCCTGGTGTTTGAGTGGGACTCAGTACCACTCCAGCTGGTATTTATAGAGGGCTGGATTGAATTGGCTCTTTCCTGGTGTGTGAGTGGGGCTCAGTACCTCTCCAGCTGGTGTTTATAAGAGGTCTGGATTGAATTGACTCTTTCCTGGTGTGTGAGTGGGGCTCAGTACCTCTCCAGCTGGTGTTTATAAGAGGTCTGGATTGATTTGGCTCTTTCCTGGTGTTTGAGTGGGACTCAGTCCCACTCCAGCTGGTATTAATAGAGGTCTGGATTGAATTGGCTCTTTCCTGGTGTGTGAGTGGGACTCAGTTCCACTCCAGCTGGTATTAATAGAGGCCTGGTTTGAATTGACTCTTTCCTGGTGTGTGAATGGGCCTCAGTTCCACTCCAGCTGGTATTAATAGAGACCTGGTTTGATTTGCCTCTTTCCTGGTGTGTGAGTGGGACTCAGGTCCACTCCAGCTGGTATTAATAGAAGTCTGGATTGAATTGACTCTTTCCTGGTGTGTGAGTGGGACTCAGTACCACTCCAGCTGGTATTAATAGAGGCCTGGATTGAATTTGCTCTTTCCTGGTGCGTGACAGGGACTCAGTACCACTCCAGCTGGTATTAATAGAGGCCTGGTTAGAATTGACTCATTCCTGGTGTGTGAGTGGGACTCAGTTCCACTCCAGCTGGTATCAAAAGAGGCCTGGTTTGAATTGCCTCTTTCCTGGTGTGCGTGTGGGACTCAGGTCCACTCCAGCTGGTATTAATAGAGGCCTGGTTGAATTGACTCTTTCCTGGTGAGTGAGTGGGACTCAGTACCACTCCAGCTGGTGTTAATAGAGGTCTGGATTGAATTGGCTCCTTCCTGGTGAGTGAGTGGGGCTCAGTCCCACTCCAGCTGGTATTAAGAGGTCTGGATTGAATTGGCTCTTTCCTGGTGTGTGAGTGGGACTCAGGTCCACTCCAGCTGGTATTAATGGAGGCCTGGTTTGAATTGACTCTTTCCTGGTGTGTGAGTGGGACTCAGTACCACTCCAGCTGGTGTTAATAGAGGTCTGGATTGAATTGGCTCCTTCCTGGTGAGTGAGTGGGGCTCAGTCCCACTCCAGCTGGTATTAAGAGGTCTGGATTGAATTGGCTCTTTCCTGGTGTGTGAGTGGGACTCAGGTCCACTCCAGCTGGTATTAATGGAGGCCTGGTTTGAATTGACTCTTTCCTGGTGTGTGAGTGGGACTCAGTACCTCTCCAGCTGGTATTAATAGAAGCCTGGTTTGAATTGACTCTTTCCTGGTATGTGACTGGGACTCAGTGCCACTCCAGCTGGTATTAATAGAGGTGTGGATTGAATTGGCTCTTTCCTGGTGTGTGAGTGGGGCTCAGTACCACTCCAGCTGGTATTAATAGAGGTCTGGATTGAATTGGCTCTTTCCTGGTGTGTGAGTGGTGCTCAGTAACACTCCAGCTGGTATTCATTGAGACCGGGATTGAATTGCCTCTTAGCTGGTGTGTGAATGGGACTCAGTACCACTCCTGCTGGTATTAATGGAGGCCTGGATTGAATTGACTCTTTCCTGATGTGTGAGTGGGACTCAGTACCACTCCAGCTGGTGTTAATAGAGATCTGGATTGAATTGGCTCCTTACTGGTGATTGAGTTGGACTCAGTCCCAATCCAGCTGGTATTAAGATGTCTGGATTGAATTGGCTCTTTCCTGGTGTGTGAGTGGGGCTCAGTCCCACTCCAGCTGGTATTTATCGAGGTGTGGATTGAATTGCCTCAATCCTGGTGTGTGAGTGGGACTCAGTACCACTGCAGCTGGTATTAATAGAGGCCTGGATTGAATTGCCCTCTTTCCTGGTGTGTGAGTGGGGCTCAGTACCACAACAGCTTGTATTAATAGAGGTCTGGATTGAATTGGTTCTTTCCTGGTGTGTGAGTGGGACTCAGTACCACTCCAGCTGGTATTAATAGAGGTCTGGATTGAATTGGTTCTTTCCTGGTGTGTGAGTGGGGCACAGTACCACTCCAGCTGGTATTAATAGAGGCCTGGATTGAATTGACTCTTTCCTGGTGTGTGAGTGGGACTCGGTAACACTCCAGCTCGTATTCATTGAGACCGGGATTGAATTGCCTCTTAGCTGGTTTGTGAATGGGACTCAGTACCACTCCTGCTGGTATTAATGGAGGCCTGGATTGAATTGACTCTTTCCTGGTGTGTGAATGGGACTCAGTACCACTCCAGCTGGTATTCATAGAGGTCTGGATTGAATTGGCTCCATCCTGGTGAGTGAGTGGGGCTCAGTACCACTTCAGCTGGTATTAATAGAGGCCTGGATTGAATTGACTCTTTCCTGGTGAGTGAGTGGGACTCAGTACCACTCCAACTGGTATTTATAGAGGCCTGTTTTGAATTGACACTATCCTGGTGTGTGAATGGGACTCAGGTCCACTCCAGCTGGTATTAATAGAGGTCTGGATTGAATTGACTCTTTCCTGGTATGTGAGTGGGACTCAGTACCTCTCCAGCTGGTATCAATAGAGGTCTGGATTGATTTGGCTCTTTCCTGGTGTTTGAGTGGGACTCAGTACCACTCCAGCTGGTATTTATAGAGGGCTGGATTGAATTGGCTCTTTCCTGGTGTGTGAGTGGGGCTCAGTACCTCTCCAGCTGGTGTTTATAAGAGGTCTGGATTGAATTGACTCTTTCCTGGTGTGTGAGTGGGGCTCAGTACCTCTCCAGCTGGTGTTTATAAGAGGTCTGGATTGATTTGGCTCTTCCCTGGTGTGTGAGTCGGACTCAGTTCCACTCCAGCCGGTATTAATAGAGGTCTGGATTGAATTGGCTCTTCCCTGGTGTGTGAGTGGGGCTCAGAAACACTCCAGCTGGTATTAATAGAGGCCTGGTTTGAATTGACTCTTTCCTGGTGTGTGAATGGGACTCAGTTCCACTCCAGCTGGTATTAATAGAGACCTGGTTTGATTTGCCTCTTTCCTGGTGTGTGAGTGGGTCTCAGGTCCACTCCAGCTGGTATTAATAGAAGTCTGGATTGAATTGACTCTTTTCTGGTGTGTGAGTGGGACTCAGCACCACTCCAGCTGGTATTAATAGAGGCCTGGATTGAATTTGCTCTTTCCTGGTGCGTGACAGGGGCTCAGTACCACTCCAGCTGGTATTAATAGAGGCCTGGTTAGAATTGACTCATTCCTGGTGTGTGAGTGGGACTCAGTTCCACTCCAGCTGGTATCAAAAGAGGCCTGGTTTGAATTGCCTCTTTCCTGGTGTGCGTGTGGGACTCAGTTCCACTCCAGCTGGTATTAATAGAGGCCTGGTTGAATTGACTCTTTCCTGGTGAGTGAGTGGGACTCAGTACCACTCCAGCTGGTGTTAATAGAGGTCTGGATTGAATTGGCTCCTTCCTGGTGAGTGAGTGGGGCTCAGTCCCACTCCAGCTGGTATTAAGAGGTCTGGATTGAATTGGCTCTTTCCTGGTGTGTGAGTGGGACTCAGGTCCACTCCAGCTGGTATTAATGGAGGCCTGGTTTGAATTGACTCTTTCCTGGTGTGTGAGTGGGACTCAGTACCACTCCAGCTGGTGTTAATAGAGGTCTGGATTGAATTGGCTCCTTCCTGGTGAGTGAGTGGGGCTCAGTCCCTCTCCAGCTGGTATTAAGAGGTCTGGATTGAATTGGCTCTTTCCTGGTGTGTGAGTGGGACTCAGGTCCACTCCAGCTGGTATTAATGGAGGCCTGGTTGGAATTGACTCTTTCCTGGTGTGTGAGTGGGACTCAGTACCTCTCCAGCTGGTATTAATAGAAGCCTGGTTTGAATTGACTCTTTCCTGGCATGTGAGTGGGACTCAGTGCCACTCCAGCTGGTATTAATAGAGATAAGGATTGAATTGCCTCTTTCCTGGTGTGTGAGTGGGACTCAGTGCCACTCCAGCTGGTATTAATAGAGGTCTGCATTGATTTGGCGCTTTCCTGGTGTTTGAGTGGGACTCAGTACCACACCAGCTTGTACTCATAGAGATCTGGATTGAATTGGCTCTTTCACGGTGAGTGAGTGGGGCTCAGTACCACTCCAGCTGGTATTAATAGAGGTCTGGATTGAATTGACTCCATCCTGGTGAGTGAGTGGGACTCAGTACCACTCCAGCTGTTATTAATAGACTGGATTGAATTGGCTCCATCCTGGTGTTTGACTGGGGCTCAGTACCACTCCAGCTGGTATTAATAGAGGTCTGGATTGAATTCGCTCCTTCCTGGTGAGTGAGTGGGGCTCAGTACCACTCCAGCTGGTATTAATAGAGGTCTGGATTGAATTCTTTCCATCCTGGTGAGTGAGTGGGGCTCAGTATCACTCCAGCTGGTATTAATAGAGGTCTGGATTGAATTGGTTCCATCCTGGTGAGTGAGTGGGTCTCAGTACCACTCCAGCTGGTATTAATAGAGGCCTGGATTGACTTGGCTCCTTCCTGGTGTGTGAGTGGGACTCAGTACCACACCAGCTTGTACTCATAGAGGTCTGGATTGAATTGGCTCCATCCTGGTGAGTGAGTGGGACTCAGTACCACTCCAGCTGGTATTAATAGAGCCCTGGATTGAATTGGCTCTTTCCTGGTGAGTAAGTGGGGCTCAGTACCACTCCAGCTGGTATTAATAGAGGCCTGGATTGACTTGGCTCTTTCCTGGTGAGTGAGTGGGGCTCAGTACCACTCCAGCTGGTATTAATAGAGGCCTGGATTGACTTGGCTCTTTCCTGGTGCGTGACTGGGGCTCAGTACCACTCCAGCTGGTATTAATTGAGGCCTGGATTGAATTGGCTCTTTCCTGGTGAGTGAGTGGGGCTCAGTACCTCTCCAGCTGGTATTAATAGAGGCCTGGATTGACTTGGATCTTTCCTGGTGAGTGAGTGGTGCTCAGTACCACTCCAGCTGGTATTAATTGAGGCCTGGATTGAATTGGCTCTTTCCTGGTGTGTGAGTGGGACTCAGTACCACTCCAGCTGGTATTAATAGAGACCTGGTTTGAATTGGCTCCTTCCTGGTGAGTGAGTGGGGCTCAGTACCACTCCAGCTGGTATTAATAGAGGTCTGGATTGAATTGGCTCTTTTCTGGTGTGTGCGTGAGCCTCAGTACCACTCCAGCAGATATTAATAGATGTCTGGATTGAATTGGTTCTTTCCTGGTGTGTGAGTGGGCCTCAGTACCACTCCAGATGCTATTAATAGATGTCTGGATTGAATTGGCTCTTTCCTGGTGTGTGAGTGCGACTCAGTACCACTCCAGATGCTATTAATAGATGTCTGGATTGAATTGGCTCTTTCCTGGTGTGTGAGTGGGCCTCAGTACCACTCCAGATGCTATTAATAGATGTCTGGATTGAATTGGCTCTTTCCTGGTGTGTGAGTGGAACTCAGTACCACTCTAGCTGGTATTGAAAGAGGTCTGGATTGCATTGGCTCTTTCCTGGTGTGTGAGTGAGACTCAGTACCACTCCAGCTGGTAATAATGGAAGCCTCGATTGAATTGGCTCTTTCTGGTGTGTGAGTGGGACTCAGTCCCACTTCAGCTGGTATTTATAGAGGCCTGGATTTAAGTAGCTCTTTCCTGGTGGGTGACTGGGGTTCAGTCCCACTCCAGCTGGTATTAATAGAGGCCTGGATTGAATTGGCTCTTTCCTGGTGGGTGACTGGGGTTCAGTGCCACTCCAGCTGGTATTAATAGAGGCCTGGATTGAACTGGCTCTTTCCTGATGTGTGTGTGGGTCTCAGTCCCACTCCAGCTGGTATTAATAGAGGCCTGGATTGAACTGGCTCTTTCCTGCTGAATGGGTGGCACTCAGTCCCACTCCAGCTGGTATTAATAGAGGCCTGGATTAAACTGGCTCTTTTTTTTTGTGTGAGCGATTCTCAGTACCACTCCAGCTGATATTATTAGAGGCCTGGATTGAACTGGGTCTTTCCTGATGTTTGCGTGGGACTCAGTACCACTCCAGCTTGTATTTATAGAGGCCTGGAATGTACTGGCTCTTCCCTGGTGTGTGAATGGGACTCTGTACCTCAGCAGCTGGTATTTATAGAGGCCTGGATTTAAGTGGCTCTTTCCTGGTGGGTGACTGGGGTTCAGTTCCACTCCAGCTGGTATTAATAGAGGTCTGGATTTAATTGGCTCTTTCCTGGTGTGTGAGTGGGACTCAGTACCACTCCAGCTGGTATTAATAGACGTCTGGATTGATTTGGCTCTTTCCTGGTGATTGAGTGGGGCTCAGTCCCACTCCAGCTGGCATTAAGATGTCTGGATTGAATTGGCTCTTTCCTGGTGTATGAGTGGGGCTCAGTCCCACTCCAGCTGGTATTTATCGAGGTGTGGATTGAATTGCCTCAATCCTGGTGTGTGAGTGGGGCTCAGTACCACTTCAGCTGGTATTTATAGAGGCCTGGATTGAATTGGCTCTTTCCTGGTGAGTGAGTGGGGCTCAGTCCCACTCCAGCTGGTATTAATAGAGGCCTGGATTGAATTGCCTCTTTCCTGGTGTGTGAGTGGGACTAAAAACACTCCAGCTGGTATGAATAGAGGTCTGGATTGAATTGCCTCTTTCCTGGTGTGTGAGTGGGACTCGGTAACACTCCAGCTGGTATTAATAGAGGTCTGGATTTAATTGGCTCCTTCCTGGTGATTGAGTGGGGCTCAGTCCCACTCCAGCTGGTGTTAACAGAGACCTGGTTTGAATTGACTCTTTCCGCGTGTGTGAGTGGGACTCAGTACCACTCCAGCTGGTATTAATAGAGGCCTGGATTGAATTGGCTCTTCCTGGTGTGTGAAAAGGGCTCACAACCATTCCAGCTGGTATTAATAGAGGTGTGGATTGAATTGCCTCTTTCCTGGTGTGTGAGTGGGACTCAGTCCCACTCCAGCTGGTATTTATCGAGGTGTGGATTGAATTGCCTCTTTACTGGTGAGTGAGTGGGACTCAGTCCCACTCCAGCTGGTATTGAGAGGTCTGGATTGGATTGGCTCTTTCCTGGTGTGTGAGTGGGGCTCCGTACGCGCCAGCTGGTATTAATAGAGGCCTGGCTTGAATTGGCTCTTTCCTGGTGTGTGTGGGGGACTCAGTTCCACTCCAGCTGGTATTAATAGATGTCTGGATTTTATTGGCTCTTTCCTGGTGTGTGAGTCGGACTCAGATCCACTCCAGCTGGTATTAATAGAGACCTGGTTTGAATTGACTCTTTCCGAGTGTGTGAGTCGGACTCAGTTCCACTCCAGCTGGTATTAATAGAGGACTGGATTGACTTGGATCTTTCCTGGTGTGTGAGTGGGGCTCAGAACCACTCCAGCTGGTGTTAATAGAGGTCTGGATTGAATTGGCTCTTTCCTGGTGAGTGAGTGGGGCTCAGTACCACTCCAGCTGGTGTTAATAGAGGTCTGGATTGAATTGGCTCTTTCCTGGTGAGTGAGTGGGGCTCAGTACCACTCCAGCTGGTATTTATCGAGGTGTGGATTGAATTGCCTCAATCGTGGTGTGTGAGTGGGACTCAGTACCACTCCAGCTGGTATTAATAGAGGTGTGGATTGAATTGCCTCTTTCCTGGTGTGTGAGTGGGACTCAGTACCACTCCAGCTGGTATTAATAGAGGTGTGGATTGAATTGCCTCTTTCCTGGTTTGAGAGTGGGACTCAGTACCTCTCCAGCTGGTGTTAATAGAGGTCTGGATTGAATTGCCTCCTTACTGGTGATTGAGTTGGACTCAGTACCACTCCAGCTGGCATTAAGATGTCTGGATTGAATTGGCTCTTTCCTGGTGTGTGACTGGGGCTCCGTACCACTCCAGCTGGTATTTATAGAGGCCTGGATTGACTTGGCTCCTTCCTGGTGTGTGAGTGGTGCTCAGTCCCACTCCAGCTGGTATTTATCGAGGTGTGGATTGAATTGCCTCAATCCTGGTGTGTGAGTGGGACTCAGTACCACTCCAGCTGGTGTTAATAGAGACCTGGTTTGAATTGACTCTTTCCTAGTGTGTGAGTGGGACTCAGGTCCACTCCAGCTGGTATTAATAGAGGTCTAGATTGACTTGGCTCTTTCCTGATGTGTGAGTGGGACTCAGTCCCACTCCAGCTGGTATTTATCGAGGTGTGGATTGAATTGCCTCTTTACTGGTGAGTGAGTGGGACTCAGTACCACTCCAGCTGGTGTTAATAGAGACCTGGTTTGAATTGACTCTTTCCTAGTGTGTGAGTGGGACTCAGGTCCACTCCAGCTGGTATTAATAGAGGTCTAGATTGACTTGGCTCTTTCCTGATGTGTGAGTGGGACTCGGTTCCACTCCAGCTGGTATGAATAGAGGCCTGGATTGACTTGGCTCTTTCCTGGTGCGTCACTGGGGCTCAGAACCACTCCAGCTGGTATTAATAGATGCCTGGATTGAATAGACTCTTTCCTGGTGTGTGAGTGGGACTCAGTCCCACTCCAGCTTGTATTAATAGAGGTCTGGATTGAATTGGCTCTTCCCTGGTGTGTGAGTGGGGCTCAGTACCACTCCAGCTGGTATTAATAGAGCTATGGATTGAATTGGCTCTTCCCTGGTGTGTGAGTGGGGCTCAGTACAACTCCAGCTGGCATTAAGATGTCTGGATTGAATTGACTCTTTCCTGGTGTGTGAGTGGGACTCAGTACCACTCCAGCTGGTGTTAAGAGAGGTCTGGATTGAATTGACTCTTTCCTGGTGTGTGAGTGGGGATCAGTACCTCTCCAGCTGGTATTAATAGAGGTCTGGATTGATTTGGCTCTTTCCTGGTGGGTGACTGGGGCTCCATACCACTCCAGCTGGTATTAATCGAGGCCTGGATTGAAATGGCTCCTTCCTGGTGCGTGACTGGGACTCAGTACCACTTCAGCTGGTATTTATAGAGGCCTGGATTGAATTGGCTCTTTCCTGGTGTGTGAGTGGGACTCAGTACCACTCCAGCTGATATTAATAGAGACCTGGTTTGAATTGGCTCTTTCCTGGTGTGTGAGTGGGACTCAGTACCACTCCAGCTGGTATTAATAGAGACCTGGATTGAATTGGCTCTTTCCTGGTGTGTGAGTGAGACTCAGTACCACTCCAGCTGGTATTAATAGAGACCTGGATTTAATTGCCTCTTTCCTGGTGTGTCAGTGGGTCTCGGTACCACTCCAGCTGGTATTAATAGAGGTCTGGATTGAATTGGCTCTTTCCTGGTGTGTTAGTGGGGCTCAGTACCACTTCAGCTGGTATTTATAGAGGCCTGGATTGAATTGGCTCTTTCCTGGTGTGTGAGTGGGACTCAGTACCACTCCAGCTGGTATTAATAGAGACCTGGCTTGAATTGGCTCCTTCCTGGTGAGTGAGTGGGGCTCAGTACCACTCCAGCTGGTATTAATAGAGGTGTGGATTGAATTGCCTCTTTCCTGGTGTGTGAGTGGGACTCAGTACCACTCCAGCTGGTGTTAATAGAGGTCTGGATTGAATTGCCTCCTTACTGGTGATTGAGTTGGACTCAGTCCCACTCCAGCTGGCATTAAGATGTCTGGATTGAATTGCCTCTTTCCTGGTGTGTGACTGAGACTCAGTACCACTCCAGCTGGTATTTATAGAGGCCTGGATTGACTTGGCTCCTTCCTGGTGTGTGAGTGGGGATCTGTACCACTCCAGCTGGTATTAATAGAGGCCTGGATTGAATTGGCTCTTTCCTGGTGTGTGAGTGGTGCTCAGTCCCACTCCAGCTGGTATTTATCGAGGTGTGGATTGAATTGCCTCAATCCTGGTGTGTGAGTGGGACTCAGGACCACTCCAGCTGCTATTAATAGAGGTCTGAGTTGAATTGCCTCCATCCTGGTGAGTGAGTGGGGCTCAGTACCACTCCAGCTGGTATTAGTACAGGTCGGGATTGAATTGCCTCTTTCCTGTTGTGTGAGTGGGACTCAGTCCCACTCCAGCTGGTATTAATAGATGTCTGGATTGAATTGCCTCCTTACTGGTGATTGAGTTGGACTCAGTCCCACTCCAGCTGGCATTAAGATGTCTGGATTGAATTGACTCTTTCCTGGTGAGTGAGTGGGACTCAGTACCACTCCAGCTGGTATTAATAGAGACCTGGTTTGAATTGACTCTTTCCTGGTGTGTGAGTGGGACTCAGGTCCACTCCACCTGGTAATAATAGAGGTCTAGATTGACTTGGCTCTTTCCTGATGTTTGAGTGGGACTCAGTCCCACTCCAGCTGGTATTTATCGAGGTGTGGATTGAATTGCCTCTTTACTGGTGAGTGAGTGGGACTCAGTACCACTCCAGCTGGTGTTAATAGAGGTCTGGATTGAATAGACTATTTCCTGGTGAGTGAGTGGGACTCAGTCCCACTCCAGCTGGTGTTAATAGAGACCTGGTTTGAATTGACTCTTTCCTAGTGTGTGAGTGGGAATCAGGTCCACTCCAGCTGGTATTAATAGAGGTCTAGATTGACTTGGCTCTTTCCTGATGTGTGAGTGGGACTCAGTTCCACTCCAGCTGGTATGAATAGAGGCCTGGATTGACTTGGCTCTTTCCTGATGTGTGAGTGGGACTCAGTTCCACTCCAGCTGGTATGAATAGAGGCCTGGATTGACTTGGCTCTTTCCTGGTGCGTCACTGGGGCTCAGAACCACTCCAGCTGGTATTAATAGAGGTCTGGATTGAATTGGCTCTTCCCTGGTGTGTGAGTGGGGCTCAGTACCACTCCAGCTGGTATTAATAGAGCTATGGATTGAATTGGCTCTTTCCTGGTGTGTGAGTGGGGCTCAGTACCACTCCAGCTGGCATTAAGATGTCTGTATTGAATTGACTCTTTCCTGGTGTGTGAGTGGGACTCAGTACCACTCCAGCTGGTGTTAAGAGAGGTCTGGATTGAATTGACTCTTTCCTGGTGTGTGAGTGGGGATCAGTACCTCTCCAGCTGGTATTAATAGAGGTCTGGATTGATTTGGCTCTTTCCTGGTGCGTGACTGGGACTCAGTACCACTTCAGCTGGTATTAATCGAGGCCTGGATTGAAATGGCTCCTTCCTGGTGCGTGACTGGGACTCAGTACCACTCCAGCTGGTATTTATAGAGGCCTGGATTGAATTGGCTCTTTCCAGGTGTGTGAGTGAGACTCAGTACCACTCCAGCTGGTATTAATAGAGACCTGGATTTAATTGCCTCTTTCCTGGTGTGTCAGTGAGTCTCGGCACCACTCCAGCTGGTATTAATAGAGGTCTGGATTGAATTGGCTCTTTCCTGGTGTGTGTGTGGGGCTCAGTACCACTTCAGCTGGTATTTATAGAGGCCTGGATTGAATTGGCTCTTTCCTGGTGTGTGAGTGGGACTCAGTACCACTCCAGCTGGTATTAATAGAGACCTGGTTTGAATTGGCTCCTTCCTGGTGAGTGAGTGGGGCTCAGTACCACTCCAGCTGGTATTAATAGAGACCTGGTTTGAATTGGCTCTTTCCTGGTGTGTGAGTGGGGCTCAGTACCACTTCAGCTGGTTTTTATAGAGGCCTGGATTGAATTGGCTCTTTCCTGGTGTGTGAGTGGGGCTCAGTACCACTTCAGCTGGTATTTATCGAGGTGTGGATTGAATTGCCTCTTTACTGGTGAGTGAGTGGGTCTCAGTACCACTCCAGCTGGTGTTAATAGAGGTCTGGATTGAATTGACTCTTTCCTGGTGTGTGAGTGGGGATCAGTACCACTCCAGCTGGTGTTAAGAGAGGTCTGGATTGAATTGACTCTTTCCTGGTGTGTGAGTGGGGATCAGTACCTCTCCAGCTGGTATTAATAGAGGTCTGGATTGAATTGGCTCTTTCCTGGTGTGTGAGTGGGGCTCAGTACCACTTCAGCTGGTATTTATAGAGGCCTGGATTGAATTGGCTCTTTCCTGGTGTGTGAGTGGGACTCAGTACCACTCTAGCTGTTATCAATAGAGGTCTTGATTGAATTGCCTCCATCCTGGTGAGTGAGTGGGGCTCAGTACCACTCCAGCTGGTATTAATAGAGACCTGGTTTGAATTGGCTCCTTCCTGGTCAGTGAGTGGGGCTCAGTACCACTCCAGCTGGTATTAATAGAGACCTGGTTTGAATTGGCTCCTTCCTGGTGTGTGAGTGGGGCTCAGTACCACTTCATCTGGTATTTATAGAGGCCTGGAATGAATTGGCTCTTTCCTGGTGTGTGAGTGGGACTCAGAACCACTCCAGCTGGTGTTAATAGAGGTCTGGATTGAATTGGCTCTTTCCTGGTGAGTGAGTGGGGCTCAGTACCACTCCAGCTGGTGTTAATAGAGGTCTGGATTGAATTGGCTCTTTCCTGGTGAGTGAGTGGGGCTCAGTACCACTCCAGCTGGTATTTATCGAGGTGTGGATTGAATTGCCTCAATCGTGGTGTGTGAGTGGGACTCAGTACCACTCCAGCTGGTATTAATAGAGGTGTGGATTGAATTGCCTCTTTCCTGGTGTGTGAGTGGGACTCAGTACCACTCCAGCTGGTATTAATAGAGGTGTGGATTGAATTGCCTCTTTCCTGGTTTGAGAGTGGGACTCAGTACCTCTCCAGCTGGTGTTAATAGAGGTCTGGATTGAATTGCCTCCTTACTGGTGATTGAGTTGGACTCAGTACCACTCCAGCTGGCATTAAGATGTCTGGATTGAATTGGCTCTTTCCTGGTGTGTGACTGGGGCTCCGTACCACTCCAGCTGGTATTTATAGAGGCCTGGATTGACTTGGCTCCTTCCTGGTGTGTGAGTGGTGCTCAGTCCCACTCCAGCTGGTATTTATCGAGGTGTGGATTGAATTGCCTCAATCCTGGTGTGTGAGTGGGACTCAGTACCACTCCAGCTGGTGTTAATAGAGACCTGGTTTGAATTGACTCTTTCCTAGTGTGTGAGTGGGACTCAGGTCCACTCCAGCTGGTATTAATAGAGGTCTAGATTGACTTGGCTCTTTCCTGATGTGTGAGTGGGACTCAGTCCCACTCCAGCTGGTATTTATCGAGGTGTGGATTGAATTGCCTCTTTACTGGTGAGTGAGTGGGACTCAGTACCACTCCAGCTGGTGTTAATAGAGACCTGGTTTGAATTGACTCTTTCCTAGTGTGTGAGTGGGACTCAGGTCCACTCCAGCTGGTATTAATAGAGGTCTAGATTGACTTGGCTCTTTCCTGATGTGTGAGTGGGACTCGGTTCCACTCCAGCTGGTATGAATAGAGGCCTGGATTGACTTGGCTCTTTCCTGGTGCGTCACTGGGGCTCAGAACCACTCCAGCTGGTATTAATAGATGCCTGGATTGAATAGACTCTTTCCTGGTGTGTGAGTGGGACTCAGTCCCACTCCAGCTTGTATTAATAGAGGTCTGGATTGAATTGGCTCTTCCCTGGTGTGTGAGTGGGGCTCAGTACCACTCCAGCTGGTATTAATAGAGCTATGGATTGAATTGGCTCTTCCCTGGTGTGTGAGTGGGGCTCAGTACCACTCCAGCTGGCATTAAGATGTCTGGATTGAATTGACTCTTTCCTGGTGTGTGAGTGGGACTCAGTACCACTCCAGCTGGTGTTAAGAGAGGTCTGGATTGAATTGACTCTTTCCTGGTGTGTGAGTGGGGATCAGTACCTCTCCAGCTGGTATTAATAGAGGTCTGGATTGATTTGGCTCTTTCCTGGTGGGTGACTGGGGCTCCGTACCACTCCAGCTGGTATTAATCGCGGCCTGGATTGAAATGGCTCCTTCCTGGTGCGTGACTGGGACTCAGTACCACTTCAGCTGGTATTTATAGAGGCCTGGATTGAATTGGCTCTTTCCTGGTGTGTGAGTGGGACTCAGTACCACTCCAGCTGGTATTAATAGAGACCTGGTTTGAATTGGCTCTTTCCTGGTGTGTGAGTGGGACTCAGTACCACTCCAGCTGGTATTAATAGAGACCTGGATTGAATTGGCTCTTTCCTGGTGTGTGAGTGAGACTCAGTACCACTCCAGCTGGTATTAATAGAGACCTGGATTTAATTGCCTCTTTCCTGGTGTGTCAGTGGGTCTCGGTACCACTCCAGCTGGTATTAATAGAGGTCTGGATTGAATTGGCTCTTTCCTGGTGTGTTAGTGGGGCTCAGTACCACTTCAGCTGGTATTTATAGAGGCCTGGATTGAATTGGCTCTTTCCTGGTGTGTGAGTGGGACTCAGTACCACTCCAGCTGGTATTAATAGAGACCTGGCTTGAATTGGCTCCTTCCTGGTGAGTGAGTGGGGCTCAGTACCACTCCAGCTGGTATTAATAGAGGTGTGGATTGAATTGCCTCTTTCCTGGTGTGTGAGTGGGACTCAGTACCACTCCAGCTGGTGTTAATAGAGGTCTGGATTGAATTGCCTCCTTACTGGTGATTGAGTTGGACTCAGTCCCACTCCAGCTGGCATTAAGATGTCTGGATTGAATTGCCTCTTTCCTGGTGTGTGACTGAGACTCAGTACCACTCCAGCTGGTATTTATAGAGGCCTGGATTGACTTGGCTCCTTCCTGGTGTGTGAGTGGGGATCTGTACCACTCCAGCTGGTATTAATAGAGGCCTGGATTGAATTGGCTCTTTCCTGGTGTGTGAGTGGTGCTCAGTCCCACTCCAGCTGGTATTTATCGAGGTGTGGATTGAATTGCCTCAATCCTGGTGTGTGAGTGGGACTCAGGACCACTCCAGCTGCTATTAATAGAGGTCTGAGTTGAATTGCCTCCATCCTGGTGAGTGAGTGGGGCTCAGTACCACTCCAGCTGGTATTAGTAGAGGTCGGGATTGAATTGCCTCTTTCCTGTTGTGTGAGTGGGACTCAGTCCCACTCCAGCTGGTATTAATAGAGGTCTGGATTGAATTGACTCTTTCCTGGTGAGTGAGTGGGACTCAGTACCACTCCAGCTGGTATTAATAGAGACCTGATTTGAATTGACTCTTTCCTGGTGTGTGAGTGGGACTCAGGTCCACTCCAGCTGGTATTAATAGAGGTCTAGATTGACTTGGCTCTTTCCTGATGTGTGAGTGGGACTCAGTCCCACTCCAGCTGGTATTTATCGAGGTGTGGATTGAATTGCCTCTTTACTGGTGAGTGAGTGGGACTCAGTACCACTCCAGCTGGTGTTAATAGAGGTCTGGATTGAATAGACTATTTCCTGGTGAGTGAGTGGGACTCAGTCCCACTCCAGCTGGTGTTAATAGAGACCTGGTTTGAATTGACTCTTTCCTAGTGTGTGAGTGGGAATCAGGTCCACTCCAGCTGGTATTAATAGAGGTCTAGATTGACTTGGCTCTTTCCTGATGTGTGAGTGGGACTCAGTTCCACTCCAGCTGGTATGAATAGAGGCCTGGATTGACTTGGCTCTTTCCTGATGTGTGAGTGGGACTCAGTTCCACTCCAGCTGGTATGAATAGAGGCCTGGATTGACTTGGCTCTTTCCTGGTGCGTCACTGGGGCTCAGAACCACTCCAGCTGGTATTAATAGATGCCTGGATTGAATAGACTCTTTCCTGGTGAGTGAGTGGGACTCAGTCCCACTCCAGCTGGTATTAATAGAGGTCTGGATTGAATTGGCTCTTCCCTGGTGTGTGAGTGGGGCTCAGTACCACTCCAGCTGGTATTAATATAGCTATGGATTGAATTGGCTCTTTCCTGGTGTGTGAGTGGGGCTCAGTACCACTCCAGCTGGCATTAAGATGTCTGTATTGAATTGACTCTTTCCTGGTGTGTGAGTGGGACTCAGTACCACTCCAGCTGGTGTTAAGAGAGGTCTGGATTGAATTGACTCTTTCCTGGTGTGTGAGTGGGGATCAGTACCTCTCCAGCTGGTATTAATAGAGGTCTGGATTGATTTGGCTCTTTCCTGGTGCGTGACTGGGACTCAGTACCACTTCAGCTGGTATTAATCGAGGCCTGGATTGAAATGGCTCCTTCCTGGTGCGTGACTGGGACTCAGTACCACTTCAGCTGGTATTAATCGAGGCCTGGATTGAAATGGCTCCTTCCTGGTGCGTGACTGGGACTCAGTACCACTTCAGCTGGTATTTATAGAGGCCTGGATTGAATTGGCTCTTTCCAGGTGTGTGAGTGAGACTCAGTACCACTCCAGCTGGTATTAATAGAGACCTGGATTTAATTGCCTCTTTCCTGGTGTGTCAGTGAGTCTCGGTACCACTCCAGCTGGTATTAATAGAGGTCTGGATTGAATTGGCTCTTTCCTGGTGTGTGAGTGGGGCTCAGTACCACTTCAGCTGGTATTTATAGAGGCCTGGATTGAATTGGCTCTTTCCTGGTGTGTGAGTGGGACTCAGTACCACTCCAGCTGGTATTAATAGAGACCTGGTTTGAATTGGCTCCTTCCTGGTGAGTGAGTGGGGCTCAGTACCACTCCAGCTGGTATTAATAGAGACCTGGTTTGAATTGGCTCTTTCCTGGTGTGTGAGTGGGGCTCAGTACCACTTCAGCTGGTATTTATAGAGGCCTGGATTGAATTGGCTCTTTCCTGGTGTGTGAGTGGGGCTCAGTACCACTTCAGCTGGTATTTATCGAGGTGTGGATTGAATTGCCTCTTTACTGGTGAGTGAGTGGGTCTCAGTACCACTCCAGCTGGTGTTAATAGAGGTCTGGATTGAATTGACTCTTTCCTGGTGTGTGAGTGGGGATCAGTACCACTCCAGCTGGTGTTAAGAGAGGTCTGGATTGAATTGACTCTTTCCTGGTGTGTGAGTGGGGATCAGTACCTCTCCAGCTGGTATTAATAGAGGTCTGGATTGAATTGGCTCTTTCCTGGTGTGTGAGTGGGGCTCAGGACCACTTCAGCTGGTATTTATAGAGGCCTGGATTGAATTGGCTCTTTCCTGGTGTGTGAGTGGGACTCAGTACCACTCTAGCTGTTATCAATAGAGGTCTGGATTGAATTGCCTCCATCCTGGTGAGTGAGTGGGGCTCAGTACCACTCCAGCTGGTATTAACAGAGACCTGGTTTGAATTGGCTCCTTCCTGGTCAGTGAGTGGGGCTCAGTACCACTCCAGCTGGTATTAATAGAGACCTGGTTTGAATTGGCTCCTTCCTGGTGTGTGAGTGGGGCTCAGTACCACTTCAGCTGGTATTTATAGAGGCCTGGAATGAATTGGCTCTTTCCTGGTGTGTGAGTGGGACTCAGTACCACTCCAGCTGGTATTAATAGGGGTCTGGATTGAATTGGCTCTTTCCTGGTGTGTGAGTGGGGCTCAGAACCACTCCAGCTGGTGTTAATAGAGGTGTGGATTGAATTGCATCTTTCCTGGTGTTTGAGTGGGACTCAGTACCACTCCAGCTGGTGTTAATAGAGGTCTGGATTGAATTGCCTCTTTCCTGGTGTGTGAGTGGGGCTCAGAACCACTCCAGCTGGTGTTAATAGAGGTGTGGATTGAATTGCCTCTTTCCTGGTGTGTGAGTGGGACTCAGTACCACTCCAGCTGGTGTTAATAGAGGTCTGGATTGATTTGGCTCTTTCCTGGTGTGTGAGTGGGGCTCAGTACCACTCCAGCTGGCATTAAGATGTCTGGATTGAATTGGCTCTTTCCTGGTGTATGAGTGGGACTCAGTCCCACTCCAGCTGGCATTAAGATGTCTGGATTGAATTGGCTCTTTCCTGGTGTTTGAGTGGGACTCAGTCCCACTCCAGCTGGCATTAAGATGTCTGGATTGAATTGGCTCTTTCCTGGTGTATGAGTGGGGCTCCGTACCACTTCAGCTGGTATTTATAGAGGCCTGGATTGAATTGGCTCTTTCCTGGTGTGTGAGTGGGGCTCAGTACCACTCCAGCTGGTATTAATAGAGACATGGATTTAATTGACTCTTTCCTGGTGTGTGAGTGGGACTCAGTCCCACTCCAGCTGGTATTAATAGAGGCCTGGATTGACTTGGATCTTTCCTGGTGTGTGACTGGGGCTCAGAACCACTCCAGCTGGTATGAATAGATGCCTGGATTGAATTGCCTCTTTCCTGGTGTGTGAGTGGGACTCAGTACCACTCCAGCTGGTATTAATAGAGGTGTGGATTGAATTGCCTCTTTCCTGGTGTGTGAGTGGGACTCAGTACCACTCCAGCTGGTATTAATAGAGGTGTGGATTGAATTGGCTCTTTCCTGGTGTGTGAGTGGGGCTCAGTACCACTCCAGCTGGTATTAATAGAGGTCTGGATTGAATTGGCTCTTTCCTGGTGTGTGAGTGGGGCTCAGTAACACTCCAGCTGGTATTCATTGAGACCGGGATTGAATTGCCTCTTAGCTGGTGTGTGAATGGGACTCAGTACCACTCCTGCTGGTATTAATGGAGGCCTGGATTGAATTGACTCTTTCCTGATGTGTGAGTGGGACTCAGTACCACTCCAGCTGGTGTTAATAGAGGTCTGGATTGAATTGGCTCCTTACTGGTGATTGAGTTGGACTCAGTCCCACTCCAGCTGGTATTAAGATGTCTGGATTGAATTGGCTCTTTCCTGGTGTGTGAGTGGGGCTCAGTCCCACTCCAGCTGGTATTTATCGAGGTGTGGATTGAATTGCCTCAATCCTGGTGTGTGAGTGGGACTCAGTACCACTGCAGCTGGTATTAATAGAGGCCTGGATTGAATTGCCTCTTTCCTGGTGTGTGAGTGGGGCTCAGTACCACAACAGCTTGTATTAATAGAGGTCTGGATTGAATTGGTTCTTTCCTGGTGTGTGAGTGGGACTCAGTACCACTCCAGCTGGTATTAATAGAGGTCTGGATTGAATTGGTTCTTTCCTGGTGTGTGAGTGGGGCTCAGTACCACTCCAGCTGGTATTAATAGAAGCCTGGATTGAATTGGCTCTTTCCTGGTGTGTGAGTGGGACTCGGTAACACTCCAGCTGGTATTCATTGAGACCGGGATTGAATTGCCTCTTAGCTGGTGTGTGAATGGGACTCAGTACCACTCCTGCTGGTATTAATGGAGGCCTGGATTGAATTGACTCTTTCCTGGTGTGTGAATGGGACTCAGTACCACTCCAGCTGGTATTCATAGAGGTCTGGATTGAATTGGCTCCATCCTGGTGAGTGAGTGGGGCTCAGTACCACTCCAGCTGGTATTAATAGAGGCCTGGATTGAATTGACTCTTTCCTGGTGAGTGAGTGGGACTCAGTACCACTCCAACTGGTATTTATAGAGTCCTGTTTTGAATTGACACTATCCTGGTGTGTGAATGGGACTCAGGTCCACTCCAGCTGGTATTAATAGAGGTCTGGATTGAATTGACTCTTTCCTGGTATGTGAGTGGGACTCAGTACCACTCCAGCTGGTATTAATAGAGGTCTGGATTGATCTGGCTCTTTCCTGGTGTTTGAGTGGGACTCAGTACCACTCCAGCTGGTATTTATAGAGGGCTGGATTGAATTGGCTCTTTCCTGGTGTGTGAGTGGGGCTCAGTACCTCTCCAGCTGGTGTTTATAAGAGGTCTGGATTGAATTGACTCTTTCCTGGTGTGTGAGTGGGGCTCAGTACCTCTCCAGCTGGTGTTTATAAGAGGTCTGGATTGAATTGGCTCTTCCCTGGTGTGTGAGTCGGACTCAGTTCCACTCCATCTGGTATTTATAGTGGGCTGGATTGAATTGGCTCTTTCCTGGTGTGTGAGTGGGGCTCAGTACCTCTCCAGCTGGTGTTTATAAGAGGTCTGGATTGATTTGGCTCTTTCCTGGTGTTTGAGTGGGACTCAGTCCCACTCCAGCTGGTATTAATAGAGGTCTGGATTGAATTGGCTCTTTCCTGGTGTGTGAGTCGGACTCAGTTCTACTCCAGCCGGTATTAATAGAGGTCTGGATTGAATTGGCTCTTCCCTGGTGTGTGAGTGGGGCTCAGAACCACTCCATCTGGTATTAATAGAGACCTGGTTTCATTTGCCTCTTTCCTGGTGTGTGAGTGGGACTCAGTTCCACTCCAGCTGGTATTAATAGAGGCCTGGTTTGAATTGACTCTTTCCTGGTGTGTGAATGGGACTCAGTTCCACTCCAGATGGTATTAATAGAGACCTGGTTTGATTTGCCTCTTTCCTGGTGTGTGAGTGGGACTCAGTACCACTCCAGCTGGTATTAATAGAGGCCTGGATTGAATTTGCTCTTTCCTGGTGCGTGACAGGGGCTCAGTACCACTCCAGCTGGTATTAATAGAGGCCTGGTTAGAATTGACTCATTCCTGGTGTGTGAGTGGGACTCAGTTCCACTCCAGCTGGTATCAAAAGAGGCCTGTTTTGAATTGCCTCTTTCCTGGTGTGCGTGTGTGACTCAGTTCCACTCCAGCTGGTATTAATAGAGGCCTGGTTGAATTGACTCTTTCCTGGTGAGTGAGTGGGACTCAGTACCACTCCAGCTGGTGTTAATAGAGGTCTGGATTGAATTGGCTCCTTCCTGGTGAGTGAGTGGGGCTCAGTCCCACTCCAGCTGGTATTAAGAGGTCTGGATTGAATTGGCTCTTTCCTGGTGTGTGAGTGGGACTCAGGTCCACTCCAGCTGGTATTAATGGAGGCCTGGTTTGAATTGACTCTTTCCTGGTGTGTGAGTGGGACTCAGTACCACTCCAGCTGGTGTTAATAGAGGTCTGGATTGAATTGGCTCCTTCCTGGTGAGTGAGTGAGGCTCAGTCCCACTCCAGCTGGTATTAAGAGGTCTGGATTGAATTGGCTCTTTCCTGGTGTGTGAGTGGGACTCAGGTCCACTCCAGCTGGTATTAATGGAGGCCTGGTTTGAATTGACTCTTTCCTGGTGTGTGAGTGGGACTCAGTGCCACTCCAGCTGGTATTAATGGAGGCCTGGTTTGAATTGACTCTTTCCTGGTGTGTGAGTGGGACTCAGTACCACTCCAGCTGGTGTTAATAGAGGTCTGGATTGAATTGGCTCCTTCCTGGTGAGTGAGTGGGGCTCAGTCCCACTCCAGCTGGTATTAAGAGGTCTGGATTGAATTGGCTCTTTCCTGGTGTGTGAGTGGGACTCAGGTCCACTCCAGCTGGTATTAATGGAGGCCTGGTTTGAATTGACTCTTTCCTGGTGTGTGAGTGGGACTCAGTGCCACTCCAGCTGGTATTAATGGAGGCCTGGTTTGAATTGACTCTTTCCTGGTGTGTGAGTGGGACTCGGTGCCACTCCAGCTGGTATTAATGGAGGCCTGGTTTGAATTGACTCTTTCCTGGTGTGTGAGTGGGACTCAGTACCACTCCAGCTGGTGTTAATAGAGGTCTGGATTGAATTGGCTCTTTTCTGGTGTGTGAGTGGGACTCAGTACCACTCCAGCTGGTATTAATAGAGGTCTGGATTGAATTGGCTCTTTCCTGGTGTGTGAGTGGGACTCAGGTCCACTCCAGCTGGTATTAATGGAGGCCTGGTTTTAATTGACTCTTTCCTGGTGTGTGAGTGGGACTCAGTACCTCTCCAGCTGGTATTAATAGAAGCCTGGTTTGAATTGACTCTTTCCTGGTATGTGAGTGGGACTCAGGTCCACTCCAGCTGGTATTAATGGAGGCCTGGTTTGAATTGACTCTTTCCTGGTGTGTGAGTGGGACTCAGTGCCACTCCAGCTGGTATTAATAGAGATAAGGATTGAATTGCCTCTTTCCTGGTGTGTGAGTGGGACTCAGTGCCACTCCAGCTGGTATTAATAGAGGTCTGCATTGATTTGGCGCTTTCCTGGTGTTTGAGTGGGACTCAGTACCACACCAGCTTGTACTCATAGAGGTCTGGATTGAATTGGCTCTTTCCCGGTGAGTGAGTGGGGCTCAGTACCACTCCAGCTGTTATTAATAGAGGTCTGGATTGAATTGGCTCCATCCTGGTGAGTGAGTGGGACTCAGTACCACTCCAGCTGTTATTAATAGACTGGATTGAATTGGCTCCATCCTGGTGTTTGACTGGGGCTCAGTACCACTCCAGCTGGTATTAATAGAGGTCTGGATTGAATTGGCTCCTTCCTGGTGAGTGAGTGGGGCTCAGTACCACTCCAGCTGGTATTAATAGAGGTCTGGATTGAATTGGTTCCATCCTGGTGAGTGAGTGGGGCTCAGTACCACTCCAGCTGTTATTAATAGAGGTCTGGATTGAATTGGCTCCATCCTGGTGAGTGAGTGGGACTCAGTACCACTCCAGCTGTTATTAATAGACTGGATTGAATTGGCTCCATCCTGGTGTTTGACTGGGGCTCAGTACCACTCCAGCTGGTATTAATAGAGGTCTGGATTGAATTGGCTCCTTCCTGGTGAGTGAGTGGGGCTCAGTACCACTCCAGCTGGTATTAATAGAGGTCTGGATTGAATTGGTTCCATCCTGGTGAGTGAGTGGGGCTCAGTACCACTCCAGCTGTTATTAATAGAGGTCTGGATTGAATTGGCTCCATCCTGGTGAGTGAGTGGGACTCAGTACCACTCCAGCTGTTATTAATAGACTGGATTGAATTGGCTCCATCCTGGTGTTTGACTGGGGCTCAGTACCACTCCAGCTGGTATTAATAGAGGTCTGGATTGAATTGGCTCCTTCCTGGTGAGTGAGTGGGGCTCAGTACCACTCCAGCTGGTATTAATAGAGGTCTGGATTGAATTGGTTCCATCCTGGTGAGTGAGTGGGTCTCAGTACCACTCCAGCTGGTATTAATAGAGGCCTGGATTGACTTGGCTCCTTCCTGGTGTGTGAGTGGGACTCAGTACCACACCAGCTTGTACTCATAGAGGTCTGGATTGAATTGGCTCCATCCTGGTGAGGGAGTGGGACTCAGTACCACTCCAGCTGGTATTAATAGAGGCCTGGATTGAATTGGCTCTTTCCTGGTGAGTAAGTGGGGCTCAGTACCACTCCAGCTGGTATTAATAGAGGCCTGGATTGACTTGGCTCTTTCCTGGTGAGTGAGTGGGGCTCAGTACCACTCCAGCTGGTATTAATAGAGGCCTGGATTGACTTGGCTCTTTCCTGGTGCGTGACTGGGGCTCAGTACCACTCCAGCTGGTATTAATTGAGGCCTGGATTGAATTGGCTCTTTCCTGGTGAGTAAGTGGGGCTCAGTACCACTCCAGCTGGTATTAATAGAGGCCTGGATTGACTTGGATCTTTCCTGGTGAGTGAGTGGTGCTCAGTACCACTCCAGCTGGTATTAATTGAGGCCTGGATTGAATTGGCTCTTTCCTGGTGAGTCAGTGAGACTCAGTCCCACTCCAGCTGGTATTAATAGAGGCCTGGATTGACTTGGATCTTTCATGGTGAGTGAGTGGTGCTCAGTACCACTCCAGCTGGTATTAATAGAGGTCTGGATTGAATTGACTCTTTCCTGCTGTGTGAGTGGGGCTCAGTACCACTCCAGCTGTTTTTTATCGACGCCTGGATTGAATTGCCTCTTTCCTGGTGTGTGAGTGGGCCTCAGTGCCACGCCAGCTGGTATTAATAAAAGCCTTGCTTGAGTTGGCTTTCTGCTAGTGTGACTTGTGACCCAATTCCACTCCAGCTGATATTAATAGAAACCTGGTTTGAATTGGCTTTTTCCTGGTGTGTTTGTGGGACTCAGTACCACTCCAGCTGGTATTATTAGAGGCCTGGATTGAATTGGCTCTTTCCTGGATTGTGAGTGAGACTGAGTCCCACTCCAGCTGGTATTAGTGGAGACCTGTATTGATTTAGCTCTTCCCTGGTGTGTGAGAGGGACTCAGTACCACTCCAGCTGGTATTAATAGGGGCCCGGATTGAATTGGCTCTTTCCTGGTGTGTGAGTGGGGCTCAGTACCACTCCAGCTGGTGTTAATAGAGACCTGGATTGAATTGGCTCTTTCCTGGTGTGTGTGTGGGACTCAGTACCACTCCAGCTGGTATTAATATAGGCTCTGATTCAATTGGCTCTTTCCTGGTGTGTGAGAGGGACTCAGTACCACTCCAGCTGGTATTAATAGGGGCCCGGATTGAATTGGCTCTTTCCTGATGTGTGTGTGGGACTCAGTACCACTCCAGCTGTTATTAATATAGGCTCTGATTCAATTGGCTCTTTCCTGGTGAGTGAGTGGGACTCAGTACCACTCCAGCTGGTATCAATAGAGGCCTGGATTGAATTGGCTCTTTCCTGGTGTGTGAGTGGGACTCAGTACCACTCCAGCTGGTGTTAATAGAGAACTGGATTGAATTGGCTCTTTCCTGGTGTGTGAGTGGGGCTCAGTACCACTCCAGCTGGTATCAATAGAGGTCTGGATTGAATTGGCTCTTTCCTGGTGTGTGAGTGGGACTCAGTACCACTCCAGCTGGTGTTAATAGAGGTCTGGATTGAATTGGCTCTTTCCTGGTGAGTGAGTGGGGCTCAGTACCACTCCAGCTGGTGTTAATAGAGGTCTGGATTGAATTGGCTCTTTCCTGGTGTGTGACTGGGGCTCAGTACCACTCCAGCTGGTATTAATTGAGGCCTGGATTGAATTGGCTCTTTCCTGGTGAGTCAGTGAGACTCAGTCCCACTCCAGCTGGTATTAATTGAGGCCTGGATTGAATTGGCTCTTTCCTGGTGAGTCAGTGAGACTCAGTCCCACTCCAGCTGGTATTTATCGAGCTGTGGATTGAATTGACTCTTTCCTGGTGTTTGAGGTGGACTCAGTACCACTCCAGCTGCTATTAATAAAGGTCTGGATTGAATTGACTCTTTCCTGCTGTGTGAGTGGTACTCAGTACCACTCCAGCTGGTATTAATGGAGGTCTGGATTGAATTGACTCTTTCCTGCTGTGTGAGTGGGACTCAGTACCACACCAGCTGGTATTAATAGAGAGCTTGATTGAACTGCCTCTTTCCTGGCGTGTGATTCGGACTCAGTACCACTCCAGCTGGTTTTTATCGACGCCTGGATTGAATTGACTCTTTCCTGGTGTGTGAGTGGGACTCAGTACCACTCCAGCTGGTATTAATAGAGGTCTGGATTGAATTGACTCTTTCCTGCTGTGTGAGTGGGACTCAGTACCACTCCAGCTGGTATTAATAAAAGCCTTGCTTGAGTTGGCTTTCTGCTAGTGTGACTTGTGACCCAATTCCACTCCAGCTGATATTAATAGAAACCTGGTTTGAATTGGCTTTTTCCTGGTGTGTGAGTGGGACTCAGTACCACTCCAGCTGGTGTTATTAGAGGCCTGGATTGAATTGGCTCTTTCCTGGATTGTGAGTGAGACTGAGTCCCAATCCAGCTGGTATTAGTGGAGACCTGTATTGATTTAGCTCTTCCCTGGTGTGTGAGAGGGACTCAGTACCACTCCAGCTGGTATTAATAGGGGCCCGGATTGAATTGGCTCTTTCCTGGTGTGTGTGTGGGACTCAGTACCACTCCAGCTGGTATTAATATAGGCTCTGATTCAATTGGCTCTTTCCTGGTGAGTGAGTGGGACTCAGTACCACTCCAGCTGATATCAATAGAGGCCTGGATTGAATTGGCTCTTTCCTGGTGTGTGAGTGGGGCTCAGTACCACTCCAGCTGGTATCAATAGAGGCCTGGATTGAATTGGCTCTTTCCTGGTGTGTGAGTGGGACTCAGTACCACTCCAGCTGGTGTTAATAGAGACCTGGATTGAATTGGCTCTTTCCTGGTGTGTGAGTGGGACTCAGTACCACTCCAGCTGGTATTAATAGAGGTCTGGATTGAATTTGCTCCATCCTGGTGAGTGAGTGGGACTCAGTACCACTCCAGCTGGTGTTAATAAAGGTCTGGATTGAATTTGCTCCATCCTGGTGAGTGAGTTGGACTCAGTACCACTCCAGCTGGTATTAATAGAGGTCTGGATTGAATTGGCTCCATCCTGGTGAGTGAGTGGGGCTCAGTACCACTGCAGCTGGTATTAATAGAGGTCCGGATTGAATTGGCGATTTCCTGGTGAGTGAGTGGGGCTCAGTACCACTGCAGCTGGTATTAATAGAGGTCCGGATTGAATTGGCTCCATCCTGGTGAGTGAGTGGGGCTCAGTACCACTGCAGCTGGTATTAATAGAGGTCCGGATTGAATTGGCTCTTTCCTGGTGAGTGAGTGGGACTCAGTCCCACTCCAGCTGGTATTAATATAGGTCTGGATTGAGTTGGCTCTTTCCTGGTGTGTGAGTGGGACTCAGTACCACTCCAGAGGGTATTTATCGAGGCCTGGTTTGAATTGACTCTTTCCTGGTGTGTGAGTGGGACTCAGTACCACTCCAGCTGGTATTAATAGAGGTCTGGATTGAATTTGCTCCATCCTGGTGTGTGAGTGGGGCTCAGTACCACTCCAGCTGGTATTTATCGAGGCCTGGTTTGAATTGACTCTTTCCTGGTGTGTGAGTGGGACTCAGTACCACTCCAGCTGGTATTAATAGAGGTCTGGATTGAATTGGCTCCTTCCTGGTGATGAGTGGGGCTCAGTACCACTCCAGCTGGTATTAATAAAGGACTGGATTGAATTGGCTCTTTCCTGGTGAGTGAGTGGGACTCAGTTCCTCTCCAGCTGGTATGAATAGAGGCCTGTATTGACTTGGCTCTTTCCTGGTGTGTTAGTGGGACTCAGTTCCTCTCCAGCTGGTATTAATAAAGGACTGGATTGAATTGGCTCTTTCCTGGTGTGTGTGGGGGACTCAGTTCCTCTCCAGCTGGTATGAATAGAGGCCTGGATTGAATAGACTCTTTACTGGTGTGTGAGTGGGGCTCAGTACCACTTCTGCTGGTATTTATAGAGGCCTGGATTGATATTTCTCTTTCCTGGTGTGTGAGTGGGACTCATTTACACTACAGCTGGTGTTAATAAGAGGTCTGGATTGAATTGACTCTTTACTGGTGAGTGAGTGGGACTCAGTACCACTCCAGCTGGTATTAATAGAGGTCTGGATTGAATTGGCTCCTTCCTGGTGAGTCAGTGGGACTCAGTACCACTCCAGCTGGTATTAATAGAGGGCTGGTTTAAATTGACTCTTTCTGGTGTGTGATGGGGACTCGGTGCCACTCCAGCTGGTATTAATAGAGGTCTGGATTGAATTGCCTCTTTCCTGGTGTGTGAGTGGGACTCAGTACCACTCCAGCTGGTATTAATAGAGGTCTGGATTGATTTGGCTCTTTCCTGGTGTGTGAGTGGGACTCAGTACCACTCCAGCTGGTATTAATAGAGGTCTGGATTGAATTGCCTCTTTCCTGGTGTGTGAGTGGGACTCAGTACCACTCCAGCTGGTATTAATAGAGGTCTGGATTGAATTGCCTCTTTCTTGGTGTGTGAGTGGGGCTCAGTACCACTCCAGCTGGTATTAAGAGATCTGGATTGAATTGCGTCTTTCCTGGTGTGTGAGTGGGACTCAGTACCTCACCAGCTGGTATTAATAGAGGTCTGGATTGAATTGGCTCTTCCCTGGTGTGTGAGTGTGACTCAGTACCACTCCAGCTGGTATTAACAGAGGCCTGGACAGAATTGCCTCTTTCCTGGTGTGTGAGTGGGGCTCAGTACCACTCCAGCTGGTATTCATAGATGTCTGGATTGAATTGGCTCTTTCCTGGTGTGTGAGTGGGGCTCAGTACCACTCCAGCTGGTATTAATTGAGGCCTGGATTGAATTGCGTCTTTCCTGGTGTGTGAGTGGGACTCAGTACCTCACCAGCTGGTATTAATAGAGGTCTGGATTGAATTGGCTCTTTCCTGGTGTGTGAGTGTGACTCAGTACCACTCCAGCTGGTATTCATAGATGTCTGGATTGAATTGGCTCTTTCCTGGTGTGTGAGTGGGGCTCAGTACCACTCCAGCTGGTATTAATTGAGGCCTGGATAGAATTGCCTCTTTCCTGGTGTGTGAGTGGGACTCTGTAGCACTCCAGCTGGTGTTCATGGAGGTTTCGATTGAATTGGCTCTTTCATGGTGTGTGAGTGGGCCTCAGTACCATTCCAGCTGGTATTAATGGAGGCCTGGATTGAACTGGCTCTTTCTGTGTTTGTGAGTGGGACTCAGTACCCCTCCAGCTGGTATTAATAGAGGTCTGGATTGATTTGGCTCTTTCATGGTGTGTGAGTGGGCCTCAGTACCACTCCAGCTGGTATTAATAGAGGTCTGGATTGATTTGGCTCTTTCCTGGTGTGTGAGTGGGACTCAGTACCACTCCAGCTGGTATTAATAGAGGACTGGATTGAATTGGCTCTTTCTGTGTTTGTGAGTGGGACTCAGTACCACTCCAGCTGGTATTAGTAGAGGTCTGGATTGATTTGGCTCTTTCATGGTGTGTGAGTGGGACTCAGTACCACTCCAGCTGGTATTAATAGAGGACTGGATTGATTTGGCTCTTTCCTGGTGTGTGAGTGGGACTCAGTACCACTCCAGCTGGTATTAATAGAGGACTGGATTGATTTGGCTCTTTCCTGGTGTGTGAGTGGGACTCAGTACCACTCCAGCTGGTATTAATAGAGGTCTGGATTGATTTGGCTCTTTCCTGGTGTGTGAGTGGGACTCAGTACCACTCCAGCTGGTATTAATAGAGGCCTGAATTGAATTGGCTCTTTCCTGGTTTGAGAGAGGGACTCAGTACCACTCCAGCTGGTATTAATAGAGGCCAGGATTGAATTGGCTCTTTCCTGGTGTGTGAGTGGGACTCAGTACCACTCCAGCTGGTATTAATAGAGGCCTGAATTGAATTGGCTCTTTCCTGGTTTGAGAGAGGGACTCAGTACCACTCCAGCTGGTATTAATAGAGACCTGGTTTGAATTGACTCTTTCCTAGTGTGTGAGTGGGACTCAGGTCCACTCCAGCTGGTATTAATAGAGGTCTAGATTGACTTGGCTCTTTCCTGATGTGTGAGTGGGACTCAGTCCCACTCCAGCTGGTATTTATCGAGGTGTGGATTGAATTGCCTCTTTACTGGTGAGTGAGTGGGACTCAGAACCACTCCAGCTGGTATTAATAGAGGTCTGGATTGAATTGACTCTTTCCTGGTGTGTGAGTGGGACTCAGTACCACTCCAGCTGGTATTAATAGAGGTCTGGATTGACTTGGCTCTTTCCTGATGTGTGAGTGGGACTCAGTTCCACTCCAGCTGGTATTAATAGATGCCTGGATTGAATAGACTCTTTCCTGGTGAGTGAGTGGGACTCAGTCCCACTCCAGCTGGTATTAATAGAGGTCTGGATTGAATTGGCTCTTCCCTGGTTTGTGAGTGGGGCTCAGTACCACTCCAGCTGGTATTAATAGAGCTATGGATTGAATTGGCTCTTCCCTGGTGTGTGAGTGGGGCTCAGTACCACTCCAGCTGGCATTAAGATGTCTGGATTGAATTGACTCTTTCCTGGTGTGTGAGTGGGACTCAGTACCACTCCAGCTGCTGTTAAGAGAGGTCTGGATTGAATTGGCTCTTTCCTGGTGTGTGAGTGGGACTCAGTACCACTCCAGCTGGTATTAATAGAGGCCTGAATTGAATTGGCTCTTTCCTGGTTTGAGAGTGGGACTCAGTACCACTCCAGCTGGTATTAATAGAGGTCTGGATTGATTTGGCTCTTTCATGGTGTGTGAGTGGGCCTCAGTACCTCTCCAGCTGGTATTAATAGAGGACTGGATTGATTTGGCTCTTTCCTGGTGTGTGAGTGGGACTCAGTACCACTCCAGCTGGTATTAATAGAGGTCTGGATTGATTTGGCTCTTTCCTGGTGTGTGAGTGGGACTCAGTACCACTCCAGCTGGTATTAATAGAGGACTGGATTGAATTGGCTCTTTCCTGGTGTGTGAGTGGGACTCAGTACCACTCCAGCTGGTATTAATAGAGGCCTGAATTGAATTGGCTCTTTCCTGGTTTGAGAGTGGGACTCAGTACCACTCCAGCTGGTATTAATAGAGGCCTGGATTGAATTGGCTCTTTCCTGGTGTGTGAGTGGGACTCAGTACCACTCCAGCTGGTATTAATAGAGGCCTGAATTGAATTGGCTCTTTCCTGGTTTGAGAGTGGGACTCAGTACCACTCCAGCTGGTATTAATAGAGACCTGGTTTGAATTGACTCTTTCCTAGTGTGTGAGTGGGACTCAGTACCACTCCAGCTGGTATTAATAGAGGACTGGATTGATTTGGCTCTTTCCTGGTGTGTGAGTGGGACTCTGTACCACTCCAGCTGGTATTAATAGAGGACTGGATTGATTTGGCTCTTTCATGGTGTGTGAGTGGGCCTCAGTACCTCTCCAGCTGGTATTAATAGAGGACTGGATTGAATTGGCTTTTCCTGGTGTGTGAGTGGGACTCAGGTCCACTCCAGCTGGTATTAATAGAGGTCTAGATTGACTTGGCTCTTTCCTGATGTGTGAGTGGGACTCAGTCCCACTCCAGCTGGTATTTATCGAGGTGTGGATTGAATTGCCTCTTTACTGGTGAGTGAGTGGGACTCAGTACCACTCCAGCTGGTATTAATAGAGGTCTGGATTGACTTGGCTCTTTCCTGATGTGTGAGTGGGACTCAGTTCCACTCCAGCTGGTATTAATCGAGGCCTGGATTGAAATGGCTCCTTCCTGGTGCGTGACTGGGACTCAGTACCACTTCAGCTGGTATTAATCGAGGCCTGGATTGAAATGGCTCCTTCCTGGTGCGTGACTGGGACTCAGTACCACTTCAGCTGGTATTTATAGAGGCCTGGATTGAATTGGCTCTTTACTGGTGAGTGAGTGGGGCTCAGTACCACTCCAGCTGGTGTTAAGAGAGGTCTGGATTGAATTGACTCTTTCCTGGTGAGTGAGTGGGGATCAGTACCTCTCCAGCTGGTATTGATAGAGGTCTGGATTGAATTGCCTCTTTCCTGGTGTGTGAGTGGGACTCGGTAACACTCCAGCTGGTGTTAATAGAGACCTGGTTTGAATTGACTCTTTCCACGTGTGTGAGTGGGACTCAGTACCTCTCCAGCTGGTATTAATAGAGGACTGGATTGACTTGGATCTTTCCTGGTGTGTGACTGGGGCTCAGAACCACTCCAGCTGGTATTAATAGAGGTGTGGATTGAATTGCCTCTTTCCTGGTGTGTGAGTGGGACTCAGTACCACTCCAGCTGGTATTAATAGATGCCTGGATTGAATTGCCTCATTCCTAGTGTGTGTGTGGGACTCAGTACCACTCCAGCTGGTATTAATAGAGGTGTGGATTGAATTGCCTCTTTCCTGGTGTGTGAGTGGGACTCAGTACCACTCCAGCTGGTATTAATAGAGGTGTGGATTGAATTGGCTCTTTCCTGGTGTGTGAGTTGGGCTCAGTACCACTCCAGCTGGTATTAATAGAGGTCTGGATTGAATTGGCTCTTTCCTGGTGTGTGAGTGGGGCTCAGTAACACTCCAGCTGGTATTCATTGAGACAGGGATTGAATTGCCTCTTAGCTGGTGTGTGAATGGGACTCAGTACCACTCCTGCTGGTATTAATGGAGGCCTGGATTGAATTGACTCTTTCCTGGTGTGTGAGTGGGACTCAGTACCACTCCAGCTGGTGTTAATAGAGGTCTGGATTGAATTGGCTCCTTACTGGTGATTGAGTTGGACTCAGTACCACTCCAGCTGGTATTAAGATGTCTGGATTGAATTGGCTCTTTCCTGGTGTGTGAGTGGGGCTCAGTCCCACTCCAGCTGATATTTATCGAGGTGTGGATTGAATTGCCTCAATCCTGGTGTGTGAGTGGGACACAGTACCACTTCAGCTGGTATGAATCGAGGTCTGGATTGAATTGGCTCTTTCCTGGTGTGTGAGTGGGACTCAGTACCACTGCAGCTGGTACTAATAGAGACCTGGTTTGAATTGACTCTTTCCTAGTGTGTGAGTGGGACTCAGTACCACTCCAGCTGGTATTAATAGAGGACTGGATTGATTTGGCTCTTTCCTGGTGTGTGAGTGGGACTCAGTACCACTCCAGCTGGTATTAATAGAGGACTGGATTGATTTGGCTCTTTCATGGTGTGTGAGTGGGCCTCAGTACCTCTCCAGCTGGTATTAATAGAGGACTGGATTGAATTGGCTCTTTCCTGGTGTGTGAGTGGGACTCAGGTCCACTCCAGCTGGTATTAATAGAGGTCTAGATTGACTTGGCTCTTTCCTGATGTGTGAGTGGGACTCAGTCCCACTCCAGCTGATATTTATCGAGGTGTGGATTGAATTGCCTCATTACTGGTGAGTGAGTGGGGATCAGTACCTCTCCAGCTGGTATTAATAGAGGTCTGGATTGAATTGACTCTTTCCTAGTGTGTGAGTGGGACTCAGTTCCACTCCAGCTGATATTAATAGAGGACTGGATTGATTTGGCTCTTTCCTGGTGTGTGAGTGGGACTCAGTACCACTCCAGCTGGTATTAATAGAGGTCTGGATTGACTTGGCTCTTTCCTGATGTGTGAGTGGGACTCAGTTCCACTCCAGCTGGTATGAATAGAGGCCTGGATTGACTTGGCTCTTTCCTGGTGCGTCACTGGGACTCAGAACCACTCCAGCTAGTATTAATAGATGCCTGGATTGAATTGACTCTTTCCTGATGTGTGAGTGGGACTCAGTCCCACTCCAGCTGGTATTAATAGATGCCTGGATTGAATAGACTCTTTCCTGGTGAGTGAGTGGGACTCAGTCCCACTCCAGCTGGTATTAATAGAGGTCTGGATTGAATTGGCTCTTCCCTGGTGTGTGAGTGGGGCTCAGTACCACTCCAGCTGGTATTAATAGAGCTATGGATTGAATTGGCTCTTCCCTGGTGTGTGAGTGGGGCTCAGTACCACTCCAGCTGGCATTAAGATGTCTGGATTGAATTGACTCTTTCCTGGTGTGTGAGTGGGACTCAGTACCACTCCAGCTGGTGTTAAGAGAGGTCTGGATTGAATTGACTCTTTCCTGGTGTGTGAGTGGGGATCAGTACCACTTCAGCTGGTATTAATCGAGGCCTGGATTGAAATGGCTCCTTCCTGGTGCGTGACTGGGACTCAGTACCACTTCAGCTGGTATTTATAGAGGCCTGGATTGAATTGGCTCTTTCCTGGTGTGTGAGTGAGACTCAGTACCACTCCAGCTGGTATTAATAGAGACCTGGATTTAATTGCCTCTTTCCTGGTGTGTCAGTGGGTCTCGGTACCACTCCAGCTGGTATTAATAGAGGTCTGGATTGAATTGGCTCTTTCCTGGTGTGTGAGTGGGGCTCAGTACCACTTCAGCTGGTATTTATAGAGGCCTGGATTGAATTGGCTCTTTACTGGTGAGTGAGTGGGGCTCAGTACCACTCCAGCTGGTGTTAAGAGAGGTCTGGATTGAATTGACTCTTTCCTGGTGAGTGAGTGGGGATCAGTACCTCTCCAGCTGGTATTAATAGAGGTCTGGATTGAATTGCCTCTTTCCTGGTGTGTGAGTGGGACTCGGTAACACTCCAGCTGGTGTTAATAGAGACCTGGTTTGAATTGACTCTTTCCACGTGTGTGAGTGGGACTCAGTACCTCTCCAGCTGGTATTAATAGAGGACTGGATTGAATTGGCTCTTTCCTGGTTTGAGAGTGGGACTCAGAACCACTCCAGCTGGTATTAATAGAAGTGTGGATTGAATTGCCTCTTTCCTGGTGTGTGAGTGGGACTCAGTACCACTCCAGCTGGTATTAATAGATGCCTGGATTGAATTGCCTCTTTCCTGGTCTGTGTGTGGGACTCAGTACCACTCCAGCTGGTATTAATAGAGGTGTGGATTGAATTGCCTCTTTCCTGATGTGTGAGTGGGACTCAGTACCACTCCAGCTGGTATTAATAGAGGTGTGGATTGAATTGGCTCTTTCCTGGTGTGTGAGTTGGGCTCAGTACCACTCCAGCTGGTATTAATAGAGGTCTGGATTGAATTGGCTCTTTCCTGGTGTGTGAGTGGGGCTCAGTAACACTCCAGCTGGTATTCATTGAGACCGGGATTGAATTGCCTCTTAGCTGGTGTGTGAATGGGACTCAGTACCACTCCTGCTGGTATTAATGGAGGCCTGGATTGAATTGACTCTTTCCTGGTGTGTGAGTGGGACTCAGTACCACTCCAGCTGGTGTTAATAGAGGTCTGGATTGAATTGGCTCCTTACTGGTGATTGAGTTGGACTCAGTCCCACTCCAGCTGGTATTAAGATGTCTGGATTGAATTGGCTCTTTCCTGGTGTGTGAGTGGGGCTCAGTCCCACTCCAGCTGGTATTTATCGAGGTGTGGATTGAATTGCCTCAATCCTGGTGTGTGAGTGGGACACAGTACCACTTCAGCTGGTATGAATCGAGGTCTGGATTGAATTGGCTCTTTCCTGGTGTGTGAGTGGGACTCAGTACCACTGCAGCTGGTATTAATAGAGGCCTGGATTGAATTGCCTCTTTCCTGGTGTGTGAGTGGGGCTCAGTACCACAACAGCTTGTATTAATAGAGGTCTGGATTGAATTGGTTCTTTCCTGGTGTGTGAGTGGGACTCAGTACCACTCCAGCTGGTATTAATAGAGGTCTGGATTGAATTGGTTCTTTCCTGGTGTGTGAGTGGGGCTCAGTACCACTCCAGCTGTTATTAATAGAAGCCTGGATTGAATTGGCTCTTTCCTGGTGTGTGAGTGGGACTCGGTAACACTCCAGCTGGTATTCATTGAGACCGGGATTGAATTGCCTCTTAGCTGGTGTGTGAATGGGACTCAGTACCACTCCTGCTGGTATTAATGGAGGCCTGGATTGAATTGACTCTTTCCTGGTGTGTGAATGGGACTCAGTACCACTCCAGCTGGTATTCATAGAGGTCTGGATTGAATTGGCTCCATCCTGGTGAGTGAGTGGGGCTCAGTACCACTCCAGCTGGTATTAATAGAGGCCTGGATTGAATTGACTCTTTCCTGGTGAGTGAGTGGGACTCAGTGCCACTCCAGCTGTTATTAAAAGAGGTCTGGATTGAATTGACTCTTTCCTGGTGTGTGAATGGGACTCAGGTCCACTCCAGCTGGTATTAATAGAGGCCTGTTTTGAATTGACACTATCCTGGTGAGTGAGTGGGGCTCAGTACCTCTCCAGCTGGTATTAGTAGAGACCTGGTTTGATTTGCCTCTTTCCTGGTGTGTGAGTGGGACTCAGTTCCACTCCAGCTGGTATTAATAGAGGCCTGGTTTGAATTGACTCTTTCCTGGTGTGTGAATGGGACTCAGTTCCACTCCATGTGGTATTAATAGAGACCTGGTTTGATTTGCCTCTTTCCTGGTGTGTGAGTGGGACTCAGGTCCACTCCTGCTGGTATTAATAGAAGTCAGGATTGAATTGACTCTTTCCTGGTGTGTGAGTGGGACTCAGTACCACTCCAGCTGGTATTAATAGAGGCCTGGATTGAATTTGCTCTTTCCTGGTGCGTGACAGGGGCTCAGTACCACTCCAGCTGGTATTAATAGAGGCCTGGTTAGAATTGACTCATTCCTGGTGTGTGAGTGGGACTCAGTTCCACTCCAGCTGGTATCAAAAGAGGCCTGGTTTGAATTGCCTCTTTCCTGGTGTGTGAGTGGGACTCAGTACCACTCCAGCTGGTATTAATAGAGGCCTGGTTGAATTGACTCTTTCCTGGTGAGTGAGTGGGACTCAGTACCACTCCAGCTGGTGTTAATAGAGGTCTGGATTGAATTGGCTCCTTCCTGGTGAGTGAGTGGGGCTCAGTCCCACTCCAGCTGGTATTAAGAGGTCTGGATTGAATTGGCTCTTTCCTGGTGTGTGAGTGGGACTCAGGTCCACTCCAGCTGGTATTAATAGAGGCCTGGTTTGAATTGACTCTTTCCTGGTGTGTGAATGGGACGCAGTTCCACTCCAGCTGGTATTAATAGAGATAAGAATTGAATTGCCTCTTTCCTGGTGTGTGAGTGGGACTCAGTACCTGTCCAGCTGGTATTAATAGAAGCCTGGTTTGAATTGACTCTTTCCTGGTATGTGAGTGGGACTCAGTACCACTCCAGCTGGTATTAATGGAGGCCTGGTTTGAATTGACTCTTTCCTGGTATGTGAGTGGGACTCAGTGCCACTCCAGCTGGTATTAATAGAGATAAGGATTGAATTGCCTCTTTCCTGGTGTGTGAGTGGGACTCAGTGCCACTCCAGCTGGTATTAATAGAGGTCTGCATTGATTTGGCGCTTTCCTGGTGTTTGAGTGGGAATCAGTACCACACCAGCTTGTACTCATAGAGGTCTGGATTGAATTGGCTCTTTCCCGGTGAGTGAGTGGGGCTCAGTACCACTCCAGCTGTTATTAATAGACTGGATTGAATTGGCTCCATCCTGGTGTTAGACTGGGGCTCAGTACCACTCCAGCTGGTATTAATAGAGGTCTGGATTGAATTGGTTCCATCCTGGTGAGTGAGTGGGGCTCAGTATCACTCCAGCTGGTATTAATAGTGGTCTGGATTGAATTGGTTCCATCCTGGTGAGTGAGTGGGTCTCAGTATCACTCCAGCTGGTATTAATAGAGGTCTGGATTGAATTGGCTCCATCCTGGTGAGTGAGTGGGGCTCAGTACCACTGCAGCTGGTATTATTAGAGGTCTGGATTGAATTGGCTCTTTCCTGGTGTCTGAGTGGGACTCAGTACCACTCCAGCTGGTATTAATAGAGGTCTGGATTGAATTGGCTCTTTCCTGGTGAGTAAGTGGGGCTCAGTACCACTCCAGCTGGTATTAATAGAGGCCTGGATCGACTTGGCTCTTTTCTGGTGAGTGAGTGGGGCTCAGTACCACTCCAGCTGGTATTAATAGAGGCCTGGATTGAATTGGCTCTTTCCTGGTGCGTGACTGGGGCTCAGTACCACTCCAGCTGGTATTAATTGAGGCCTGGATTGAATTGGCTCTTTTCTGGTGAGTAAGTGGGGCTCAGTACCACTCCAGCTGGTATTAATAGAGGCCTGGATTGAATTGGCTCTTTCCTGGTGAGTAAGTGGGGCTCAGTACCACTCCAGCTGGTATTAATAGAGGCCTGGATTGACTTGGCTCTTTCCTGGTGAGTGAGTGGGGCTCAGTACCACTCCAGCTGGTATTAATAGAGGCCTGGATTGACTTGGCTCTTTCCTGGTGCGTGACTGGGGCTCAGTACCACTCCAGCTGGTATTAATTGAGGCCTGGATTGAATTGGCTCTTTCCTGGTGAGTAAGTGGGGCTCAGTACCACTCCAGCTGGTATTAATAGAGGCCTGGATTGACTTGGATCTTTCCTGGTGAGTGAGTGGTGCTCAGTACCACTCCAGCTGGTATTAATTGAGGCCTGGATTGAATTGGCTCTTTCCTGGTGAGTAAGTGGGGCTCAGTACCACTCCAGCTGGTATTAATAGAGGTCTGGATTGACTTGGCTCTTTCCTGGTGTGTGAGTGGGGCTCAGTACCACTCCAGCTGGTATTAATTGAGGCCTGGATTGAATTGGCTCTTTCCTGGTGAGTAAGTGGGGCTCAGTACCACTCCAGCTGGTATTAATAGAGGCCTGGATTGACTTGGATCTTTCCTGGTGAGTGAGTGGTGCTCAGTACCACTCCAGCTGGTATTAATTGAGGCCTGGATTGAATTGGATCTTTCCTGGTGAGTCAGTGAGACTCAGTCCCACTCCAGCTGGTATTTATCGAGCTGTGGATTGAATTGACTCTTTCCTGGTGTTTGAGGTGGACTCAGTGCCACTCCAGCTGGTATTAATAGAGGTCTGGATTGAATTGACTCTTTCCTGCTGTGTGAGTGGGACTCAGTACCACTCCAGCTGGTATTAATAGAGAGCTTGATTGAATTGCCTCTTTCCTGGCGTGTGATTCGGACTCAGTACCACTCCAGCTGGTTTTTATCGATGCCTGGATTGAATTGCCTCTTTCCTGGTGTGTGAGTGGGCCTCAGTGCCACGCCAGCTGGTATTAATAAAAGCCTTGCTTGAGTTGGCTTTCTGCAAGTGTGACTTGTGACCCAATTCCACTCCAGCTGATATTAATAGAAATTTGGTTTGAATTGGCTTTTTCCTGGTGTTTTTGTGGGACTCAGTACCACTCCAGCTGGTATTATTAGAGGCCTGGATTGAATTGGCTCTTTCCTGGATTGTGAGTGAGACTGAGTACCACTCCAGCTGGTATTAGTGGAGACCTGTATTGATTTAGCTCTTCCCTGGTGTGTGAGAGGGACTCAGTACCACTCCAGCTGGTATTAATAGGGGCCCGGATTGAATTGGCTCTTTCCTGGTGTGAGTGTGGGACTCAGTACCACTCCAGCTGGTATTAGTGGAGACCTGTATTGATTTAGCTCTTCCCTGGTGTGTGAGAGGGACTCAGTACCACTCCAGCTGGTATTAATAGGGGCCCGGATTGAATTGGCTCTTTCCTGGTGTGTGTGTGGGACTCAGTACCACTCCAGCTGTTATTAATATAGGCTCTGATTCAATTGGCTCTTTTCTGGTGTGTGAGTGGGACTCAGTACCACTCCAGCTGGTATCAATAGAGGCCTGGATTGAATTGGCTCTTTCCTGGTGTGTGAGTGGGACTCAGTACCACTCCAGCTGGTGTTAATAGAGACCTGGATTGAATTGGCTCTTTCCTGGTGTGTGAGTGGGGCTCAGTACCACTCCAGCTGGTATCAATAGAGGCCTGGATTGAATTGGCTCTTTCCTGGTGTGTGAGTGGGACTCAGTACCACTCCAGCTGGTATTAATAGAGGTCTGGATTGAATTTGCTCCATCCTGGTGAGTGAGTGGGACTCAGTACCACTCCAGCTGGTGTTAATAGAGGTCTGGATTGAATTTGCTCCATCCTGGTGAGTGAGTTGGACTCAGTACCACTCCAGCTGGTATTAATAGAGGTCTGGATTGAATTGGCTCCATCCTGGAGAGTGAGTGGGGCTCAGTACCACTGCAGCTGGTATTAATAGAGGTCCGGATTGAATTGGCTCTTTCCTGGTGTGTGAGTGGGACTCAGTACCACTCCAGCTGGTATTAATAGAGGTCTGGATTGAATTGGCTCCATCCTGGTGTAGTGAGTGGGGCTCAGTACCACTCCAGCTGGTATTTATCGAGGCCTGGTTTGAATTGACTCTTTCCTGGTGTGTGAGTGGGACTCAGTACCACTCCAGCTGGTATTAATAGAGGTCTGGATTGAATTGGCTCCTTCCTGGTGATGAGTGGGGCTCAGTACCACTCCAGCTGGTATTAATAGAGGTCTGGATTGAATTGGCTCCATCCTGGTGAGTGAGTGGGGCTCAGTACCACTGCGGCTGGTATTATTAGAGGTCTGGATTGAATTGGCTCTTTCCTGGTGTGTGAGTGGGACTCAGTACCACTCCAGCTGGTATTAATAGAGGTCTGGATTGAATTGGCTCTTTCCTGGTGAGTAAGTGGGGCTCAGTACCACTCCAGCTGGTATTAATAGAGGCCTGGATCGACTTGGCTCTTTTCTGGTGAGTGAGTGGGGCTCAGTACCACTCCAGCTGGTATTAATAGAGGCCTGGATTGACTTGGCTCTTTCCTGGTGCGTGACTGGGGCTCAGTACCACTCCAGCTGGTATTAATTGAGGCCTGGATTGAATTGGCTCTTTTCTGGTGAGTAAGTGGGGCTCAGTACCACTCCAGCTGGTATTAATAGAGGCCTGGATTGAATTGGCTCTTTCCTGGTGAGTAAGTGGGGCTCAGTACCACTCCAGCTGGTATTAATAGAGGCCTGGATTGACTTGGCTCTTTCCTGGTGAGTGAGTGGGGCTCAGTACCACTCCAGCTGGTATTAATAGAGGCCTGGATTGACTTGGCTCTTTCCTGGTGCGTGACTGGGGCTCAGTACCACTCCAGCTGGTATTAATTGAGGCCTGGATTGAATTGGCTCTTTCCTGGTGAGTAAGTGGGGCTCAGTACCACTCCAGCTGGTATTAATAGAGGCCTGGATTGACTTGGATCTTTCCTGGTGAGTGAGTGGTGCTCAGTACCACTCCAGCTGGTATTAATTGAGGCCTGGATTGAATTGGCTCTTTCCTGGTGAGTAAGTGGGGCTCAGTACCACTCCAGCTGGTATTAATAGAGGTCTGGATTGACTTGGCTCTTTCCTGGTGTGTGAGTGGGGCTCAGTACCACTCCAGCTGGTATTAATTGAGGCCTGGATTGAATTGGCTCTTTCCTGGTGAGTAAGTGGGGCTCAGTACCACTCCAGCTGGTATTAATAGAGGCCTGGATTGACTTGGATCTTTCCTGGTGAGTGAGTGGTGCTCAGTACCACTCCAGCTGGTATTAATTGAGGCCTGGATTGAATTGGCTCTTTCCTGGTGAGTAAGTGGGGCTCAGTACCACTCCAGCTGGTATTAATTGAGGCCTGGATTGAATTGGATCTTTCCTGGTGAGTCAGTGAGACTCAGTCCCACTCCAGCTGGTATTTATCGAGCTGTGGATTGAATTGACTCTTTCCTGGTGTTAGAGGTGGACTCAGTGCCACTCCAGCTGGTATTAATAGAGGTCTGGATTGAATTGACTCTTTCCTGGTGTTTGAGGTGGACTCAGTACCACTCCAGCTGGTATTAATAGAGGTCTGGATTGAATTGCCTCTTTCCTGGCGTGTGATTCGGACTCAGTACCACTCCAGCTGGTTTTTATCGATGCCTGGATTGAATTGCCTCTTTCCTGGTGTGTGAGTGGGCCTCAGTGCCACGCCAGCTGGTATTAATAAAAGCCTTGCTTGAGTTGGCTTTCTGCTAGTGTGACTTGTGACCCAATTCCACTCCAGCTGATATTAATAGAAATTTGGTTTGAATTGGCTTTTTCCTGGTGTTTTTGTGGGACTCAGTACCACTCCAGCTGGTATTATTAGAGGCCTGGATTGAATTGGCTCTTTCCTGGATTGTGAGTGAGACTGAGTCCCACTCCAGCTGGTATTAGTGGAGACCTGTATTGATTTAGCTCTTCCCTGGTGTGTGAGAGGGACTCAGTACCACTCCAGCTGGTATTAATAGGGGCCCGGATTGAATTGGCTCTTTCCTGGTGTGTGTGTGGGACTCAGTACCACTCCAGCTGTTATTAATATAGGCTCTGATTCAATTGGCTCTTTCCTGGTGTGTGAGTGGGACTCAGTACCACTCCAGCTGGTATCAATAGAGGCCTGGATTGAATTGGCTCTTTCCTGGTGTGTGAGTGGGACTCAGTACCACTCCAGCTGGTGTTAATAGAGACCTGGATTGAATTGGCTCTTTCCTGGTGTGTGAGTGGGGCTCAGTACCACTCCAGCTGGTATCAATAGAGGCCTGGATTGAATTGGCTCTTTCCTGGTGTGTGAGTGGGACTCAGTACCACTCCAGCTGGTATTAATAGAGGTCTGGATTGAATTTGCTCCATCCTGGTGAGTGAGTGGGACTCAGTACCACTCCAGATGGTATTTATCGAGGCCTGGTTTGAATTGACTCTTTCCTGGTGTGTGAGTGGGACTCAGTACCACTCCAGCTGGTATTAATAGAGGTCTGGATTGAATTGGCTCCATCCTGGTGTGTGAGTGGGGCTCAGTACCACTCCAGCTGGTATTTATCGAGGCCTGGTTTGAATTGACTCTTTCATGGTGTGTGAGTGGGACTCAGTACCACTCCAGCTGGTATTAATAGAGGTCTGGATTGAATTGGCTCCTTCCTGGTGATGAGTGGGGCTCAGTACCACTCCAGCTGGTATTAATAAAGGACTGGATTGAATTGGCTCTTTCCTGGTGTGTGAGTGGGACTCAGTTCCTCTCCAGCTGGTATGAATAGAGGCCTGTATTGACTTGGCTCTTTCCTGGTGTGTGAGTGGGACTCAGTTCCTCTCCAGCTGGTATTAATAAAGGACTGGATTGAATTGGCTCTTTCCTGGTGTGTGTGGGGGACTCAGTTCCTCTCCAGCTGGTATGAATAGAGGCCTGGATTGAATAGACTCTTTACTGGTGTGTGAGTGGGGCTCAGTACCACTTCTGCTGGTATTTATAGAGGCCTGGATTGATATTTCTCTTTCCTGGTGTGTGAGTGGGACTCATTTACACTCCAGCTGGTGTTAATAAGAGGTCTGGATTGAATTGACTCTTTACTGGTGAGTGAGTGGGACTCAGTACCACTCCAGCTGGTATTAATAGAGGTCTGGATTGAATTGGCTCCTTCCTGGTGAGTCAGTGGGACTCAGTACCACTCCAGCTGGTATTAATAGAGGGCTGGTTTAAATTGACTCTTTCTGGTGTGTGAGGGGGACTCGGTGCCACTCCAGTCGCTATAGATAGAGCCCTGGATCGAAATGGCTCTTCCCTGGTGTGTGTGTGAGACTCAGTTCCACTCCAGCTGGTATTAATAGAGGTCTGGATTGATTTGGCTCTTTCCTGGTGTGTGAGTGGGACTCAGTCCCACTCCAGCTGGTATTAATAGAGGTCTGGATTGAATTGCCTCTTTCTTGGTGTGTGAGTGGGGCTCAGTACCACTCCAGCTGGTATTAAGAGATCTGGATTGAATTGCGTCTTTCCTGGTGTGTGAGTGGGACTCAGTACCACTCCAGCTGGTATTCATAGAGGTCTGGATTGAATTGGCTCTTTCCTGGTGTGTGAGTGGGGCTCAGTACCACTCCAGCTGGTGTTCATGGAGGTTTCGATTGAATTGGCTCTTTCATGGTGAGTGAGTGGGCCTCAGTACCATTCCAGCTGTTATTAATAGAGGCCTGGATTGAACTGGCTCTTTCTGTGTTTGTGAGTGGGACTCAGTACCACTCCAGCTGGTATTAATAGAGGTCTGGATTGAATTGCCTCTTTCCTGGTGTGTGAGTGGGCCTCAGTGCCACGCCAGCTGGTATTAATAAAAGCCTTGCTTGAGTTGGCTTTCTGCTAGTGTGACTTGTGACCCAATTCCACTCCAGCTGATATTAATAGAAATTTGGTTTGAATTGGCTTTTTCCTGGTGTTTTTGTGGGACTCAGTACCACTCCAGCTGGTATTATTAGAGGCCTGGATTGAATTGGCTCTTTCCTGGATTGTGAGTGAGACTGAGTCCCACTCCAGCTGGTATTAGTGGAGACCTGTATTGATTTAGCTCTTCCCTGGTGTTTGAGAGGGACTCAGTACCACTCCAGCTGGTATTAATAGGGGCCCGGATTGAATTGGCTCTTTCCTGGTGTGTGTGTGGGACTCAGTACCACTCCAGCTGGTATCAATAGAGGCCTGGATTGAATTGGCTCTTTCCTGGTGTGTGAGTGGGACTCAGTACCACTCCAGCTGGTGTTAATAGAGACCTGGATTGAATTGGCTCTTTCCTGGTGTGTGAGTGGGGCTCAGTACCACTCCAGCTGGTATCAATAGAGGCCTGGATTGAATTGGCTCTTTCCTGGTGTGTGAGTGGGACTCAGTACCACTCGAGCTGGTATTAATAGAGGTCTGGATTGAATTTGCTCCATCCTGGTGAGTGATTGGGACTCAGTACCACTCCAGCTGGTGTTAATAGAGGTCTGGATTGAATTTGCTCCATCCTGGTGAGTGAGTTGGACTCAGTACCACTCCAGCTGGTATTAATAGAGGTCTGGATTGAATTGGCTCCATCCTGGTGAGTGAGTGGGGCTCAGTACCACTGCAGCTGGTATTAATAGAGGTCCGGATTGAATTGGCTCTTTCCTGGTGTGTGAGTGGGACTCAGTACCACTCCAGATGGTATTTATCGAGGCCTGGTTTGAATTGACTCTTTCCTGGTGTGTGAGTGGGACTCAGTACCACTCCAGCTGGTATTAATAGAAACCTGGTTTGAATTGGCTTTTTCCTGGTGTGTTTGTGGGACTCAGTACCACTCCAGCTGGTATTATTAGAGGCCTGGATTGAATTGGCTCTTTCCTGGATTGTGAGTGAGACTGAGTCCCACTCCAGCTGGTATTAGTGGAGACCTGTATTGATTTAGCTCTTCCCTGGTGTGTGAGAGGGACTCAGTACCACTCCAGCTGGTATTAATAGGGGCCCGGATTGAATTGGCTCTTTCCTGGTGTGTGTGTGGGACTCAGTACCACTCCAGCTGTTATTAATATAGGCTCTGATTCAATTGGCTCTTTCCTGGTGTGTGAGTGGGACTCAGTACCACTCCAGCTGGTATCAATAGAGGCCTGGATTGAATTGGCTCTTTCCTGGTGTGTGAGTGGGACTCAGTACCACTCCAGCTGGTGTTAATAGAGACCTGGATTGAATTGGCTCTTTCCTGGTGTGTGAGTGGGGCTCAGTACCACTCCAGCTGGTATCAATAGAGGCCTGGATTGAATTGGCTCTTTCCTGGTGTGTGAGTGGGGCTCAGTACCACTCCAGCTGGTGTTCATGGAGGTTTCGATTGAATTGGCTCTTTCATGGTGAGTGAGTGGGCCTCAGTACCATTCCAGCTGTTATTAATAGAGGCCTGGATTGAACTGGCTCTTTCTGTGTTTGTGAGTGGGACTCAGTACCACTCCAGCTGGTATTAATAGAGGTCTGGATTGAATTGCCTCTTTCCTGGTGTGTGAGTGGGCCTCAGTGCCACGCCAGCTGGTATTAATAAAAGCCTTGCTTGAGTTGGCTTTCTGCTAGTGTGACTTGTGACCCAATTCCACTCCAGCTGATATTAATAGAAATTTGGTTTGAATTGGTTTTTTCCTGGTGTTTTTGTGGGACTCAGTACCACTCCAGCTGGTATTATTAGAGGCCTGGATTGAATTGGCTCTTTCCTGGATTGTGAGTGAGACTGAGTCCCACTCCAGCTGGTATTAGTGGAGACCTGTATTGATTTAGCTCTTCCCTGGTGTGTGAGAGGGACTCAGTACCACTCCAGCTGGTATCAATAGAGGCCTGGATTGAATTGGCTCTTTCCTGGTGTGTGAGTGGGACTCAGTACCACTCCAGCTGGTGTTAATAGAGACCTGGATTGAATTGGCTCTTTCCTGGTGTGTGAGTGGGGCTCAGTACCACTCCAGCTGGTATCAATAGAGGCCTGGATTGAATTGGCTCTTTCCTGGTGTGTGAGTGGGACTCAGTACCACTCCAGCTGGTATTAATAGAGGTCTGGATTGAATTTGCTCCATCCTGGTGAGTGATTGGGACTCAGTACCACTCCAGCTGGTGTTAATAGAGGTCTGGATTGAATTTGCTCCATCCTGGTGAGTGAGTTGGACTCAGTACCACTCCAGCTGGTATTAATAGAGGTCTGGATTGAATTGGCTCCATCCTGGTGAGTGAGTGGGGCTCAGTACCACTGCAGCTGGTATTAATAGAGGTCCGGATTGAATTGGCTCTTTCCTGGTGTGTGAGTGGGACTCAGTACCACTCCAGATGGTATTTATCGAGGCCTGGTTTGAATTGACTCTTTCCTGGTGTGTGAGTGGGACTCAGTACCACTCCAGCTGGTATTAATAGAAACCTGGTTTGAATTGGCTTTTTCCTGGTGTGTTTGTGGGACTCAGTACCACTCCAGCTGGTATTATTAGAGGCCTGGATTGAATTGGCTCTTTCCTGGATTGTGAGTGAGACTGGGTCCCACTCCAGCTGGTATTAGTGGAGACCTGTATTGATTTAGCTCTTCCCTGGTGTGTGAGAGGGACTCAGTACCACTCCAGCTGGTATTAATAGGGGCCCGGATTGAATTGGCTCTTTCCTGGTGTGTGTGTGGGACTCAGTACCACTCCAGCTGTTATTAATATAGGCTCTGATTCAATTGGCTCTTTCCTGGTGTGTGAGTGGGACTCAGTACCACTCCAGCTGGTATCAATAGAGGCCTGGATTGAATTGGCTCTTTCCTGGTGTGTGAGTGGGACTCAGTACCACTCCAGCTGGTGTTAATAGAGACCTGGATTGAATTGGCTCTTTCCTGGTGTGTGAGTGGGGCTCAGTACCACTCCAGCTGGTATCAATAGAGGCCTGGATTGAATTGGCTCTTTCCTGGTGTGTGAGTGGGGCTCAGTACCACTCCAGCTGGTGTTCATGGAGGTTTCGATTGAATTGGCTCTTTCATGGTGAGTGAGTGGGCCTCAGTACCATTCCAGCTGTTATTAATAGAGGCCTGGATTGAACTGGCTCTTTCTGTGTTTGTGAGTGGGACTCAGTACCACTCCAGCTGGTATTAATAGAGGTCTGGATTGAATTGCCTCTTTCCTGGTGTGTGAGTGGGCCTCAGTGCCACGCCAGCTGGTATTAATAAAAGCCTTGCTTGAGTTGGCTTTCTGCTAGTGTGACTTGTGACCCAATTCCACTCCAGCTGATATTAATAGAAATTTGGTTTGAATTGGCTTTTTCCTGGTGTTTTTGTGGGACTCAGTACCACTCCAGCTGGTATTATTAGAGGCCTGGATTGAATTGGCTCTTTCCTGGATTGTGAGTGAGACTGAGTCCCACTCCAGCTGGTATTAGTGGAGACCTGTATTGATTTAGCTCTTCCCTGGTGTGTGAGAGGGACTCAGTACCACTCCAGCTGGTATTAATATGGGCCCGGATTGAATTGGCTCTTTCCTGGTGTGTGTGTGGGACTCAGTACCACTCCAGCTGGTATCAATAGAGGCCTGGATTGAATTGGCTCTTTCCTGGTGTGTGAGTGGGACTCAGTACCACTCCAGCTGGTGTTAATAGAGACCTGGATTGAATTGGCTCTTTCCTGGTGTGTGAGTGGGGCTCAGTACCACTCCAGCTGGTATCAATAGAGGCCTGGATTGAATTGGCTCTTTCCTGGTGTGTGAGTGGGACTCAGTACCACTCCAGCTGGTATTAATAGAGGTCTGGATTGAATTTGCTCCATCCTGGTGAGTGATTGGGACTCAGTACCACTCCAGCTGGTGTTAATAGAGGTCTGGATTGAATTTGCTCCATCCTGGTGAGTGAGTTGGACTCAGTACCACTCCAGCTGGTATTAATAGAGGTCTGGATTGAATTGGCTCCATCCTGGTGAGTGAGTGGGGCTCAGTACCACTGCAGCTGGTATTAATAGAGGTCCGGATTGAATTGGCTCTTTCCTGGTGTGTGAGTGGGACTCAGTACCACTCCAGATGGTATTTATCGAGGCCTGGTTTGAATTGACTCTTTCCTGGTGTGTGAGTGGGACTCAGTACCACTCCAGCTGGTATTAATAGAAACCTGGTTTGAATTGGCTTTTTCCTGGTGTGTTTGTGGGACTCAGTACCACTCCAGCTGGTATTATTAGAGGCCTGGATTGAATTGGCTCTTTCCTGGATTGTGAGTGAGACTGAGTCCCACTCCAGCTGGTATTAGTGGAGACCTGTATTGATTTAGCTCTTCCCTGGTGTGTGAGAGGGACTCAGTACCACTCCAGCTGGTATTAATAGGGGCCCGGATTGAATTGGCTCTTTCCTGGTGTGTGTGTGGGACTCAGTACCACTCCAGCTGTTATTAATATAGGCTCTGATTCAATTGGCTCTTTCCTGGTGTGTGAGTGGGACTCAGTACCACTCCAGCTGGTATCAATAGAGGCCTGGATTGAATTGGCTCTTTCCTGGTGTGTGAGTGGGACTCAGTACCACTCCAGCTGGTGTTAATAGAGACCTGGATTGAATTGGCTCTTTCCTGGTGTGTGAGTGGGGCTCAGTACCACTCCAGCTGGTATCAATAGAGGCCTGGATTGAATTGGCTCTTTCCTGGTGTGTGAGTGGGACTCAGTACCACTCCAGCTGGTATTAATAGAGGTCTGGATTGAATTTGCTCCATCCTGGTGAGTGAGTGGGACTCAGTACCACTCCAGCTGGTGTTAATAGAGGTCTGGATTGAATTTGCTCCATCCTGGTGAGTGAGTTGGACTCAGTACCACTCCAGCTGGTATTAATAGAGGTCTGGATTGAATTGGCTCCATCCTGGTGAGTGAGTGGGGCTCAGTACCACTGCAGCTGGTATTAATAGAGGTCCGGATTGAATTGGCTCTTTCCTGGTGTGTGAGTGGGACTCAGTACCACTCCAGATGGTATTTATCGAGGCCTGGTTTGAATTGACTCTTTCCTGGTGTGTGAGTGGGACTCAGTACCACTCCAGCTGGTATTAATAGAGGTCTGGATTGAATTGGCTCCATCCTGGTGTGTGAGTGGGGCTCAGTACCACTCCAGCTGGTATTTATCGAGGCCTGGTTTCAATTGACTCTTTCCTGGTGTGTGAGTGGGACTCAGTACCACTCCAGCTGGTATTAATAGAGGTCTGGATTGAATTGGCTCCTTCCTGGTGATGAGTGGGGCTCAGTACCACTCCAGCTGGTATTAATAAAGGACTGGATTGAATTGGCTCTTTCCTGGTGTGTGAGTGGGACTCAGTTCCTCTCCAGCTGGTATGAATAGAGGCCTGTATTGACTTGGCTCTTTCCTGGTGTGTGAGTGGGACTCAGTTCCTCTCCAGCTGGTATTAATAAAGGACTGGATTGAATTGGCTCTTTCCTGGTGTGTGTGGGGGACTCAGTTCCTCTCCAGCTGGTATGAATAGAGGCCTGGATTGAATAGACTCTTTACTGGTGTGTGAGTGGGGCTCAGTACCACTTCTGCTGGTATTTATAGAGGCCTGGATTGATATTTCTCTTTCCTGGTGTGTGAGTGGGACTCATTTACACTCCAGCTGGTGTTAATAAGAGGTCTGGATTGAATTGACTCTTTACTGGTGAGTGAGTGGGACTCAGTACCACTCCAGCTGGTATTAATAGAGGTCTGGATTGAATTGGCTCCTTCCTGGTGAGTCAGTGGGACTCAGTACCACTCCAGCTGGTATTAATAGAGGGCTGGTTTAAATTGACTCTTTCTGGTGTGTGAGGGGGACTCGGTGCCACTCCAGTCGCTATAGATAGAGCCCTGGATCGAAATGGCTCTTCCCTGGTGTGTGTGTGAGACTCAGTTCCACTCCAGCTGGTATTAATAGAGGTCTGGATTGATTTGGCTCTTTCCTGGTGTGTGAGTGGGACTCAGTCCCACTCCAGCTGGTATTAATAGAGGTCTGGATTGAATTGCCTCTTTCTTGGTGTGTGAGTGGGGCTCAGTACCACTCCAGCTGGTATTAAGAGATCTGGATTGAATTGCGTCTTTCCTGGTGTGTGAGTGGGACTCAGTACCACTCCAGCTGGTATTCATAGAGGTCTGGATTGAATTGGCTCTTTCCTGGTGTGTGATTGGGGCTCAGTACCACTCCAGCTGGTGTTCATGGAGGTTTCGATTGAATTGGCTCTTTCATGGTGAGTGAGTGGGCCTCAGTACCATTCCAGCTGGTATTAATAGAGGCCTGGATTGAACTGGCTCTTTCTGTGTTTGTGAGTGGGACTCAGTACCACTCCAGCTGGTATTAATAGAGGTCTGGATTGAATTGGCTCTTTCCTGGTGTGTGAGTGGGACTCAGTACCACTCCAGCTGGTATTAATAGAGGTCTGGATTGATTTGGCTCTTTCCTGGTGTTTGAGTGGGACTCAGTGCCTCTCCAGCTGGTATTAATAGAGGACTGGATTGAATTGGCTCTTTCCTGGTGTGTATGTGGGGCTCAGTACCACTCCAGCTGGTATTAATAGAGGCCTGAATTGAATTGGCTCTTTCCTGGTTTGAGAGTGGGACTCAGTACCACTCCAGCTGGTATTAATAGAGGCCTGGATTGAATTGGCTCTTTCCTGGTGTGTGAGTGGGACTCAGCACCACTCCAGCTGGCATTAATAGAGGCCTGAATTGAATTGGCTCTTTCCTGGTGTGTGAGTGGGACTCAGTACCACTCCAGCTGGTATTAATTGAGGCCTGGATAGAATTGCCTCTTTCCTGGTGTGTGAGTGGGACTCAGTACCACTCCAGCTGGTATTAATAGAGGCCTGGATTGAATTGGCTCTTTCCTGGTGTGTGAGTGGGACTCAGTACCACTCCAGCTGGTATTAATAGAGGTCTGGATTGATTTGGCTCTTTCATGGTGTGTGAGTGGGCCTCAGTACCACTCCAGCTGGTATTAATAGAGGCCTGGATTGAATTGGCTCTTTCCTGGTGTGTGAGTGGGACTCAGTACCACTCCAGCTGGTGTTCATAGAGGTCTGGATTGATTTGGCTCTTTCATGGTGTGTGAGTGGGGCTCAGTACCACTCCAGCTGGTATTAATAGAGGCCTGGATTGACTTGGCTCTTTCCTGGTGAGTGAGTGGGGCTCAGTGCCACTCCAGCTGGTATTAATAGAGGCCTGGATTGACTTGGCTCTTTCCTGGTGCGTGACTGGGGCTCAGTACCACTCCAGCTGGTATTAATAGAGGCCTGGATTGAATTGGCTCTTTCCTGGTGTGTGAGTGGGACTCAGTACCACTCCAGCTGGTGTTCATAGAGGTCTGGATTGATTTGGCTCTTTCATGGTGTGTGAGTGGGCCTCAGTACCACTCCAGCTGGTATTAATAGAGGTCTGGATTGATTTGGCTCTTTCCTGGTGTTTGAGTGGGACTCAGTACCACTGCAGCTGGTATTAATAGAGGCCTGGATTGAATTGGCTCTTTCCTGGTGTGTGAGTGGTACTCAGTGCCTCTCCAGCTGGTATTAATAGAGGACTGGATTGAATTGGCTCTTTCCTGGTGTGTGAGTGGGACTCAGTACCACTCCAGCAGGTATTAATAGAGGTCTGGATTGATTTGGCTCTTTCCTGGTGTTTGAGTGGGACTCAGTGCCTCTCCAGCTGGTATTAATAGAGGACTGGATTGAATTGGCTCTTTCCTGGTTGGAGAGTGGGACTCAGTACCACTCCAGCTGGTGTTAATAGAGACCTGGTTTGAATTGACTCTTTCCTAGTGTGTGAGTGGGACTCAGTACCACTCCAGCTGGTATTAATAGATGCCTGGATTGAATTGACTCTTTCCTGATGTGTGAGTGGGACTCAGTTCCACTCCAGCTGGTATTAATAGATGCCTGGATTGAATAGACTCTTTCCTGGTGAGTGAGTGGGACTCAGTCCCACTCCAGCTGGTATTAATAGAGGTCTGGATAGAATTGGCTCTTCCCTGGTGTGTGAGTGGGGCTCAGTACCACTCCAGCTGGTATTAATAGAGGTCTAGATTGACTTGGCTCTTTCCTGATGTGTGAGTGGGACTCAGTCCCACTCCAGCTGGTATTTATCGAGGTGTGGATTGAATTGCCTCTTTACTGGTGAGTGAGTGGGACTCAGTACCACTCCAGCTGGTATTAATAGACGTCTGGATTGACTTGGCTCTTTCCTGGTGTGTGAGTGGGACTCAGTTCCACTCCAGCTGGTATGAATAGAGGCCTGGATTGACTTGGCTCTTTCCTGGTGAGTGAGTGGGACTCAGTACCACTCCAGCTAGTATTAATAGATGCCTGGATTGAATTGACTCTTTCCTGATGTGTGAGTGGGACTCAGTTCCACTCCAGCTCGTATTAATAGATGCCTGGATTGAATAGACTCTTTCCTGGTGAGTGAGTGGGACTCAGTCCCACTCCAGCTGGTATTAATAGAGGTCTGGATTGAATTGGCTCTTCCCTGGTGTGTGAGTGGGGCTCAGTACCACTCCAGCTGGCATTAAGATGTCTGGATTGAATTGACTCTTTCCTGGTGTGTGAGTGGGACTCAGTACCACTCCAGCTGGTGTTAAGAGAGGTCTGGATTGAATTGACTCTTTCCTGGTGTGTGAGTGGGGATCAGTACCTCTCCAGCTGGTATTAACAGAGGTCTGGATTGATTTGGCTCTTTCCTGGTGCGTGACTGGGACTCAGTACCACTCCAGCTGGTATTAATAGAGGTCTGGATTGAATTGGCTCCATCCTGGTGTGTGAGTGGGGCTCAGTACCACTCCAGCTGGTATTTATCGAGGCCTGGTTTGAATTGACTCTTTCCTGGTGTGTGAGTGGGACTCAGTACCACTCCAGCTGGTATTAATAGAGGTCTGGATTGAATTGGCTCCTTCCTGGTGATGAGTGGGGCTCAGTACCACTCCAGCTGGTATTAATAAAGGACTGGATTGAATTGGCTCTTTCCTGGTGTGTGAGTGGGACTCAGTTCCTCTCCAGCTGGTATGAATAGAAGCCTGTATTGACTTGGCTCTTTCCTGGTGTGTGAGTGGGACTCAGTTCCTCTCCAGCTGGTATTAATAAAGGACTGGATTGAATTGGCTCTTTCCTGGTGTGTGAGTGGGACTCAGTACCACTCCAGCTGGTATTAATAAAGGACTGGATTGTATTGGTTCTTTCCTGGTGTGTGTGGGGGACTCAGTACCTCTCCAGCTGGTATGAATAGAGGCCTGGATTGAATAGACTCTTTACTGGTGTGTGAGTGTGGCTCAGTACCACTTCTGCTGGTATTTATAGAGGCCTGGATTGATATTTCTCTTTCCTGGTGTGTGAGTGGGACTCATTTACACTCCAGCTGGTGTTAATAAGAGGTCTGGATTGAATTGGTTCTTTCCTGGTGTGTGTGGGGGACTCAGTTCCTCTCCAGCTGGTATGAATAGAGGCCTGGATTGAATAGACTCTTTACTGGTGAGTGAGTGGGACTCAGTACCACTCCAGCTGGTATTAATAGAGGTCTGGATTGAATTGGCTCCTTCCTGGTGAGTCAATGGGTCTCAGTACCTCTCCAGCTGGTATTAATAGAGGGCTGGTTTAAATTGACTCTTTCTGGTGTGTGAGTGGGACTCGGTGCCACTCCAGTCGCTATAGATAGAGCCCTGGATCGAAATGGCTCTTCCCTGGTGTGTGTGTGAGACTCAGTTCCACTCCAGCTGGTATTAATAGAGGTCTGGATTGATTTGGCTCTTTCCTGGTGTGTGAGTGGGACTCAGTCCCACTCCAGCTGGTATTTATCGAGGTGTGGATTGAATTGCCTCTTTCCTGGTGTGTGAGTGGGACTCAGTACCACTCCAGCTGGTATTAATAGAGGTCTGGATTGAATTGCCTCTTTCTTGGTGTGTGAGTGGGGCTCAGTACCACTCCAGCTGGTATTAAGAGATCTGGATTGAATTGCGTCTTTCCTGGTGTGTGAGTGGGACTCAGTACCTCACCAGCTGGTATTAATAGAGGTCTGGATTGAATTGGCAATTTCCTGGTGTGTGAGTGTGACTCAGTACCACTCCAGCTGGTATTCATAGAGGTCTGGATTGAATTGGCTCTTTCCTGGTGTGTGAGTGGGGCTCAGTACCACTCCAGCTGGTATTAATTGAGGCCTGGATAGAATTGCCTCTTTCCTGGTGTGTGAGTGGGACTCAGTACCACTCCAGCTGGTGTTCATGGAGGTTTCGATTGAATTGGCTCTTTCATGGTGTGTGAGTGGGCCTCAGTACCATTCCAGCTGGTATTAATAGAGGCCGGGATTGAACTGGCTCTTTCTGTGTTTGTGAGTGGGACTCAGTACCACTCCAGCTGGTATTAATAGAGGTCTGGATTGAATTGGCTCTTTCCTGGTGTGTGAGTGGGACTCAGTACCACTCCAGCTGGTATTAATAGAGGTCTGGATTGATTTGGCTCTTTCCTGGTGTTTGAGTGGGACTCAGTGCCTCTCCAGCTGGTATTAATAGAGGACTGGATTGAATTGGCTCTTTCCTGGTGTGTATGTGGGGCTCAGTACCACTCCAGCTGGTATTAATAGAGGCCTGAATTGAATTGGCTCTTTCCTGGTTTGAGAGTGGGACTCAGTACCACTCCAGCCGGTATTAATAGAGGCCTGGATTGAATTGGCTCTTTCCTGGTGTGTGAGTGGGACTCAGTACCACTCCAGCTGGTATTAATAGAGGCCTGAATTGAATTGGCTCTTTCCTGGTTTGAGAGTGGGACTCAGTACCACTCCAGCTGGTGTTAATAGAGACCTGGTTTGAATTGACTCTTTCCTAGTGTGTGAGTGGGACTCAGGTCCACTCCAGCTGGTATTAATAGAGGTCTAGATTGACTTGGCTCTTTCCTGATGTGTGAGTGGGACTCAGTCCCACTCCAGCTGGTATTTATCGAGGTGTGGATTGAATTGCCTCTTTACTGGTGAGTGAGTGGGACTCAGTACCACTCCAGCTGGTATTAATAGAGGTCTGGATTGACTTGGCTCTTTCCTGATGTGTGAGTGGGCCTCAGTTCCACTCCAGCTGGTATGAATAGAGGCCTGGATTGACTTGGCTCTTTCCTGGTGCGTCACTGGGGCTCAGAACCACTCCAGCTAGTATTAATAGATGCCTGGATTGAATTGACTCTTTCCTGGTGAGTGAGTGGGACTCAGTACCACTCCAGCTGGTATTTATAGAGGTCTGGATTGAATTGGCTCTTCCCTGGTATGTGAGTGGGGCTCAGTACCACTCCAGCTGGTATTAATAGATGCCTGGATTGAATAGACTCTTTCCTGGTGAGTGAGTGGGACTCAGTCCCACTCCAGCTGGTATTAATAGAGGTCTGGATTGAATTGGCTCTTCCCTGGTGTGTGAGTGGGGCTCAGTACCACTCCAGCTGGTATTAATAGAGCTATGGATTGAATTGGCTCTTCCCTGGTGTGTGAGTGGGGCTCAGTACCACTCCAGCTGGTATTAAGATGTCTGGATTGAATTGACTCTTTCCTGGTGTGTGAGTGGGACTCAGTACCACTCCAGCTGGTGTTAAGAGAGGTCTGGATTGAATTGACTCTTTCCTGGTGTGTGAGTGGGGATCAGTACCTCTCCAGCTGGTATTAATAGAGGTCTGGATTGATTTGGCTCTTTCCTGGTGCGTGACTGGGACTCAGTACCACTTCAGCTGGTATTTATAGAGGCCTGGATTGAAATGGCTCCTTCCTGGTGCGTGACTGGGACTCAGTACCACTTCAGCTGGTATTTATAGAGGCCTGGATTGAATTGGCTCTTTCCTGGTGTGTGAGTGAGACTCAGTACCACTCCAGCTGGTATTAATAGAGACCTGGATTTAATTGCCTCTTTCCTGGTGTGTCAGTGGGTCTCGGTACCACTCCAGCTGGTATTAATAGAGGTCTGGATTGAATTGGCTCTTTCCTGGTGTGTGAGTGGGGCTCAGTACCACTTCAGCTGGTATTTATAGAGGCCTGGATTGAATTGGCTCTTTACTGGTGAGTGAGTGGGGCTCAGTACCACTCCAGCTGGTGTTAATAGAGGTCTGGATTGAATTGACTCTTTCCTGGTGTGTGAGTGGGGATCAGTACCACTCCAGCTGGTATTAATAGAGGTCTGGATTGAATTGGCTCTTTCCTGGTGTGTGAGTGGGACTCAGTACCACTCCAGCTGGTATTAATAGATGCCTGGATTGAATGGAATCTTTCCTGATGTGTGAGTGGGACTCAGTTCCACTCCAGCTGGTATTAATAGATGCCTGGATTGAATAGACTCTTTCCTGGTGTGTGAGTGGGACTCAGTTCCACTCCAGCTGGTATTAATAGATGCCTGGATTGAATAGACTCTTTCCTGGTGAGTGAGTGGGACTCAGTCCCACTCCAGCTGGTATTAATAGAGGTCTGGATTGAATTGGCTCTTCCCTGGTGTGTGAGTGGGGCTCAGTACCACTCCAGCTGGTATTAATAGAGCTATGGATTGAATTGGCTCTTCCCTGGTGTGTGAGTGGGGCTCAGTACCACTCCAGCTGGTATTAAGATGTCTGGATTGAATTGACTCATTCCTGGTGTGTGAGTGGGGATCAGTACCACTCCAGCTGGTGTTAAGAGAGGTCTGGATTGAATTGACTCTTTCCTGGTGTGTGAGTGGGTATCAGTACCTCTCCAGCTGGTATTAATAGAGGTCTGGATTGATTTGGCTCTTTCCTGGTGCGTGAGGGACTCAGTACCACTTCAGCTGGTATTTATAGAGGCCTGGATTGAAATGGCTCCTTCCTGGTGCGTGACTGGGACTCAGTACCACTTCAGCTGGTATTTATAGAGGCCTGGATTGAAATGGCTCCTTCCTGGTACGTGACTGGGACTCAGTACCACTTCAGCTGGTATTTATAGAGGCCTGGATTGAATTGGCTCTTTCCTGGTGCGTGAGTGAGACTCAGTACCACTCCAGCTGGTATTAATAGAGACCTGGATTTAATTGCCTCTTTCCTGGTGTGTCAGTGGGTCTCGGTACCACTCCAGCTGGTATTAATAGAGGTCTGGATTGAATTGGCTCTTTCCTGGTGTGTGAGTGGGGCTCAGTACCACTTCAGCTGGTATTTATAGAGGCCTGGATTGAATTGGCTCTTTACTGGTGAGTGAGTGGGGCTCAGTACCACTCCAGCTGGTGTTAATAGAGGTCTGGATTGAATTGACTCTTTCCTGGTGTGTGAGTGGGGATCAGTACCACTCCAGCTGGTGTTAAGAGAGGTCTGGATTGAATTGACTCTTTCCTGGTGTGTGAGTGGGACTCGGTAACACTCCAGCTGGTGTTAATAGAGACCTGGTTTGAATTGACTCTTTCCACGTGTGTGAGTGGGACTCAGTACCACTCCAGCTGGTATTAATAGAGGACTGGATTGACTTGGATCTTTCCTGGTGTGTGACTGGGGCTCAGAACCACTCCAGCTGGTATTAATAGAGGTGTGGATTGAATTGCCTCTTTCCTGGTGTGTGAGTGGGACTCAGTACCACTCCAGCTGGTATTAATAGAGGCGTGGATTGAATTGCCTCTTTCCTGGTGTGTGAGTGGGACTCAGTACCACTCCAGCTCGTATTAATAGATGCCTGGATTGAATTGCCTCTTTCCTGGTGTGTGTGTGGGACTCAGTACCACTCCAGCTGGTATTAATAGAGGCGTGGATTGAATTGCCTCTTTCCTGGTGTGTGAGTGGGACTCAGTACCACTCCAGCTCGTATTAATAGATGCCTGGATTGAATTGCCTCTTTCCTGGTGAGTGTGTGGGACTCAGTACCTCTCCAGCTCGTATTAATAGATGCCTGGATTGAATTGCCTCTTTCCTGGTGTGTGTGTGGGACTCAGTACCACTCCAGCTGGTATTAATAGAGGTGTGGATTGAATTGCCTCTTTCCTGGTGTGTGAGTGGGACTCAGTACCACTCCAGCTGGTATTAATAGAGGTGTGGATTGAATTGCCTCTTTCCTGGTGTGTGAGTGGGACTCAGTACCACTCCAGCTGGTATTAATAGAGGTCTGGATTGAATTGCCTCTTTCTTGGTGTGTGAGTGGGGCTCAGTACCACTCCAGCTGGTATTAAGAGATCTGGATTGAATTGCGTCTTTCCTGGTGTGTGAGTGGGACTCAGTACCTCACCAGCTGGTATTAATAGAGGTCTGGATTGAATTGGCTCTTTCCTGGTGTGTGAGTGTGACTCAGTACCACTCCAGCTGGTATTCATAGAGGTCTGGATTGAATTGGCTCTTTCCTGGTGTGTGAGTGGGGCTCAGTACCACTCCAGCTGGTATTAATTGAGGCCTGGAAAGAATTGCCTCTTTCCTGGTGTGTGAGTGGGACTCAGTACCACTCCAGCTGGTGTTCATGGAGGTTTCGATTGAATTGGCTCTTTCATGGTGTGTGAGTGGGCCTCAGTACCATTCCAGCTGGTATTAATAGAGGCCTGGATTGAACTGGCTCTTTCTGTGTTTGTGAGTGGGACTCAGTACCACTCCAGCTGGTATTAATAGAGGTCTGGATTGAATTGGCTCTTTCCTGGTGTGTGAGTGGGACTCAGTACCACTCCAGCTGGTATTAATAGATGCCTGGATTGAATGGAATCTTTCCTGATGTGTGAGTGGGACTCAGTTCCACTCCAGCTGGTATTAATAGATGCCTGGATTGAATAGACTCTTTCCTGGTGTGTGAGTGGGACTCAGTTCCACTCCAGCTGGTATTAATAGATGCCTGGATTGAATAGACTCTTTCCTGGTGAGTGAGTGGGACTCAGTCCCACTCCAGCTGGTATTAATAGAGGTCTGGATTGAATTGGCTCTTCCCTGGTGTGTGAGTGGGGCTCAGTACCACTCCAGCTGGTATTAATAGAGCTATGGATTGAATTGGCTCTTCCCTGGTGTGTGAGTGGGGCTCAGTACCACTCCAGCTGGTATTAAGATGTCTGGATTGAATTGACTCATTCCTGGTGTGTGAGTGGGGATCAGTACCACTCCAGCTGGTGTTAAGAGAGGTCTGGATTGAATTGACTCTTTCCTGGTGTGTGAGTGGGGATCAGTACCTCTCCAGCTGGTATTAATAGAGGTCTGGATTGATTTGGCTCTTTCCTGGTGCGTGAGGGACTCAGTACCACTTCAGCTGGTATTTATAGAGGCCTGGATTGAAATGGCTCCTTCCTGGTGCGTGACTGGGACTCAGTACCACTTCAGCTGGTATTTATAGAGGCCTGGATTGAAATGGCTCCTTCCTGGTACGTGACTGGGACTCAGTACCACTTCAGCTGGTATTTATAGAGGCCTGGATTGAATTGGCTCTTTCCTGGTGCGTGAGTGAGACTCAGTACCACTCCAGCTGGTATTAATAGAGACCTGGATTTAATTGCCTCTTTCCTGGTGTTTCAGTGGGTCTCGGTACCACTCCAGCTGGTATTAATAGAGGTCTGGATTGAATTGGCTCTTTCCTGGTGTGTGAGTGGGGCTCAGTACCACTTCAGCTGGTATTTATAGAGGCCTGGATTGAATTGGCTCTTTACTGGTGAGTGAGTGGGGCTCAGTACCACTCCAGCTGGTGTTAATAGAGGTCTGGATTGAATTGACTCTTTCCTGGTGTGTGAGTGGGGATCAGTACCACTCCAGCTGGTGTTAAGAGAGGTCTGGATTGAATTGACTCTTTCCTGGTGTGTGAGTGGGACTCGGTAACACTCCAGCTGGTGTTAATAGAGACCTGGTTTGAATTGACTCTTTCCACGTGTGTGAGTGGGACTCAGTACCACTCCAGCTGGTATTAATAGAGGACTGGATTGACTTGGATCTTTCCTGGTGTGTGACTGGGGCTCAGAACCACTCCAGCTGGTATTAATAGAGGTGTGGATTGAATTGCCTCTTTCCTGGTGTGTGAGTGGGACTCAGTACCACTCCAGCTCGTATTAATAGATGCCTGGATTGAATTGCCTCTTTCCTGGTGTGTGTGTGGGACTCAGTACCACTCCAGCTGGTATTAATAGAGGTGTGGATTGAATTGCCTCTTTCCTGGTGTGTGAGTGGGACTCAGTACCACTCCAGCTGGTATTAATAGAGGTGTGGATTGAATTGGCTCTTTCCTGGTGTGTGAGTGGGGCTCAGTACCACTCCAGCTGGTATTAATAGAGGTCTGGATTGAATTGGCTCTTTCCTGGTGTGTGAGTGGGGCTCAGTAACACTCCAGCTGGTATTCATTGAGACCGGGATTGAATTGCCTCTTAGCTAGTGTGTGAATGGGACTCAGTACCACTCCTGCTGGTATTAATGGAGGCCTGGATTGAATTGACTCTTTCCTGGTGTGTGAGTGGGACTCAGTACCACTCCAGCTGGTGTTAATAGAGGTCTGGATTGAATTGGCTCCTTACTGGTGATTGAGTTGGACTCAGTCCCACTCCAGCTGTTATTAAGATGTCTGGATTGAATTGGCTCTTTCCTGGTGTGTGAGTGGGGCTCAGTCCCACTCCAGCTGGTATTTATCGAGGTGTGGATTGAATTGCCTCAATCCTGGTGTGTGAGTGGGACTCAGTACCACTGCAGCTGGTATTAATAGAGGTCTGGATTGAATTGGTTCTTTCCTGGTGTGTGAGTGGGACTCACTACCACTCCAGCTGGTATTAATAGTGGTCTGGATTGAATTGGTTCTTTCCTGGTGTGTGAGTGGGGCTCAGTACCACTCCAGCTGGTATTCATTGTGACCGGGATTGAATTGCCTCTTTCCTGGTGTGTGAATGGGACTCAGTACCACTCCAGCTGTTATTAATAGAAGCCTGGATTGAATTGGCTCTTTCCTGCTGTGTGAGTGGGACTCGGTAACACTCCAGCTGGTATTCATTGAGACCGGGATTGAATTGCCTCTTTCCTGGTGTGTGAATGGGACTCAGTACCACTCCAGCTGGTATTCATAGAGGTCTGGATTGAATTGACTCTTTCCTGGTGAGTGAATGGGACTCAGTACCACTCCAGCTGGTATTAATGGAGGCCTGGATTGAATTGACTCTTTCCTGGTGTGTGAATGGGACTCAGTACCACTCCAGCTGGTATTCATAGAGGTCTGGATTGAATTGGCTCCATCCTGGTGAGTGAGTGGGGCTCAGTACCACTCCAGCTGGTATTAATAGAGGCCTGGATTGAATTGACTCTTTCCTGGTGAGTGAGTGGGACTCAGTGCCACTCCAGCTGTTATTAAAAGAGGTCTGGATTGAATTGACTCTTTCATGGTGTGTGAATGGGACTCAGGTCCACTCCAGCTGGTATTAATAGAGGTCTGGATTGAATTGACTCTTTCCTGGTATGTGAGTGGGACTCAGTACCTCTCCAGCTGGTATCAATAGAGGTCTGGATTGATTTGGCTCTTTCCTGGTGTTTGAGTGGGACTCAGTAACACTCCAGCTGGTATTAATAGTGGTCTGGATTGAATTGGCTCTTCCCTGATGTGTGAGTGGGACTCAGTACCACTCCAGCTGGTATTTATAGAGGGCTGGATTGAATTGGCTCTTTCCTGGTGATTGAGTGGGACTCAGTCCCACTCCAGCTGGTATTAATAGAGGTCTGGATTGAATTGACTCTTTCCTGGTGATTGAGTGGGACTCAGTCCCACTCCAGCTGGTATTAATAGAGGTCTGGATTGAATTGGCTCTTCCCTGGTGTGTGAGTGGGGCTCAGTACCTCTCCTGCTGGTATTAATAGAGACCTGGTTTGATTTGCCGCTTTCCTGGTGTGTGAGTGGGACTCAGTTCCACTCCAGCTGGTATTAATAGAGGCCTGGTTTGAATTGACTCTTTCCTGGTGTGTGAATGGGACTCAGTTCCACTCCAGCTGGTATTAATAGAGACCTGGTTTGATTTGCCTCTTTCCTGGTGTGTGAGTTGGACTCAGGTCCACTCCAGCTGGTATTAATAGAAGTCTGGATTGAATTGACTCTTTCCTGGTGTGTGAGTGGGACTCAGTACCACTCCAGCTGGTATTAATAGAGGCCTGGATTGAATTTGCTCTTTCCTGGTGCGTGACAGGGGCTCAGTACCACTCCAGCTGGTATTACTAGAGGCCTGGTTAGAATTGACTCATTCCTGGTGTGTGAGTGGGACTCAGTTCCACTCCAGCTGGTATCAAAAGAGGCCTGGTTTGAATTGCCTCTTTCCTGGTGTGTGAGTGGGACTCAGTACCACTCCAGCTGGTATTAATAGAGGCCTGGTTGAATTGACTCTTTCCTGGTGAGTGAGTGGGGCTCAGTACCACTCCAGCTGGTATTAAGAGGTCTGGATTGAATTGGCTCTTTCCTGGTGTGTGAGTGGGGCTCAATCCCACTCCAGCTGGTATTAAGAGGTCTGGATTGAATTGGCTCTTTCCTGGTGTGTGAGTGGGACTCAGTACCACTCCAGCTGGTGTTAATAGAGGTCTGGATTGAATTGGCTCCTTCCTGGTGAGTGAGTGGGGCTCAGTCCCACTCCAGCTGGTATTAAGAGCTCTGGATTGAATTGGCTCTTTCCTGGTGTGTGAGTGGGACTCAGGTCCACTCCAGCTGGTATTAATAGAGGCCTGGTTTGAATTGACTCTTTCCTGGTGTGTGAATGGGACGCAGTTCCACTCCAGCTGGTATTAATAGAGATAAGAATTGAATTGCCTCTTTCCTGGTGTGTGAGTGGGACTCAGTACCTCTCCAGCTGGTATTAATAGAAGCCTGGTTTGAATTGACTCTTTCCTGGTATGTGAATGGGATTCAGTGCCACTCCAGCTGGTATTAATAGAGATAAGGATTGAATTGCCTCTTTCCTGGTGTGTGAGTGGGACTCAGTGCCACTCCAGCTGGTATTAATAGAGGTCTGCATTGATTTGGCGCTTTCCTGGTGTTTGAGTGGGACTCAGTACCACACCAGCTTGTACTCATAGAGGTCTGGATTGAATTGGCTCTTTCCCGGTGAGTGAGTGGGGCTCAGTACCACTCCAGCTGTTATTAATAGACTGGATTGAATTGGCTCCATCCTGGTGTTTGACTGGGGCTCAGTACCACTCCAGCTGGTATTAATAGAGGTCTGGATTGAATTGGCTCCTTCCTGGTGAGTGAGTGGGGCTCAGTACCACTCCAGCTGGTATTAATAGAGGTCTGGATTGAATTGGTTCCATCCTGGTGAGTGAGTGGGGCTCAGTATCACTCCAGCTTGTACTCATAGAGGTCTGGATTGAATTGGCTCTTTCCCGGTGAGTGAGTGGGACTCAGTACCACTCCAGCTGGTATTAATAGACTGGATTGAATTGGCTCCATCCTGGTGTTTGACTGGGGCTCAGTACCACTCCAGCTGGTATTAATAGAGGTCTGGATTGAATTGGCACCTTCCTGGTGAGTGAGTGGGGCTCAGTACCACTCCAGCTGGTATTAATAGAGGTCTGGATTGAATTGGTTCCATCCTGGTGAGTGAGTGGGGCTCAGTATCACTCCAGCTGGTATTAATAGAGGTCTGGATTGAATTGGTTCCATCCTGGTGAGTGAGTGGGTCTCAGTATCACTCCAGCTGGTATTAATAGAGGTCTGGATTGAATTGGCTCCATCCTGGTGTGTGAGTGGGACTCAGTACCACTCCAGCTGGTATTAATAGAGGTCTGGATTGAATTGGCTCTTTTCTGGTGAGTGAGTGGGGCTCAGTACCACTCCAGCTGGTATTAATAGAGGTCTGGATTGAATTGGCTCTTTCCCGGTGAGTGAGTGGGGCTCAGTACCACTCCAGCTGTTATTAATAGACTGGATTGAATTGGCTCCATCCTGGTGTTTGACTGGGGCTCAGTACCACTCCAGCTGGTATTAATAGAGGTCTGGATTGAATTGGCTCCTTCCTGGTGAGTGAGTGGGGCTCAGTACCACTCCAGCTGGTATTAATAGAGGTCTGGATTGAATTGGTTCCATCCTGGTGAGTGAGTGGGGCTCAGTATCACTCCAGCTGGTATTAATAGAGGTCTGGATTGAATTGGCTCCATCCTGGTGAGTGAGTGGTGCTCAGTACCACTGCAGCTGGTATTATTAGAGGTCTGGATTGAATTGGCTCTTTCCTGGTGTGTGAGTGGGACTCAGTACCACTCCAGCTGGTATTAATAGAGGTCTGGATTGAATTGGCTCTTTCCTGGTGAGTAAGTGGGGCTCAGTACCACTCCAGCTGGTATTAATAGAGGCCTGGATTGACTTGGCTCTTTTCTGGTGAGTGAGTGGGGCTCAGTACCACTCCAGCTGGTATTAATAGAGGCCTGGATTGACTTGGCTCTTTCCTGGTGCGTGACTGGGGCTCAGTACCACTCCAGCTGGTATTAATAGAGGCCTGGATTGAATTGGCTCTTTCCTGGTGCGTGACTGGGACTCAGTCCCACTCCAGCTGGTATTAATAGAGGCCTGGATTGAATTGGCTCTTTCCTGGTGAGTAAGTGGGGCTCAGTACCACTCCAGCTGGTATTAATAGAGGCCTGGATTGACTTGGCTCTTTCCTGGTGAGTGAGTGGGGCTCAGTACCACTCCAGCTGGTATTAATAGATGACTGGATTGAATTGACTCTTTCCTGGTATGTGAGTGGGACTCAGTACCACTCCAGCTGGTATTAATAGAGGTCTGGATTGAATTGACTCTTTCCTGGTATGTGAGTGGGACTCAGTACCTCTCCAGCTGGTATCAATAGAGGTCTGGATTGATTTGGCTCTTTCCTGGTGTTTGAGTGGGACTCAGTACCACTCCAGCTGGTATTAATAGAGTTCTGGATTGAATTGGCTCTTTCCTGGTGTGTGAGTGGTGCTCAGTACCACTTCAGCTGGTATTTATAGAGGGCTGGATTGAATTGGCTCTTTCCTGGTGTGTGAGTGGGGCTCAGTAGCTCTCCAGCTGGTGTTTATAAGAGGTCTGGATTGAATTGACTCTTTCCTGGTGATTGAGTGGGACTCAGTCCCACTCCAGCTGGTATTAATAGAGGTCTGGATTGAATTGGCTCTTCCCTGGTGTGTGAGTCGGACTCAGTTCCACTCCATCTGGTATTAATAGAGACCTGGTTTGAATTGCCTCTTTCCTGGTGTGTGAGTGGGGCTCAGTACCTCTCCAGCTGGTATTAATAGAGACCTGGTTTGATTTGCCTCTTTCCTGGTGTGTGAGTGGGACTCAGTTCCACTCCAGCTGGTATTAATAGAGGCCTGGTTTGAATTGACTCTTTCCTGGTGTGTGAATGGGACTCAGTTCCACTCCAGCTGGTATTAATAGAGACCTGGTTTGATTTGCCTCTTTCCTGGTGTGTGAGTGGGACTCAGGTCCACTCCAGCTGGTATTAATAGAAGTCTGGATTGAATTGACTCTTTCCTGGTGTGTGAGTGGGACTCAGTACCACTCCAGCTGGTATTAATGGAGGCCTGGATTGAATTTGCTCTTTCCTGGTGCGTGACAGGGGCTCAGTACCACTCCAGCTGGTATTAATAGAGGCCTGGTTAGAATTGACTCATTCCTGGTGTGTGAGTGGGACTCAGTTCCACTCCAGCTGGTATTAATAGAGGCCTGGTTGAATTGACTCTTTCCTGGTGAGTGAGTGGGACTCAGTACCACTCCAGCTGGTATTAAGAGGTCTGGATTGAATTGGCTCTTTCCTGGTGTGTGAGTGGGACTCAGGTCCACTCCAGCTGGTATTAATAGAGGCCTGGTTTGAATTGACTCTTTCCTGGTGTGTGAATGGGACGCAGTTCCACTCCAGCTGGTATTAATAGAGATAAGAATTGAATTGCCTCTTTCCTGGTGTGTGAGTGGGACTCAGTACCTCTCCAGCTGGTATTAATAGAAGCCTGGTTTGAATTGACTCTTTCCTGGTATGTGAGTGGGACTCAGTGCCACTCCAGCTGGTATTAATAGAGATAAGGATTGAATTGCCTCTTTTCTGGTGTGTGAGTGGGACTCAGTGCCACTCCCGCTGGTATTAATAGAGGTCTGCATTGATTTGGCGCTTTCCTGGTGTTTGAGTGGGACTCAGTACCACACCAGCTTGTACTCATAGAGGTCTGGATTGAATTGGCTCTTTCCCGGTGAGTGAGTGGGGCTCAGTACCACTCCAGCTGGTATTAATAGACTGGATTGAATTGGCTCCATCCTGGTGTTTGACTGGGGCTCAGTCCCACTCCAGCTGGTATTAATAGAGGTCTGGATTGAATTGGCTCCTTCCTGGTGAGTGAGTGGGGCTCAGTACCACTCCAGCTGGTATTAATAGAGGTCTGGATTGAATTGGTTCCATCCTGGTGAGTGAGTGGGTCTCAGTATCACTCCAGCTGGTATTAATAGAGGTCTGGATTGAATTGGCTCCATCCTGGTGAGTGAGTGGGGCTCAGTACCACTGCAGCTGGTATTATTAGAGGTCTGGATTGAATTGGCTCTTTCCTGGTGTGTGAGTGGGACTCAGTACCACTCCAGCTGGTATTAATAGAGGTCTGGATTGAATTGGCTCTTTCCTGGTGCGTAAGTGGGGCTCAGTACCAATCCAGCTGGTATTAATAGAGGCCTGGATTGACTTGGCTCTTTTCTGGTGAGTGAGTGGGGCTCAGTACCAGTGCAGCTGGTATTAATAGAGGCCTGGATTGACTTGGCTCTTTCCTGGGGCGTGACTGGGGCTCAGTACCACTCCAGCTGGTATTAATTGAGGCCTGGATTGAATTGGCTCTTTTCTGGTGAGTGAGTGGGGCTCAGTACCACTCCAGCTGGTGTTAATAGAGGCCTGGATTGACTTGGCTCTTTCCTGGTGCGTGACTGGGGCTCAGTACCACTCCAGCTGGTATTAATTGAGGCCTGGATTGAATTGGCTCTTTCCTGGTGAGTAAGTGGGGCTCAGTACCACTCCAGCTGGTATTAATAGAGGCCTGGATTGACTTGGATCTTTCCTGGTGAGTGAGTGGTGCTCAGTACCACTCCAGCTGGTATTAATTGAGGCCTGGATTGAATTGGCTCTTTCCTGGTGAGTCAGTGAGACTCAGTCCCTCTCCAGCTGGTATTTATCGAGCTGTGGATTGAATTGACTCTTTCCTGGTGTGTGAGTGGGACTCAGTCCCACTCCAGCTGGTATTAATAGAGGTCTGAATTGAGTTGACTCTTTCCTGGTGAGTGAGTGGGGCTCAGTACCACTCCAGCTGTTATTAATAGAGGCCTGGATTGAATTGGCTCTTTCCTGGTGTGTGAGTGGGCCTCAGTGCCACGCCAGCTGGTATTAATAAAAGCCTTGCTTGAGTTGGCTTTCTGCTAGTGTGACTTGTGACCCAATTCCACTCCAGCTGATATTAATAGAAACCTGGTTTGAATTGGCTTTTTCCTGGTGTGTTTGTGGGACTCAGTACCACTCCAGCTGGTATTATTTGAGGCCTGGATTGAATTGGCTCTTTCCTGGATTGTGAGTGAGACTGAGTCCTACTCCAGCTGGTATTAGTGGAGACCTGTATTGATTTAGCTCTTCCCTGGTGTGTGAGTGGGGCTCAGTACCACTCCAGCTGGTATCAATAGAGGCCTGGATTGAATTGGCTCTTTCCTGGTGTGTGAGTGGGACTCAGTACCACTCCAGCTGGTGTTAATAGAGACCTGGATTGAATTGGCTCTTTCCTGGTGTGTGAGTGGGGCTCAGTACCACTCCAGCTGGTATCAATAGAGGCGTGGATTGAATTGGCTCTTTGCTGGTGTGTGAGTGGGACTCAGTACCACTCCAGCTGGTGTTAATAGAGGTCTGGATTGAATTTGCTCCATGCTGGTGAGTGAGTGGGGCTCAGTACCAATCCAGCTGGTATTAATAGAGGTCCGGATTGAATTGGCTCTTTCCTGGTGAGTGAGTGGGGCTCAGTACCACTCCAGAGGGTATTTATCGAGGCCTGGTTTGAATTGACTCTTTCCTGGTGTGTGAGTGGGACTCAGTACCACTCCAGAGGGTATTTATCGAGGCCTGGTTTGAATTGACTCTTTCCTGGTGTGTGAGTGGGACTCAGTACCACTCCAGCTGGTATTAATAGAGGTCTGGATTGAATTGGCTCCATCCTGGTGTGTGAGTGGGGCTCAGTACCACTCCAGCTGGTATTTATCGAGGCCTGGTTTGAATTGACTCTTTCCTGGTGTGTGAGTGGGACTCAGTACCTCTCCAGCTGTTATTAAAAGAGGTCTGGATTGAATTGACTCTTTCCTGGTGTGTGAGTGGGACTCAGTACCACTCCAGCTGTTATTAAAAGAGGTCTGGTTTCAATTGGCTCCATCCTGGTGAGTGAGTGGGGCTCAGTGCCACTCCAGCTGGTATTAATAGAGGTCTGGATTGAATTGACTCTTTCCTGGTGTGTGAGTGGGACTCAGTACCACTCCAGCTGTTATTAAAAGAGGTCTGGTTTGAATTGGCTCCTTCCTGGTGATGAGTGGGGCTCAGTACCACTCCAGCTGGTATTAATAAAGGACTGGATTGAATTGGCTCTTTCCTGGTGTGTGAGTGGGACTCAGTTCCTCTCCAGCTGGTATGAATAGTGGCCTGTATTGACTTGGCTCTTTCCTGGTGTGTGAGTGGGACTCAGTTCCTCTCCAGCTGGTATTAATAAAGGACTGGATTGAATTGGCTCTTTCCTGGTGTGTGAGTGGGGCTCAGTACCACTTCTGCTGGTATTTATAGAGGCCTGGATTGATATTTCTCTTTCCTGGTGTGTGAGTGGGACTCATTTACACTCCAGCTGGTGTTAATAAGAGGTCTGGATTGAATTGACTCTTTACTGGTGAGTGAGTGGGACTCAGTACCACTCCAGCTGGTATTAATAGAGGTCTGGATTGAATTGGCTCCTTCCTGATGAGTCAGTGGGACTCAGTACCACTCCAGCTGGTAATAATAGAGGGCTGGTTTAAATTGACTCTTTCTGGTGTGTGAGTGGGACTCAGTACCTCTCCAGCTGTTATTAAAAGAGGTCTGGTTTGAATTGGCTCCTTCCTGGTGATGAGTGGGGCTCAGTACCACTCCAGCTGGTATTAATAAAGGACTGGATTGAATTGGCTCTTTCCTGGTGTGTGAGTGGGACTCAGTTCCTCTCCAGCTGGTATGAATAGAGGCCTGTATTGACTTGGCTCTTTCCTGGTGTGTGAGTGGGACTCAGTTCCTCTCCAGCTGGTATTAATAAAGGACTGGATTGAATTGGCTCTTTCCTGGTGTGTGAGTGGGGCTCAGTACCACTTCTGCTGGTATTTATAGAGGCCTGGATTGATATTTCTCTTTCCTGGTGTGTGAGTGGGACTCATTTACACTCCAGCTGGTGTTAATAAGAGGTCTGGATTGAATTGACTCTTTACTGGTGAGTGAGTGGGACTCAGTACCACTCCAGCTGGTATTAATAGAGGTCTGGATTGAATTGGCTCCTTCCTGGTGAGTCAGTGGGACTCAGTACCACTCCAGCTGGTATTAATAGAGGTCTGGATTGAATTGGCTCCTTCCTGGTGAGTCAGTGGGTCTCAGTACCACTCCAGCTGGTATTAATAGAGGGCTGGTTTAAATTGACTCTTTCTGGTGTGTGAGGGGGACTCGGTGCCACTCCAGTCGCTATAGATAGAGCCCTGGATCGAAATGGCTCTTCCCTGGTGTGTGTGTGAGACTCAGTTCCACTCCAGCTGGTATTAATAGAGGTCTGGATTGATTTGGCTCTTTCCTGGTGTGTGAGTGGGACTCAGTCCCACTCCAGCTGGTATTTATCGAGGTGTGGATTGAATTGCCTCTTTCCTGGTGTGTGAGTGGGACTCAGTACCACTCCAGCTGGTATTAATAGAGGTCTGGATTGAATTGCCTCTTTCTTGGTGTGTGAGTGGGGCTCAGTACCACTCCAGCTGGTATTAAGAGATCTGGATTGAATTGCGTCTTTCCTGGTGTGTGAGTGGGACTCAGTACCACTCCAGCTGGTATTCATAGAGGTCTGGATTGAACTGGCTTTTTCTGTGTTTGTGAGTGGGACTCAGTACCACTCCAGCTGGCATTAATAGAGGCCTGGACAGAATTGCCTCTTTCCTGGTGTGTGAGTGGGGCTCAGTGCCTCACCAGCTGGTTTTAATAGAGGTCTGGATTGAATTGGCTCTTTCCTGGTGTGTGAGTGTGACTCAGTACCACTCCAGCTGGTATTCATAGAGGTCTGGATTGAACTGGCTCTTTCTGTGTTTGTGAGTGGGACTCAGTACCACTCCAGCTGGTATTAATAGAGGTCTGGATTGATTTGGCTCTTTCCTGGTGTTTGAGTGGGACTCAGTGCCTCTCCAGCTGGTATTAATAGAGGTCTGGATTGAATTGGCGCCTTCCTGGTGTGTGAGTGGGGCTCAGTACCACTCCAGCTGGTATTAATAGAGGTCTGGATTGAATTGGCTCTTTCCTGGTGTGTGAGTGGGACTCAGTACCACTCCAGCTGGTATGAATAGAGGCCTGGATTGACTTAGCTCTTTCCTGGTGTGTGAGTGGGACTCAGTACCTCTCCAGCTGGTGTTAATAAGAGGTCTGGATTGAATTGACTCTTTACTGGTGAGTAAGTGGGACTCAGTAACACTCCAGCTGGTATTAATAGAGGTCTGGATTGAATTGGCTCCTTCCTGGTGAGCCAGTGGGACTCAGTACCACTCCAGCTGGTATTAATAGAGGGCTGGTTTAAACTGACTCTTTCTGGTGTGTGAGTGGGACTCGGTGCCACTCCAGTCGCTATAGATAGAGCCCTGGATCGAAATGGCTCTTCCCTGGTGTGTGTGTGAGACTCAGTTCCACTCCAGCTGGTATTAATAGGGGCCTGGATTGAATTGAATCTTTCCTGGTGTGTGAGTGAGACTCAGTTCCACTCCAGCTGGTATTCATAGAGGTCTGGATTGATTTGGCTCTTTCCTGGTGTGTGAGTGGGACTCAGTCCCACTCCAGCTGGTATTTATCGAGGTGTGGATTGAATTGCCTCTTTCCTGGTGTGTGAGTGGGACTCAGTACCACTCCAGCTGGTATTAATAGAGGTCTGGATTGAATTGCCTCTTTCCTGGTGTGTGAGTGCGACCCAGTACCACTCCAGCTGGTATTAATACAGGTCTGGATTGATTTGGCTCTTTCCTGGTGTGTGAGTGGGACTCAGTCGCACTCCAGCTGGTATTAATAGAGGTCTGGATTGAATTGCCTCTTTCCTGGTGTGTGGGTGGGACTCAGTACCACTCCAGCTGGTATTAAGAGGTCTGGACAGAATTGCCTCTTTCCTGGTGTGTGAGTGGGGCTCAGTACCACTCCAGCTGGTATTAATAGAGGTCTGGATTGAATTGCCTCTTTCCTGGTGTGTGAGTTGGACTCAGTCCCACTCCAGCTGGTATGAAGAGGTCTGGATTGAATTGCCTCTTTCCTGGTGTGTGAGTGGGGCTCAGTACCACTCCAGCTGGTATTCATAGAGGTCTGGATTGAATTGGCTCTTTCCTGGTGTGTGAGTTGGACTCAGTCCCACTCCAGCTGGTATTAAGAGGTCTGGATTGAATTGCCTCTTTCCTGGTGTGTGAGTGGGGCTCAGTACCACTCCAGCTGGTATTAATTGAGGCCTGGATAGAATTGCCTCTTTCCTGGTGTGTGAGTGGGACTCAGTACCACTCCAGCTGGTGTTCATGGAGGTTTCGATTGAATTGGCTCTTTCCTGGTGCGTGAGTGGGACTCAGTACCACTCCAGCTGGTATTAATAGAGGCCTGGATTGAACTGGCTCTTTCTGTGTTTGTGAGTGGGACTCAGTACCACTCCAGCTAGTATTAATGGAGGCCTGGATTGAATTGACTCTTTCCTGGTGTGTGACTGGGACTCAGTACCACTCCAGCTGGTATTAATAGAGGTCACGATTGAATTGGCTCTTTCCTGGTGTGTGAGTGGGCCTCAGTACCATTCCAGCTGGCATTAATAGAGCCCTGGATAGAATTGCCTCTTTCCTGGTGTGTGAGTGGGACTCAGTACCACTCCAGCTGGTATTAATTGAGGCCTGGATAGAATTGCCTCTTTCCTGGTGTGTGAGTGGGACTCAGTACCACTCCAGCTGGTGTTCATGGAGGTTTCGATTGAATTGGCTCTTTCCTTGTGTGTGAGTGGGACTCAGTACCACTCCAGCTGGTATTATTGGATGCCTGGATTGAATTGGCTCTTTACTGGTGTGTGAGTGGGACTCAGTACCACTCCTGCTGGTATTGATATCAGCCTCGATAGAATTGGCTCTCTCCTGGTGTGAGTGGGACTCAGTGCCACTCCAGCTGGTATTAATAGAGGCGTGTCTTGAATTGGCTCTTTCCTGGAGTTTGAGTGGGAGTTAATTCCACTGCAGCTGGTATTAATAGAGGCCTGTAATGAACTGTCCCTTTCCTGCTGTGTTTGTGGGACTCAGTACCACTCCACCTGCTGTGAATAGAGGCCTGGATTGAATTGGCTCTTTCCTGTTGTGTGAGTGGGAGTTAATTCCACTCCAGCTGGTATTAATAGAGGTCTGGCTTTAATTAGCTTTTTCCTGGTGTGTGAGTGGGGCTCAGTACCACTCCAGCTGGTATTAATAGAGGTCTGGATTGAATTGGCTCTTTCATGGTGTGTGAGTGGGCCTCAGTACCATTCCAGCTGGTATTAATAGAGGCCTGGATTGAACTGGCTCTTTCCTGGTGTGTGAGTGGGACTCAGTACCACTCCAGCTAGTATTAATGGAGGCCTGGATTGAATTGGCTCTTTCCTGGTTTGTGAGTGGGACTCAGTACCACTCCAGCTGGTATTAATAGAGGTCTGGATTGAATTGGCTCTTTCATGGTGTGTGAGTGGGACTCAGTACCATTCCAGCTGGTATTAATAGAGGCCTGGATTGAACTGGCTCTATCTGTGTTTGTGAGTGGGACTCAGTACCACTCCAGCTGGTATTAATGGAGGCCTGGATTGAATTGGCTCTTTCCTGGTGTGTGAGTGGGACTTTTTACCACTCCAGCTAGTATTAATGGAGGCCTGGATTGAATTGGCTCTTTCCTGGTGTGTGAGTGGGACTCAGTACCACTCCAGCTGGTATTATTGGATGCCTGGATTGAATTGGCTCTTTCCTGGTGTGTGAGTGGGACTCAGTACCACTCCAGCTAGTATTAATGGAGGCCTGGATTGAATTGGCTCTTTCCTGGTGTGTGAGTGGGGCTCAGTACCACTCCTGCTGGTATTGATATGAGCCTCGATAGAATTGGCTCTTTACTGGTGTGTGAGTGGGACTCAATACCACTCCTGCTGGTATTGATATAAGCCTCGATAGAATTGGCTCTCTCCTGGTGTGAGTGGGACTCAGTGCCACTCCAGCTGGTATTAATAGAGGCGTGTCTTGAATTGGCTCTTTCCTGGAGTTTGAGTGGGAGTTAATTCCACTGCAGCTGGTATTAATAGAGGCCTGTAATGAACTGTCCCTTTCCTGCTGTGTTTGTGGGACTCAGTACCACTCCACCTGGTGTTAATAGAGGCCTGGATTGAATTGGCTCTTTCCTGTTGTGTGAGTGGGAGTTAATTCCACTCCAGCTGGTATTAATAGAGGTCTGGATTGAATTGGCTCTTTCCTGGTGTGTGAGTGGGTCTCAGTCCCACTCCAGCTGGTATCAATGGCGGTCTGGCTTTAATTAGCTTTTTCCTGGTGTGTGAGTGGGGCTCAGTACCACTCCAGCTGGTATTAATAAAGGTTTGCATGGAATTGGCTCTTTCCTGGTCTGTCAGTGGGACTCAGTACCACTCCAGCTGGTGATAATATAGGCTCGGTTTCAATTGGCTCTTTCCTGGTGTGTGGATGGGACTCAGTACCACTCCAGCTGGTGTAAATAGAGGCCTGGATTGAATTGGCTCTTTCCCCGTGTGTGAGTGAGACTCAGTCCCTCTCCAGCTGGTATTAATAGAGGCCTGGATTGAATTGGCTCTTTCCCCGTGTGTGAGTGAGACTCAGTCCCTCTCCAGCTGGTATTAATAGAGACCTGGATTGAATTGGCTCTTTCCTGGTGTGTAAATGGGAGTTAATTTTACTCCAGCTGGTATTAATAGGGGCCTGGATTGAATTGGTTCTTTCCCGGCGTGTGAATGAGCCTCAGTACCACTCCAGCTGGTATTAATATAGGCTCAAATTCAATTGGCTCTTATCTGGTGTGTGAGTGGGGCTCAGTACCACTCCAGCTGGCATTATTAGAGGTCTGAATTGAATTGGCTGTTTCCTGGAGTGTGAGTTGCACTCAGTACCACTCCAGCTGGTTTTAACAAAGGCCACTTCGATCTGATGATATGCACTGTTGTCTGTTTGATGTCACCTGCACCGCGGCCATTTTAAGCGACATGTGCTGCAGCCATTCTAAATGACGTGCTCTCTGGTCTGTTTGATGTCACCTTCACCGCGGCCATTTTACGTGACATGTGCTGCGGCCATTTTAAATGATATGCACTGTGGTCTGTTTGATGTCACCGTCACTGCGTCCATTTTAAATGTTATGCACTGTGGTCTGTTTGATGTCACCTTCACTGCGGCCATTTTACGTGACATGTGGTACGGCCATTTTAAATGACATGCTCTGTGGTCTGTATGATGTCACCTTCACTGCGGCCATTTTACGTGACATGTGCTGCGGCCATTTTAAATGATATGCTCTGTGATCTGTTTGAATTGAGAGTAATCCACGGGGATCATTTTCAACGTTTTCTGTCCAGGGCAGTGAATGTAACAGATTATAAATGAGAATAAAATCTCATAAAGGATAATAAATCACAGACAATCATAAATATTATAAAGATTTACAAAGTGAGAGGAAGAATTATAAACAGTTTATAAAGGTTGTAAAGGTCAGTAAATGTTTATAAATTATTATAAAGAATTATCAATAATTATCAGGATTCTTTTAGTTTGAAAGGGATTATAAAAGAATCAGAAAGATTCAGACCCCGCCCCCACTCCCGTCACCCTGGAAACAGACCCCGCCCCCACTCCCGTCACCCTGGAAACAGACCCCGCCCCCACCCCCGTCACCCTGGAAACAGACCCCGCCCCCACTCCCGTCACCCTGGAAACAGACCCCGCCCCCACTCCCGTCTCCCTGGAAACAGACCCCGCCCCCACACCGTCACCCTGGAAACAGACCCCGCCCGCACTCCCGTCACCCTGGAAACAGACCCCGCCCCCACTCCCATCACCCTGGAAACAGACCCCGCCCCCACTCCCGTCACCCTGGAAACAGACCCCGCCCCCACTCCCGTCACCCTGGAAACAGACCCCGCCCCCACTCCCATCACCCTGGAAACAGACCCCGCCCCCACTCCCGTCACCCTGGAAACAGACCCCGCCCCCACTCCCATCACCCTGGAAACAGACCCCGCCCCCACTCCCGTCACCCTGGAAACAGACCCCGCCCCCACACCGTCACCCTGGAAACAGACCCCGCCCGCACTCCCGTCACCCTGGAAACAGACCCCGCCCCCACTCCCGTCACCCTGGAAACAGACCCCGCCCCCACTCCCGTCACTCTGGAAACAGAACCCGCCCCCACTCCGTCACCTTGGAAACAGACCCCGCCCCCACTCCCGTCACCTTGGAAACAGAACCCGCCCCCATTACCGTCACCTTGGAAACAGAACCCGCCCCCACTCCCGTCACCTTGGAAACAGACCCCGCCCCCACTCCCGTCATCTTGGTAACAGACCCCGCCCCCACTCCCGTCACCCTGGAAACAGACCCCGCCCCCACTCCCGTCACCCTGGAAACAGACCCCGCCCCCACTCCCTCACCCTGGAAACAGACCCCGCCCCCACTCCCGTCACCCTGGAAACAGACCCCGCCCCCACTCCCGTCACCCTGGAAACAGAAACCGCCCCCACTCCCGTCACCCTGGAAAAAGACCCCGCCCCCACTCCCGTCACCCTGGAAACAGACCCCGCCCCCACTACCGTCACCCTGGAAACAGACCCCGCCCCCACTCCCGTCACCCTGGAAACAGACCCCGCCCCCACTCCCGTCACCCTGGAAACAGACCCCGCCCCCACTCCCGTCACCCTGGAAACAGACCCCGCCCCCACTCCCGTCACCCTGGAAACAGACCCCGCCCCCACTCCCGTCACCCTGGAAAAAGACCCCGCCCCCACTCCCGTCACCCTGGAAACAGACCCCGCCCCCACTCCCGTCACCCTGGAAAAAGACCCCGCCCCCACTCCCGTCACCTTGGTAACAGACCCCGCCCCCACTCCCGTCACCATGGAAACAGACCCCGCCCCCACTCCCGTCACCTTGGAAACAGACCCCACCCCCAATCCCGTCACCTTGGAAACAGACCCCGCCCCCACTCCCGTCACCATGGAAACAGACCCCGCCCCCACTCCCGTCACTCTGGAAACAGACCCCGCCCCCATTCGCCGTCACCTTGGAAACAGACCCCGCCCCCACTCCCTTCACTCCCCCGCTCTGTCTCCATGGTGACAGGCCCCTCCCCCTCTCTGTCTCCATGGTTAGAGGCCCCTCCCCCGCTCTGTCTCCATGGTGAGAGGCCCCTCCCCCGCTCTGTCTCCATGGTGAGAGGCCCCTCCCCCGCTCTGTCTCCATGGTGACAGTCCCCTCCCCCGCTCCGTCTCCATGGTGACAGTCTCCTCCCCCTATCTGTCTCCATGGTGAGAGGCCCCTCCCCCGCTCTGTCTCCATGGTGAGAGGCCCCTCCCCCTCTCTGTCTCCATGGTGACAGTCTCCTCCCCCTCTCTGTCTCCATGGTGAGAGGCCCCTCCCCCGCTCTGTCTCCATGGTGAGAGGCCCCTCCCCCTCTCTGTCTCCATGGTGACAGTCTCCTCCCCCTCTCTGTCTCCATGGTGAGAGGCCCCTCCCCCTCTCTGTCTCCATGGTGACAGTCTCCTCCCCCTCTCTGTCTCCATGGTGAGAGGCCCCTCCCCCGCTCTGTCTCCATGGTGAGAGGCCCCTCCCCCGCTCTGTCTCCATGGTGACAGTCTCCTCCCCCTATCTGTCTCCATGGTGAGAGGCCCCTCCCCCGCTCTGTCTCCATGGTGACAGTCCCCTCCCCCGCTCTGTATCCATGGTGAGAGGCGCCTCCCCCGCTCTGTCTCCATGGTGAGAGGCCCCTCCCCCGCTCTGTCTCCATGGTGACAGTCCCCTCCCCCGCTCTGTATCCATGGTGAGAGGCCCCTCCCCCGCTCAGTCTCCATGGTGAGAGGCCCCTCCCCCGCTTTGTCTCCATGGTGAGAGGCCCCTCCACCGCTCTGTCTCCATGGTGAGAGGCCCCTCCCCCGCTCTGTCTCCATGGTGACAGTCCCCTCCCCCGCTCTGTCTCCATGGTGAGAGGCCCCTCCCCCGCTCAGTCTCCATGGTGAGAGGCCCCTCCCCCGCTCTGTCTCCATGGTGAGAGGCCCCTCCCTCGCTCTGTCTCCATGGTGACAGTCCCCTCCCCCGCTCTGTCTCCATGGTGACAGTCTCCTCCCCCGCTCTGTCTCCATGGTGAGAGGCCCCTCCCCCGCTCTGTCTCCATGGTGACAGTCCCCTCCCCCGCTCTGTCTCCATGGTGACAGTCCCCTCCCCCGCTCTGTCTCCATGGTGACAGTCCCCTCCCCCGCTTTGTCTCCATGGTGAGAGGCCCCTCCCCCGCTCTGTCTCCATGGTGACAGGCCCCTCCCCCGCTCTGTCTCCATGGTGAGAGGCCCCTCCCCCGCTCTGTCTCCATGGTGAGAGGCCCCTCCCCCGCTCTGTCTCCATGGTGACAGGCCCCTCCCCCGCTCTGTCTCCATGGTGAGAGGCCCCTCCCCCGCGCTGTCTCCATGGTGACAGTCCCCTCCCCCGCTCTGTCTCCATGGTGACAGTCCCCTCCCCCGCTCTGTCTCCTTGGTGACAGTCCCCTCCCCCGCTCTGTCTCCATGGTGACAGTCCCCTCCCCCGCTCTGTCTCCATGGTGACAGTCCCCTCCCCCGCTCTGTCTCCATGGTGACAGTCTCCTCCCCCGCTCTGTCTCCATGGTGAGAGGCCCCTCCCCCGCTCTGTCTCCATGGTGAGAGGCCCCTCCCCCGCTCTGTCTCCATGGTGAGAGGCCCCTCCCCCGCTCTGTCTCCTTGGTGACAGTCCCCTCCCCCGCTCTGTCTCCATGGTGACAGTCCCCTCCCCCGCTCTGTCTCCATGGTGAGAGGCCCCTCCCCCGCTCTGTCTCCATGGTGACAGTCCCCTCCCATGCTCTGTCTCCATGGTGACAGTCCCCTCCCCCGCTCTGTCTCCATGGTGAGAGGCCCCTCCCCCGCTCTGTCTCCATGGTGAGAGGCCCCTCCCCCGCTCTGTCTCCATGGTGACAGTCCCCTCCCCCGCTCTGTCTCCATGGTGAGAGGCCCCTCCCCCGCTCTGTCTACATGGTGAGAGGCCCCTCCCCCGCTCTGTCTCCATGGTGACAGTCCCCTCCCCCGCTCTGTCTCCATGGTGAGAGGCCCCTCCCCCGCTCTGTCTCCATGGTGAGAGGCCCCTCCCCCGCTCTGTCTCCATGGTGACAGTCCCCTCCCCCGCTCTGTCTCCATGGTGAGAGGCCCCTCCCCCGCTCTGACTCCATGGTGAGAGGCCCCTCCCCCGCTCTGTCTCCATGGTGAGAGGCCCCTCCCCCGCTCTGTCTCCATGGTGACAGGCCCCTCCCCCGCTCTGTCTCCATGGTGACAGTCTCCTCCCCCGCTCTGTCTCCATGGTGACAGTCCCCTCCCCCGCTCTGTCTCCATGGTGAGAGGCTCCTCCCCCGCTCTGTCTCCATGGTGAGAGGCCCCTCCCCCGCTCTGTCTCCATGGTGACAGGCCCCTCCCCCGCTCTGTCTCCATGGTGACAGGCCCCTCCCCCGCTCTGTCTCCATGGTGACAGGCCCCTCCCCCGCTCTGTCTCCATGGTGACAGTCTCCTCCCCCGCTCTGTCTCCATGGTGACAGTCCCCTCCCCCGCTCTGTCTCCATGGTGAGAGGCTCCTCCCCCGCTCTGTCTCCATGGTGAGAGGCCCCTCCCCCGCTCTGTCTCCATTGTGAGAGGCCCCTCCCCCGCTCTGTCTCCATGGTGACAGGCCCCTCCCCCGCTCTGTCTCCATGGTGACAGGCCCCTCCCCCGCTCTGTCTCCATGGTGACAGTCCCCTCCCCCTCTCTGTCTCCATGGTGACAGTCCCCTCCCCCGCTCTGTCTCCATGGTGAGAGGCCCCTCCCCCGCTCTGTCTCCATGGTGACAGTCCCCTCCCCCGCTCTGTATTCATGGTGAGATGCCCCTCCCCCGCTGTGTCTCCATGGTGACAGGCTCCTCCCCCGCTCTGTCTCCATGGTGACAGTCCCCTCCCCCGCTCTGTCTCCATGGTGACAGTCCCCTCCCCCGCTCTGTCTCCATGGTGAGAGGCCCCTCCCCCGCTCTGTCTCCATGGTGACAGTCCCCTCCCCCGCTCTGTTTCCATGGTGACAGTCCCCTCCCCCGTTCTGTCTCCATGGTGAGAGGCCCCTCCCCCGCTCTGTCTCCATGGTGACAGTCCCCTCCCCCGCTCTGTCTCCATGGTGAGAGGCCCCTCCCCCGCTGTGTCTCCATGGTGACAGGCTCCTCCCCCGCTCTGTCTCCATGGTGAGAGGCCCCTCCCCCGCTCAGTCTCCATGGTGACAGTCTCCTCCCCCGCTCTGTCTCCATGGTGACAGTCCCCTCCCCCGCTCTGTCTCCATGGTGACAGTCCCCTCCCCCGCTCTGTCTCCATGGTGAGAGGCCCCTCCCCCGCTCTGTCTCCATGGTGACAGACCCCTCCCCCGCTCTGTCTCCATGGTGACAGTCTCCTCCCCCGCTCTGTCTCCATGGTGACAGTCCACTCCCCCGCTCTGTCTCCATGGTGAGAGGCCCCTCCCCCGCTCTGTCTCCATGGTGACAGTCCCCTCCCCCGCTCTGTTTCCATGGTGAGAGGCCCCTCCCCCGCTCTGTCTCCATGGTGAGAGTCCCCTCCCCCGCTCTGTTTCCATGGTGAGAGGCCCCTCCCCCGCTCTGTTTCCATGGTGAGAGGCCCCTCCCCCGCTCTGTTTCCATGGTGAGAGGCCCCTCCCCCGCTCTGTCTCCATGGTGACAGTCCCCTCCCCCGCTCTGTCTCCATGGTGACAGTCTCCTCCCCCGCTCTGTCTCCATGGTGACAGTCCCCTCCCCCGCTCTGTCTCCATGGTGACAGTCCCCTCCCCCGCTCTGTCTCCATGGTGACAGTCTCCTCCCCCGCTCTGTCTCCATGGTGACAGTCCCCTCCCCCGCTCTGTATCCATGGTGAGAGGCCCCTCCCCCGCTCTGTTTCCATGGTGAGATGCCCCTCCCCCGCTCTGTCTCCATGGTGACAGGCCCCTCCCCCGCTCTGTCTCCATGGTGACAGTCCCCTCCCCCGCTCAGTCTCCATGGTGACAGTCCCCTCCCCCGCTCTGTCTCCATGGTGACAGTCCCCTCCCCCGCTCTGTATCCATGGTGACAGGCCCCTCCCCCGCTCTGTCTCCATGGTGAGAGGCCCCTCCCCCGCTCTGTCTCCATGGTGAGAGGCCCCTCCCCCGCTCTGTCTCCATGGTGACAGTCCCCTCCCCCGCTCAGTCTCCATGGTGACAGTCCCCTCCCCCGCTCTGTATCCATGGTGACAGGCCCCTCCCCCGCTCTGTCTCCATGGTGAGAGGCCCCTCCCCCGCTCTGTATCCATGGTGTCTGGCCCCTCCCCCTCTCTGTCTCCATGGTGACAGTCCCCTCCCCCGCTCTGTCTCCATGGTGAGAGGCCCCTCCCCCGCTCTGTCTCCATGGTGAGAGGCCCCTCCCCCGCTCTGTCTCCATGGTGAGAGGCCCCTCCCCCGCTCTGTCTCCATGGTGAGAGGCCCCTCCCCCTCTCTGTCTCCATGGTGACAGGCTCCTCCCCCGCTATGTCTCCATGATGAGAGGCCCCTCCCCCGCTCTGTCTCCATGGTGAGAGGCCCCTCCCCCGCTCTGTCTCCATGGTGAGCGGCCCCTCCCCCGCTCTGTCTCCATGGTGAGAGGCCCCTCCCCCGCTCTGTCTCCATGGTGAGAGGCCCCTCCCCCGCTCTGTCTCCATGGTGACAGGCCCCTCCCCCGCTCTGTTTCCATGGTGACAGGTCCCTCCCCCGCTCTGTCTCCATGGTGACAGGCCCCTCCCCCGCTCTGTCTCCATGGTGACAGGCCCCTCCCCCGCTCTGTATCCATGGTGACAGGCCCCTCCCCCGCTCTGTCTCCATGGTGAGAGGCCCCTCCCCCGCTCTGTCTCCATGGTGACAGGCCCCTCCCCCGCTCTGTCTCCATGGTGACAGTCTCCTCCCCCGCTCTGTCTCCATGGTGACAGTCCCCTCCCCCGCTCTGTCTCCATGGTGACAGGCCCCTCCCCCGCTCTATCCCCATGGTGACAGGCCCCTCCCCCTCCTCTGATTATTGAATTAATTTAACAATTGTATTAAAGGGATATTTCAGCACATTCTTCACCTGCTCTCTGAACTGAGTCTGGGTCACGGCGTAAATCACAGTGTTTGTGGAGCAGCTCAGGAGCTGGAGCATGAAGGACAATTCCATCAGAAACACCGGGAGATAAACAGACTGATAACCCAAATTATACATCCTCCTCCATATAGAAAACACCATTAACAGGGCCCACAACAGCATGAAATTACCAGAGATAACTAACAGTAAAATGATAGATTTCCTTCGACTCTCCATCTCGGGGTCTCTGTGACTCTCTCCACTGCTGTGAGCCCGGAGTCTCCTGCGTCCTCTGCTGCTCACTAAAATGTGTCTGACGGTGAGAGCGTTGAGCAGCAGAATCAGCACAAATGGGATGACCGGGGTTAGAATGTTGTGGAGGAACTCGATTGTTCCCCAGACACGAGAATACTGAACACCCATTGTTACCTCACAAAACCAGGGATTGTTCCTCAGCCAATACCGACCCGTGAACATAAAATACCAGAAGATGTTCTTTAAACAGCTCAGCACACTCACTGTTCCCACAACCACAGCACATGTTTTCTCACTGCAATATTTACTTTTCAGATTCTGACAACAAATGGCCACAAATCGATCAAAGGTGAAAGTGACGGTGAACCAGACAGAACAGTCTGTGACTGTGTAAAGCAGGACGGCGTGGATATTACACACGGGGATGGACAACAGGAACCGAAACTGTTCCCAATAAACAATGGGAATGTGTCTGAATATCAGGTCCAGGATAATAACCAGTAGATCCGCCGCTGACATGGCCACCAGGTACCGAGTGACACATTTGGAGAGACCGCACTTTC